>NC_040093.1:17181430-17823353 GCF_003369695.1 Bos indicus x Bos taurus
TGAGTTCCAATGAAATAAATTTAACATATTTCCATCTAGGGAAGACATTCTGGCTTATGTATGATGCAAGTGAGACTTGAACCCAGCCAAAACCCAGATTGAATCCATGGTCTTTTAACAGATCATACCTGGTCTCAGGAGTTAATAAAGGTCAGGTCCTTGATATCTCAATGGAGAAAGAATTCGCTCAGAAACTAAATAATGGGTAAGAAGTAAATTTATTTAGAGAGAAACACATTCCACAGACAGAACATGGGTCATCTTAGAAGGGAAGAGGCCCCAAAATATGGTGTGGTTAGATTTTATGGACTGGGTAATTTCATAGGCTGAAAGATGGGAGATTATTTGGGGAGAAGGGGTGGAGATTTCTAGGAACTAGACCACCACTCACTTTTTGACCTTTTATGGTTGGCCTCAAAATGGCAACCCACTCCAGTGTTCTTGCCTGGAGAATCCCAGGGACGGGGAAGCCTGGTGGGCTGCCGTCTATGGGGTCACACAGAGTCGGACACGACTGAACTGACTTAGCATAGCATAGCAGAACTGTCGGGGCTTCCCTGGTGGCTCAGACAGTAAAGAATCCAGTTGCAATGCAGGAGACCTGCATTCGATCCTTGGGTCAGGAAGATCCCCTGAAGGAGGGCATGGCAACCCACTCCAGTATTCTTGCCTGGAGAATCCCCATGGACAGAGGACCCTGGCAGGGTACAGTCCACGGGGTCACAAAGTGTCGGACATGACTGAGCGACTGAGCTCAGCACACACAGAAGAGAATAGCTTTATTGCTTTGCTGGGCAAGGGGGGACCACAGCAGGCTGTGCTGTGCTTAGTCACTCAGTCGTGTCCGACTCTTTGCGACCCCATGAACTGTAGCCCACCAGACTCCTCTGTCCGTGAGATTCTCCAGGCAAGAATACTGGAGTGGGTTGCCATCCACTCCTTCAGGGGATCTTCTCCACCCAGGAATCGAACCCAGGTCTCCCGCATTGCAGGTGTCTTCTTTACCACCTGAGCCACCAGGGAAGCCCATGGCAGGCTAATGCCCTCAAAACCCATGTGTCCCAACGTGGGGAAGATAGTGAGAGCTTTTACAGCAATTGTTCAGAGAAGACATTATCAGATGGTGGACCTTCTTCTGATGGGCTGGTGGTGAGGTAAGTAGGAGTCAGCATCATCAACCTTCATGTCCAGCTGGTCTGGGGTCTACATGCTTGTGGGCAGCATAGAAGGTAATCATTAACTTCTCCCACCTGGAGGGGATTTCAGTATCTGCAAAATAGCTCAAAGATATTGTTGTGTGTTTGCCCCAAGGCTGCTCCTGGCTGTTTGTTTCTTCCTGATCTTGCATTCCCTCCCTTATTAACAAGTGATTGAATTTGCCCATTGGAACTCAGGGAAGGTCATGGGGGCTGAATGAAGGCTGTCTCCTGTAATCAAAGAAATGAGGGACACAGAAAGGCCTCAGGAGCCCCATGTTATCATTGCACTGGGAAACCAAAAAAATCGTTTGACTTGCTTTATTGAGATATTCACTTTGTTTGCAGTGGTCTAGAATTGAACACACAAAATCTCCAAGGTCTGCCTGTATTCCTTTGCCTTAAACATCCCAGAGCCAGTGCCAAGCAACTAGAAAGCACATCAAGAGTCCAGAGCCTGCTTAAATCATGCTGATGGCCCATTCCAAACTGTTTACCCTGCCCTGCCTTTCAGTTCAGTTCAGTTCAATTCAGTCGCTCAGTCGTGTCCAACTCTTTGTGACCCCATGGATCGCAGCATGCCAGGCCTCCCTGTCCACCACCAACTCCCAGAGTTCACTCAGACTCACATCCATCGACTCAGTGATGCCATCCAGCCATCTCATCCTCTGTTGTCCCTTCTCCTCCTGCCCCCAATCCCCCCACCATCAGAGTCTTTTCCAATGAGTCAACTCTTCACATGAGGTGGCCAAAGTATTGGAGTTTCAGCTTCAGCATCATTCCTTCCAAAGAACACCCAGGCCTGATCTCCTTTAGAATGGACTTGGATCTTCCTGCAGTCCAAGGGACTCTCAAGAGTCTTCTCCAACACCACAGTTCAAAGGCATCAATTCTTCGACGCTCAGCCTTCTTCACAGTCCAACTCTCACATCCATACATGACCACTGGAAAAACCATAGCCTTGACTAGATGGACCTTTGTTGGCAAAGAAATATCTCTGCTTTTGAATATGCTATCTAGGTGGGTCAAACTTTCCTTCCAAGGAGTAAGCGTCTTTTAATTTCATGGCTGCAGTCACCATCTGCAGTGATTTTGGAGCCCCAAGAAATAAAGTCTGACACTGTTTCCACTGTTTCCTCATCTATTTCCCATGAAGTGATGGGACCAGATGCCATGATCTTCGTTTTCTGAATGTTGAGCTTTAAGCCAACTTTTTCACTCTCCTCTTTCACTTTCACCAAGAGGCTCTTTAGTTCCTCTTCACTTTCTGCCGTAAGGGTGTTGTCATCTGCATATCTGAGGTTATTGATCTTTCTCCTGGCAATCTTGATTCCAGCTTGTGCTTCTTCCAGCCCAGCGTTTCTCATGATGTACTCTGCATAGAAGTTAAATAAGCAGGGTGACAATATACAGCCTTGACGTACTCCTTTTCCTGTTTGGAACCAGTCTGTTGTTCCATGTCCAGTTCTAACTGTTGCTTCCTGACCTGCATACAGGTTTCTCAAGAGGCAGGTCAGGTGGTCTGGTACTCCCATCTCTTTCAGAATTTTCCACAGTTTATTGTGATCCACACAGTCAAAGGCTTTGGCATAGTCAATAAAGCAGAAATAGATGTTTTTCTGGAACTCTCTTGCTTTTTCCATGATCCAGCGGATGTTGGCAATTTGATCTCTGGTTCCTCTGCCTTTTCTAAAACCAGATTGAACATCTGAAAGTTCATAGTTCACGTATTGCTGAAGCCTGGCTTGGAGAATTTTGAGCATTACTTTACTAGCGTGTGAGATGAGTGTAATTGTGCGGCAGTTTGAGCATTCTTTGGCATTGCCTTTCTTTGGGATCGGAATGAAAACTGACCGTTTCCAGTCCTGTGGCCACTGCTGAGTTTTCCAAATTTGCTGGCATATTGAGTGCAGCACTTTCACAGCATCATCTTTCAGGATTTGAAATAGCTCAACTGGAATTCCATCACCTCCACTAGCTTTGTTCGTAGTGATGCTTTTTAAGGCCCACTTGACTTCACATTCCAGGATGTCTGGCTCTAGGTGAGTGATCACACCATCGTGCTTATCTGGGTTGTGAAGCTCTTTTTTGTACAGTTCTGTGTATTCTTGCCATCTCTTCTTAATATCTTCTGCTTCTGTTAGGTCCATATCATTTCTGTCCTTTATCAAGCCCATCTTTGCATGTAATGTTCTCTTGGTATCTCTAATTTTCTTGAAGAGATCTCTAGTTTTTCCCATTCTGTTGTTTTCCTCTATTTCTTTGCATTGATCGCTGAGGAAGGCTTTCTTCTGTCCAAGGAGCAGTGGCTGCATGGGTGCAGGAGGGCCGAGAGGAGCTACTCCATGTTCAAGGTCAGGAGGAGCAACTGTGAGGAGATACCCCTCATCCAAGGTAAGGAGCAGCAGCTGCGCTTTGCTGGAGCAGCCGTGAAGAGATACCCCACGTCCAAGGTAAGAGAAACCCAAAGAAGACGGCAGGTGTTGCGAGAGGCATCAGAAGGCAGACACACTGAAACCATAATCACAGAAAACTAGTCAATCTAATCACAGGGACCACAGCCTTGTCTAACTCAATGAAACTAAGCGCTGCCTTTACTGTGTTCTTAGTCACTCAGTCCCGTGTTTCAATCTGCAACCCCGTGCAATCTGCAGCTCCTCTGATTCCATGGGATTTTTCAGGCAAGAATCCTGGTATGGGCTGCCATTTCCTCCTCCAGGGGATCTCCTAACCCAGGGATCAAAATTGTGTTTCTTGTGTCTCCTGCATTGCAGGTGGATTCTTTACCTGCTGAGCCATCAGGGAAGCCCATCTTTCCTGAGGAAACCCCAGTAAAGGTCATGATCCCAGCCTTTCCCTGGCTCCTATCTCCTATCCCTTAACCACACTGTGTCCTTCCCAAGTAGCCCTGTGTGACACACCTCCAGTTACTAGGACCTGTGAGTACAATAAACTTGCCTTTCCTGAGCCTCTCCTCTGTCTCCTCTTGTGGCTTCAATGGACTGACCATCTCATGAAAGGACACTGAAAACAGTAAAATACTGTTAGGTAGTTAGAATAGGAAACAGGAGTCCTAAATGGCGGTGGCTAAAAGACAAGGAAGGGAAAAGCCTGCGAAAATAGAACAAAGGAAGGTCCAAGGACCAGAGTGAGGACCTCAGGTAGAACAAACAGCACTCCTGGCTAGCCCAATTTACACAGGGCAGGCCCAGGGGGAGGAAAAACATATAAAAAAGAGGAGCCAAAAGGCTCTCTCTCTCTCTCTCTCTCTTTCCCTCTCTTTCTCTCTCTTCTGTGCGCTGGCGTGCTCCCCCACTCTCTTCTCTTCATGTCTTTGGGTCGGTATGGTCTCATGCCTCGAGGATGGATTCTCCTGCTATTTTCTAAATAAAATAGAGCTGTAACACGGAGCTGTAACACTGAATTGTCTAAGAGCTATAACGTGGTCTGTCCAAGCACCAAGGGCTTTAATGTCCGTCACTCCAAATCTTTATTGTGACGAGACAGAACCGAGGAAAATACACTCGCCTGACAATACCATAGGCTTGTAATGTACACTAAAGAACCCTTCTGGATCAAGGAAAAGAGCAAAAACAAGTGTGTGTAGTGGGGGTGGTGTAGGGGGGCGGCAGAGGGGAGGAGGGGGACTTCCCCGGTGGGCCAGTGTTAAGAATTCACCTTCCAATGCAGAGGACATGGATTCGATCCCTGGTAGCAGAACTAAGTTCCCACATGCCACCCTGTGGGCCACAATTAAGACCAGTGCGACCAAATCAAAATTTGTGCGACACTCCCTTGTTTTTGTCACTAACAGAAGGATTGAAATTTAAACTGTTTGAGTATCTCCATAAACAATTATTTTTGCTATGCGTGTAGGCTAAGTCACTTCAGTTGGACTATGGACTATAGCCCGCCAGGCTCCTTTGTCCATGGGATTCTCCAGGCGACAATACTGGAGTGGGTTGCCATGCCCTCTTCCAGGGGATCTTCCTGCTCTGGGATCAAACCCACATCTCTCATGTCTCCTGCATTGGCAGGCAGGTTTTTTACCGCTAGAGCCACCTGGGAAGCCCCAGAGTGTCTTCAAATACTGCCAAATGTCTCCTGAAAGGGGGAAGTCACCCCCAGTTGAGAACCATTGTCCTGGGTGAACCACTTAATTTCCAAGAACTTCCTCCTCTACATAATATTGCCAATAACAGTATTTACCTGGTATATCTTCACTATGTACCATATCTACTCATATAACAGCATGCACCTGCATATTAAACTGTGTGTTAACATGTGTGTTATGCTTGGAATAAGGCCTGGTATAGAGGGACAGCTGTCAGATGATTGTAATTAGTATCATTATGTTGTTATTATATGTTATTGTATGTAATTAGAATCACACCCTTGGTGTTTAGAAGCTACTTTAACGCCTCTCAGCCATCTTGAATAAGTTCCTGTCTCCGAGCCTGTTTCCTTATGTGCAAGACTCTGTTCTCCTTTCTTGAGCATCCCCAGGGATTTCCCTCATAGCTCGGTAGATAAAGAATCCAACTGCAATACAGGAGACCCATGTTCGATCCCTGGGTCGGAAAGATCCTCTGGAGAAGAGAATTGCCACCCACTCCAGTATTCTTGCCTGGGGAATCCCATGGACAGAGGAGACTGGTGGGCTACAGTTCATGGGGTCACATATAGTCGGACCCGACTTACCTCTGTTAGTCAAACAGATTGTTTAAATATTAAAATATTCTACGCAGATTGGTCAATATCGACTGCCAAGCCCCCTCCTCTCTTCTGCTCCTTCTCAAGACTTCCTCACCACTTCCCATAATCAAAAGGACACACAGGGTGCTTCTGAGGCCCCGCTCCAGTGCTCAGCAATGACTGGGCTGCTATTAAAAAATGCAGATGTCATCTTAGTCCTGCTGTGGCAGCCTTGTTACTTGCCAGCCATCCCCTTTCCTCACTAACAGAACCACACTATATACATATATATATATAGTTTTTATTTATTATTTATTGATTTTTGGCTGCACTGGACCTTCGTTGCTGCGCTCCGGCTTTCTCTAGTCACAGTGAATCGGGTCTACTCTCTAGGCACGGTGCATGGGCTTCTCACTGCAGTGACTTCTCTTGTGCTGCACAGGCCCTGGGGTGTGCAGGTTTCACTAGTTGCGGCTCGTCGGCTTACTGGGATTTTTCTGCACGTGGGATTTTCCTGGATCAGGGATCAAACTGATGTCCCCCGTATTGCAAGGCAGATTCTTTTAACCAGTGGACCACCAGGGAAGCCCAGAACTGCAATTTTTAAAAATACTTATTTTTATTTCTTTGACTGCACCTGGTCTCAGTTGTGGCACGGAGGATCTTTGATCATTGTAGCGGTAAGCAGGATCTTTAGGTGGGGCATGAGAACTCTTAGTTGCGCACTGTGGGATCTAGTTCCCCAACCAGGGATGGAACCCAGGCCCCCTTCATTGGGAGGGCAGGATCTTAGCCCACTGGACCACCAGGAAAGTCTCCACGATATTTTTTTAGATGCAGCCACGGGCCAGCCTCAGGAGGCAGACATATTTCCCTTTGTTGGATGCTGGCTCCTGCAGGAAGGTGGCCATGCGGCCCCGTTCTCCGCAGGGGAGGCCCTCCGTTCCCATTCCTTCCTGACTATGGGTGTAGTTAAAGCACCTGCAACTGAGGCCACCGCCTTGAAGGATAAAAGCCAATTTACTGAGGATGGTGAAGGGGAAGGAGAGACAGCCAGGCTCCTTGAGGACATAACTAAATTACTGCACCCACCCTGGGGCTGGTGAGGGCAGGGGGCAGGCACTCACTGGCAGCAAGAAGCAGAGCGGTCCCAGAAGCTGGATCGGAGGGGCTGTTCTCCCCAGGTGTCATTTCCACAGTGCCTCAGACCCTGGCCATCCTCTGCAGGAGTAGGCGTGGGCAGGTGCCTGCCCGCGGCCACCCAGCAGCCTATTCACCCCTGCTCCATGCTCGCATACCCTGGCTGCCCTCAGTGCCTGTCCCTGCCAGTTTTCCGTGCTGGGTCAGCAGACTTGAACTTTTCCCTAACCCAGCATAGCCATCCCTGGAGGGATCCTCAGGAGTCCCACCTCCCCGTGGCCTCCCCAGTCATCAGCATCTCCCCGCTCCAGTCACCTGAGACATCTCTGACTGCCCCGTGGTCAGCCCAGCCCGAGCTCCCCAACTTCTCCAGGGCAGTAATAAGCCCAAAACAAGTTTCAAAGAGGTAGAACCCAGAATAGTGGTTTACAAATTTCTGGCCATGACTTATTGACAAGTCATAATTAGCACTTTGTTTTTAAATGGAATACAATAAAAAATTGATTTTTCCAGAGTACACGACATATTGTTGTTCAGTCACCAAGTCATGTCTGACTTGGCATATAGCAAGGGTAAATAGCTGCAAGAAATTCTGTGTACTGATTGCTATGGAAAATGTATTTCATACTCAGATTGTGGTTACAACATTTGGAAGGATATTGTGCCTTGAAGTCCACAGCACATGCCTGGAAAGAATTAATATCAGGCCCCTCTAAACCTTTTGCTCAGGTCATTCTCAGGAAAAGTTCCTTTTGTTTAACCAGACACTCAAATCAGAGACCCTGGCCTCGTTCTGGATTCCTCTCTCTCTTGTCTCTCCATCCAGCCCAACAGAAAATCCTGCTTCTTCCCTTCAAAATACATGTAGAGTGGAGTAGAAACTAGTATTATTTTGTAAAGCAATTATATTCCAATAAAAATTTTAATAATAGTAATAAATACGTACATTTAATTATTTATTACCGTTTAAATTGATGTTTTCAAACTGTGGTGCTAGCGAAGACTCTTGAGAGTTCTTTGGACAGCAAGGAGATCAAACCAGTCAATTCTAAAGGAAATCAACCCTGAATATTCAATGGAAGAACTAATGCTGAGCTGAAGCTCCAATACTTTGGCCACCTGATGTGATGAGCCGACTCATTAGAAAAGATCCTGATCCTGGAAAAGATTGAGGGTAGGAGGAGAAGGGGACGGCAGAGGATGAGATGGTTGGATAGCATCACCAACTCAGTGGACATGAGTCTGAGCAAACTCTGGGGGATAGTGAAGAACAGAGAAGCCTGACATGCTACAGTACATGGGGTCACAAAGGGTCAGACACGACTTAGCGACTGAACAACAACCATTTAAACACACTTGAGATGATAAACTTTAAAAAATATATATGCAGAATCAGCCTCACCTCTGCCACCACCTGGCTCTAGTCCTGGGCAGGATTGCCTCTTCCCTCGGTTATGATTCATCTAGTTTGGAGACAGCAGGATCCAGGAAGGCACTCTGCACATAGTAGGTGCTGCATGCTGGAGGTGCTCGTGTCTGGGCTGACTGAACCACCTCCTCACCCCTACTCAGTGAGGGTGGAAGGAGCAGGGCTGGGCTGCGAGGTTGCTTGGCCAGCATCCTTCCACTGTCCCCTTCCACCATAACCCCCACAAGAGCCTGTTCTCCGATCTTCCTCCCTGTTGGCCCTTTGCATCCCCCTCCAATTTGAGCCCAGAGAATTCCTTGGCAGTCCGGTGGTTAGGACTCAGCACTTTCACTGGCCATCGCCCAGACTCAGTCCCTGGTCCCAGAGTTAAGATTCTGCAAGCCACGTGGCATGGCCAGAAAAAAAAAAAAGAACACATAGAAAAAAGAATTTGAGCCCAGCTGCTCCCTCCACACCCAGGCTGGATAATTCCAGGTTGGTTGCACCCTCCCCACATTCCCATCCTATAGACATAAGAGTTGATCTATCCCAGGGATAGTCTCCAAATTCCTGATCCCTGATCCCTGGGGAACCTTAAGACATCCTTGTTCATGTCTGCGTCACAACCCTGACTTCAGCCTGGCCAGGAGCGGAGCCAGGCAAACGGATGCTGAGTGATACCATTAACACACTGGACATCATTTAGCTCCCTCCAGGGGCTGTGGCCAGGCCTGACAGCAAGACTCAGGAAAGAATGCGGAATAGACAGCCGGGCAGTAGACAGACCAGCTGATGCCAATCCAAGCTGTAAGCAGCCCTGGGTAGCCTTGCAGACTCCCTCTGATTTCACTGGCTGTGAACTGGTACTCATGCGAGGGAACAGTACACCCTGACCTGGGACACAAGCCAGGGGACCAGAACTTAGGAGCCTGTGAAGCTGCTTTGTTTTGGTAACTATTTAAAAAGGACCCTGTGGACTTTTTCATAACCAATAAGTCAGAGCTCTTGTTCTTGTTCCAGCCCCAAATTTCTGGCTACGAATCAATCTCACCACACTAATAAAATTTTCCTTAAGAATGTTTTTTAATGCCCAGTTGTAAGAAGGCTTACAATTACATAGAGAAAGCCAACGGAACCCATAGAATTAATACTGTCATGTTATGTTTAAGAATCATCTGGGATATTCAGTATTTAATGTATTTGAAATGTTTAAGAGAACTTGGCATAAAAATGGGACAAACGTGTCCTGTAAATGTCAGTCTTCCAACGTAACATGTATAATTGAGCAATTCATTATTTTAGACTTGGAATTTTTCACTGAAACGTGAAAGGGCATTTTTCAAAGTGAGTAAATGGTGCTAGAATATTTAAAAGACCTTGATATGCTTGTAATTTATTATACGAGTTAAGAACCTGGGGAGGTTGTGCTTTTTAGAAGCTTCTGTTGAGTGGTCAAAGAAAATTGAGATGTGAAAGCAGAGCACTTAAGGAAATGTAATTAACTAAAGTTCTAAATAGGATGTGAAGCTGTTGTAACTGGACTTGATTGAACATTAATCAAAGATCTCCCTGAAAGTGCCTGTTAAAATGATTGGATTTAAATAAGGACCTACTGTAGAGCACAGGGACCTCTATTCAATACTCTGTAAATACCTATGTGGGAAAAGAATCCTAAACAAGACTGGATATATGTACATGTATAACTGATCCACTTTGCTGTATACCTGAAACTAACACAGCATTGTAAATCAACTATACTCCAAAAAAAATGTTTAAATAAATAAAAAATAAAGTTTACTGCATTTATAAATAGAATAATATTTGGAAGTAAAAGTTTGATGCTAAAGAGGACTATATTTTTAATTGGTAGTGTTAATGTATTGAAGATTAACTTAAAACACGAAGTAATTCATCTTTTCCATCCACAAACATCTTCCCAGTGACACCAGGACACTGCTGGACCCTCTGTCCTCTGCTGGTAAGAAGCCACCCCACCTCACTGGTGGTGGTTGTTGTTTTCGTTGCTGGGTGGTGTCTGACTCTGTGACCCCATAGACTGTAGCCCACCAGGCTCTTCTGTCTGTGGGATTTCCCAGGCAAGAATACTGGGAGTGGGTTGCTATTTCCTTCTACACGGCCCCTCACTGGTGTAAGTTACTAATTTTCACTTAGAGAAATGGTGCAAGACACAGCTACTTTGTCCCCCAATCCGCCTCCCTTTGGTCCACAGGCAGCCCCTGAGATGACCTCCAGTGACCCCCAACTCCACGTGTTTATCCTGTGCACAGTCCCCTCCTCTGTGCCCCGGATTTAAGTGGCTCACTTCGAACAAACAGAAAATGGCCAAAGTAGTGAGATGTCACTTCTGAGATCAGGCTACAAAAGGGATGTGACTTCTCTCTTGCTTGCCCTCTCTGCCTCTCTCACTTTCTTTCTTTCTTTCTTTTTTTTTTTAATTAATTAATTTTTATTTTTGGCTTCACTGGGTCTTCACTGCTGCACATGCAGGCTTTCTCTGCTTGCAGAGAGCAGAGGCTACACTCTAGTTGCATGTGCAAGCTCCTCATGACAGTTTCTCTTGTTACAGAGCATGGGTTCTAGGTTTCCAGGTCTCAATAGTTGTGTGAGTTCAGTAATTGTGGCCTACGGGCTTAGTTGTTCCATGGCATGAGTGATCCTTCCAGACTAGGGATCAAACCCGTGTCTCCTGCATTGGCAGGGAGATTTTTAGTCACCAGACCACCAGTGAAGTCTCTCTCACTTGCTGTCTTGCTCAGAGGGAAGCCACACTCTGAGCCACCCTGCAGAGAGGCCCAGATGGCAAGGAATTGATGTCACTGACCAATAACCAGTGAGGACCTGGGACCTGCCAACAAGCATGCCAAAAATCTTGGAGAAGTGTCTTCCCCCTGTTGCTTTGAAATGACTGCAGCCTTGGCCAACACCTTACTTGTAGTTTTGGAAGAGACTCTGACCCAGAGGGACTGATTCCTGACCTTAGAAAACATAAGATAAAAAGTGTTCATTGTTTTAAATCACTAAGTGTTTAGGGGTCTTCACAGATGGCACTAGTGGTAAAAAACCCGTCTGCCAGTGCAGGAAACAAAAGAGACTCAGCCTCAATTCCTGGGTTGGGAAGATTCCCTGGAGAAGGACATGGCAACCCACTCCAGTATTCTTGCCTGGAGAATCCCATGGACAGAGGAGACTGGTGGGCTACTGTCCACAGGGTTGCAAGAGTCAGACATGACTGAAGTGACAGCACGCACGCATAATGCTGTAGGGGAGTGATTTGTTACACAGTAATAGCTAACTAATACAATCGTAATAGTATCTTATTGGGCATAAGATCCTGCAGATAGAAAACCTACATTTCCCATCCTCCCATGCAGCCAGGCATGGTCTTGTGCGGTATGGTCATCGTGATGAGCCTTCTGACCACAAAGATAAGACCAGCACCTAGGAGGAACCAAAATCCCTGAATAACTTCATGGGGCAGAGTTGTTTTATCAACCTGGAGAGAAAGAGGAAGAGAAAAATAAACTTCAAACTTGGATCTCTGTTTGAAAGATAAATCTCAG
This sequence comes from Bos indicus x Bos taurus, assembly GCF_003369695.1. Taxonomy (NCBI): domain Eukaryota; kingdom Metazoa; phylum Chordata; class Mammalia; order Artiodactyla; family Bovidae; genus Bos; species Bos indicus x Bos taurus. The sequence continues at coordinate 17,193,451 of NC_040093.1, forward strand.
CTTTTCCCAAACCCCCACCTCATCTTTTAATCAATATTCTCTCTCTTACTAGCCTCATTTTCATCAATGATAATGAAGACCTTATAGTTTGGCATGCTTTGTATGAGTTTTCAGTGTTTTCCCCAAAACATTACAATTGTTAATAAATACATGTTTTTTTCACATAAGTCATAAGGCAACCCCCTACCAGCACATGTGCCATCAATCATGTAAGTGCTGCTCTTCCGTTTCTTTGCCCCAGGGAAGTATTGCTTGTGAAGGCTATATTCATACATTTCTTTTCAAAATCTTCTCCTGCACCAGCAATCCTCTGGCAACCCATGGTCTCCTGGTGGCTCAGCTGGCCAGCTTGACAAAAACTTAGGGCTGTCTTTCTTCCTAAGCATAGATCTTCAAAGGTGATCCCGATTACAGACACTGGATACTTGGCAAGCACTGCCTTACAGAAAATCACATGCAGTGATTCCCAGCAAGTCTGACTTGTGTAGGCGTACCTGAGCCTGAGGCTTTCAGAGATTCCCCATTGTGCACCTGGCACCGACAGGTAACCCCGCAGCCCTTAGATCTCTGATTCAGCAGGGCTTCTCCTGCTGAGTGGGCCAGCTTCATCAAATAATGGCAGGAGGAGTTTGTGAAGGGGCCAGCACATGAAGAACAAGGAACAAAATTCAGTGTGCGAAGCCCTAGGAAACCTCTGTCCAGGGAAGGGGGCGTCTGGGGTAGCCGTGGCTCTCATGCTCTCAGGTGGACCAGCCCAACTGGTGGGCTCCGGGGTCAGAGCTCTTCTCATCCCTTCCCTGTGTTGTCTTTGCCGGAATCTTCAGGACAGCAGTGGTACCTGCCTCCGAGGGTTGCTGGAAGGATTAGATGAGATAACATACCTAAAGCACTTAGCCCAGCACCTGGCACCTAAGAGACATTACTACAGAACATTCTTGTGTAATATCTATTAGGATGATGACTTGTGGTTTAGTCCTTAAGTCATGTCTGACTTTTTGCGACTCCATGGACTGTAGCCCACCAGGCCTCTCTGTCCAGGGGATTTTCCTAGGCAAGAATACTGGAGAGGGTTGCTATTTCCTTCTCTAGGAGATCTCCCCAACCCAGGGATCGAACCCGTGTCTCTCATCCGCAGGTGGAGTCCTCACTGCTAAGCCATCAGGGAAGTCCAGATGATGACGACTCTTGAAATAAAAAGAACCATGTTTGGTACTCTGCACTTCCACTGCAGGGCGCGTGGGTTTGATCCCTGGTCAGGGAACTAAGATCCCGCATGCACTGAGGCACAGTCAAAAAAGAAGAAAATAGAGCCATGGGTGAAGCCGAGCCACAGTATTTTGCATCAAGAGCCTGAATCTGAAGCTGGACCCTGCAGAGAAGATGCGCAAGGATGTGATCTCCTCCGCACGGAACTTCCTCATCCACGTGGCCCTGCCGAGAGTCAGTCCTTTTATCTTCGAGAAATCGGACAGCCTAAGAAGAGCAGGCATCACCTGTCAATGCATGATGTGAAAACCCTGGTCATAGTTTCTATTCCTGTCTGCAAATGAATAGGCCCAGAAAGACATCAGAGACTTTTGGAATGGACACAGAAATTCTACTTATTAAGAACAAGTTTGGCTCAGGTAACTGACCTTTATAGCTGAAAGAAAAGACTATTTGGAAAGTATGAAAAGATTTTTTGTGATCTGAGTACACTGTCATGTATATGATATTCAGCCTCTGAATGGTGGTGTAATTGTAGATGATGTTCAAGTCATTTTTGTAGCAAGTATTAATTGTAAGAGAATTACGCCTGTGAAAAAAAATTATTTAATAAAGTTAAATAAGTAAAAGAACCATGGTTTGTGGTCAGCTGAATTTGGCCCCCAAATGACCTAGGTCCTCACCCCTGGAACATGTAAATACTCTCTCATATTGCAAAAGAGACCTTACATGGTTTAAAATTTTTTTTTATTTATTTGGCTGCAATGGGTCTTAGTTGTGGCAGGCGAACTCTTAGTTGCGGCATATGAGACCTAGTTCAAACTTGGGCCCCCGGCATTGGGAGCTTAGAGTCTTAGCCACTGAACCATCAGGGAAGTCCCTACAGAGTCCTGAGATGGGGAGATTCTCCTAGATTATGCAAGTGGGACTGAGCAATTAAAACTCACAGCAGGTCTATTAGGACCCTTCTTTTTCTCCCATTGTCTTCACAAATGCCATGCTCTTTTCCTCCATGTCAGGGTGAGGGGTTGGGGATGGGGGGGAATGGGGGGTGGGGTGGGAACACCTCTCACATGACGATTTTATGACCTACTTCAGGGAAGAAGGGCAAAGAAAGGAGGAGGCCAGAGTGATCTCCCTACTTCTGCCGTTTTCAAACTCCCTAAGCTTAAAATAATCAGAATCCCAACGTGCCACATTTGAGGGCTGCATGTCCTGAACCGCATCATTTGCAACTTGCCTTTTCATTCAGAAGGTTTTCCTCGATTGAATGTGTTTTCATTGGAACTCTCTGCCCTCCAACTCTGCACACCATCACTGAACAGATGTGCTTCTAGTTTATTAACTGGTGCCTTAACCACCATCAATCACTGAGATGAGACTGGCCAGCTCTGTTTTTGAAATTTCTTTTCTATCTAACTGTTTTGAATTTTCTGCAGGGCCAGGCTCTGGACCGAGTGCTTTGAAAGGAGTATCCCAGGAGCTGCCACCACAAATGCCCACAGGGCCAGGCAGGTCATGTGACAGGTAATGGGCCCAGGCATATTAGAATGCAGGTGGGGGACGGTGTAGCCTACAGAGCAGCCTCTTCCAGTCACTCCCTGCCTTGTGAGTGTGCAAGCTAGGGCACTTCCAAAAGAAGCTGGAAAATTAGATTTTTGTGTGATGTCACCCCTGGAGCTTTCAGTGTTTGCAGCCAATGCTTCATTTTTAAAACACAGCATATGACCAGTAACCGCAGGAAAGTGGGCAAAGGTTGATGAACAGAAAAATCATGGAAAAGAAACACAAGCAATTCTTAAACAGAAGAAGATCCACTTCCTCACCCCAAGAGAAATGCAAAGTAAGACTGGGCAAGTTACCATTTGTCATGTCTTAGGAAACGATTGAAAACATTTGATAAGACACCGAACTAGAAAACATGTAGCAGCTTGTCATTTCAGGTCTTGATGGTTGATGAGGATAAAAGCTGGGGTTAGGGACTTGCCTGGCAGTCTAGTGGTTAAGATTCCTGCTTCTAATGCAGGGGGAATGGGTTTGATCCCTGGTTGGGGAACTGAGATCCCACATGCCTGCCGTGCAGTGTGGCAGAAAAAATAAAATCTGAGGTTGTATAACACTTTATGACTACTCTTTTGGCCATAATAATGGTAAAAATGGAGAGTAAGTGCTGGCGAGGACGTGGTGAAACTGGAACCCTCGTATGTTGCTAGTGGGAATGTAAAATGGTGCAGATGCCGTGGGAAACTGTCCAGTTGGTTATCAAAAAGTGAAACATAGAATTACCATAATCACATGAGCAATTCCTCTCCTAGGTATATACCCATAAAGAATTGGAAACAGGAACTCAAGCAGAGACCTGTAAGTGAACATTCATAGCAGCTTTATCTACAGTAGCCCAAGGGCAGGCACAAACCAAACATTTCTGATGAAGGGATAAACAAAATACAGTACATCCATGCAGAGGAATACTCTTCAGCCATCAAAAGGAATGAGGCTCAGATGTGTGCTACCACGTGGATGAACCTTGGAAGCATTATGCAAAGTGAAGTAAGCCAGACACGAAAGAAAAAACACCATATGATTCCACTAACATGAAATATCTAGAACTGGCAATTCATAGAGAAAGTAAATTAGATGTTAGCAGGGGCTGAAGGGAGGAAGGAATAGGAATTATTGCTTAATGGATATAGAGTTTCTGTTTGAAATGATGAAATATTGGGGAAATAGAGAAAGGTGATGTTTGCAAGGTATTAAGAAGGCAACCAGTGCTGCAGCAGAATACACTTAAAAAGGACTAAATTGGCAAATTTTCTGTTATATATTTTTTACCTCAGTTAAAAAAAATAGCTGGAGTTTTGTCAAACCATACTGACTTTGGATTTAACTGGGTAGAAGCAAATCCTGCTCAGGGACTTCCCTGGTGGTCCAGTGGCTGAGACTCCGCATTCCCCGAGCAGGGAGCCCGGGTTTGATCCCTGATCAGGAAACTAGATCCTACATGCAGCAGCTAAGAGTTTGCATGCCAAAACTAAAGATCCCCCATGCTGCAAGAAGATCAAAGATCCCACATGCCACCACCAACACCCAATGCAGTCAAATAAATATTTTAAAAAGAAACAGGTCCTGCTCAGAACAAAAAGTGCCAGCCTATATGCTATGAGAAGATGCTCAGAACATATGTGATGGGAGGCAGCAGGGGTCATGCCCAATGGGGTCGTAAATAAAGCCTTTCTACGTGTTCAGAGCTGATCCTGTGGACAGTTCCTGGGGAACGACCACATTGGTGGGCTGCCGTGATGGGTGCTCCCCCATCTCATCACTGATCCTGAACCGTTGGCTCACTCCAAACTGGCTCCACCTCCACCCAAAAGCTTGGCAACTCTGAGCCAGTAACCCTGACTCTTCCCATCAGGCAAATAAAATCATACTTCCAACAGGAAAGAAGAATACACATTGGAACAGCCATCATAAAGAAACAACAAATTCACACCCGCGGTGTCAGCACATTGGTGACATGAGTCAATACAGTCATCAGTTTCATAATCATTATAATATCACACGATCGCCTCATCTATCCATTAAGGTACTTACAACATTTACAAGGATCTGATATTAGATTTGTGAAGGGTTTAAGTGATAGCATTTGGAAGGACTGTTTAATGGATTAGGGAAATCTGATACAGAAGAATAACTGCTTAGTGATTTTATCAAAGAACAAAGATTAGTTAGTATTCCTATTCACACACAAGCCCCATGGCTGTTGGCAAATCCAGCAGCGTGGAAAAATGGTTGCTTGCATACATTGCTGAGCAATGGGTAATTCTGCAGTAAGTAAGAAAATTTTATGCATGTACCATTTTATAAAGTATTGTATTTTTTATTGAGATAGAATTCATATAACAAAACAATTCATCGTATTAAATTGTGTGACTCTGTGGTTTCTGGAGAAGGCAATGGCACCCCACTCCAGTACTCTTGCCTGGAAAATCCCATGGATGGAGGAGCCTGGTGGGCCGCAGTTCATCGGGTCTCGAAGAGTCAGACACGACTGAACAACTTGACTTTCACTTTTCACTTTCATGCATTAGAGAAGGAAATGGCAACCCACTCCAGTGTTCTTGCCTGGAGAATCCCAAGGACGGGGGAGCCTGGTGGGCTGCTGTCTATGGGGTCGCACAGAGTCGGACACGACTGAAGTGACTTAGCAGCAGCAGCAGCAGCAGTGGTTTCTAGTATGTACACAATACTGTGCAACCATCACCCATTATCTGATTCTAGAACCTTAACATCTCTCCTTTCTCTGCAGTTCCCTCGGATGTGTGTGTGTGTATTGCTTCAGTCATGTCCGACTCTTTGCAACCCCATGGACTGTAGCCCACCAGGCATTCTTTGCAATCCCATGGACTGTAGCCCACCAGGCTCTTCTTTCCACAGGACTCTCTAGGCAAGAATACTGGAGAGGGTTGCCACTTCCTACTCCAGGGGATCTTCCCAACCCAGGGGTCGAACCCACGTCTCTTACGTCTCCTGCATTGGCAGGCGGGTTCTTCACCACTAGTGCCACCTGGGAAGCCCCCCTTGGCAACCACTAGTCTACTTTGCGCCTCTGTGGATTTGTCTGTTTTGGTCATTCTTAAATAAATGGGATCAGTACTGCATGTGGCTTTCTGTCCTGGGTCCTTTAACTTATCATAATTATTTCAAGTTTCATCCTGGTGGCAACATGTATTCGTACTTCATTTCTTTTTCTGGCTCAATAATCCCGTTTCAAGCATTTCATTGCAGGACTTCCCTGGTGGTCCAGTGGTTAAGACTCAGCATTCCCAATTCAGGGGGCTCAGGTTCAATCCCTGGTCAGGGAACTAAGATCCTGCATGCTGCACAGAGAGGCCAATAATAATAATAATAATAGAATTCCATTGCATCGAAATATCACATTATGTTAATCTATTCATTCATTAATGGACACCTGGGTTGTTTCTGTCTTTTGGCTGTTATGAATAATCTTGCGATGAACACTTGTGTACAGGTATTTGTGTGGACATATGTTTTCCTTTCTCTATGGTGTATACCTCAGAGTGGAACTGAGGATTATGTGAGAACTCTCTGTTCAACTTTTTGAGGACCTTTTCCAGACTGGTGTAGTTCAAAGCAGCCACATCATTTTACATTTTCACCAGCAGCAATGTATGAGGGTTCCAATTTACCCACACACTCAGCAACACTTATCATTGTTCCTTTTAAAAATTACCACCAAGGGACTTCCCTGGCAGTCCAGAGGTTACGACTTCGAGCTTCCACTACAGGGGGTGTCACAGGTTCCATCCTAGGTAGTGGAACTAAGATCCCACCACATGGCACAACCGAAAAAGAAAAATAAATTTTAAAAAATTTAAAGTAAAATCACAACCATGCACATATCTTGTGACTGAGTCACTTTTAGAAATATATACGCACATTGTATATGGCACTATTAGAAACACTCTTTTTTCTTTCTATCAGTAAAGGACAAGAGAAAAGCATCAGGTATCTTCATATAAAAATAAATAAGTAAGGATGGGAATTCCCCAGTGGTCCAGGAGTGAGGACTCTGACTTTCACTGCCAAGGGCGCAGGCCCCATCTTTGGCTGGAGAATTAAGCTCCTGCAAGCCAAATGGCCAATTTAAAAAAAAAAATTAAAAAGAAATTCTCTATGTAATGATATGGAAAGATAATAAAAAATATACTAAATGAGAGGCGGTGGGGAGAAGGGATACATTGGGAGTTTGGGACTAGCAGATGCAAACTATATATAGAATGGATAGATAACAAGGTCCTATTGTGATAGCACAGGGAGCTATATTCAAAATCCTGTAATAAGCCATAGTAGAAAAGAATTCTTAAAAAATATATGATAAAAGCAAAGTGTCAAGCAGGGAGCATATGGTATGTGATTGTTCATTTGATGAGAGAGAGTGTGTGAGTGTGTGTTTGTGTGTGTGTGTATGCAATTCCTTGTCCATGTATAGAAAAATCTCTGTAAGAACATATCTGAGTCAAGTGGATAACTGGGATGGCTGAAGGCAATGGTAGACGAGAGATTAGCGCTGGAAACATTTTTATACTTTTAAATTCTCATACCATATAAATACATTATCCTATTCAAAATATGGCACCCCACTCCAGTACTCTTGCCTGGAAAATCCCATGGATGGAGGAGCCTGGTAGGCTGCAGTCCATGGGGTGGCTAAGAGTCCGATACGACTGAGCGACTTCACTTTCCCTTTTCATTTTCATGCATTGGAGAAGGAAATGGCAACCCACTCCAGTGTTCTTGCCTGGAGAATCCCAGGAACGGGGGAGCCTGATGGGCTGCTGTCTATGGGGTCGCACAGAGTCAGACACGACTGAAGTGACTTAGCAGCATTCAAAATAAATTACCCTATAGGATAATTATCCTATTCAATGAGAACACTTTAAAACACTGAAAACTAAACAAAACATATACAGGCCTGATAGAAAATGGAGGCAATCTAGAGGTAGGTTAGGGGGAGGGGAGGGAGGCTCAAGAGGAAGGGGATTTATGTATAATTATGGCTGATTTGCATTATCCTATGGCAGAAACCATCACAACATTGTAAAGCAATTTTCCTCCAATTAAAAAATAAATTTTTTTAAAAAGTAAAGAAAATGGAGGCAAGACTTCCCTGATGGCCCAGTGGTTAAGACTCCGCACTTTCACTACAAGAGGCACAGGTTCGATCCCTGGTGGGGGACCTAAGATTCTGCTGCATGACACAGCCCAAAAAATAAAAAAGAAAGAAACTGGAATTTGACCCTCACACCACAAGGAAACTGACAGCACAGTGAGACGACAGAGTGAGCTGCCTTGGGTCACTCAGTAATCACTGCTGTCACCAGTGACCCAAAAAGTCTGACCCAAAGCCCACCCTCTTAGCACGTTAGAGGGTATGATGCACTCCCACGTGCTCAAAGTAATAGAACAAAAAAGGAAATCAGCTGACAATGCACAGGGATAGGGAAGGAGACTGGATGTGTTTCCTTTTGCTGCTGTAACAAATTACCATAAACTCAATGGCTTAACACAGCAAAAGTTAGAAGTACAAAATCAGTTAGGTCGATAGTCAAGGGGGCTCAGGGCTGTTTGCTTTAGAAGATCCTGAGTGGGAGACTATGTCCTTGCCTTTTTCAGCTTCCAGTTGGCTTGTGGCCCCTTCCTCCACATTCAAAGCCCATCACTAGCATCTCTGCTTCTGTTATCACATTGCCCTCCCTCTGACGGAGTCCTCCTGTCTCCTTTCTATCAGGAATACTGAGATTGTATTCAGGGTGATCTCAGCATCCAAAGATCCTTAACTCAATCACATCCACATAATATTTTTTGCTGTGTTAGGCAACATTCATTTTGCCAACAAAAGTCAGTCTAGTCAAAGCTATGCTTTTTCCAGTGGTCATGTATGGATGTTGAGAGTTGGACCATAAAGGAGGCTGAGCGCTGAAAAATTGATGATTTTGAACTATGGTGCTGGAGAAGACTCTTGAGAGCCCCTTGGACAGCAAGGAGATCAAGCCAGTAAGTCCTAAAGGAAATCAACCCTGAATATTGATTGGAAGTGTTACTGAAAAGTATGCATGGGCCAATACTCTGGCCACCTGATGCGAAGAGCCGACTCATTGGAAAAGACCCTGATGCTGGGAAAGCTTTAAGGCAAAAGGAGAAGGGGGCGACAGAGGATGAGATGGTTAGATAGCATCACCGACTCAATGAGCATGAATTTGAGGATTCATGCTAGGAGATAGTGAAGGACAGGGAAGCCTGGCATGTTGCAGTTCATGGGATCACAAAGAGTCGGACATGACTTAGCAACTGAACAACAGAAAGGTAACATTCACAGATTCCAAGAATTAGGGCACAGATATCTTGGTGGGGGACTTTCTTCAGCCTAGTGTAACTGTGTAACTCAGATTGCAACTTGACTCCATGATCTTTTAACCAAGATCACACATCTGGTCTCAGGACTTAATGAAGCTCGGGGTTTTGATGTCTCTTTGCATAAAGATTCAGTGAGAGACAAGTGATGGTGCAGATAGTTTTTATGGGCTGGGTAACTTCATAGGCTAATGAGTGGGAGGATTATTCCAACTATTTGGGGGAGTTCAGCTCAGTCGCTCAGTCATGTCCAACTCTTTGTGACCCCCTGGTGTAGCACAGCAGGCTTTCCCGTCCAACACCAACTCCCAGAGTGTGCTCAAACTCATGTCCATCAAGTTGGTGATGACATCCAACCATCTCATCCTCTGTCATCCCCTTCTCCTCCTGCCCTCAGTCCTTCCCAGCATCACGGTCTTTTCAAATGAGTCAGTTCTTCCCATCAGGTGGCCAAAGTATTAGAGTTTCAGCTTCAGCATCAATCCTTCCAATGAATATTCAGGACTGATTTCCTTTATGATTGACTTGACAGGTTTGATCTCCTTGCAGTCCAAGGGACTCTCAAGGGTCTTCTCCAGCACTACAGTTCAAAAGCTTCAATTCTTTGGCGCTCAGCTTTCTTTATAGTCCAACTCTCACAGTGAACTAAAATGGACTGGAATGGGCGAATTTAATTCAGATGACCATTATATCTATTACTGTGGGCAAGAATCCCTTAGAAGAAAATCTCAAAAATGACAGGATGATCTCTGTTCATTTCCAAGGCAAACCATTCAATGTCACAGTAATCCAAGTCTATGCCCCAACCAGCAATGCTGGAGAAGCTGAAGTTGAATGGTTCTATGAAGACCTACAAGACCTTCTAGAACTAACACCCAAAAAAGATGTCCTTTTCACCATAGGGGACTGGAACGCAAAAGTAGGAAGTCAAGAAATTTGGGGGAAGGGGGTGGAGATTTCCAGGGATTAGGCCACTGCCCACTTTTTGGTCTTCCATGGTCAGCCTTGGAACTGTCAAGGCACTGGTGAGTGTGAAACTTAGCATATGCAAATGTGTTACAAATGAGCATATATTGATACTCAAGGTCTAGTGGAAATCAACCTGCCCACCATCGTGGACCTATTTGGTTCTAATCAGCTCATGTCGTATCCTCGGGCTCTGTCATTATTTTAAAGGTTGTGCCCTGTCCCCTTCCCTCAGGTTTCACTACCACAGACACCACCACTTGTGAGAAATTCCAAATTCCACACATTTCTGGTAAGACAAACGAGGTAGAGGCTTGGGGACATGAATCAGAGTAAAGAGGTCCGTGCATTCAAGACAGAACTGCAGGAAAGAGCAAGCCTGGCAGGACCCAGGCTGCAGTGCATGAGCAGGAATGAGAAAATGCAGCCTAGGCAGGCTCCGATGACGGTTTCTCCAAGCTTCCTGCATCCTGTCCTCCCACCTTCCCCAGGGCACAAGCCACCCCGCGTTCATGGGCAGGAAAACAAGAACTGAAGGGCGGTTCCCTAAAGAGACCCAGCTCTCTGCCAGCCTGAGGCGGTCACTAGGCTAGGTGGTGGCTTCTGGAAAAAGCCCGTCCTGTTCTGGCACTTGCGGGGGAGGGGAGGGCAGCTGGAAGTGGGACTCCTGGTCTCTTACCACCCAAGCGGGAGGCCAGCCCGGCGGCAAGTCCCACACCCAGACACAAAGCCTGCATTCATGGCGTGGCCTGGCAGGCAAACAGTCAACATTTATAACAGAAAGCACAGGCATCACCTACAGACAGCAGCCTTGTGCCTCTGTTGAGAATGGCAAGAAATAAGCTACATCATCAGACAGGAAAAGAAAACCAGCCCCGAGCAAGACAGAACCCAAAGGAAATCACCAATTCAAGCCCCAACCAAGGTGCACAAACTGACTCTGGTTCTTGTCTCTTTAGTCTCTTTTTTAGTTTTTCATGTTGACTCTTTTGAAAAGTTCTGGACAGTTATTTTTTGGCAGGGACCAGTTATATTATGTTCAATACTGATTGCCTTCATATTGTTAAATGTAGATTTAGGGCTTCCCTGGTGACTCAGTGGTAAAGAATCTGGCTGCCCCTACAGGAGACACAGGTTCGATCACCAGTCCAGGAAGATCCCACAGGCCACAGAGCAACTAAGCCCGTGTGCCACAACTACTGAGCCTTGCTCTAGAGCCCACGAGCCACGACTAGTGAAGCCTGTGTACCCTAGAGCTCGTTGCTCTGCAACAAGAGCAGCCACGGCAATGAGAAGCCCACGCGCCACAACTAGAGAGCAGCCGCCACTCGCCGCAACTGGAGATAAGCCCACGCAGCGAGGAAGGCCCTGCACTGCCAAAAATAAATACATAAAATTATTTAAAAAAATAAATCGAGATTTAAATGTTTTTAACTAGCGTTCTGCTTAGGCAATGTTGTATACTTCTTATAGTGTCACATCAAGAGACCCTTGAGGTCATGCTGTCCAACTACTGAGGATATCATTTGATCATTTGGTTAAGAGTCTATCTGCCAACACCCACCATCCCTCACTTGGTAGGTATATTTTCCCCCTCTCTAATGAATAAGTCATCTGATGGGTAATAATTCTGGACTATTCTCCAACATCCTTTTACCAATGGTTTTAACATCCTCTGATAATCCAGTTATTTTGGGGGGATACCGTGTGTTTTTTCTCCATTTTATCTGTAATAAGCCAGCATTATCTGTTGAAATAAATTGTTTAGTGCCTGTAAATCTACATAATCTGAAGTCTGCAAAGCAGCTGATTAATAATGGTATCAATTAAAAAAAAAAACAAACCTAAAAAGCATTGCTACAGTCTCTTACCCGCAAACTTTCTTCATAAATTAGGCCCCAAAGTCTTCAAGCAATAAGATCTGACAGAACCAACATCACATATTTATAACTATTCCACTAAGAGTGTACTTCTCGCTATACATGCTTTGAAGTAGAATTATCACGTGATCATGGACGGCTGCCCTGACCCTTCTGGGAATGCTGCAGAATGCTGTATATGCCTTACGTACATTCGGAAAGTGAAAGTCACTCAGTCGTGTCCAACTCTTTGTGACCCCATGGACTATACAGTCCATGGAATTCTCCAGGCCAGAATACTGGAGTGGGTAGCCTTTCCCTTCTCCAGGAGATCTTTCCAACCCACTGACTTCTTTTAAAAAAAAAAAAAAATCCGAAATCCATACTATCTAGTCCTAGATCTTTCAGATAAAGGACTGTGTGTGGATCTATACTGAAAACCTTATTAATAACACAACAATTTTACAACCTGTATCAGAAAATGCTTTGAAAGGTGGATGGTACAAATAATGAGAGGCAGCGTTTACTGGGTGGTGGTGGTGGTGTTCAGTCGCTAAGTTGAGTCTGACTCTTTGCGACCCCATGGACTGCAGCATGCTAGGCTTCCCTGAGTTTGCTCAAACTCATGTCCTTTGAGTTGGTGATGCCATCCAACCATCTCATCCTCTGCCATCCCTTTCTCCTCCCACCTTCAATCTTTCCCAGCATCAGGGTCTTCTCCAGCGAGTCGGCTCTTCACTTCAGGTGGCCAAATATTGGAGCTTTAGCTTCAGCATCAGTCCTTCCAATGAATATTCTTGGTTGATTTCCTTTAGGATGGACTGGTTGGATCTCCTTGCAGTCCAAGGGACTCTCAAGAGTCTTCTCCAGCACCACAGTTCAAAAGCATCAATTCTTTGGCACTCAGCCTTCTTTATGGTCCAAATCTCACATCTGTACATGACTACTGAAAAAACCATAGTTTTGACTATATGGATCTTTGTTGGCAAAGTGATGTCTGCTTTTTAATATGTTCTCTAGATTTGTCATAGCTACTTTTTCCTTTCAAGGAGCAAGTGTCTTTTAATTTCATGGCTGCTACAGACGCCGATCTCACACTGTCCTCACGGCAGCGCTGTGGTGCCTTTCCCAGGCTTCTAGTGGAGGGGACCTGGGGAGAGGAGGCTTAAACCCCTTTTTGTGTGACCCCCAAGCAAGTGACTTACACCTCATGCGAAGCCTACCCATCTCTAGGCCTCAGTTTCTCAGGAGAGGAGGCAGCTGCAGACAACTGCATATAAAGCATTTAGCCCAGTTGGTAGAGACAGAATAAGGGCAAAGTAGGTGATTAAATACTTCATCCCACTCTGTGTGCGTGTGTGCTTAGACTCTCAGTCACGTCTGACTCTTTGTGACCCCATGAACTGTAGCCTGCCAGGCTCCTTTGTCCATGGGGATTCTCCAGGCAAGAACACTGGAGTGGATTGCCATGCCCTCCTCCAGGGGATCTTTCCAACCCAGGTCTCCTGCATTGCAGGCAGATTCTTCACCGTCTGAGTCACCAGGGGAGCCCTCATCCCACTGGGGGATTGTAAGTAGAGACAAAAAGTATGGAAGACCCCTCTAAGTCAAAGATCATTCGAGAAAGCAGGTTTGAGACTTCCCTGGTGGTCGGGAGGCCCATTGGACTGCACAGGACTACACAGGGAACCCCATGAAGGGGGCACAGGTTCCACCCCTGATCGGGGAACTAAGATCTCACATGCCAAAACTAAGACCCAGTGGGGCCAAATAAATATTTAAAAAAAGAAGAAGAAGAAGAAGAAGAAGAAGAAAGCAGGTTTGCTTAAGCACAAAGCCAAGCAGACTTGCTTAGCAACAAAAACCACGCAACAGAAGCATGAGACATGCCCCCAAACAGTAAAAATGATGGTGAAACGAGACCCACATCCTGTCCAGTGAGCTCAGTAAGTTAATAATACCTAGGAAATGCTCCTCTGGGCACACCAAAAATAAAAATATAAGGAAAGGCTGACATTATACTGAAACCTGAGATGATTTACTATTCTTAGCATATGTTACCGCCTCTTTGCTCATTTCCATTGTGCCAGAACAGGGCTGGCTGGACCAGGTAGGGACATGAAAACTCCACCTGACATGAAGGAGGAGCTGATGATGGAAGCTTGACATCTACTCAAGAATGAGGAAAAAGGTGGTTTTCTCCCCCTCCCCACTTTTTCTTTGATTATAAAACTGCAGCCCACTAAATTCTCAGGGTGCAGCACTCAAGCCTCCTATACTAATAAACTCTTTCCTTACCTGTCTCTCTGCCTCTCATTGAATTCTTTCTGCCCCGAGACAGAAGCACCTACACTGTACTAAGTACAGAGACACATTCTATCAGTTCCATAGTGCCTGTGATGACTGAGCACTGGGGTAACTGGGATTGCTGGTGATTTCCTAGTAGCCTCTCAGGTGGCGCTAGTGGTAAAGAACCCGCCTGCCAGCCAATGCAGCAGACGTAAGAGACGCAAGTTCAATTCCTGGGTCAGAAAGATCCCCTGGAGGAGGGCATGGCAACGCACTGCGGTATTCCTGCCTGGAGAATCCTATAGATAGAGGAGCCTGGTGGGCTACAGTCCATGGTGTTGCAAAGAGTCGGACATGACTGAAGCAACTTAGCACACATGCACGGGAGGCCTGGAGTTCAGAAGGCTGCCTCTAGGATGTGTAAGGTCAGTCCTTGAGTGCACACCATCTAGGGCAATCAGAAAAAACAAAATCACAGTGAAGGGCAACGGCAGAGGTCAAGAGAGACATGGGTCTTGGTCCCATCCTTACTGTGAACCTCGGATTAATTCTCTTGCCTGCAATTTAGGGGAGGGGCAGATTTCTAATGTAGCATCACCCAGGTTGTCGCCCCAGGAGTTTGTGTGGCAGAGATGTTCAACTTAAGAACAAGCCTGGGCTTCTGAGACACTACCCTGGGGACACAACATAAATTCCAGAGAATTCCTGCAGACAGAAGCTTCAGTCCAAGTGTTTTTCACCAGGCCCAGGGTTGGAGTCACAGCTCAGCCATTTACTAGGAGTAAACAGATGGTGAAAGAGATGTGAATGCTGGAGGCAGCTGGAGGCAGGTGGCTGTGAGGCAGGAGATAGATGGACCCAGTCTGAACAGCCAGAGTTTGTCCCCTGTGGGCAGGTCCTTGAAGATGAGAAGCCAGAGAAGCGCTGGGCCCTGCCCAGATAAGAAATAAAAGACCCCATGTTCCTCATTCTTGAAGTCAAGGAGACATTCTCAACTACACATGCGCAGAAAGGCTCCTTGGAGGTCAAAAGGCAGGGGGTGTCACCTCATGGTAAGTGATGTCAACCTACCATAGGCCTCTTGGCTAAGAGAAACTGAGGCACAGATGGGAGTGTTAGTTGCTCAATCCTGTCTGACTCTTTGTGGTCCCATGGACTGTAGGCTGCCAGGCTCCTCTGTCCATGGACTTCTCCAGGCAAGAATACTGCAGTGGGTTGCCATATTCTTCTCCAGGGGATCTTCCCCAGTCAGGGATCGAACCCAGGTCTCTGGCATTGCAGGCAGATTCTTTACCGTCTGAGCCACCAGGCAAGCCCCTACAGACGGGAGGACCCTGAAATAAACCAAATACAGACTCAGAACCAGGCAAAGCAAGATGATTGGCCAAAGGAAACCCGGAAGAAATGCCCCCATCTGGCCCTCCCCTGTGTCTATCCCTTTTCTTCCAAAAAATACTTTCCGTCTCTACGTGGAAACTTATTTCTATACAGTTGATGGGCCAAGGCCTTGTCACTTTCCCTGGTGGTCTAGTGTTAGGATTCAGCGCTTTCACTGCCACCGCTAGACCTCAATCTCTAGCCGAAGCCTGCTTCAAGCCATTCAAGATCAGCTGGAATAAGAAGGAAAGAGGGGAATTTGGAGAGTAGGGGCAGACGGGACAATTCCCGTCGCAGGAGGCTCCGCGGGGGGAGGCAGAACTCTCCCATTGGAGATGCCTGCGGTGAAGGTCCTCCCCCCACCACGCCACCCCGCCTCCACCGACCCACCCCAATCTTAGATCGCGAGGCGCCTGGGCAGCAGGTAACCACGTGGAGAAAGTATAGACTTTCCAAAGGAGCGATGAGCAGGCCCCCAAATCCGGGAGCGCAGGGATTGGGTCTCCTCCCCGCCAGCCTCGCGGCAGCTGAGCCCTCCCCCTCCGCCTGCAACCTCCCAGACCCCGCCCCTCCCCCGCTCCGGCTGCGCGCAGCCGCCCGCCTGCCCGCTGGACTTCACAGTCTCCAGCCCCCGGGTCCAGACTTCAGCCGCCGCCACCCCCTCCCCCAACCCTCCTAGAGGACTCCCTGGGCGGGGCCGATCCCGAGGAGCACCCCCCCGGACTGCCTCTCAGAGCAGGGTGGGGAAGGGGATCGTAGTCCGCCGCCACCTCCGAGCAGGCCGCCAGGTGAGCGCCGGGACAGGTAGGGACCGAGGTCGGGACCGGTGTCCGTCCACACTCGCAGCTAGGGCGCCCCGGGGAGGATTTCCGTCCCAGGCCCTGCCCGGAGTGGCGTGTCCCTGGAGTCCTGCGCCCCATCACGCCTTCCCCCGCTTCTGCCCCTTTAAGTCCAGAGTTACACGAACGCACGTTTGAAAGCCCCAGATTATAGGAAAAGGGCTTGGCTATAAAACCGGTCCTCTAAAGCCCTCGCCTCTCCGCCCGCCTGCTGGTCTGAGGAGGCCACTATTAAACACCACCCCCACCCCCCACGTACTCGACCAACACGTGTTCAACAGCAGCTGGTGAAAGGCCTGACCACTTTTTACCAATTCTGTTTTTTGTGTCCTCTGGCTGGCAGGAAAATCTACGAATCGGAAGATCTTAGAGTACCGTTTCTTGCTTTAGCAACTTGGGCACAGTTTGTTTTTAGCTGCTGCCGCTCTACCCAATTTTTAAACTTTGTTCTGAGTTAACTTTTGCAGTGACCGGTCATATTTGTTAATGTTCCATGTCTTGATCTTTCAACTTTAGACGGCAGCTGTTTACCGCTATTTTGAAAGACTATAGTATTACCAATCTACTTTTAAAATAGACAATAACATTTTTTTTAGTGTCCCAGTAACACAAGTACAAACGACAAAGGTTTGCATGCAATATCAATCCTTTAAACAAGCGCAGTCTCCTCTGCAGCCAGTTTTTAAATTTTGTAATTAAATTACTTTTCAGAGATGGCAGAAGTAACTTGTGATCCGTGGTGTGTCGTTTTAAACCTTTTTTTGCTCTTTATTCCTCTGGTAGTTCCTTCCAAATCTTTAAAGCAAATTATTCCATTGTTATTTGTTAGTTTATCAACTTTTACACAATGTCTGTAATCTTTTGCTAAAAATAGATGGGGACAGAAGCTTATCATCTCCAGGGTTTCTCTCCTCCCTGTATAATCACAACATTCCTTTTGGCTTCTCTAAAGAAATTATTTTTTGTAAACTTTTCTTTTTCTTTAAGCATATCTATATATATTTGTATATTCTATGTGAAGTAGCTCAGTTGTGTCCGACTCTTTGTGAACCCGTGGACTGTAGCCCACCAGGCTCCTCCATCCATGGGATTCTCCAGGCAAGAATACTGGACTGGGTTGCCATTTCCTTCTCCAATACATATACAGAATCTGTTGATTCTCCTTTTAATAAAGTTTTCATATTTATTTAAATTCTAATTTTTCAATCCAATCAAGATATACATACAGTTCACAAATCAAATATAAACAAGACTGCCGTATTTTTTCCCTATGATAAAAGTAATATAATCCGTTTAACAAAAATGGAAAAGGCCGGGGCAGTGTTTTTTGTTTTTGTTTTTGTTTTTGTTTTGTTTTGGTGATACTAGCTCCTAGACCAGGTATCCAAAACACCCGGCCCTTGGCAGTGAGATTTTCGAGTCCTAACCCCTGGACTGCTATGTACTTCCCAGGGGCAGTCTTTTAGATTAAAAGAGATTAGAGAGAAATGAGCACCCCCAGCAGTGTGTGAGTCCCATATTTGTTTGGAAGATACAATTCCAGAAGACCTTGGAACAATGAGAAAAAGTGTTCATAGATGAAGCATTAGATAGTAGATTGAATTTCTCTTAGTGGGTTGAGAGATAATAGACCTATAAAGGGTTCTTATTCTTTCTTAGGAGATGCATATTCAGGTATTTAATAGTTCATCAAAAGAGAGAGAGAAAGCAAATATGGCAAAATATGAAACAGATATCCATTTTAACTATATTTTCAGCTTTTCTGTATGGTGACATTTTTATGGTGAAATCTGGGGAAGATAAAGACGATTTACCAGCAGAAACTAACACAACATTGTAAAGCATCTATACTCCAATAAAAATAAATAAATAAAATGCATTGAGACAGAAAAATAAACACATATAAAAAATAAAGTAAGATAAAAGTTTAGAAACTCAGAGATGAATGCATGCACAGCTGCACGACCCTGGAGTCCTCCACCCCAATCTGCCCCTTGTTTGTTGGGTGACCCTGGGTTGATTGCTTCCCTCCTCCAAGCCTCAGTTTCCCCAGCTGAAAATAGCACCGGCCTCAAGGGGTTGTTGGTGAGACTTCTGTGAGATCTTGGAAAGCACTTTCCACGTACGTGCCTGGAGGATTTAGTGTTCAGTTAACAGTAGCTGTTAGTATTTTGTGAAGGGTTTTTCTTAACAACCATGGTCAGCTCACCTGTGAATAATTATCCGTAACATCATAACTGCTCTTGGGGCTCAATAATTGTAGCGCACAGGCTTAGCTGCCCCTGAAGCATACGGGATCTTAGTTTTCCGACCAGGGATGAACCTGCGTCCCCTGCACTGGAAGGCAGATTCTTAACCGCTGAACCACTAGGACTGTCCATCTTTTGCCTTTTTTAAAATTCACCAGGTGGCTCTGATCTTGCCATTGGTGCAGTTTTCTGTCCCGCTGTATTTCGTTCCTTCCTAGGCACGAATCCCCTGAACCTACATTCCTTCAGGCGTGGTTTCAGTGACTGCATGATTCTGACATAAGGAGGTGCAGCCCCAGACTCCAGTCCCATAGCTGGCCTTGACTGCTAATCATTGTCACAGCAGTCACAATGGCAGCTAACACTTGTTGAAGACCAGCCTTGATCTTGTTGAATTTCCCCATCACCGTGGGAAGTGAGAGTTACTACAAGTCCACAGCGTGTTAGCCAAAACTTTTGCTATTCAGTGCAGGAACTGAATATAAGGCAAGTCACAAAGAACCATCCTGTGTATTACATATGATCCTTATCGGGGTAGACTTCCCTGATGGTCCAGTGGTTGGGAATCTGCTTGCTAATGCAAGAGACACAGGTTAGATCCTGGTCCGGGAGGATTCCACATGCGAAGAGGCAACGAAGCCTGTGCATCACAGCTACTGAACCCACACTCTAGAGCCCACAAGCCACAACTACTGGAGCCCCACGCCTAGACAAGACAAGGCGTGGGCTCTTCCAGGACAAGAGAAACTCCGACAATAAAAAGCCCGCCCACGGAAACCAGAGAGCAGCCCCTGTTCTCCGCAAAAAGAGAATCCTGCATGCAGCAACAAAGCCATAGGGCAGCCAAAAATAAATAATTACTTAAAATTTTTTCCAAAAAAATCCCTAGCAGGACTGGGGAGTGATCAAACACACGGATACTTCTTCAGTGAAATGCATGTTCATATCATAAATAAAACCTTCCATCAGTTCCAGGCAGTTCTGCCACCAAGTGGGTCTATGAAAGCCTTGGTTTTCAGAGCTTTTGGATTTAGGGATTGTGGAGTGTGGTGGTGGTTTAGTCACTCAGTCGTGTCCAACTTTGCGACCCCATGGACTGTAACCCACCAGGCTCCTCTGTCCATGGGATTTCCCAGGCAAGAATACAGGAGTGACTTGCCATTTCCTCCTCCAAGGGATCTTCCCAACCTAGGGATCACACCCAGGTCTCCTGCATTGCAGGCAGATTCTTTACTGACTGAGCCACCAGTGAAGCCTGGAGAGGACATGTGGACATTCACATCCCATTTTCCAGAGGAGAAATCTACGCTGAGAGAGGGAAACCCATTTGC
This sequence comes from Bos indicus x Bos taurus, assembly GCF_003369695.1. Taxonomy (NCBI): domain Eukaryota; kingdom Metazoa; phylum Chordata; class Mammalia; order Artiodactyla; family Bovidae; genus Bos; species Bos indicus x Bos taurus. The sequence goes on from NC_040093.1 coordinate 17,213,502, forward strand.
CCAAGTTCACGAAAAAGTTTGAGTTTGGGCTGAGGCTAACCTGGGGCTGGCTGAATATGCAGCTGACAAAGTTTCACCTCTCCGCAGTGCCATCTCCTCTGCAGGCTGTCACCAGCAGTTCCCAGAACCAGTGTCCCTGGCTGGCCCTGTGATGCCCCAGAAATGTCAGTGCTGCCTCCAGGGAATGAGATGATGCACGTAAAGAATTTCCCAGGGTGCCTCACACCACGAAAGCATCGACAAATGTGAACTGTTAATCTGTACTAAGATGCAATTCGACTGTTCCCTTCTTTGACTTAAATAATCATTGATAGCATTAATAATTTTTTAAATTGTAAAATATAACACTCATACAGAAAACTACATGAAATATATAACAAAGTATATAAGCAGCACCCAGGCCAATAAGGAGAACATTGCCAGCCCCCTAGATGTTTCTCTGGTTAGTAGCCTTCTCCTTCCCCACAGAGGGAACCAGCATCCTGACTTTTATAATGCTCGTTTCCCGGCTTGGTTATTTTGTTTTGTGTTGTTGTGTGTTTTTTTTTTTTTAATATTTAGTATTTGTTTATTTGGCTGCACTGGGTCTTAGTTGTGGCACACAGGATCTTCAGTCTTTGTTGTGGCATGTGGGATCTAGTTCCCCAAGCAGGAGCTGAACCCAAGCCCCCTTGGTGGCTCAGATGGTAAAGAATATGCGTGCTATGCAGGAGATCTGGGTTCCATCTCTGGGTCAGGAAGATCCCCTGGAGAAGGGAATGGCTACCCATTCCAGTATTCTTGTCTGGAGAATCCCATGGACGGGGAACCTGGCAGGCTATGGTCCATGGGGGTCGCAGAGAGTCAGACACAACTGAGCGACTAACACTTTCCCCTGCATTAGGAGCATTAGGAGTCTTAGCCACTAGATCACCAGGGAAGTTTCTGCTTGTTTTATATATATATGAATATACAGGCGGGAGGAGAAGGGGACGACAGAGGATGAGATGATTGGATGGCATCACCGATGCAATGGACATTATTTTGGGCAAGCGCCAGTGATGGTAATGGACAGGGAAGCCTGGTGTGCTGCAGTCCATGGGGTCACAAAGAGTCAGACACAATTGAGCGACTGAATTGATATATATATATATGATTTCAGTACCTGTATGTACATTCGTAAATAGCATTTATTAGTTTAGCCTGTTTGTAAACTTTCTAAAAATCACTGGTGTGAGAATATAATTTATCATCCAATTTTCAAACCAGGTAATTTTGGAAGCGATAGGGGTCACTGATATTTACCCTAATTACCCTGGGACACTAGGTGTAAATCAGGCTTGCCCCAGGCCACCCCGACTGTCTGCTTGTCCTGGGACTCACACTCTGGATGACTTTACTCTGGTAAATTTGACCCCAAATTATGCTTTTGAGGTCCATTTGTGCTGTTGTGTCTACTTATTGTTATTGCTACTTAGTCTTCCATTCTATGACTGCCTTCATTCATTTATACACCCTATGTGGGTACCTGGATCATTTCCAGGTTGGAGCTATGAGGGTCAATGCTGTCGTGAATATTCTAGTATATGTTTCCTGGCTTTAGGGTCAAATTGCCAGCTTGTTGGAAAGGCACTTTTCTAACTTCAGTTTAAAAAAAAAAATCCCCAACTAGTTTCCAAAGTGGTTGCACCAATTTTTACTCTCATCAGGTGTGTATGGGAGTTCTCACTGATTGTAAATTATGGTAACGTTGTATTATTGGTTGGTTGGTTGTTGTTTTTTTTTATAAAAGCATATTCTTTAATACACATGATATCCATGACGTTTAAACTAGAATATACCAAAATCCAAAGTAACTTTGCCTCTCATCTCACCCATGCTGTGGTTCAGAAGGCAGTTGGATAACTGAGAAGGTGATGATGGTGAAAATGACAGAGAAATAGAGGAATTCAAAATCATCTATTACTGTCAGCTATGAAAGATGGTATTTAGCTCAATGTGTATTCACTCCACTAATTTTTAACCCTTGTACTTTTTTTAAGATCATTTCTTATTTACCTTTGAGACTTTACATTTTATGCTTCACTTGTATTTTTTTTATCCTGGCAACTTTTGATTCCCGTGATACTGAGTGAGACAGAGGAGTGTCTTGGCTTCCCCTCCCCCACCTTTCTTTTCCCATCTTGTCGGTAATGCATTTGCTTTCACACCATCAAGGCTGATTATATCTATAGTCTGTTCTATTACCCTATTTAAGTCTTACAGGCTGTAACTGTAAAGTGTGCAGGATTTGGGTTTTTTTTTGTGTGTGTGTGTGACAGCTTTATTGAAGTAATTTACATACCATAAAATTCAGCCCTGTTGAGTGTACGATTCAGTGATTTAGTGAGTTTTCCGAGTTTGGCAGCCAACACTACCGTTTTAGAGCATTTCTATCACCTCCAAAATAGCCGTTGTGCCTAGTTGTGGTCACTCCTTGTTCCCACGCCCAGTCACAGCAACTCCTCATCTTTCCCTATATTTAGATCGGTCTTTTCTGGACATTTCACACAATATGTAGCCTTTTGTATCCAGCACTTTGACTTAGCGTGCTGTCTTAGGGTTCATTCTCCCTGTATCCTGTACCATTACTCCATTCCTTTTATTGTTTTGTTTTGTTTTGACTTTTGGCTGCACTGGGTCTTCCTTGCTGTGTGTGGTCTTTCTCTAGTTGCCATTAAGCAGCGGCTCTAGGGTGCTGGGGTTCAGCGGTTGCAGCAGGAGGTCTCAGCAGTTGACCCATGGCTTGTGGAATCTTCCCCGACTAGGGATCAAACCCGCGTCCCCTGCAGGCGGGTTCTTTTTTTTTTTTTTTTGTAGGCAGATTCTTAAACACTGCACCACCAGGGGAGTCCTCTTTCCTTTCAGTGTTGAACAGTATTCCACTATATGGATAGATCACATATTGCTTACCATTCACCAGTTGATAGACACCTGGGTTGTTTTCCAATATATAATGCTGCTGTGCACTTTGGCAGTCAAGTCAGTCTTTGTGTGACATACCTTTTCATTTCTCTTGGGTAGATAGCCTAGTGGTAGAATTGCTGTGTTTCAAACTTCCAGTGGTTAAGACTCCAGGCTTCCAATGCAGGGGGCACAAGTTTGATCCCTGGTTGAGGAACTAGGATCCCATATTCCTTGAAGCCAAAATAAATAAATACATATATATATTTTTTAAAAAGAATTGTTGGATTTCATGGTAAATTTATATTTCACTTCTTTTTTTTTAATGTTCAACTTTTATAGAAACTGTTTTCCAAAGAGGCTTTACCATTTTACATTCCCATCAGTGGTGTATAAGGGTCCCGGGTTCTCCCTGTCCTCACCAATCTTTTGGACAGCAGCTATTCTAGAGAGCATGACGTGGCATCTCACTGTGATTTTAATTTGCATTTCCTTCATGACTAATGATGTTGAGCATCTTTTCATATGCTTATTGCTGTGCTAAGTCACTTCAGTTATGCTGATTCTTTGTGATCCTATGGACTGTAGCCAGCCAGGCTCCTCTGTCCACGAGATTCTCCAGACAAGAGTACTAGAGTGGGTTGCCATGGCCTCCTCCAGGGGATTTTCCAGACCCAGGGATCAAACCCGTGTCTCTTGCATTAGCAGGTGGGTTCTTTACAACTAGTGCCAGCTGGGAAGCCCGCATTTGCTTATTAGTCCTTTGTATTTCTTCTTTGGTGAAATGTCTATTCAAATCTTTTGTCAATTTTTAAATTGATATGTCATATTATTGAATTTTAAGTGTTCTTTATATATTCTAGATTTAAGTCTTTTATCAAGTGTGTGATATACAAATATTTTCTGCCAATCTATAGCTTGTCTTTCATTTTCTTAATAATGTCTTTTGAAGTACAAAGGTTTAAAATTTTGATAATGTTTAATTAACCCATTTTTCTTTTATAAATCATACTTTTGGTATTATATCCAAGAAATCTTTTTTTTTTAATATTTGTTTATTTAGCCGCATCAGGTCTTAGTTGCAACATGTGGGATCTCTAGTTGTGGCCCACAGGCTTAATTGCTCTCGGGCATGTGAGATCTTAGTTCCCCGACTAGGGATTGAACTCATGTACCCTGCATTGCAAGGTGGATTCTTAACTTCTGGGCCACCAGGGAAGTCCATGCCACTCCACTTCTGACTGCTGTGTACATCATTTCACCTCTTTGGGCCTCAGTTTCCTCATGTTGTGACAATCAATGGGAATAATACAGAAGCCACAAAAGATCATCCCCAGTCAGTTCCTGGGTTTGAAGATCTGTCTCTTCTGGCCTACACTGTGCTATAATAATTTTTTTTCCTTTAAATGCACTGCTAACATTTAAAAATCGGGTGATTTCACATAAACACAGGGATTTCCAGTCTCTTAACAAACTGGAAGATGTGGCCAAACTAGGCCCACCTTCCTACTGGGCAGTAAGTCAGCCAGAGTGAGTGCCTCCACGCTGGGCTCTTCTCTCCAGACTGACAGAGGCGCCACCACTCCCTGTTGGCTTGCACCCAGTCCGCCTCACTTAGAGACAGAACCCCAGGTGGTGTTAGTGGTAAAGAACCTGCCTGCCAATGCAGGAGACATAAGAGACCTGGGTTCCATACCTGGGTCGGGAAGATCCCCTGGAGGAGAGCATGGCAGCCCACACTGTATCCTTGCCTGGAGAATCCCATGGATGGAGGAACCTGGCAGCTTACAGTCCACAGGGTCACAAAGTGTTTTGGACGTGACTTAGCACGCACGCAGCACAGGACCAGCTGTTGTAATTGTGAGGCCAGCCAGGGGCGGTGGTATGAGTGGGGACTCAAATCCATGCCTTGCTCCAGTCACCAGGTCATGCTACCCAGAAGAGGTGCCTTAAAAAAAAAAAAAAAAAATCTACCTAAAGACTCCTACAGGCCAGTGCAGGCCCTGATTATCTATAGCTCAGTCTTCCTTCTTGAAGGAGAAGGCATGCCAAATCTTTGTGCATGCAAATAATTCTAAAGAGCAAGAAATTTTCAATCTTGTTTTTTTGGGGTTTTTCTGTTTGTTTGTTTGACTATAATTCCCTGTGCTGTACAATATACCCTTGTCGCTTATATATTTCATTTGTTTTTTATTTTTTATTTATTTGGCTGCATGCATGCATGCTAAGTCGCTTCAGTTGTGTCCAACTCTTGGCAAACCTATGGACTGCTGCCCGCCAGGTTCCTTTATCCTTGGGATTCTCCAGGCAAGAATACTGGAGTGAGTTGCCATGCCCTTTTGCAGGGGATCTTCCCAACCCGGGGATCAAACCTGCCTCTCTACATTGGCAGGTGGGCTCTTTACCGCTAACACCACCTGGAAAGCCCTTATTTGCCTTCACTGGGTCCCAGCTGCGGCAGCATGTGAACTCTTAGTTGGGGCTTATGGGCTCTAGTTCCCTGACCAGGAATTGAACCTGGGCCCCCTGCATTGGCAGCTCAGGGTTTTAGCCACCGGACCACCAGAGACATCTCAATCCTGTTTCTTGGTGATATTTCTGCAACCATTTGTTGTAGGTTAGGAACAACACTGGCAGGACTTCCCTCCCTGACAGTCCAGTGATTAGGACTGGGCACTTTCACCGCTGAGGGCTCGGGTTCAATCCCAGGTTGGGGAACTAAGATCCCGTAAGTAGCACAATGTGGCCAAAAAATAAAATAGAGACAACACCGGCACCACTGTTCAAGAGTAAAGTGTTAAAATTGATAAGGGAGAATGTCAGGTAGAGGAAGATCTCTCCAAGGAATGAAACGGAAGCCTTTCTACCTAAAATGGAAAAGATTGACCATACAAGGTGCTAGGAAGTGCAGCTGTCATACATGTTGGTGGGAGTGCACAGTCATGCTGAAAAAAAACGCTTGGGTGCGTTCTCGTAAAGAACATGTGATCCAAGAATTCCACTCCTACATATTTACTCGTGGGAAATGAAAACATATGTCCAGACAACCACTTGAATGTGATTGTTGATAGAAGCTTTATTCATAACAGCCTCAAGCTGGAAACAATCCAAATGTCCATCATGCCGAGTGAGTAAACAGATTGTGGTTTATCTGTTCAATGGAGTACTACTCAGTGATAAACAGGAGTGAGCTGGCAATTAATACAGCAATGATGTGACTGAATCACACACTATTCTGCCAAAGGAAAGAAGATACAGGGGTGCCTCCTATGGTTATCACTCAGGGTCCAATCCAGAGACTGAAACCGCACAGTAATTGAAGGGAGAATGTTTAATATACAGATTTATTCATCATAGCAGGGGATTAGAGTTACAAGGAGTAGCTACGGAGAAATAAAGAGAATGGTAAAGAATATAAAATGGCAAATACAGGGAGCAGCCTCTACCACTAAGATCTAAGATAGAGAGCTTGAGAAAGGTGTCAGCTCCAGACTGTCCTTGGCAGTCCCAGAATCCCTCACGCTTTGGGGGTTTTTGTTTTTGTTTAACATTTATTTTTATTTATTTGGCTACGCCAGGTCTTAGCTGTGGCATGCAGGATCTAGTTCCCTGACCAGGGGTTGAACCCTGGCTCCCTGTATTGGGACATGGAGCCTTAAGCCACTGGAGCACCAGGGAAGTCTCTAGACCCTGACGCTTTGGGAGAACACTTGGACATGGCTCACTAAAGGGCAAAGGAGTCCCTTTAGTGCTCCGGCTGTGGAACTTGCTGGAAATCCACCCTCTGGAACTTGCCAGAAGTCGGTCCTTTAAGGATGCTAGGGAAAACAGTTCACAAGGAAGTGTCTCACCAGAAGCACTCAGCCAAGAAACCAGCTGAGGTGGGTGCCAGGGCAAGATGCTGGCTGAGGGATGCTCCTCACTGCCAGGCACTGGAGAAGCCTACACCCTTGTGAATGTCGCAGGAAAAGCTGCCTGCCTTTGGAGAACTGTCTGGAAGCTAGACGGTTAAAGCTCAACATTTAGGAAGAAAACTAAGATCATGGCATCTGGTCCCACCACTTCATGGGAAATAGATGGGGAAACAGTGGAAATAGTGTCAGACTTTATTTTTTGAGGCTCCAAAATCACTGCAGATGGTGATTGCAGCCATGAAATTAAAAGACGCTTACTCCTTGGAAGGAAAGTTATGACCAACCTAGACAGCATATTAAAAAGCAGAGACATTACTTTGCCAAGAAAGGTCCGTCTAGTCAAGGCTATGGTTTTTCCAGTGGTCATGTATGGATGTGAGAGTTGGACTGTGAAGAAAGCTGAGCGCCGAAGAATTGATGCTTTTGAACTATAGTGTTGGAGAAGACTCTTGAGAGTCCCTTGGACTGCAGGGAGATCCAACCAGTCCATTCTGAAGGAGATCAGTCCTGGGTGTTCTTTGGAAGGACTGATGCTAAAGCTGAAACTCCAGTACTTTGGCCACCTCATGCGAAGAGTTGACTCATTGGAAAAGACTCTGATGTTGGGAGGGATTGGGGGCAGGAGGAGAAGGGGACGACAGAGGATGAGATGGCTGGATGGCATCACTGACTCGATGGACGTGAGTCTGAGTGAACTCCGGGAGTTGGTGATGGACAGGGAGGCCTGGCATGCTGCGATTCATTGGGTCGCAATGAGTCGGACACGACTGAGCAACTGAACTGAATTGAACTGAACTGCAAGCTAGAAGCAAAACCGTTTCCGCCTGCAACACCTCTCTGGCTCCCTCTACTGGAAAACTTTAACATGGCAGCCGGCGAAGGAAGAAGATTTAAATGCCTAAACTCCAGTTTCTCAACTTGGAGCTGTGAGGCAGTAAATTGGCAACTGGCACACCATATGATTCCATTTATATGAAACTCTAGAAAAGAAAACTTGTAGTGACAAAAAGCAAATTAGTGGTTGGGGTGGAGGTGGGAAAGGGTAAACATTCTAGAGTAACAGAAATGCCACCTCTTGTTTATGAGGATGGTTGTACCATCACATACAGTTGTTAGAACACAGACTGTACACTTGAAATGTTTGCATTTTATTGGATGTAAATTAGACATCCGTGAATTTTTTTTTTAATTTTTAAAAATTTCTGGGAAATAGGACTCTTGGGCAAATATAAATGGAATATATGCATGCATGCACACACCACAGAAAGTCGCTCAGTCGTGCCCGACTGTTTGCAACCCCATGGACTATACAGTCCATGGAATTCTCCAGGCCAGAATACTGAAGTGGATAGCCATTCTCTTCTTTAGGGGATCTTCCCAAACCAGGGGTCGAACCCAGGTCTCCCTCATTGCAGGCGGATTCTTTACCAGCTGAGCTACCAGGGAAGAACCACAGCAATGTACCCCAAATCCCACCACTGAGATTCCCTCACTTATCCCGGTGCATTCACTGTATCTCCGTGAAGTGTTACTGGAGGTAATTCCTGGCTTTGGATTGGTGCCCTGTTCATGCATTCTCCCTCAGGAGTTCAAGTTCAACATGGGTGCCCTAGGTAGTTGGCAAGAGTTTTGAAAGGGAGATGAGTTGGACATGTGCCCACCCGCCTCTCCCATTTCCCTTCTCCCCAAGGGAGATCTACAAAGGGCATCTCACTAGGTTCATATTACCAGATCTTCATCCAAAGAGTGAAATCCTATTAGTTCTTGTATGACATTGGGTCTTACTTATTCCTTGAGTCCCAGACATGACTTAAGGATATTTCTCCTTCACGGCTCACATCCAGCCCTTGAGATAGAATAGTTATTCCTATGGCACATGTTACAGACAAGAAAACTGAGGCTCAGAGGCCAGCAACATGCCAAAGTGATGGCCTGCCCAAGAAAAGGCAGAACCAAATTTTTTTTTTTTTTTCCGGCTGTGCTGAGTCTTTGTTGCTGGTCTGGTTTTTCTCTAGTTGCAACGAGCAGGGGCTACTCTCTAGTTGCGACATTCGGGCTTCTCATTGCAGTGGCTTCTCGTTGCAGAGCACAGGCTCGTTATTGTGGAGCATGGACTTAGTTGCTCCAAGGCATCTGTGATCTTCCCTGATCAGGGACTGAACCCATGTCTCCTGCCTTGGCAGGTGGATTCTTTACCCTTGAGCCACCAGGGAAGCCCAGAACCAGGATTTGAACCTGGATTATCTGCCTCTATAGTGGGAGCTCCTGACCACCAGCTGTCCTGCTGGGAGCAGCAGCCGAGAGTCCTGGAAACCCTCAGCCGCTCCCTGCCCCCAGCAGAGGGTCCTAATAGGATTTACCAATATTGCGTCTTTGACAGTCAAATCTTTTCTACCCCCATGATTGTATTCTGAAAAAATTCAGGCATACAGAAACGCTCAAATAATTATACAGTGACTCCTAAGATAGGGAGACAAGGACAATGCCTGTGTATTTGTTTGACTGATACTGAAACATTGCCATTCAGAGCAACTGTTTGTTCAGTATTCCAAATTCATAAAACAAAAGTTAGTGACATGACACTTCAAGTACAAAAATGTATAAATACCACAGCAAGTACAATCATACATTTATAAATATACAAAGGTTGGGACTTCCCTGGTGGTTCAGCAGTTAAGACCCTGCGGTCTCACTGCAGGGGGCAAGGGTTTGATCCCTAGTGGGGGAGCTAAAGATCTTGCACGCTGCATGGCCCAGCCCCCCAAAATTAATAAATAATAAATAAGCAATGATTGCACCTAAGTTATCCCAATATGTTATTAGTTGATCAAATCATAAGAGTAATTTCAAAATCGATGGAAGTATACTTGCTAAATTTAATAAAGATAAAATTAACAAAGTTAAGGAAGAAAATTAACCAAGTAAAAATGACGCTATAGGGCTTCCCAGGTGGCGTGGTGGTAAAGAATCTGCCTGCCAATGTAGGAGACACAGATTCAATTCCTGATCCGAGAAGATTCCAGATGCCTCCAGACAACTAAGCCCGTGCGTCACAACTATGGAGCCTGTGCGCTAGAGCCTGGGAGCCGCAACTACTGAAACCCTTGCGCCCTAGACCACTCTGCAACTAGAGAAAAGCCCGAGCAGCAGTGAAGACCCAGCATAGCCAAAAATAAGAATAATAAATAAAATTACTTTCAAAAACACTATATAAAATGAAGATAGTTTAATGAATCATGAGCTGTGAAAATGAAATGATATTATTGGATCTTCATCAAGAGTAACTACTCTGGGGAAAGTGTGCAGCTAGCAGGAGAGACCACGTGGAGATGGAGAACTGCCTGGGGAATTCCCAGCCGGAGTCCCCTGGTCCAGCGCTCAGCGGAGGAGTGACGAACTTTCAGAAGATGACCCAGTGCCATGCTCTGCCTGAGGACCACAGCACAAGAGCCCCTGAGAACCGTGTGACTGAGCCCAGGTAGTCCCCGGACCACAGCACAAGAGCCCCTGAGAACCATGTGGCTGAGCCCAGGTAGTCCCCGGACCACAGCACAAGAGCCCCTGAGAACCGTGTGGCTGAGCCCAGGTAGTCCCCGGGACCACCAAAAAAATCATAAAACAATGCTTATTATACCATGGCAATGGTTTTATCACTGAGTCATGGGGGTATTTTTATGCGAAATTTTCCAGTCACTCTAAAAAGGCCCTACACAATTCGAGGAACCACCGAGGAAAGAGAGAAGCTACCTCTTAATAGTTTCAAGGGTTCTTGAATTTAAAAATAATCCTTTTGTGGTCACTTTGGGCAGCACATATATACTAAAATTGGAACCATACAGAGAAGACTAGCATGCTGTATTTGTGAAGCAGCTTCACTTGTCGCTCAGATGGTCAAGAATCTGCCTGCAATGCGGGAGACCCAGCTTCCATCCCTGGGTGGGGAAGATCCCCTAGAGAAGGGAATGGCAACCCAGTCCAGTATTCTTGCCTGGAGAATTCCATGGACAGAGGAGCCTGGCAGGCTACACAGTTCATGGGGTCGAAAAAAGTCAGACATGACTGAGCAACTAACACTTTCACTTTTTAAAATCGTCATCATCGTCCTCATCCTATTTTTTAATAACTTTGCAGAGAGCCTTTTGGATATCTTTTGGTTCCTTTCCATGGACTACCATCTCTGTTTTTATTGTTATTGTTTCCAGTAAACCTTTTCTAGAAACAAACTGTACAGCCTGACGAATTTTCACAAATGAACACACATGTAACCCAACTTTAGATCAAGAAACAGGAAGAAAAAAACAACAACTTTCAAATGAGTACCTCTGCCCAGATGGAACTTTTTTAAAAACTTATTTTATTAAAATATAGTTGATTTAAGGGAAAAAAGCAAACAAAAAGAGAATATAGTTGATTTACAATGTTGGGTTAATTTCTGCTGTACAGCAAAGTGGTTCAGTTATACATACATACACCTTCTTTTTTCATATTCCTTTCCATTATGGCTTATCCCAGGATATTGAACATAGTTTTCTGTGGTACACAGTAGAACCTTAGTGGGTTTTTTAAAATATTTTTTAAAAATTATGTATTATTTATTTGGCTGCACTGAGTCTTAGTTGCAGCATGTGGGATCTAGTTCCCTGACCAGGAATCGAACTCAGGCCCCCTGCATTAGGAGCACAGAGACAGTCAATGGACTACCAGGGAAACCCCAGGATCTTGTTTATCCATTCTACTTACAATAGTTTGCATCTGCTAATCCCAAACTCTCAATCCCTCCTTCCCTCATTCCCCTCCCTCTTGGGAACTGCAAGTCTGTTCTCTCTGTCTGTGAGTCTGTATCTGTTTTATAGAGAAGTTCACTTGGGTTGTAGTTTAGATTCCACGTGTAAGTGATATTACATGGCATTTGTCTCTTACTTCACTTAGTATAATCATCTCTGGGCCTACCTATGTTGCTGCAAATGACATTATTTCCTTCTTTTTTATGATTGAGTAGTATTCTATTATACATATGGACCCCATCTTTATCCATTCCAAATGGAACTTTTAATCCTGCCTGGGGTTCTCTCGGCCTTCCTCTGTGAGTAGTACCTGTCCCCTGCAATACAAGTCCCTGACCATCGTTGCATTTAGTAAGTGCTGCATAAGAGACCACTCAGAATGCAGTGACTTAAAACAATACCCGTTCCTTTATTATTCTGATGGCTCTGGGACTGACTGGGCTCAGCTAAGCAATTCTCAGGGGCTGCTGTGCAGGTCCCAGCAGGCGGTGATTGGGCCTGGGTCATCCGAGGGCTCATTAGCTTCCCTGTCTAGCACCTGGGATGTCGTTGTTGTTCAGTTGCTAAGTCGTGTCCAGCTCTTTTTCGACCCCGGTAGCCCACCAGGCTCCTCTGTCCATGGGATTCTCCAGGCAAGAAAACTGGAGTGGGTTGCCATGCCCTCCTCCAGGGGAACTTCCTCACCCAGGGATCGAACCTGGATTCTTTACCACTGAGCCACCAGCACGTAGGATGGGAAGACTCAAACAGCTGAGGCTCCCCAAGCATATATATATATACAGGACAGCCAGACTCACACGGTGACTCAGGCAGTGCTGTGCTGGAACTGGTTCACACCAGATCCTGGGAGCTCACTGTGGACAGTGCTTTCCAACTCCAAAGTTCAGAGACATCATGTTGGTAGCTTGCCATCAGCCATGGGCAGTATAGTCACACCACAGAAATCAGCAAATGCTACAATTCCTAAATCTAAAATCTAAAAACCATGTCTTTCATGGATCCCCCAATCGGGGATCGAAACTGCACACCCTGGATTGGAAGGCAAAGTCTCAACCACGGGATCCCCAGGAAAGTCCAAGAGTCCGTTGTTAAACATTTAGGAGCACACCACTGGACTCACGGCTCCCCAGGCATGCATCCCCAGACAACACAACCTCCAAAACCCCTTAGCGACATCACTTCTGTGATGCTCTGAAAAGTGAAGCAGTCCCAAAGGCCTGCCCATGTGAAGGGGAGGGGTGTGAATGGAGAATGATCAAGTGGAAAAGAGCAAGTCAGATTGGATACGTTGTTATAGGCTTTTGGAGAAGATGTCTGCTGTGCGTCACAGGTCCCTAGAAACTGAATACCAGTGTCATCCCCCAGTCACTGTGACAACCAATACAATTATCCTCCCCGCTAAACACACACAGACACACACACACATCCAAACACCCTGGCAGCAGGCAGTGACCTGCCATTCTGACCCAGCCAGTAGCTGGCATTCAGCTGGGCTGGACATGGTGGCTACAAGGCACATCATGGTCCTCAGGAGAGTATCACAGATAAGTATTTTGAATACCCAGGGGCTCATACAGTACATCACTTGAAAGTCCTTGCTCCCCAGTGAAGTCCGGCTGCCCTAGTGGTGTGAGGGGACCACTCTCAGGTCCAGAAATCCCGCACTCACCAGCAGTTGGCACATTCCTAAGGAGAGCTGACCCAGGGAATGAGGCTCTGGTGAGTTTCATGTCCCTGCCAGGCAAGCTGGTGGACTCACTTGTAAATTGCAGCTAATTATTAATACAACTAATAACCACCTGGGGGCAAAATACACTCTAGTCTCTAAAGCCTGGCTCCACAACTTCAGTTCTCTGTTGTCGGGGCAAAGCGGAGTCAGGCTTTGTGCCATGTCCACAGACCGCTTGCCTGATAAAGGCTTAATTCTTAACAAGACGTTAATCAATTTATTTTAAAATAGTAACGGCTGACATGAATTGAGCACTTACTGGCACTAGATGATATAACAAGCATTAGATCATTGAAGGCTCTTAACCCAGGGCAACCTCCGAGGATCGTTTTGGCCATTAAAACACAATGATGAAATTCAGTGCAATGATGCAGCTTAAATGCTCAGCACAGTGGTTTAGAAAGGGCCCAATAAATGTCACCAGATGGAAATATCATAGCTAAATGGTTGCTCGTCATCTTTTTATGGTATGTAATAATAACTGCAACTAAATTTAGTGTCATATATTAATATCACTTTTATTTACGAGATACCGGAGGTTATTTCTTGAGTGCTTTACCAATATTAATTCATTTCATTCTTACAACAACCCTATGAAGGAAGTATGGTTAACACCCTCATTTTCAGAAGAAGAAAGTGAGGCACAAAAAGATGAAGAGATTTGCTGTTGAGGCAAGAGGCTTAGCTGGGACTCAACCCAGGCTGGCTGTACTCAGGAATCAGCATTTCATCACTAAGCTCTTTTGCCAAGGTGTTTTGTTTTGTTTTAAATACAGGTGTTTCGTTTTGTTATGCCTCAGTTTCCTCATCTGTGAAGTGGGTTTCTGATGTGACAGTTCGTTCACTCAGTCACTTAATATCTCTTTATTGAACACTTATTATGTGTCACACACTGGTGTGGACACTGGTGTGCAGTGTGCAAAATCAGCAGCAATTCTGCCCTCGTGATTATTACAATGTGGCTAGGGGAACAGACAGTACAGAAGATTTACTTAATTAAGTAAATTATATCAATATATGGGCTTCCCTGGTGGCTTAGATGGTAAAGAATCCGCCTGTACTTATGTGTGTGGTGTGATAGGAGTGTTAGAAAAGAATAAAGTAGGGAAAAGGGAAGGAGAAGTAGGTGATGGTCATGAGGCCCTGAAATTGTAAATATGGTGGCCAGAGACAGTCTCGTGGAGAAGCTGAGCCAAGGTTTGAAGGAAGTGTGGAGGTGAACAAAGAAGTACTCTGGATCTAGGTGATGAAAACAGCCTGTGCAAAGGCTCTGAGGTATGGAGGCTGGTATGGCTGGGGCAGAGTGAGCAAGGGAAATGAGGGCAGGGAGATGACAAGTGCTGATCACGTGGGGCTTGTGGGCCACAGTGAGCACCTTTCCCTGACCCTGATGAGTGGAGCCCAGCAGGGCTCTGAGCAGGCAGGGACTGGACCCAAACTCAGGTGTTCACACCTGTCCTGGCTGCTTGTGGGAAACAGGCTGTTGGGGAAAGGAGCAGGGAGACAGCAATGGTCCAGGTGAGAGGTGATGAGAGTGGATGAGATCTCCAAGGGAGTGAGTACTGGTGGAGAATAGAGGAGGTTCAAAGACTAATCCCTGACCCTGAGATCAGAGGAAGGAGGAAGAAACAGCCAAGGAGACTGACTGGGAGCCACCAGGCAGCCGGAAGGGGTCCAGAGGGATGTGGTGGCTCAGAGGAGTGAAGTGAAGACAGAGCGACCCCTGTGTCAGGTGCTGTTACCAAGTCAAGCAAAGTGAAGACTGAGCGAACAGTGACTACTGGTTCAGCACCAAGGGAGGTCACTGGTGGGTGACCTTGACATTTCGGGGTAGAGAAGGAGGGGCTTCCCTGGTGGCTCAGGGGATCTGTCTGCAGTGCCGCAGACCCAGGTTCAATCCCTGGGTCAGGTAGATCCCCTGGAGAACGGAATGGCTACCCACTCCCGTATTCTTGCCTGGAGAATTCCATGGACAGAGGAGCCTGGCAGGCTACAGTCCATGGGGTCGCAAAGAGTCGGACACAACTGAGCAATTAACATTTTAAGGAGGGCAAAGCCTGATTAGAGAAGGTTTGAGTAAGAATAGCAGTAGGCCATATAGAGGCAGTGAGTGTGACAACTTTTTGGAGAAGTTTTACTATAAAGAGGACCAAAGAAATGGGGTCATAGCTGGAAAGGGAGCTGGAATCAAGAGTATTTTCATTCATTTTCATATGAGATGACTCTGTGGGCTGATGAGAATGACCCAGTTCAGAGAGGGAAGCTGAAGGTGCAGCAGAGAGAGAGAACTATGAGACAGTGGCCTGGAATAGGCACAGTTATGGCGGGAAAGCAGAGGGCAGGGAGGGTCTATGGGGCAGTGGGGGTCTGTAGACATTCACTTTCTATCGATTTTTTTTTCCTGCAAAATAAGAAGCAAGGAGGGGCTTTCATGATGGTCCAGAGGTTAGGACTCTGTGCTTCCACCTCTTCAGGGGGAACTAAGTAAGAACCTACACGCCATACCACATGGCCAAAAATAAAAAAGAAGAAGCAAGAAAAGAGTGAAAAGGTGGAAGGAAGTGTGATGTGTTGGAGGGTAGGGGAGAAGGTGTGAAATAACTATGTATAGAGAGGAAGAGCTACTGGATAAGAGAAATGTAATCTCATTGCCAGACAGCGCTGCAGGTACGCTTGAGCGTCAAGTTCACAAACTTGAAGTGGAGCTGGCCAGTGGAGTTGTGTGTTGTTCTTCAGCTGCTTTAAACCGAGTGAGTACAGGCACAGGTAAGTGGAGGGCTTGGATTTAACCAGGTCATGTGTGGGAGGAAGCCAGAGGAGGCCAGGGTGTACGCAAAAAATGTTTTTAATGATTAACCAAGGAACTTAAGCTGGATAAAGAAGAACTGAGAATTGATGGCGTGGGGGGGGCAATGAAAAAGAGGTAGGGACAAAGGATGGGAGATCATAGTGGGTTGGCAGGACTGTGGAGGGTCTGGGGCACTGGAGGGACAGAGCTGGAAAGAGAGGAGGTGATGACTGGAGAGTGAGAAGCCTGAGACGGAGGCTCTGAAGAGGCCGTTGAGACAAGGCGTAGGTGCAACCACAGGAAAGGGGCTAGGAGGACAGCTGGTCAGGGATCAAGAGAGGCCCGGATGGTAGACGGGAGGATCATCAACCTGGATCTGGAAATCACCCGGAATGTTGATAAGAGCAACCTGAGTGGCAATGAGTCTAGAGCTAAAATCATGGAGAAGTGATGAGTCGTCATCTGGGTCACCAGTTTATGCTGACAAGCTGACAAACGATCAACCCTGATGAGCTGGGGCGTTTGAGGGAGAGAGAATGATCTGAAAACGGTACCAAGGAGCAAGATGTACCCACTTGGAAGGGTCACAGGACATCTGGGTTCTGATTACAGCAAGAAGGTGACAAGAATGTTCAGCGAAGAGATTGAGGAAATGGATTTTGCAGGAGGACAGGTCATGGATTCCCAAGGCCAGAGAGTTGGGACATCTGGGGAATGGTTTCCCTCTCTGTGGGTTTTTCTCATAGGTCTTCAGTGAGCGTGTGGTCATATGTAAAGTGCTCAGCCTGACACAAGTCCACCGGCCTGAGCAGGAAGCAGCCCTCCTGGGGTCATGATCAGGCTTAGGGGTTTGTTGGTCAAGGGGTAAAGTTGGGGAGAA
This sequence comes from Bos indicus x Bos taurus, assembly GCF_003369695.1. Lineage (NCBI taxonomy): Eukaryota > Metazoa > Chordata > Mammalia > Artiodactyla > Bovidae > Bos > Bos indicus x Bos taurus. The sequence goes on from NC_040093.1 coordinate 17,230,519, forward strand.
ACCGGTCGCCGTCTGGAGCCAAGTGGCAGGAACCAGATGCTGAATTTCTTGGGAGCTGGCAGCCTCCCGGTCGCCCGTGTACCTGGTGAGGTCACGGTTAAGCTCTCCTTGCGTCCTGGAAGGATAGCTGGAGGGAGGCCAGGCTGCCCTAACCCGCCGACCCCTCTCTATCTGCAGGACTCTGGAGGCCGGAGATGGGCGCCCGGCCCTCGAGGCGGCGGCGGCTGCCCGCGGACCCGCCCATAGCCTTGGACGCGCTGCCCCCGGAGCTGCTCGTGCAGGTGCTGAGCCACGTGCCCCCGCGCGCGTTAGTGATGCGCTGCCGCCCGGTGTGCCGCGCCTGGCGCGACGTGGTGGACGGGCCCACCGTCTGGCTGCTGCAGCTGGCTCGCGACCGCAGTGCGGAGGGCCGCGCCCTCTATTCAGTGGCCCAGCGCTGCCCGCCCAACAGCGAGGATGAGGAGGAGTTCCCGCTATGCGCTCTGGCGCGCTACTGCCTGAGAGCGCCCCTAGGCCGCAACCTCATCTTCAACTCCTGCGGAGAGCGTGGGTGCCGGGGGTGGGGCCGAGGGGAGGGGCGGGGTCACGGGTGGGACCGAAGAGACCCCAGGGGTGGGTGGGCGGGGCCAGGAGCCAAGGGACATAGTCCTTGACAAACTGGGTGGGCGAGGCCAGGGAGGAGCTGGGAAGGTACAGACTGAGTGGGAGGAGCCAGGGACTGTGGGCAGTGTTGTTCAGTTGCTCGCTCCTGTCCAACTGTTTGCGGTCCCATGGACTGCAGGACGCCAGGCCTCCCTGTCCTTCATCATCTCCGGAGCTTGCTCAAACTCATGTCCATTGAGTCAGTGATGCCATCCAAACATCTCGTCTTACGTCGTGCCCTTCTCCTCCTACCTTCAGTCTTTCCCAGCATCAGGGTCTTTTCCAATGCATCGGCTTTGGCATCAGGTGGCCAAAGAATTGGAGCTTCAATGGACGGAGTACAAATTGGTTGGCAAGACAGAGGAGGAGGCGCCAAGGGGCAGAGCTGTGGCAGAGGTGACGCTCTGCTGGAACTGTAGACTCAGTTGTTCAGTCACTAAATCATGTCCAACTCATTGTGACCCCGTGGACTGCAGCACGCCAGGCTTCCCTGTCCTTCACCATCTCCTGGAATTTCCTCAAACTCATCCATTGAGTCGGTGACGCTATCCAACCATCTCATCCACTGTCGTCCCCTTCTCCTCCTGCCCTCAAGCTTTCCCAGCATCAGGGTTTTTCCCAATGAGTCGGGTCTTCCCATTAGGTGGCCGAAGTATTGGAGCTTCAGCATCAGTCCTTCCAATGAATATTCAGGGTTGATTTCCTTTAGGATTGACTGGTTTGATTTTGCAGTCCAAGGGACTCTCAAGAGTCTTCTTCAGCACCACAATTCGAAAACATGAAATCTTCAGCACTCAGCCTTCTTTATGATCCAACTCTCACATCCATACGTGATTACTGGAAAAACCATAGCTTTGACTATACAGACCTTTGTCAGAAAAGTGATATCTCTGCTTTTTAATACACATAGCTTTTCTTCCAAGGAGCAAGCATCTTTTAATTTCCTGGCTACAGTCACTATCCATGGTGATTTTGGAGCCCAAGAAAATAAAATATGCCACTGTTTCCGCTTTTCCCCATCTATTTGCCATGAAGTGATGGGACTGGATGCCATGATCTTAGTTTTTTTAATATTGAGTTTTAAGCCAGCTTATTCACCTCCTGTTTCACTTTCATCAAGGGGCTCTTTAGTTCCTCTTTGCTTTTTGCCGTTAGAGTGGTATCATCTGCATATCAGAGGTTGTTGATATTTCTCCCAGAAATCTTGATTCCAGCTTGTGATTCATCCAACCCGGCATTTTACATGATGTACTCTGTATAGAAGTTAAGTAAGCAGGGTGAAAATATATAGCCTTGATGTACTCTTTTCCCAGTTTTGAACCAGTCTGTTGTTTCATGTCTGGTTCTAACTGTTGCTTCTTGACCTGCGTACAGGTTTCTCAGGAGGCAGGTAAAGTGGTCTAGTATTCCCATCTTTTTATAATTTCCACAGTTTGTTGTGATCCACACAGTTAAAGGCTTTAGTGTAGTCAATGAAGCGGAAGTAGATGTTTTTCTGGAATTCCCTTGCTTTTTTTATGATCTACTGGATGTTGGCAATTTGATCTCTGGTTCCTCTGTCTTTTCTAAATCCAGCTTGTATATCTGAAAGATTTTGGTTTACATACTGTCGAAGCCTAGCTTGAGGGATTTTGAGCATTACCTTGATAGCTTGTGAGTTGATTGGATTGTGCGGTAGTTTGAACATTAACTTTGGCAATGCTCTTCTTTGGGATTGGAATGAAAACTGATCTTTTCCAGTCTCGTGGCCACTACTGAGTTTTCCAAATTTGCTGGCATAATGAATGCAGCACTTTAACAGCATCATCTTTTAGGATTTGAAATAGCTCAGCTAGAATTCCATCACCTCCACTAGCTTTGTTCATAGTAATGCTTTCTAAGGCCCACTTGACTTCACACTCCAGATATCTGGCTCTGAGTGACCACACCATTGTGGTTTTCCCAGTCATTAAGACCTTTATTTGTATAGTTCTTCTGTGTATTCTTGCCACCTCCTTTTAATCTCTTTTGCTTCAATTAGTCCCTTATGGTTTCTGTCCCATCCCTTGAATGAAATGTGCCCTTGGTATCCAAATTTCTTGAAGAGATCTCTAGTCTTTCCCATTCTATTGTTTTCCTCTATTTCTTTGCATCATTCACTTAAAAAGGCTTTCTTTCCTCTCCTTGCTGTTCTTTCAGTTCAGTTCAGTTCAGTTGCTCAGTCGTGTCTGACTCTTTGTGACCCCATGAATCGAAGCACACCAGGCCTCCCTGTCCATCACCAACTCCTGGAGTTCACTCAGACTTATGTCCATCGAGTCGGTGATGCCATCCAGCCATCTCATCCTCTGTCATCCCCTTCTCCTCCTGCCCCCAATCCCTCCCAGCATCACAGTCTTTTCCAGTAAGTCAACTCTTCGCATAAGGTGGCCAAAGTACTGGAGTTTCAGCTTTAGCATCATTCCTTCCAAAGAACACCCAGGGCTGATCACCTTTAGAATGGACTGGTTGGATCTCCTTGTAGTCCAAGGGACTCTCAAGAGACTTCTCCAACACCACAGTTCAAAAGCATCAATTCTTCAGTGCTCAGCTTTCTTCACAGTCCAACTCTCACATCCATACATGACCACTGGAAAAACCATAGCCTTGACTAGACGAACCTTTCTTGGCAAAGTAATATCTCTGCTTTTGAATGTGCTATCTAGGTTGGTCATAACTTTCCTTTCAAGGAGTAAGCGTCTTTTAATTTCATGGCTGCAGTCACCATCTGCAGTGATTTTGGAGCCCCCAAAAATAAAGTCTGACACTGTTTCCACTATTTCCCCATCTATTTCCCATGAAGTGATGGGACCAGATGCCGTGATCTTTGTTTTCTGAATGTTGAGCTTTAAGCCAACATTTTCACTCTCCTCTTTCACTTTCATCAAGAGGCTTTTTAGTTCCTCTTCACTTTATGCCATAAGGGTGGTGTCATCTGTATATCTGAGGTTATTGATATTTCTCCCGGCAATCTTGATTCCAGCTTGTGCTTCTTCCAGCCCAGCATTTCTCATGATGTACTCTGTGTATAAGTTAAATAAGCAGGGTGACAATATACAGCCTTGACGTACTCTTTTTCCTATTTGGAACCAGTCTGTTGTTCCATGTCCAGTTCTAACTGTTGCTTCCTGACCTGCATATAGGTTTCTCAAGAGGCAGGTCAGGTGGTCTGGTATTCCCATCTCTTTCAGAATTTTCCACAGTTTATTGTGATCCACACAGTCAAAGGCTTTGCCATAGTCAATGAAGCAGAAATGTTTTTCTGGAACTCTCTTGCTTTTTCGATGATCCAGCGGATGTTGGCAATTTGATCTCTGGTTCCTCTGCCTTTTCTAAAACCAGCTTGAATATCTGGAAGTTCACAGTTCACATATTGCTGAAGCCTTGCTGTTCTTTGGTACTCTGCATTCAAATGGGTATCTTTCCCTTTCTCCTTTGCGTTTCGCTTCTCGTCTTCTCTCAGCTCAGACAACCACTTTGCCTTCTTGCATTTCTTTTTCTTTGGGATGGTTATGGTCACTGCCTCCTGTACATTACAAACCTCCGTTCATAGTTATCTGTCTACCAGATCTAATCCTTTGAATCTATTCATCACCTCCACTGTATAATCATAAGGGATTTGATTTAGGTCGTGCCTGCATGGTCTAGTGGTTTTCCCTACTTTCTTCAATTTTGCAATAAGGAGCTGATGATCTGAGTTACAGTCAGCTCCAGGTCTTGTTTTTGCTGATTGTCAAAAGCTGCTTCATCTTCCACTGCAAAGAATATAATCAATCTGATTTCGGTATTGACCATCTTGTGATGTCCATGTGTAGAGTCTTCTCTTGTTGGAAGAGGGTGTTTGCCACTGGACCACTGGGGAAGTCCCCTCAACTCAGTGGGCAGTAGTTAAAGGGTGAGGGGTCAGGGGAGGGCTGGGGAGAAACCGACTGGGCTCTGACAGGGGGCGGAGCTTGCATAGAACTATCAGGCCTTTTTGAGAGGCTGTGGGAAGGGGAACTGAGTAAATGGGCGGGGTCAAGGCTGGAGGATCCCAGAGGTAGCACCCCGGGCGGGCGGGGCCAGAATTAAAGTCCAGTGGTTCAAGAGATTTAAGAGAGGCAGGGCAGGGGACTGGGCCCAGGGAGGCTGAGAAGAAGCTGAGTGGATGCACCGAGCTGAGTGAGGCGGTCGGGGGGTGGGTCCACAAAGACTGCCTGCTGGGAGGGAGGGGCCGGTGGACCGAGCACATTAGGTAGTGGTGGGCTCTCTCCTGGGCAAGCTGGAGCGCGAATCCCCCGTGTTTAACCCTATTATATCCCACAGAGGGCTTCAGAGGCTGGGAGGTGGAGCACGGCGGGAATGGCTGGGCCGTGGAAAAGAATCTCATAATGATGCCGGGCGCTCCTTCCCAGACCTGCTTCGTGACTTCGTTCGAGTGAGTGGCCCTTGATCACTGGGGCGAGGGAGGGGGAACCCTACCCTACGGTCCTCATCCTCACCCTCACCCACGTTCACACTCTCCTTCCCACATGCATGTACTCAGTCATTCGACTAATAATTGTCAGCCTTTTGAATTCCCTCTTTTGTCAGTTACCTGTTCCTATTTTTACCACTTAGTTTATTTATTTGGCTGCATCAGGTCTTAGTTGCGGCATACAAACTCTCAGTTGCAGCATGTGGGATCTAGTTCCCTGACCAGGGATGGAACCCAGGCCCCCTGCACTGGGAGCATGGAGTCTTAGCCACTGGACCACCAGGGAAGTCCCTGCCTGTTCATATTTTTATTAAGGTTGATGTCTTATTCTCGTTGATACACAAGAATTCCTATATATTCTAGATGTCAGTTGTTTGTCCATCCTGGACATTACAGAAATCTCCCACTCTACCATATGAATTAAGTGTGTCCATGGTATTCTTTGTTATTTTCATATGATCAAATTCATCTTTTTGCTTTAGAATTTGTTTTTGAAATTTTGTTTAAAAAATCCTTCCCTCCCCTTAGATCCTAACAGTGTTCACTTCTACTCTTTTCTAGTAACCTCATAGTTTTATCTTTTATATTTAGATCTTTAATCCACCTTTGAATGTGATGTTCGGTAAGGATCCAGTTTTTTGTTTTTCCCTCTATATACTGAGCCAGTTTTCCCAACACCATGTACTAAAGAATCCTTCCTTTTACCATGGAATGTCAGCGCCACCTCCATCATTTATGAAGTTCCCATACATAGCTAGATGTGTCCTTGAGCACTCTGTTCTGGTCAGTTTATCAGTTCTCATGATAAATCACTATTTCTGTTATTATGGCACATTGAAATTCAAGAAGGACTATTTACAAAGGTACAGGCAGAACACAAGAGATACTGCAGGACCCTAGGCTAGGGGGAGGGACGTTATTACCCCTAGGCCTGGCAGGGGTAAGGGAGAAAACAGTTATTGAAACATGATGACAGAGAAAGCTGGGAGGAGAGGGCACTGTGGAGAGGGTCCTTTCTTGGAGAGACACAAAGTCCCACTATGATCCCTTGGGAGGGAGCCAGGAGGATAAATACCCTGATTCCACTCTCTTCTCCCTTCTGCTGCTGCTGCTGCTGCTGCTAAGTCGCTTCAGTCGTGTCCGACTCTTTGCAACCCCATAGACGGCGGCCCACCAGGCTTCCCCGTCCCTGGGATTCTCCAGGCAAGAACACTGGAGTGGGTTGCCATTTCCTTCTCCAATGCATGAAAGTGAAAAGTGAAAGTGAAATCGCTCAGTCTTGTCCGACTCTAGTGACCCCATGCACTGCAGCCTACCAGGCTTCTCCAGCCATGAGATTTTCCAGGCATAAGTACTGGAGTGGGGTGCCATGGCCTTCTCCCTTCTATCTGCTGCTAAAGCTTCCCACTGACTGACCCAACAGGAAGTAGAGGGGAAGGGAGACCCTTCCATACAGGCAACACAATCTTAGACGGGGGGCCTCTTGGATCGTGAGGAGACCTCAGAACTCTCGCTCAGATGTCTACTATGGTGTGCCTCTATTTGCATTCATGTTCTGGTCCCCACAAATATAAGGGGCAAGCCTGCATACGGTCCAGCCTCCTGGTGCCACAGCGGAGTGAATGATGGAGGGGAATCTGAGAGGCCAACAGGGATGCCCACAGCCCATTATACGTCTTGTCTGGTAGAGCAGCCCTAAGGGGCCGCTTCAGACAGGATAGTCAGGGGAGGCTTCCAGGAGGAGGTGATTTCTGGGCTGTGATTTAAATGATGGAACTCTTGGCCCTCCACCCCGCATTATCCCCCTCTTCCTAGATGGTGCTTTAAGAGGCAGCTTGTGGACTTGGTGATGGAAGGGGTGTGGCAGGAGCTGCTCGACAGCGCCCAAATCGAGATCTGTGTGGCCGACTGGTGAGTAAAGAGTGGCAACCTGCCCGCACCGCCACCCCGGTGGAGGTGGTAGGTCTAAAGAAGGGGCTCATTTCACACCCTGTCACTCCCATGGGCTGGCACTGCTACTGTGTCCCCTTCATAGTGAGGCTGAAAGAAGGGAAGCTATGCTCTCATAGTAGCAGAGCCAGGCAGGGACGGACCTTTAGCGAGCCCAGGCTCTGGCTCCACCCTAGGAACATCCAGGCTCCTCCCCCAGCTCTGGCTCCACCCCAAGAACACTCAGACTCCTCCCCCAGACTCTGGCCCCTCTTCAAGAACACCCAGGCTCCTCCCCCAAGTTTTGGCTCCACCCCGGAACACCCAGGCTCCTGCCCCAAACTCTGGCCCCACCCCAGGAACACCCAGGCTCCTCCTCCAGGCTCTGGCTCCCCCTCAGGGGCACCTAGGCTCCTCCCCCTAGGTTCCCAGGCCTGGCATCATCAAAGTTCCTGGAGGCCAGAGACCTAAGTGGGTAGCGGAGACGTGAAGGCTCACCACCACTTGGCAGGTGGGGTGCCCGGGAGAACTGCGGCTGCATCTACCGGCTTCGGGTCCGCCTCCTGGACGTGTATGAAAATGAAGTGGTCAAGTTCTCGGCCTCACCCAACCCGGTCCTTCAGTGGACTGAAAGAGGCTGCCGACAGGTGGGTCCAGACCGCCTTCCACACCACCCTTGACCTGTCCAGGGGCACATCCACTTCTCACCCTGCTCAAATTCAGTTCTCAGCTCTCAGCACCACCATCTGTATCTATAATAACAACAGCTAACAATTATTAAGCCCTTATTACAGGCCTGTCCAAAAGTTTTACCCATTAATTTATTTCATTAGCACAATGACCTAGTTATTCAATAGACATTTATTGAGCACCTACTGTGTACCGGGCACTGCTGTAGTTGCTCGGAATGCAGTGGTGAACCAAAATCCTTGCTGGAATGCATGTGGTGAACCAAAATCCTTGCTCCTTCCCCATTCTAGAGTTGGGGAAACTGAGGGACGGAAGTGACACCCAAACTCACCCTAAAGCATGCAGGGCTTGATTCAAAGCCACAGTGGCTCCTGAGCCTAAGCTGTCATGGTCATCATACCTCACTTATCAAAGTAACCTTTGGTCTTCTGGTTCAATTCCTGATCTTCTCCCTCCAATCCCAACCCAACACACAGACTCAGCATCTAGAAAGCTATTAAAAAGTGAATAAAAAAAAAAAAAATCAGACCACAGATTTCACCTGCCTGTAACCGTCCCAAGGCTACATCTCAGAACAAAAGCCAATATCCTATCATGCAGTTATAAAAAGGAGTGAAGTACAGATTCACACCTCAACATGGGTGACCCATGAAAACATTGTGCTAAATGAAAGAGGCCACATATTGTATGATAACATTTATATGAAATTTCCAGAATAAGCAAAGCCCTAGAGACACATGCAAAGAGCCAACTCACTGGAAAAGACTGATGCTGGGAAAGACTGAGGGCAGGAGGAGAAAGGGGCGACAAAGGATGAGAGGGTTGGATGGCATCACCAAGTCAATGGACATGAGTTCAACGAACTCCAGGAGATAGTTAAGGACAGGAAAGCCTGACATGCTGCAATCCATGGGGTTGCAAAGAGTCAGACATGACTTAGTGACTGAACAACATAGAAACAAAAAGCAGATAGATTAGTGGTTGCCAGAGGACAGAGGGAGGGAGGAATTGGAAATGACAGCTAATGGATTTGAGGTTTTTTCCTAGGGTGATGAAATGTTCCAGATTTAGATAGTGCTGATGGTTGCATAATATTACAAATGTGCAAAAAAAATAAATAAATAATACACTGAATTGTAGTCTTAAATGGTATGTTAGGTGAATTTGAATTTCAGCTCAATTTAAAAAATTACCAAAAAAGCCAGAAGCAAGGGACTTCCCTGTGGTTAAGACTCTGTGCTTCCACTACAGGAGGCATAAGTTCCATCCCTGGTAGGGGAACTAAGATCCCACAAGCCCAGTGGCATAGCCTCAAAAAATTAAAAGCCAGAAGCCGAAGTTCTTCTGGGGCCCATCTCAAATGCCCCACGTGCTCTGCCCACTGCCTCCTTGACACCCTTTCCTACTTCCCTCACTCTGCTTGCGGCACGCGGCCACCTCAGGGCTTTTGCACTGTTCCTCTGTCTGGACCACTCTTCCTCCAGATCCCCACCTCCACTAGGTCTCTGCTCAAATGTCATCTCAGCGCAGCCCTTGCTTACTCATATTACAACCCCACCCACTTGCAGAATTTCCTCCACCCTTTCCCCCCCTCTGTCTTCAGTGTCAGAATCTAGACTCTCAGCTTCACCAGGAAAAGATTTATTTATTTATTTTTGGCAGCAATGGGTCTTCATTGCTGCATGAAGGCTGTTCTCTAGTTACAGCGAGCAGGGGTTACTCTCCAGTTACAGTGCATAGACTTCTCACAGCGGTGGCTTCTTTTGCTGCAGAGCACAGGCTTTAGGGTTTGTGGGTTCAGCAGGAGCAGCAGCACACGGGCTTAGTTGCTCCAGGGCATGTGGGATCTTCCCAGACCTGGGCTCGAACCTATGTCCTCTGCCTTGGCAGGCAGATTCTTAACCACTGGACTAGAAGGAAGTCCCAGGATGAGCTCTTTGGGCTGCTTTCTTCATTGCGATATCCCCAGTGCCTGGAGCAGGGTCAGGTGATGGAGACGATATGTCAAGGAGGCGGAGGAAGAGGAGCCCCTGGAGCCTCACTCCCTCCCTCTCCTTCCCTGCGCAGGTCTCCCACGTCTTTACCAACTTTGGCAAGGGTATCCGCTACGTGTCTTTTGAGCAGTATGGAAGAGACACGCGTTCCTGGGTGGGGCACTACGGCACCCTTGTGACCCACTCCAGTGTGAGGGTCAGGATCCGCCTGTCCTAGCTAACCAGCCTGACCCAGCCTTCCAGGACAGACTGCCATCTGCCGGACACTAACGTCAATCAAGGGCGGCTTTTGCAGCCAGGAGCCAGAGGATGCCTGTGGAAGGGTCTGGGGAGGTCCTGTGTGGCCTGTTCCCGGCACTCTTCCAGTGAACCCCACTTGCTGCTGCTTCAACCAAGAAACCAGGGATCCAACGGGCTGGTCACTTGCTTCCCCAGGGCAGTGTCAAAGAGTAACTCAGAGACCTGTACTGTACTTGTAAATTTCTTTCTCACGTGTGCTGATCAGTTGATGCTGGTTTAGTCACCAAGTCGTGTCCAATTCTTGTGACCCCTTGGACTGTAGCCCACCAGGCTCCTCTGTCTATGGGATTTCCCAGGCAAGAATACTGGAGTGGATTGCCATTTCCTTCTCCAGGCCATCTTCCTGACCCAGGGATCAAACCCACATCTCCTGCACTGGCAGGTGGATTCTTTAGTGACGGAGCCACCAGGGAAATCCCATCAGTTGATGTGTTAGTTGCTCAGTCGTGTCCAAGTCTTTGTGACCCCATGGACTGTAGCCCACCAGGCTTCTCCGTCCATAGGATTCTCCAGGTAAGAATACTGGAGTGGATTGCCATTCCCTTCTCCAGAGGATCTTCCCAACCCAGGGATCGAACCCACTGAGTCAAAAAGCAAAGGCCAAACCCAGGTTAAAAATAGAGGAATGCTGCTAACAATCCTGGACAAGGACTCTTGTCAGCGTATTTTGGGGTTAAGGCAATTGCTGGCAGGGAGCAGAGTTGTCCTCGGGGGGACCAACAGGGGCCTCAAAGGGAACCCATCCTCTCCTTTGGGGTAATCTCTGGGACTCAGTAGTGGGGCCCATGCAAGCTCCTCCAGCACCACACCCAACAGCTCCTCTCCTCTGAGCCATACAGGTGCCATTTCTTTCAGAATTCCTAAGGCCCAGTCTGCACTGACCCCCAAACTGTATCCTCTACCCCCACCTCCTGGCCCTGTGTCGGGCAGCCTCTCCTTCTGCCAAGACGACAGCCTCCTTTTCTCCACACCTGAGCCCACTTGGAGAAGGACTCCGGGAGCAAGGCTCCCCTGATGTCTCCCAGTTTCCCTAGCTGAGTGCAGCTGACAAGCCAGCTTAATAAAAAATTGGTGCAGAGTGTGAGCTGATGGGGGATTTTATCTGTAACTGATGTGCTTGTCTGCCCCCAGCTCTGACCCTAAAAGGCCATGTGGGTTATTTCCAATAGTGAGAACCTCGGGGTGCTAAGTGCCATGCAAGAAGTGGGTGAGTTTCGAGAACACAGATGGGTCACCAGGACTCAGCCAACAGCTCCCCTGCCTGTTCTCAGCTGTTCTCCCAGCAGTTCTCAGGGAGGTACCCCATTGTCACTGCCATTTGGTCCAGAAGGAAACAGGTTCAGAGTTTAAAAGGCCTGCCCAGGGTCACCTGGCCAGGAAGTAGGGGAAGCCAGACTTGAACCAGACGTTGGGCTCCAGAGCCCAATGATATATGCTCAGCTCCCAAATCTTAAAACCACGGTACTTCCCCAGTGGTGCAGTGGGCAAAACGCTGCACTTCCAGTCCAAGGGGAGAGAGTTCAATCCTTGGTAGAAGAATTAAGATCCCACATGCAGCGTGGTGTGGCCAAAAAACAGAGAAAAAAAAACTCTAACCTGGCCAAGCACATGATCAGGTGAGGTCCGCATCACTCTCAGTGCCATGGAAATGGAGCCAGAGTGGGGAACAAATATACCCAGAGTCACAGAGCAAGGAAGAGGCAGAGGAGGTAGGATTTGAACACAGGTGTGTGTGTCTGAGCAGAGCCATGCACGCCAACCAATCCCAGCAACACCCTTTTGCTGCCAATGTTACAATTACTGGCACTTTTCAGATGAGGAAGCTTGACAGGAGGGCTTTCATGTCCAGGCCCTTGGCCTGAAGGAAGGGGAACTGGACCTCAGCGCTGCCCACCTGATTCCAAAGCTTGTAACAGCGGTCACTGCACGTGCTATTATACACGTAAAAGCATCTGGTTTAATCGTCACCAAATCCAACAGAGGGGATACTGTGAGCGGAGTTATTTTTTTTCTGGTGAAGGAAATTGAGGCCGGGGGATGTCCAGTTGCCAAGACCACAAAGAGGGTGAATACCACACAAGAGGGTTCAGGTCACAAACCTTGGGGGCTGGGGTCTTTATTGCAACCCCTCCCCAGAAGATGGCAGTACAGAGTCTTGTCCCAGCAGAAGAGGTTGTTGGAGCCAGCATGGAAGCCAACGGTGTTGAGAGAGGGGCGCCCAGGACCCCTATGGGTTAAGGGTCCACTGGGCTGGGCTTTGAACCCAGACCAGCTACTTCTAGAGCTGGACTTGCTTCCTCAGGGCACTGCAGGTGCACCAAGGGAAAGAAAGTTCTGAGTGATGATCCACCCACCGGGTCCCCACAGTCACTTCTTCTTCTGCACGTGGCCACAGTCGTACTTGCCGCGCACGACCTTGAGCTTGACACCCGGCAGGTCCTGCGTGCGGCCGCCCTGTACGAGGACCACGTGGTGCTCCTGCAGGTTGTGGCCCTCTCCAGGGATGAAGCAGACGGCCTCCCGGCCAGTGCTGAGCCTCACGCGGCAACACTTGCGGTTGGCTGAGTTGGGCTTCTTGGGCTTGCGGATAAAGGTGCGCAGGACCACACCCTTCAGCTGTGGCCGGCCCTCCGTCGGGCCTGGTTTCGAAGGCGGAAACTTCGGGGGGCCCCGACGGTGTAGCTGGTTCAGGGTGGCCATGGGACGCGTGCCCCAAGGCCGGGGGGCCAGGGCTAGGCCTGGAGAGACACCAGGAGGGCGGAAGAGAGATTATTATCCCAGCGAACAGATAACAGCATCAGCCACTCGCTCTTTTGTTTGAGGCACCGTTCCAAGTACTTCCCAGGGCTATATTTGTTTATGGCTGGAGGTACTCATGGCTGAGAGTAATATTAATAACATTTATGGAGCAATCACCATGTGTCGGGTTCTTTTTTAAGCATTTCGTAAGAATTAACTTACAGGTTTCCACTGTGTCCTGTACTGTTCTATGCCTCGTATCTACGTTAACACACACCGCCCCACAGCCACCCTCTGAGGTGGGGGGGAGGCTGGTCTCTGGGCCGTGTTACTCCCCCTGTCACCCCACTTCCATCCCCATGAGCAGATTCTGTCAACTGAGACTTCACAACTGATCGGAATCCCCTTCCTCCTCCACAGCATCCACCCTGGTCCTGTCTACCCTTGATTCTCACTGGACTCTCCTGTCCTCCTCCTCCCAGGTCTCCCTATTTCTACTGTCTGCTCCCCACATGCAGCCAGAGGTACCCTGTGGACACTGGGTCAGATACATTCCTCCCCTGCTCAGAGCCTCCCTATGGCTCCATCTCAGTCCGATGAAGAGCCAAATTCCCACCCAGAGGAACCCCAAGCCCCCCACTTACCATAATTTAGGGACATGCTAAGGCCACGGAGAAGGCCGGACCAAGACATCCCACCGCCTGCAGAGTCCCTGTATAAGGGGATAAGATAAAGTGGCCTTCATTGGGGTAGGGTCCAAATTCTCCCCAACTCTCCCTATTTAGTGAAATGAAAGTCACTCAGTCGTGTCCGACTCTTTGTGACCCCATGGACTATACAGGTCATGGAATTCTCCACGCCAGAATACTGGAGTGGGCAGCCTTTCCCTTCTCCAGGGCATCTTCCAAACCCAAAGATCGAACCCAGGTGCCCCACACTGCAGGCGGATTCTTTACCAGCTGAGCCACAATGGAAGCCCCAATTCTCCCCCACCCTCCCTATTTAGCCTTCCGGTCAAATCTAAGCAATTTCCTCTACCGTATAACCGCAACCCCTAACGCTGCTAAGAGAAAGTCCCTCCGTAAGTTTAGGCTTGCACTGAATAAGCTCTCGGGGAGCCAACAGTCTCTGCTCACATACAGAATAAAACGGGAACCTGAGGGGAGACCCCGGAGGTTTGGAGAACTCGAGCTCCGTAGACTTTACCGACCCTAGCCCGGTCCGCCGACACGCTGAAACCGATCTCTAGCTCGATCTGCGGGGAACAGAGAACGATTGGACAACGATAGTGTCAATCTCGGGCAACTGTTCTCATTGAATTGTGTTTTTTTGAGGCATAGAAGGGCTTCACCCCTCCCAGGGTCTGATTGGCTAGTCTCGAGCAGAACAGCAGCTTTGTAATTGGTCTAAATGAGTAGTGGGCGGGACGAGGGGGGTGCGTGACTCCTTGTCCGCCTTCCAAGATGGCTGCGTCCATAGTGCGGCGCTTGGGTCCTCTAGTAGCTGGTCGGGGCCTGCGGCTTCGAGGAGGCTGTGTCTGTAACCAGAGCTTCAAGAGAAGTTTCGCTACGGAGAGACAGGACCGGAACCTCCTGTACGAACACGCGCGTGAGGGCTACAGCGCGCTCCCTCTGCTGGATATGGAATCACTGTGCGCATACCCGGAAGATGCCGCGCGCGCGCTGGATCTCCGCAAGGGGGAGTTGCGGTCTAAGGATCTGCCCGGCATCGTGAGTGCGCTTGCGCGGCCCAACCACCGCGGGGCCGGTCCGCTTTGCCTATTGGCTGTTCGCTTTACGGACGAAATGGGCTTACAAGATACTGTCCCGCAGGGGGCGTTCTGATCGCAAGAATTTTAATTCCTTCCCAGTTTAGCCAATGTGTTGTGCCTGGCACCTAGGTACGTGTCGGATACCACGGAGTGCTAAGGCCCTACTGTCCATATAGCCATCATGCTCCTAGTCCATAAAGCGTGCTGGGAACTCACTGTCTTCCCGCGTCCTTTGTGCTCAGGCCTCTTGCCAGGCTTATGGTAAAGCCACAAAGGAAAACGGGGAACAGAGATATGAATCAGTGGGTAAGGGGAGACCCTTGCCTTTGGGGAGTGAGAGGAAGAGTTTTGCACTTACCCCACAAGTATCAGGCAGTTGCTGCTGCTACTGGTAAGTCGCTTCAGTCGTGTCCGACTCTGTGTGACCCCATAGACGTCAGCCCACCAGGCTCCCCCGTCCCTGGGATTCTCCAGGCAAGAGCACTCGAGTGAGTTGCCATTTCCTTCTCCAATGCATGAAAGTGAAAGTGAAGTCGCTCAGTCGTGTCCGACTCTTAGCGACCCCATGGACTGCAGCCTACCAGGCTCCTCCGTCCATGGGATTTTCCAGGCAAGACTACTGGAGTGGAGTGCCATTGCCTTCTCCGATCAGGCAGTTAAGTAGTGTTATTTTATGAACGAATGTGTTTTTGAACATATTTAGGGAGTGCGTATGTTCTGTACCTGATGTTGAGAATAAGGCAGTGAATATTAATAATCATACTACTGGGCTTCCCTGGTGGTTCAGACGGTAAAGAATCTGCCTGTAATGCAGGAGACCCAGGCTTGATCCCTAGGTCGGGAAGATTCCCTGGAGAAGGGCAGAAGAGCCTGGTGGGCTACAGTCCATAGCATTGCAAAGAGTTGGACACGACTATGCAACTAACACACACATTCATACTGTGCTACTACTCATAAGGCCAGCACATACATAACACTACATGCTGGTGAACTAGGACTGGAATTGCCATATTTCTAGACTCTGTTGAAATGCTGGGGGTGATGGGGACCCCAAATCCTCCCAGTCCTCTCTTGGACCGCCCCCCCCAACCCATACATCCAATCTAGTATAAGTGCTTTATGCAGATGAGTCCCCTTTAAGTTTCACAGCAACCCTATGAGATGGGTGCCATTATATCCACAATTTTAACAGAGGGGAAACTAAGGCTCAGAGAAGCTAATTTAAAAAGAAACAAACATATGGCAGTTCCTCAAAAAATTAAACATAGAATTACTATGTAATCCAGCAATCCCACTTCTGAGTACATACCCCCCCCCCAAAAAAAAAAAGAAAAGCAGGGACTCAAACAGATACCTACCTGTATGTTCGTGTTTATAGCAGCATTATTCACAGTGGCCAAAAGGTGGAAGTAACCCAAGTGTCCACTAATCAATGAATGGATAGAGAAAATGTGGTAGGGACTTGCCTGGTAATCCAGTGGTTAAGACTTCATGGTCCAAAGCAGGGGATGCAGGTTCGATCCCTGGCCAGGAACCTAAGACCCCACGAGCACTGAGGCCAAAAACCAAAACGTGAAACAGAAGCAATACTGTGACCAGTACAATAAAGACTTTAAAAATGGTCCACATCAAAAAGAATCTTGTAAGAAAATGTGGTAAATACTTGCAATGGAATAACATTCAGCCTTAAAAAGGAAGGAAATTCCGACACATGCTACAATGTGAGTGCTCAGCTGATCAGTCATGTCTGCCTCTTTGCAACTCCATGGACTGTAGCCTGCCAGCCTCCTCCGTCCATGAGATTTTCCAGCAAGAACACTAGAGTGGGTTGCCATTTCTTGCCATTTCCTCCTCCAGGGGATCTTCCCGACCCCTGTGTCTCCTGCATTGGCAGGTGGATTCTTTAGCACTGAGCCACCTGGGAAGCCCATACTGCAAAATGGATTTATCTTAAATTCGTTATGCTAGGTGAAGTAAGCCAGTCGCAAAAGGGCAAGCACTGTGTGATTCCAGTTCTGTGAGGCTTCTGGATTTGTCTCAGTCAAATCCACAGAGACAGAATATAGAATGGTAGTTGGCAGGTGCAGGAATGTCTAATGGGTACAGTTTCAGTTTGGGAAGGTTCAGTGGTTCCGGAGATGGGTAGTTGTGATGCTAGCACAATATAAATGTATTTAATGCCACTGAAATGTACACTTAAAAAACAGTTAATGTGCAAAATTCTATGTATATTTTATCCCAGATCTCAACATGGCAGGAGCTGAGGCAGCTGCGGGAACAGATCCGGAGCCTGGAGGAGGAGAAGGAGGCTGTGACAGAGGCAGTGCGGGCCCTGGTGGTGAGCACGGGGTCCTGAGCAGGTGTGGGGCTGGCAGCAAGATGCCTCTGGCTACAGGTAACGGGAAACCCAGTTTCAGGAGTTTGAAGGATATGGACATTCATCGTCTCACACCACAAGCGTCCAGGGCCCAGGCATCCCTGGGGCTGATTCTTAACCACTGGACCACCAGGGAAGTCCCTAGCTCATCATCTGGGGGACACCATGCAACAGCCTGACTGGGGAGCTCCTGCCCTCAGCCCATTTCACAGACCAGGATACCAAGGCTTGGAGAGGGGAAGAGATTTGCCCAAGAGCACACTCTGGTTGGCACCCAACTTTCAGACCCAGTTCTGCTGCATTCCCTGGTGCTCAGGAACACAGAAGTTTCCGAGCATCAAAGACCGTTGGTGTCAGGCCTCCATGTGCATGCTCATAGACTTTACCATTCCGAGTCTCAGTTTTCTCATCAACAAAATGGGAATCACATTGATACGAACCTTATAGTGGGGGTTATGAAGAAAAAGGATCATCTGAGAGTCCTCTGCCCATGGCTAGACATGAGGCAGCACTAAACTGAGCTACAGGGTGTGATTGCTGTTATGTTATCTTGCCTCCTCCCAGTTTTACTAATAGAGAAACTGAGGTACAGGGTGGAGGAGGGTCCAGCCAGGCACTGGCAGAGCAAGGAATTCAGATCCCCTAGCCCTGCCCTTTCACCCCTCTTTCCCCTCCCCCTCATCCCCAACTCCATCACTCTAATCACCTCCTCATCTCTTTTCTACCAGGTAAACCAGGACAACAGTCAAGTGCAGCAGGTACTACAGAGAGTTGATATCCTGTCCCTGATCGGGGGTGGGCAGCACAGATAACCATTATCAGTCATACAGTCTCCATTGTATGTGATGGAAAACGTAACTCAAGTAAGAGTAAGAAAAATAACAACAGGCTGTGTTGATTCATAAAAATCCTGGCTTCAGGTACAGCTGGATCCAGCTCCTGGCTCCTCCATATTTGGTTCAGCTTTCTCCCCTTGAGGGCACGGAAGACAAGGTTTGGTGCAAAGAGGACCATTTTCTTGATACTTCCAGACAAAGCCCTGGGGCTGATTGTCATGAGTTTGTCTTGGATCACGTGCCTGTCTTTAAGCCAATCACTTTGGCCAAGCAATGGAATGTTCTAGTAGGCCAAGCCAGAGGCATGTCCTTGTGGACGTGCCACGAGGTGGTGAGGGGAGGTTCCTGAAAGGAAATTCAGGATGTTGAGCCTGAAGAAGAAGCAACAAAGTCCACCACAGAGGTTATCCTAGCCAGGACCCCACCCTCTCCTGGGCTGACCCCACGTGTCCCGTTCCCAGGACCCCCAATATCAGAGTCTGCGGGCACGTGGCCGGGAGATCCGGAAGCAGCTCACACTCCTCTACCCCAAGGAGGCCCAGCTCGAAGAGCAGTTCTACCTGCGGGCACTGAGGCTGCCCAACCAGACCCACCCAGACGTGGTGAGCACCTCGCCGGGCGGCAGGGGAGGCCAGGGCCCTGTCCGGCGCCACCTTCCCTCTGACACCCACTGTTTCCCACAGCCTGTCGGGGACGAAAGCCAGGCCCGCGTGCTCCATGTGGTTGGAGACAAGCCAGGTAGGCCATAGCCCAGGCTGGGGGACCCCAGGCTGAGGGCGGGGGCTCCTGGGGTCTGGGACTGTGGCCGGAGCCTGTAGAGCCCTGGGCTTTCTCACACTGTCTCGTGTGTGTGTGTTCCTGTGTGTGTGTGTGTGTCTGGCTCTTTCTCCTCCCCTCTCTCTCCTTTTCTCTCCCTCCCTCTTCCCCCACTGTCTCTCTAATCCTCTTTCTCTCTATCCCCTGTTCCCTGTCTCTTCTCCTCTTACCCCATTGCTTTTCATCCATATACAGCTTTCTCCTTCCAACCCCGGGGCCACCTGGAAATAGCCGAGAAACTCGACATCATCCGTCAGAAGTGAGCCCCCCCTCCCAGACCCTGCCATTCAGCAACCCCCCACCCCAGCAGCTGGCTGCCGGCTCCACTTCACTGGGCTCAGCATGGGATGTGGAACCACCAGGGCCTCGCCCGGCATGAATGTTTGATGACCGGCCTCCCGCCTGGCAGCTGGGCCTCTGCCCCGGGGTGCTAGAGTCCCCCTTCTTCCCCCACCAGCCCCGGCCTACAGGCCCCCACCTGTCTGCCCATCTGTCTCCCAGGCGCCTGTCCCATGTGTCTGGCCACCGCTCCTATTACCTGCGCGGGGCTGGGGCCCTCCTGCAGCACGGCCTGGTCAACTTCACACTCAACAAGCTCATCCACCGGGTATGGGCCAGGATGGGAGGGCTGCCTGGAGGGGGTGGCATCGACGCTGAGCTCCAAAGGCTCAAGGTGGAGAGGAGGGGGTGCCTCTACTCCAGTCACTGTTTTCAGAGCTTATGTGTATCATTGGCATACTTCATTCTTAGGGCAGCGTTAAGAGGAGCGTGCTGTTACTGTCCCCTT
Source organism: Bos indicus x Bos taurus (assembly GCF_003369695.1). Classification (NCBI taxonomy): domain Eukaryota; kingdom Metazoa; phylum Chordata; class Mammalia; order Artiodactyla; family Bovidae; genus Bos; species Bos indicus x Bos taurus. Next base: position 17,249,874 of record NC_040093.1, read on the forward strand.
TAGAGATGGAGAAATTGAGGCCTGGAGAGGGAGGAACTGTCCAGGACCTCTGGCTCACGTGTGGGGCTCGCCCGAGAGCCTGCACCTGTCACCATTGGCCCTCACTGCCTGCCTGCAGTGGACAGCGAGTGTTGGGGAAAGAACAGTGTCTGCTGAGACTGGGGGGGTCGGCAAGGGCTGAGGGCTGGTCATGCAGCGACCAATGGGACGCTGGTCACAGTGAGGGACCCGGACTGTCCTGAGGGCACTGGGAGTCACAGAGGGTGTTCACTGGTGGGGGACACAGTCACATCTGTACGGAGAACTACACCTCCACTACCCTGTATGGTAACCTGAGTGAGGACATCGGGAGGCCCCAGTGACAGGGCCCCAGCACCCAGGGCCAGCTCCATGCCCACTGCTCGGGCCTGCCTCAGTGTCCTCTCCAGTGGAATGGGCTTCAGAGTGACACGGGGGAGCTGTTAGTCCCCTCTGCAGTGTCCGTTCTTCAGGCCTGAGCTTGGGGTCTGGTGGGGGTCCTGGCTGTGCTCCTCACCCCTTCCCTACCCCTTCCCAGGGCTTCACCCCCATGACGGTGCCAGACCTTCTCCGAGGAGTTGTGTTTGTAAGTGAGGACTCCGTTCCCCATGCCCAGCCATGTGTCAGGCCATGTTATGGGGGCCCCAGGCAGCAAGACCAGCCTGTCTCCACTGAAGAAACTGCCCTGGGGTTGGGTTGAAGGGGTCGCGTCATAATAGGGAACTCAGGGTGAATCTGGGGCTTCCCAGGCGGCTCAGTGGTAAAGAATCCGCCTGCCAATGCAGGAGCTGTGGGTTTGATCCCTGGGTCAGGATAATCCCCTGGAGGAGGAAATGGCAACTCCCTCCAGTCTTCTTGCCTGGAAAATTCCGTGGACAGAGGAGCCTGGCGGGCGGCAGTCCATGGGGTCAAAGGAGTCAGCATGGCTGAGTGACTGAGCACGCACATGCATGCAGGGTGCTTCCCTTCCTTCCAGGGGAGGAGCAGGGGATATGATGACAGAATGGGGCCCCCCAAGGTTACCTGTCCTCTGGCCTCCTCCCCAGGAAGGCTGTGGGATGACACCAAATGCCAAACCATCCCAAATTTACAACATCGACCCCTCCCGCTTTGAAGACCTCAATCTGGCCGGGACAGCGGAGGTAGGACTTGCAGGTGAGAGCACACCTGGGGGCCAGAGCAGGGCGAGAGCCCCTCAGGTCCTCGGCGCGGGAGGGAAAGGGGGCAGCCAGGAGCATCCCGGGGGTGATGGCTGCACGCCCAGGGCCTATGCGTACAGTTGTGTAGGTTGTTCAGCCACGTGTCCTGACATGAGGTTGTGTCTGCCAGAAGGGACACCTTTTCTAATTCCCACAAAGGTTTCCTGTGGATGGATGGATGGTGGCCCTGGCTGACCCCTTCTGTCCCCTTCTCCTCCCAGGCTACTTCATGGACCACTCCGTGGCCTTCAGGGACCTGCCAATCAGGTGATGCCTTGTTCCTGTAGAACTTGTCCCCACCTGTGACATCCCCTGTCCTCTCCCTGACCCCACTTACCCACCCCACCCCCCACCAGGATGGTTTGTTCCAGTACCTGCTACCGGGCGGAAACAGACACGGGGAAGGAGCCGTGGGGGCTGTATCGAGTACACCACTTCACCAAGGTTGGCATAGCTAGGACTGTGGCGGGGACACCCCAACAGCCTAGTGCCTCCTGACTCCTGTGCCCCTCGCCCTGCCCCAGGTGGAGATGTTTGGGGTGACAGGCCCCGGGCTGGAGCAGAGCTCAGAGCTGCTGGAGGAGTTCCTGTCCCTTCAGATGGAGATCTTGACAGAGCTGGGCTTGCACTTCCGGTGCGGGGAGGGGCCAGGGGCTGAGATGGATGGTGGGGTCTGGGGTTGGGGACAGAGGGTGAGGGGTTGGGGAGGAGGGAAAGGCTGGCTGGGCGCTCCCCCATCTTGAAAACCCTCACCGCCTCTTCTCCCCTGCCCCCTTTTGCCCGTGTTAGGATTGTATATAGGATGTCTATCTATCAAGTCCAGTGTCAAGACAAGCTCCCTTCCCTCCTGTGACTCCCCGACCCTAGCATGCTGTCTCATCTGCCTAGTCCAAGATGGCTTTTTAAGATACTGTTTTGTTTACTTATTGTTGTTATTGGTGGTGCTGGCTCTTCACTGCTGTGCGGGCTTTTCTCCAGTCGCAGCGAGCGGGAGCTGCTGTCCAGTGGCCGTGTGCGGGCTTCTCCTTGCAGTGACTTCTCTCGTGGAGCATGGGCTCTGGAAGCTCAGGCTTCCATAGTTGAAATGCGAGGGTTCAGTGGTAGCAGCTCCCGGGCTCCAGAGCGCAGGCTCAGTAGTTGCGGCGCGTGTGCTCTGCTGCTCCACAGCATGTGAGATCTTCCTGGATCAGAGATCGAAGCCATGTTCCCTGCATTGGCAGGTGGATTCTTAACCACTGAGCCACCAGGGAAGCCCCAGGATGGCTTTTTACCTTCCAGTGGGAAGGGGAGGTTGGGGAGAGGGCACACCCCTTCCCTCTAAGGGGGTGACCGGACGGCGCGAGCCCCACCGCCTCGCTCACCCTGTCAGTCACACATTTTCAGGAGAGGCTGAGGAGGGTGGACTTTTTTCTGAGTGACCCATTACAGAAATCTGGGGGTGCTGTTGCTATCTATAGAAGGAAGAAGAGCCCTGGTGAACAAACAGCCCGGTGTCTTGGCCATCTCGTCCCCTTTGCCACCGTCATCTCTTTATTACCTCCGTTTCCCTCTTTTGGGGCTTCCTACCCTTCCATCACCTCCCACTGCACCCCACCCCCCCACCTCTCACCCACTGCCCTTTGCCCTGTCTTTCTCCGGGGCTGCAGAGTCCTGGACATGCCCACACAGGAGCTGGGCCTGCCCGCCTACCGCAAGTTCGACATTGAGGCCTGGATGCCAGGGCGAGGCCGGTTCGGTGAGGTGAGCCCCCTGTCCAGCGGGGCCCTCAGGGTGGGAAAGAGGACCCCCCTCACTGCTCCCCACAGCCCATCGTCTCAGCCCACCCCAACCCCCACGCCCAGGTCACCAGTGCTTCCAACTGCACGGACTTCCAGAGCCGCCGTTTACACATCATGTTCCAGACCGAGGCCGGGGAGCTGCAGTTCGCACACACGGTGAGCCCACACCCTTGCCCGCCCTGCCCTGCACCCCCATGCCGGAGACCCACCACTGCAGCCCCTCCCCTGGGCCCACTGGAGCCTGGATCTGAGCGTCCCCTCCTCTCAGGTGAATGCCACGGGCTGTGCTGTCCCTCGTCTCCTCATCGCCCTCCTGGAGAGCTATCAGCAGAAGGTGAGGGGCGGGGGCGGCGGGAGGATCCCATGGTGGGAGGCGGGGGCCGGAGGCTGGAAGGCCGGCTGGGCAGCCGCCTGAGGCCTGCTCTCTCCCCAGGACGGCTCAGTGCTCGTGCCCCCTGCCCTCCAGCCCTACCTCGGCACCGATCGGATCACCACCCCCACCCACGTGCCTCTCCAGTACATCGGCCCCAACCAGCCCCAGAAGCCCAGGCTCCCGGGCCAGCCTGCCTCGAGCTGAGGACTCATCCTTGTTGGCCAGTAGGGTTGTCACCACTTCCTGGAGCTTAGGGGTCCCTGGCCCCTGGGACCTGGTGTCCTGAGTCTGTCCCGACATCTACCTTCTTCATGTCCACTCCCCACCTGGGCCTCTGGACTCCAGGGTTCCTGGGGATCAGTCAGAGACCCTGTTGTCATTGGGGGTCCCAGCCTGCAGTGAGAAGCAGTGGTTCCTCCAAGGGGACTTGGAGGTCTGGGGGAGGGCAGAGGAGAGGGAGAGGAGGCCTCCATGCCTCCTTCCTTCTTCCCACCCTCAGTGATTAAGAGAAGGTTCCCTAATAAATGGTCAGAACAAAGGCTTGTGTGGGTCTGTGAGTGAGGGAGGTGGCCTGGCCGACTTGCCAGGATGCTGGCCAGTTTCTCAGAGGTGCTGAACCATCCAGGGGTCTGTGGCTGCAGGGACCATGCCAGAAGTGTCCAGCACCCCCGGAGCATGTAGAGGGTAGCTTGGGGGTCACTGAGGGAACCAAGAGGATGCTGAGGCCTCTCCCCTGACCCTGGGATAAGTGGTACCTCACACCCAACCTTCCGCCTCGGTCCCCAGCCCCAGGTGGGGCGGGAAGCAGCCTGAACTCGGTGAAGCCAGAACCCACTCCTCCCCTTGGAGCCCCCATCTCCATACCTGGAACTGCTTTCGCAGCTCCTCCAACTGCAGCACTTCAAGTCATCCTAGGCTATTCTCACATCCACATCCCATCCTTCAGCAAACCCTGGCAGCTCCTCCTCCAAAATATTTCCAGGGGGTCTCTGGTTGCCCAGTGGTTAAGAATCCACTTGCCAATGCAGAGGACACAAGTTCATGGAAGATCCCACATGCCATGGAACAACTAAGGCTGTACTCCACCGCTACTGAGCCCAAGCTCTGGAGCCCAAGAACTGCAACCACTGAGCCTGCGTGCCTAGAACCTGTACTCTCTACAACCAGAGGAAGCCTGTATGCAGCAATGAAGACGCAGTGCAGCCAAAAATAAGTAAATCTTAAAAAAAAAAAAAATTCCCAAATCCTGCCTTTGCTGTCTCGTCCGCTGTCCTGTATCGTAGCAGCCTCTTCTTGCTTTCTGCCCCCCCACGCAAAGCCAGAGGGACCCTGTGGGCAACTGCATCAGGTCATGTGCCTCCCTGCTCAGAGCCCTCCTGTGGCTCCATCTCCCTGGGAGGGAAGGACAAGTTGTCACCGGGGCCCCCGGGAACTGCCTCCCTCCTTCCTTTCTGATGGCCTCTTCCCTGTTGTGCTCTGGCCAGCCCTCCAACCTGCCTGCCTGTTCGCTCAGACTCAATCCCAACTCAGGCACTTGCTCGACTCTTTCCTATCCTAGCTGTTCTTCCCCCTAAATCTTGTGAGATTGCCTGCATTTTATCCTTCAGGTCTTAGCCCAAATGTCACCTCCTCAGAGAGGGCTCCCCTGACTAGCCTGGCCAAAAACCCCAGGCTGTAGCTGCCATGCTCCTGTGATGTGCCACAGCCATTTCCTCCTTGCCCCCCCCCCTTTTTTTTTTTTAATATTTTTTGACTGTGTCGGATCTTGGTTGCAGTGCGGAGGCTTCTGCCTAGGTGTGGTACGCAGGCTCCAGAGCACAAGGGCTCAGTTGCCCCATGGCATGTGGGATCTTAGTTCCCTGATCAGTAATCAAACCCACACCCCTTGCATTGGAACATTAGAAGGCAGATTTTTTTTTAATTCGGCAGCCTCTGGTCTTAGTTGCAGCGTTGATCTTACTTCCAGCATGCAGGATCTTTCATCGTGGTGCGCGGATTCCCCAGTTGTAGCCCAGGTGGACTTCAGAAGTTGCCTCGAAGGCTTGGTTGGCCCCGGGGCATGTGGGACTTAGTTCCCCGACCAGGGGTCAAACCCGTGTCCCCTGCATTGCAAGACGGGTTCTTAACCGCTGGACCACCATGGAAGTCCCTCCTCCTTCCTTGAGTGTTGTCTGTCTTCCCCTCTCAAATGTCCACTCCAAGAGGCCAGGGAGGTTTGCCCGTAGCCTCATTCTCTGTTGTAGCCCCAGTGTCTAGAAGAGGACTGGACATATAGTGTGTGTCCAAGAAAAATTACTGGATGAAGGAGCCCGGGCCCGTGTAGTTCTCCATGCCAGGCACTGCCCAAGCTAATATGTATGTGCATCACTTTAATCTTCCCCATCAGCTGTGGAATAGGTTGTCACCAGCCCCGTTTCACAAGTGAGTTAACAGGTTGGATGAAGCAGTTGTCCCAGGGCTGCACTGCTGGTAGCAGAGGAGCTGCAACTCAGGTGGGGCCCAGTTACAACTCTGAGGAAGTAGGTTTATGAGACCTGCTTTCCAGAAGGCAAGGCATTGCCTGAGGATGGTCTGTAACCTCCCAGCGGGGCCTTAAGCTCATGCTAACATGTCCACTTCTATGTGACCCTGTGGGCTATAGCCAGCTTCTGTCCATGGGATTCTCCAGGCAAGAATACTGAAGTGAGTAGCCATTCCCTTCTCCAGGGGATCTTCCTGACCCAGGGATTGAACCCGGGTCTCCTGCATTGCAGGCAGATTCTTTACTGTCTGAGCCACCAGGGAAGCCCCAGTCAGACCCTGTTTATGTGGGAAGAGAAGCCCTCACCTTCCAAGCAGGCATTCAGGGGCTGGAAGCTGGAGAGGAGGGTGCAGGGCAGTGGGCCCCCATGAATAATTGAGGGTCTCAGACAGGTCTCTCTCTGCCCCACAGCTGTTGCCCTGCCTCAGGCGGCGAGGGGGAGGCGGTGACATCACTTCCTCCCCTGTGGGGGCTACTCAACGGGGGAGGGCAGGTGCGGGTTATAAGGAGCTGCCACCCCGGCCACACAGCGCCAAGGACCCTGGTCTGGACGCCCAACCATGCAGCGCCAAGGGTCCACCATGCTGCTCTTGCTGTTGCTGCCTGCTCTGCTGGCGCTGCTGCTGGGGGCTGGTGAGTGCCAGAGATCAGGGCAAACTCAGCAGCCAGCTGGGGGAGCAGGGACTCAGGTGACCAGGAATGGGGACAGTGCACCCAGTGGGGCCAGACTAGAGCTTTCCTGACTGAGCTTCCAAGTAGAGCCAGTGCCCCTGGCAGGTGGCTGGGGGAGTGGACTTGTGGGTACCGGGACGACCTTGGAACTGGAATCAGCACCAGGGACAGTGCCCAGGGTCCGAGCCCAGCACCCACCTCCTTCCCCCACAGCCACTGCAGCTCCCCTGGCACCCAGACCCTCCAAGGAGGAGGTAAGGACTGTGGCCTTTCACCCCACCTCATCTCCCTGGGACCCCAGCCCCCTCCACCATCTCCATCTCCCTTCCAACCCTCCTACGTTCTCATTCTCCCCATCTGCATTGCCCTCAATCTCCCCTCTGACCCTTCATCCTTCACCCCCAGCTGACGCGCTGTCTGGCAGAGGTGGTCACAGAAGTGCTGACGCTGGGCCAGGTGAGGCGAGGCCCCTGCCTGGCTCTCCTCCACAGAGGTAAGGGGGGCTCAAGCTCCAGTTCCTCTTAGGAGCCCCCGCCCCACCAGGGGTCTGCCCAGGGCTGCCTCGAGGCAGTGGCATCCCCTTCTCATCCCAGCGCCACTGTCTGGACTGGCATGGCACCGTTAAGCATGTCCAGACTGAAGGAGCCTGGCCCACAGCCCCACCCTTGGGGCTCCCTGCAAGGGTACAGGATGGGGGCAGAGTGTCTCCCGGTACTGACCCTCTTCTCCCAGGTGTGGGCTGTCACCTGGGGGACCTCGGGCACCCCACCCCCCGGAACTCCTCTAGGTCTGTCTCCTGATTAGCTGCACAGAGAACATCCCCTCTTTCCATCAGAAATGTGTGAGACAGAGCCCTATGGCTGTCGGTCCACTGAAGATAATGGCCTACTGCTTGGGGATTTTAAAAAGCCAGAGGCTGGGAAGATGAGGTCTAGTCAGGAGGTGAGGGACGAGGAAGAGGAGGAGGAGGCAGCAGAAAGGACCCACAAGTCTGAGGTGCGGGAACAGGCTGTCCGTGAGCAGCTCCACAGCCGGCTCCACCAGGACCACGAAGAGGAGAAAGAGGAAGAAAAGAAGAGGGGGCCCGTGGAGACCTTGGAGGGCCTGTGGAAGAAGCGTCTGGAGGGCGGCAGGGGCCCCCAGAAGCAGGTGGCAGAGCAGGCCAGCGATGAGGAGACGGCCCAGTTCGAGGCAGAGGAGAAGGGAGTGCAGGTGCTGGGCGAGGGCCGCAGCCTGTGGCAGGGGGTCGAGGCGGGCGGAGAGAGACGTGAGGACCGCCACCACTCCCGCCAGCCAGAAGCCGAGCCCCAGCAGGAGGAGAAGGAAGAGGCTTCAGACAGGCAGGTGAGTGGAGGCGGCAATGGGGGAGCAGGGTAGACCAGATGTCAGTGGACATCCTTCCAAGTAGTCACCAACAGCAACATCCACCATGAATAGGCTGACACAAGGAGTAGGTAGCAACACCTAAGCGGGGCCTTCACCTGACCAGGAGGGCTTCCATGCCTACTCCCCATACAGCAACCAAGAAGCCACCCTTATTGCCCAGAAGCGCCAGAGTTAGCTACCATTGCTGGTCTGTGACCAGTGTGTTGGCCCCATGAAAAGTAGCGGCTGTGCCCAGTTCACTGGGCCATAGGCGGACACCACTGGTGGGTCGTGGAGAGTAGAGCTGTCACCACGATCAACAGCAGTGACAGAAATGGCCCTCACCTCACAGATGGGTCATGGCATCCAAGGTGAGCGCCTGTGCTAGCCCTCCGTCTGCCGCACTGGCTATGGCAGACACCGTGGGCCTCACCGCTGGCCATGTTAGCCCACGTGACTCTTCCAGGGTCAACCAGCGGGGTCACCATTGTAGTCCACGATGACCAAGGAGACCGCTGCGGTTGCCACTGTGTGAACTGACCTGGCCCACGTTTGTGGACAACCACTGAGGTGGCCTGCCTTTGAAGGTGGGTGCTGAGACCCCATTTCTGTTGCCACCAGGGGCACGATGTGGAGCGGCTGGAGCACATGAGCGATGAGCTGAAGAAGGCGACGGAGATGCTGCGAGAGGAGCTCAGGAGGGGGGGCTGACCCCTGACCTCACGTCCTCCTCCTCCCACACACCCCATACAGCTTAGTACCGCTGACCCCCAACCTATCACCCCACCCTGCTCCCCAACCAGCAGGAGTGGGGAGAAGGGTGTGCCTTGAAACCAGGCCTGAGGGGCCAAGTCTGAGCTGGGTGGAGGGGCTGGGCTCCGCCTGACTCAGGACACAGCCCAGATGCCCTAACCCGTTCCAACCCCCGACCCCGAGTGAATAAAGCACAGAGAAAACCAAGGCTGATGGCATCGCACTTGATTTTAGAGGGACAGGGGCTCAGGAACCACCTGGAGGCCTGGGAAGGCGACTGCTGATCTAGTCACTGGTTATCGGAACTGACATTTTATTAAATTGGAAACTATTAACAGTTAAGTCAGATGGGGTCGTCAGGGAGCGGTTTTGACGCTGGGGTGGGAGGTAGCTGGTTGGGGCTCCGGCCACTGTGGACTACGATGTCATCGTATTCATCCTGGGGGCAGAGGGGCCAGGCAGAGGGGCTCAGGCAGCTGCCACCTTGCCCACTGCCCAAGTTCCCCCACCCACCGTGGGAACCGGGTGCTGCGTCGAAGCCCGAGGTCCCCGCTCCTAAGTCTAAATCCCACCTCCTAGTTCTCTCACCACCTCTTCCAAGGTCACCTGTGTTCTCCCGGCCCGCAGCCTCGCCAGTCCTTCAGCCGCCGCAGGAGGGTCTCCCCCTCTGCCCCACTTCCCTCTCCCTTTACCCAAATTCCTCAACCCCTGCCAGTCAGCGACAACCCCTGCCCACAGTCATGTCTCGCTGACTGGGCTCTCCAAGGAAGCCCCTTCACCACTGGCTGAGGTCGTTCCCCACTGCTGCCAGTGTTCGAATCACTGCTGCCCAAGGTCACCTTCCCACAGCCTGCGTTCTCCCGCTCTTGCTCCCCGAAAAAAATCTCCTGCAGCCATCCTCTGCTGCCTATGTTTACCAACCACTACGACCGAGGTTTTATCTCTCTCTCCGCTTGAGTTCTGCCTCTGCCACTGCCTTCACTTCTCACCGGCTGGTGCCTGAGCTCTCCCCACCACCCCTGTCCAGGTCTCCCCTGATACTGCCTGCATGGCTGCCTGAGCTCTCTAATCAGAGCAGCCCCAACATCAGCGGGTCTCAGTGAGCTGCACAATGTCTCCTCTCCCCCTTCCACCTGCCCGCTTTTACCCTGGCCCCCCAGCTGGGCTGCCCGCTCTCTCCTGACTCACGCCCTCATCCCCGCTCTCGCTGTCGCTGCTGCTGCTGCTGCTGCTGCAGGGGCCAGGCTTGTCCTCGTCCTCGGGCTCTGGGGCTCCATGAGCACGGAGGAGGCGGGCGAGGATGGCGTTGGGCCGGAGCATGGCACTACCGAGTGGGGTGCGGCCACCATACATGCGGACGGCGGGGTCAGCACCGGCCTTCAGGAGAAGCTCCAGTACGTCAGCTGCTTGGGCCTCCACAGCCAAGTGCAGGGGGCTCCGGCCACAGGTGGGCTCCTGAGGGGTGCAGCAGAGAGGTCACTGGGGCCCTGCCCCACGCGGGGACGACCTCCCACCCTGCCACATCTTCTCCGTAGGGCAGCTCACGGGTTTGTTGAGGTCGGCTCCTGCCTCCTGGAGCAGTCGGACCATCTCTGCGTCTTTGTGGATGACAGCCACGTGGAGTGGGGTGTGGCCTAGGGACAGAGTGACCGACGTCAGATGATGGAGGGGTGGGGACTGGGCCCCCAATGCCACTATCTTCAGGGAAGGTTTGGTGACCTGAGGTTGATGGAGTTTGGGTCTGACTTCTGCATTCCTGGGTATATCAAAGAGGCCCTGTATCCCAAATCCCTAAGTCTCAGGTGATCTGGAACTTGCTGGCAGTGCCAATGCCTGGGTTGTGAGGTTGTCTGGAGGCTAGGGGTGAAGAGCCCAGGGGCTTCGGACAGGGGACCTGAGTCTTTGGTCTTACTTCACAAAGAATCAGGTCCCCAAATTCCTGGGTCCATGTCCTTGAGGGGTGAGGTGGTCCCTGAACCCTGGGTCCTCACCTTCCACCTGTGGTGGGGGTCTGGTGCCAAGTATTAAATAGTTGGGCTTAGAGACGGGGTAGCTAAGACTCTGATGCGAGGGCCCTGGGTAGACAGAATCTATTTTCCCATGAGGTCTGGCTGAAGACGGCTGAATCTATTTTCCCATGAGGTCTGGCTGAAGACGGCTGTCCCTGAACCCCGATATCAGCCTCTGGGAACCTGAGTCGCCAGAGTTTCAGAGGGCCTTGCCTTTGAGTTCCCTTGTCCCAGGTGGGCTGGGGCCTGTGGTTCTCAATAACCTGGGGCTGAGCAGGCGTCCTTGGTCCTGATGCCTGGGTCCCTTGAGTAGTATTATTATTACTGGGATTATTTCCCAAGCAGCCAAGCTCTGCATCAGGAGAGCTGAGCCCAGAGCCAGCTGAACCCAGCTGCCCTCGCTCTTCTTGGGAGCCTGGGCCCTTCATGGTGACTGGGGACCCTCACCCTCATAGTCTTCAGCCTCCAGCTGCAGTTTCCAGTCCTCTTCACTCTCATCCTCTTCTTTCTCCACATCAGGTTCAGAGTACAGGGCAATAGGGGTGTGGTCGGTGTCAGGGGTATGGTCAGAGCCCTGAGCGAGGTAGGTTTTGGGGGCTCCCCTGGGGCGCTGGGGGCGAGGCTGGAGCAGCACGCGAGCACAGGTGTGGGCCCCCACGCGGCAGGCCAGGTGCAGCGCCGTGTGGCCTCCACGCTCCGCCACCAGCAAACTGGAGCCTGCTGCATACAACTTCTCTACCGCGGACGCCTCCTCCAGGATGGCGGCCAGGTGCAGGGCCGTCTGCAGGAGCAGAAGGCAGGGATGAGGGGCCATACTGAGAATCCTGGCCCCCAAGCCCTACGCTGTCCACGGGCGGCTCACCTGGCCCAAGTCATTCTGCAGGTCCAGGTACTCGGTACCAGCTGCAAAGCCTAGAAGGAAGTCCAGGAAGGGCTCATGCTGATGAATCACCGCCAAGTGCAGTGCCCTGAGGACAAGGACCAGGGTCAGAAGGCAGAGGTCAAGTATTCTTTTTATGGTTTGCTTGCTTTCATTTCCAAGGTAAACCATTCAATAACACGGTAATCCAAGCCTATGCTCCAACCAGTAACGCTGAAGAAGCTGAAGTTGAACGGTTCTATGAAGACCTACAAGACCTTTTAGAACTAATACCCAAAAAAGATGTCTTTTTCATTGTAGGGGACTGGAATGCATAAGTAGGAAGTCAAGAAACACCTGGAGTAACAGGCACATTTGGCCTTGGAATACGGAATGAAGCAGGGCAAAGACTAATAAGAGTTTTGCCAAGAAAACGCACTGGTCATAACAAACACCCTCTTCCAACAACACAAGAGAAGACTCTACACATAGACATTAGCAAATGGTCAACACCAAAATCAGACTGATTATATTCTTTGCAGCCAAAGATGGAGAAGCTCTATACGGTCAGCAAAAACAAGACCAGGAGCTGACTGTGGCTCAGATCATGAACTCCTTATTACCAAATTCAGACTTAAATTGAAGAAAGTAGGGAAAACCACTAGACCATTCAGGTATGACCTAAATCAAATCCCTTATGATTATACAGTGGAAGTGAGAAATAGATTTAAGGGACTAGATCTGATAGACAGAGTGCCTAATGAACTATGGATGGAAGTTCATGACATTATACAGGAGACAGGGATCAAGACCATCCCCATGGAAAAGAAATGCAAAAAAGCAAAATGGCTGTCTGAGGAGGCCTTACAAATAGCTGTGAAATGAAGAGAAGCGAAAAGCAAAGGAGAAAAGAAAAGATATAAGCATCCAAATGCAGAGTTCCAAAGAATAGCAAGGAGAGATAAGAAAGCCTTCCTCAGTGATCAATGCAAAGAAATAGAGGAAAACAATAGAATGGGAAAAACTAGAGATCTCTTCAAGAATATTAGAGATACCAAGGGAACATTTCATGCAAAGATGGGCTCGATAAAGGACAGAAATGGTATGGACCTAACAGAAGCAGAAGATATTAAAAAGAGGTGGCAAGAATACACAGAAGAACTGTACAAAAAAGAGCTTCATGACCCAGATAATCACGATGGTGTGATCACTCACCTAGAGCCAGATATCCTGGAATGTGAAGTCAAGTGGGCCTTAGAAAGCATCACTACGAACAAAGCTAGCGGAGGTGACGGAATTCCAGTTGAGCCATTTCAAGTCCTGAAAGATGATGCTGTGAAAGTGCTGCACTCAATATGCCAGCAAATTTGGAAAACTCAGCAGTGGCCACAAGACTGGAAAAGGTCAGTTTTCATTCCAATCCCAAAGAAAGGCAATGCCAAAGCATGCTCAAACTACTGCACAATTGCACTCATCTCACATGCTAGTAAAGTAATGCTCAAAATTCTCCAAGCTAGGCTTCAGCAATATGTGAACTGTGAACTTCCAGATGTTCAAGCTGGTTTTAGAAAAGGCAGAGGAACCAGAGATCAAATTGCCAACATCCGCTGGATCATGGAAAAAGCAAGAGAGTTCCAGAAAAACATCTACTTCTGCTTTATTGACTATGCCAAAGCCTTTGTGTGGATCACAATAAACTGTGGAAAATTCTGAAAGAGATGGGAATACCAGACCACCTGACCTGCCTCTTGAGAAACCTGTATGCAGGTCAGGAAGCAACAGTTAGAACTGGCCATGGAACAACAGACTGGTTCCAAACAGGAAAAGGAGTACGTCAAGGCTGTATATTGTCACCCTGCTTATTTAACTTCTATGCAGAGTACATCATGAGAAACACTGGAGTGGAAGAAACACAAGCTGGAATCAAGATTGCCGGGAGAAATATCAATCACCTCAGATATGCAGATGACACCACCCTTATGGCAGAAAGTAAAGAGGAACTCAAACGCCTCTTGATGAAAGTGAAAGAGGACAGTGAAAAAGTTGACTTAAAGCTCAACATTCAGAAAACAAAGATCATGGCATCTGGTCCCATCACTTCATGGGAAATAGATGGGGAAACAGTGGAAACAATGTCAGACTTCATTTTGCGGGGCTCCAAAATCACTGCAGATGGTGATTGCAGCCAGGAAATTAAAAGATGTTTACTCCTTGGAAGGAAAGTTATGACTTAACCTAGATAGCATATTCAAAAGCAGAGACATTACTTTGCCAACAAAGGTCCATCTAGTCAAGCTTTGGTTTTTCCAGTGGTCATGTATGAATGTGAGTGTTGGACTATGAAGAAAGCTGAGTGCCGAAGAATTGATGCTTTTGAACTGTGGTGTTGGAGAAGACTCTTGAGAGTCCCTTGGACTACAAGGAGGTCCAACCAGTCCATCCTAAAGGAGATCAGTCCTGGGTGTTCATTGGAAGGACTGATGCTAAAGCTGAAACTCCAATACTTTGGCCACCTCATGCGAAGAGTTGACTTACTGGAAAAGACCCTGATGCTGGGAGGGATTGCGGGCAGGAGGAGAAGGGGACAAGAGGATGAGATGGCTGGATGGCATCACAGACTCTATGGACATGAGTTTAGTAGGCTCCGGGAGTTGGTGATGGACAGGGAGGCCTGGCGTGCTGCGATTCATAGGGTAGCAAAGAGTCGGACACGACTGAACAACTGAACTGAACTGAACTGGGTTTTGTTTTTTTGGTGGGTGGAGGGGTTGTTTGTTTGTTTTCCTTCTTATGAGGACAAGCACTCTTGCATTCATTCCTTCAACAAACGTGGAGGGCCCACTGTGTGAAGCATGATGACCCACAGCTCTAGAACCAGCTGTCAGGAATCTGGAAGGGTCAGGTCAGAGTTAATTCAGCAAATTTATTTAATCAATGTGTTTTTTTGTTTTGCTTTGGTTTGGTTTGGTATTTTTGGTTTCTTTGGTGTTTTATTTCATTTTTTGTTTTTGGCTGCACTGTGCGGCATGTGGGATCTTAGGTCCCTAACCAGAGATGGAATCCTCGCCCCCTGCAGTGGAAGCAAGGAGTCTTAACCACTGGACCACCAGGGAAGTCTCCAATGTTTACTAAGTAGGACTTCTACTCCCTCCCAGGAAGAAGTAGCATGGACCAGGTTTCATGCCCGTCTCAAATCGAAGAAAAAGATCAGACACAGGGACTTCCCTGGTGGTCCAGCGGCTAAGACTCCGTGCTCCCAATGCAGGGGGCTCGGGTTCGATCGCTGATCAGGGAGCTAGATCCCACACGCTGCAACTAAGACCTGGTGCAGGCAAATAAATAAATATTTTAAAAAATAACAAAAAACACTACAGCACCTAAAACGAAAAATATGCTGGATGGCATTAACAACAGGTTACATGTTGCAGAAAATAGATTAGCAAACTTCAGGAGTTCACAACAGCAACTGTCCAGAATGAAACAAAAAAAACAAAGAGAAATATTTAAAAATGGAAAGAACGTCAGTGAGCCATGGGATATATCTGTATATAAGCAGCCCAATATACCTGTAACTGAAGGAAGCATGGGGCTTCCCCAGCGGCTCAGCGGTAAAGAATCTGCCTGCCAATGCGGGAGTCGCAGAAGACACAAGTTTGATCCCTGGGTCAGAAGATCCCCTGGAGGAGGGCATGGCACCCCACTCCAGTGTTCTTGCCTGGAGAATCCCATGGACAGAGGAGCCTGGTGGGCTACAGTCCACAGGGTTGCAAAGAGGCGGATACAGCGAGAGCAACTTCACACACACACACACACACACACACACCAGGGCCCAACATGGAAACTCTGTTCGAAACCAACAATAAAGACAAATACCTTCAAAGCAGCCAGAGGAAAAGATACCTTAAGTACAGAAGAATAAAAATAAGCATGACAGCAGATTTCACAAAGGAAATAATGCAAGAGAACACAGCGGAGCCACTTCTTTAAAGTACTCAAAGACAGGCTGTCAACCTAGAATTCTTTAACTCAGCCAAAATATGTTTCAAAGACGGAGACAAAATTACATGCTTTCAACTACACAGAAGTTAGCGGAACTCATCACCACCCGACCCACATCACTAGAAACGTCCAAGGACACTTGTAAGCAAAAAGGAAGATGACATCAAACAAAAACATGGAAAACCAAAGAGTAAAGAACACTGAAAACAGTCACTATATGGATAAGTACATAAGATTTTTTCTTTCTCAATATGTAAATCTTCTATCTTTTGATAGGTCTTAAAAAGAAATGAGTGTTTAAGCAAAAATAACAACGTCTGAAGTTTAGAATACATGGATAAAGGAAGTCTATGACAACAACACACTAAAGGCCAGGAAGAGACAAATGGAAACACACAATTCTAAGGTTCTTTTATGTCATGAGAAGGAGCATAACAGCACGTAAAGGTGGCACATAATAAAGCTAAAGTGGGGACTTCCCTGGTGGTCCAGTGGTTAAGAATCTGCCGCACCAATGCAGGGGACGCAGGTTCGATCCCTGGTTGGGGAGCGTGTACTAAGCCCACGGGCCACTATAAGCCCTAAAGCAGGAGTCAGCAAACATTTTCTGTAAAGGGCCAGATAAATAATTCAGGCTTAGTGGATGCTATGGTCTGTCTATTACTATTCAGCTGTGCTGTTAGGATACAAAAGCAGCCATTGATATGTATTGATAAATGAATGGGCGGCACGGCTGGATTCTAACAGAACTTACTTTATGGAGTCTAAAATTTGGATTTCATGTAATTTTCACTTGCCATGAAACGTTCTTCTTTTGACTTTGCTCCAACCGGTTAAAAAGGTAAAAAACCATTCTTAGCTCACAGCCATACAAAAGCTGGCGGCTGGCGGGATTTTGCCTGGAGACCAGTTTGCCAACCTATCTTTCACAGCAACCACTAAAATAAAAAATAATGAGTAAAAGGTAACAAGCTGAAAAAAGAAATGCAATGGAACAAAATTTGCTCATTCCAAAAGGCAGAAAAAAAAGGTAAACAAAGGAGAGATAAGCAGAAAACTAATAACGAGATGACAGACGTAACCATATCAATAATTAATTAAATACAAATAGTCTAAACACTCCAATTGAAAGGTAGACACTGGACTTCCCTGGTGGTCTAGTGGTTAAGAATCCACCTGCCAACGCACTGGCAGTCAGGGGGCATGGGTTTGATCCCTGGTCTGGGAAGATTCCATGTGCTGTGGGGCAACTAACGCCATATGCCACAGCTGCCCGTGTGCTCTAGAGCCCGTGCTCCCCAACAAGAGAGACCAGCACCGTGCGAAGCCTGCACAGCACAGCTGAGAGCAGACGCCACTCGCCACAACTAGACAAAGCCTGTGCGCAGCAACCAAGACCCAGTGCAGCCAAAAATAAACAGCTAAATAAACACAAATGTTCAAAAAGGGAGAAGCTGTCAGACTGGATGAAAAAGCAAAACCTAGGGTCTTCCCTGATGGTTCAGTGGTTAAGACGTTGCACTTCCAATGCAGAGGGCCAGGGTTCAATCCCTGGTCAGGGAACAAGATCCCACATGCTGCAACTAGGAGCCGATGCAGCCAAATAAATTAAAAATAAATATTAAAAAAAGAAAAAAAAAAGAAAAACCTAACTATATGATGCCTATAAGTAACAGCTTTTCAAATAAATTTAAAAGTAGGTTAAGAATAAAAAGATGGAAAAAGATATACCATGCTAACGCCTGTCAGTCAAAAGAAAGAAGGAGTTTTTTAAAATGAGAGTAGATTTCAGAGCAAGGAATATTACCCAGGATAGTGAAGATTATTTCACAATGATAAAGAGGTCAGTTCAGGAAGAGGACACAATAAACCAAAAACATTTGCACCCTTTATAACAGAGCATCCAATCACATGAAGGAAAACCTGATAAAACAACAAGGAAATCCACAATTATTATTGAAGATTTCAATATCCCACTCTCAATAACTGAGATCAAATAGACAGAAATTACCGGCAAGGATATAGTAGACTTGAAAAAGAGAAGAACCAAAGAAACCAGCACAGGACGTACTGGTGGTCTAGTGCCCAAGAATCCACCTGCCAAGGGAACACAGGCTCAATGTTTAATCCGGGAAGACCCCACATGCCTCGGGGAAACTAAGCCAATGCACAGCAACTACTGCGCCTGTGCCCTAGAGACACTGCTCCGCAACCAGAGAAGCCACCAAAATGAGAAGCCCTCACACGGCAACTAGAGCAGCCCCGGCTCACCGGAACTAGAGAAAGTCCGTGGGCAGCAAGAAAGACGCAGCACAGCCAAAAATAAATAAATAAAAGTTTTAGAAAAGAAACCCACACAACCTCTAACTGACATCTGAAGAACTACACTGAACGACAAGATAACGGACATTCTTTTCAACTGCACGCACGATAGAATTTAACTAAAAACCAATAAAAGGAAGGTATTTGGAATATCTGGAAACTAAATAACATACTCCTAAATAATCTACCGCCCAAAGAAGAAATCAAAGGAGAAATTAGAAACTATCCTGAATTAAGTGGAAATGAAAGCACAGCACATTAGAATTGATGAGATACAGCTAAAGCACTACTTTGGGAAATTTACATGAAACCTATATTAGAAAAATAGGAAGGTCTCAAATCAATGACCTCAGCTTTCACCTTAAGAGACTGGAAAAAGAACAAAAATAAACTCAAAGTAAGCAGAAGAAAGTAAATAACGAAAGTCAAAACTGAGATAAACACAACAGAAAGCAAAAAAAGAGAGAGAAAATAAATGAAACCACAGCTGGTTCTTTGAGAAGATCGGTGTTTCTTGAGTGCCTCCTATGGGTCAGGCACTGTTCTGTCACTGGGGCTATAACAGTAAACACAACAGACAAAAACCCCAGGTACATTCCCTCAATTAGGTCTTTATGACATTGTTCCTTCTACCTGGAATGTTCTCCCCAGATAATCTACTTATCTCATTCTTTCCTGCTTTATTTTTCACCAAGGAAATTACTGTCTTCTGACAAACCATTTTTTTCCTTTCATTTTTCTGTTTCTTCTCTCTTTCCTTCTCTCTCTTTCTTACTTTGTGTCTATACGGCTTTCTGTTTCTTTCTTTCCTTCTCTTTCTTTTTTGTTCCTCCCACCGTTCCTTTCTTCCTTTCTGTCAGTCTGTCTGCCCTTCCATTTATAGACTCCCACACTAGAATGTAAGCTCCACAAGGCATAAGTTGTGCTTTCTTCACTGCCTTATCACCAGCATCTACAACTGGGCCTGAAACGTTGTAGGTGCTAGATAAATACTTGTTTAACAGATGAATCCTTGCTGTCACAGAGTTTACATTTTCTCTTTCAGTGTAGGATTCGAAGATCAGTGCTCAGAAAGTGGGACCTTAGAGTCAAAAGCCAAATGTTAATTTTGGAAATCAAAATTTAAAGCTCCTAAATTAGGAGCTAAGGATCAAAGATCATATTTGGAGGTGAGATGTCAGAAGGAGCCTGTGAGCTATAGTTTTAAGATAGGTCTCAGGACTGGGGTCAGGAAGCTCAAATTGAGCTTTGAATGTGGAATCAATCAATGGATGTGAAACTCTGAGGACCAGAGTTTCAGAAAGGACGGGGTTATGATAAAAACTAGTTTGGAAACTGATTTTATCAAGGGTTAGACTTGGGGGTTAGAGGTCAGAGTAAGCATTAGAAGACAGATTTAGGATTAAGAGGTTGGAAAATCAGTATCAGGGACTAACAGGGAATCAGATGTGGGATCCTAAGGCTCGGTGGGGCAGGCTAAGGTTCACTCACGTGTCGCCATCCTCAGTGACGTAGCCGAAAACGAGGGGCGCCCACGACAGCCCCGGGCCCAGCTCCGCGCCTAGCCCAGGTCCTCCGGGGGCCGCCGCGTCCGGACCCAGAGAGCCCAGGCCGCTGTCGCACCATTCATCGGCGTCCGCAGCTTTCCCCAAACACGCGACCCCGGCCATAGCCCCCAAAGCCTCAGGGGACCCCAGCGGCTGCCCGCCAGTCGCTGGGCTCTGCCTGGAATTCTGATGCTTCCGCCCTGCTGGGAATTCCCCAACACTGCCCCCGGACTCATCCAATCAGAGTCGGCTAAATAGTAAGCGCCCCGCCCTTATTATACACCATGACCAATCAGAGTATTCAGATGGACTGCGACTCTCTACCCTTTCCCACTCATTCCGCGCGCCCTTTACCAACATGGCTGCGGACGTGAGGCACTCTGGGATTCGTAGTCCGGCTCTCGCGTGTCTCCTCTTACCTCAGAGGGGCACGCTCGGGACGTTTTCTATGGCTCCTGGGAGTTGTAGTTCTTTGACCTATCTCGGCCCTCTCCTGTTTCCGGTGCCGTCACGGGATAGAGCAGTCGGTGACAGTCCCGAGGGCCCCCGCCCCGCGCCCATGGCCGATCCGGATCGTGAGTCGGGGGCCCTGGTGGGAGGGTCGGGCCGCGCCGGGGCCTGGCTGAGGGCTGCAGGCCCCGGGGCCCGAGGGCGGGAGTGGTGGGGCATGAGATGGGGGCTGCATGGAGGGGAATGAGGTTCAGGGAGCCGTTGTGATACATATTGCTAGATTGGTGGGTTTCTGGGTCGCGAGGTTTTAAGGGTCCATTTGCCATGTCCCCTAAGTTACTAATGATAGCGTGTGTCTCGCACCTTAGTTGCTAAGGACCCTTGTTACTAGGGACTTAGAATACCGCTGTCCGGGTTGCTAAGGGTACCTGGTTGTTAGTGGGAACTGTAGGGTGCTAGGGGACCCCTAGTGTCCCCTCCTATCCCTTCCTTCCTCTTCTAAACCTACCATCTCGCCCATCCGTTCCGCCCCCGCCACCTCTTCTTGCAAACCTGCCTCCAGGCCCAGTATCCCTTATCTTCTCTTTCTTTCTACTTTTTTTCTGCTTGTAAACCTAACCCTCCCAGCACACACTCACACACTACTGTCTTTCCTAACTCCTCCTAAGCCTTCCTTCATGCCCTTATATGCTTTACTTTCTTTTTGCTTTCCTAAGCCTCCTTGTCCCAGCCTCTTTGTCCTTCACCAACCACCTCTCCTCCCAACACTCTCCACTCTAATAAAATCTGCTTTTCTTCCTTTCCCTCCCTCCATCTACTCCCTTTTTATACCCCCACCCCGTATAACTAGGTTGGAGGGTCTTGTTGCCCCTCTCTGCACCCCAACTTGGAAGCCCTTCATTCCCTGTTAACCACTCCCTTCACTGTAACCACGTCTGCTCCCCTCCTCCCCCAGCCTCTGACCCTGAGGAGACCCAGGCAGGGAAGGTGCAGGAGGCTCAGGTGAGATGGGGACAAGGGTGGAGGGAAGGAGAGAGATGGACTTCCCACACCCCACACCGGGGGGAGGTGGCAGAGGGGAGTCAGATATCCCAGGGCCCTCAGCTCACTGCCCCAGCCCCTCACCCCACCTCCCCTTGTGGTTCAGCTCCTGGGGGAATGGTGGATTCTGGGGCCTGTCAGAGAAGGGTGTGCGGCCTCAAGCCTAGGCCTGCCCTTGCAAACTTTCCTTTCTCCCTGTACACCCCTCCCACCCACCTTCCCTCCTGAACCTCATTCCCAGTGGGCTTGGAAGAGATTTGGTTCCTGAATTCACAGATCTCATAGACGTGTGACTCGACAGTGCTCTACTGGTGATCATGAAAATAGGGCAGGGCACTTTGGGAGCACGGAGTAAACTGTGTGAGATCACACAGTTCCCAGCCAGTCCCTTCCCGGGAAGAATCCACAGGCCGATCTCAGAGTCGGACTGAGATACAGCACATGGTAGTCAGTGTAGAGTAACTTAGGATTTTCTTAGGCAAGGTGAGAAGTGGTGTCCCAGGCAGAGGGTATACTGGGGGGCATGAAAGAGTGTCATGTGTTCAGGATTCAGGTGGCTGATTACCTTGATGGTTAGCATTTACCGAGTATTTAAGCCAACTGGGTACTCTGCTTCGTGTTTGATGGGCATCCTAGCATCCCGGGGGCAGTGGTGGAGGGGAGGGGTGCAGGTCTACTGTGGTCATTTTATAGCCAAGGAATTGGAAACTGAGTTCTTTAACAACTTGTCCTCTGTCCACTGGCTAGAAGAGCAGGGACAGGTTTGCAACCCTCGGCGCCTTGACATATTGCCTCCCAGACACTTCACTGGAAACAGGTCACAGAGGCTCCACCATCACCTTCAGCTCCCCCCTGAGACCAAGTTGCTCCCACGTGCTGGGCAGGGCCCTCGCCTCCTTCCACAGAGCTTCACTGTCTGCAGCCTGAAAGCGTGCCAGCCCACCCACAGACACGAGGTCGCGGTTCACATGTAGGGCAGAGCAGAAGCTGTGACAAGAGCACCCCACAGATGCACGGCCGAGCCACACCAAGGGGACAAGAGCTCCCTGTCAGGCCAGGCTTCTCCCTCGCCTGGCTCCCAAAGCCTGGCCACTGTCAGAGAAAAAGGTTTCATGTGGAAAAGGGACCCTCAGTCCCAAAGAGAGAGATCCGAGGGTGTAAATTGCAGCATTGTGCAATACAGCCAAACTGGAAACAGCCCAAACGACTGTCAGTTGATGGGTTAAATGAACTATGAACTGTACAATGCAACACTCTGTAGCTGGCGGGTCTGTGATATATTGTTTGGTGGAAAATGCGAGGCGCAGCATTGTACTGTGGGGTGACCCATTTCTGGGGAAATAATGAGTTTTCAGTTCAGTTCAGTCACTCAGTCATGTCCAACTCTTTGCAGCCCCGTGGACTGCAGCATGCCAGGCTTCCCTGTCCATCACCAATTCAGATTAAAAAATCTGGAGTAATTACCACTGTACTGTTAATAGTGGCTATCTTGAAGGGGAGGATGGGGTGGGGGAGGCGGGGCTGTGGGTGAGGGACTCAGGAGGCAAGCACCTTCAAGTTATACATTGTCTAATGGTCAGAGTTTTGTAAAGCTTATAGACACAATCTTAAAGCAAGGAAACCTGGCTTTCCTGGTGGCTCAAACAGTAAAGAATCTGCCTGCAATGCAGGAGACCTGGGTTGGGAAGATCCCCTGGAGAAGGGCATGGCAACCCACTCCAATATTCTTGCCTGGAGAATCCTATGGACAGAGGAGCCTGGAGGGCTACAGTCCATGGGGTTGCAAAGAGTCGGACACGACTGAGGGACTTAACACATTTTTACCCAGTGGTGACCATGAAAAATCCCAGACTTCTTGGAGCGGGCATCATGGTAAACGCCACAGATTTTTGTGATCAGATGATTAAACTGGGGAAGCCAAAGAGAAAGGCCTTTGATGTGGAGGGCAAAGGGTGGACCCAGACAAGTCAACAGCAGGAGAGTAGATCAGAGATGCAGACTGAGACCGGGAGCTACGGCGGAGGCCGGGGCAGGGCCCCTGGAGGGACAGGCTGGCCCACGTGGAGCCCCGGGGAGGGGACATGCTCCCACAGGAGGGCAGGCAAGGGAGGCAGGAGACATCTGGCAAACACGGGGACAGAAGCCACACTGAGTTAGGGGCCCAGGGGGAGGAGCAGGCTTGGAAGAGATACTGCGGCCAGTTTGGGACACCGTGAGAGTGAGGGGTCTGGGGTCACACTTAGGGGGAGGCATCTGGGGGCTGTGGAAACCCCGGATCTGGAGACAGAAAGGTGGCATCCTCAGAAACTAGGCTGAGACCACTGGTGTGCATGGGGGAGCTGGCCCAGGGAAGGCGGACAGAAACAGGAGGGAGGGCCCGGGACGGAGTCCCAGACCCGCGATTTGGGCGCCTGGCCGAGGAGAGGAGTTGATAAAGGAGATGGAAGGGTTGGAAAGGTGGAGTGGGGGTGCTTTAAGCCAGAGGGCTGACGGCCACAGGGTGAGGACCGAGGCGTTTCTACCAGCGTTATTGACGTAGGTGAGGCGGGCTGCGGGGCAGCTGGGCAGGGCAGGGGACTGGAGGGGATATAAGTTGAGGACGTGGACCATGGGAGGTGATGAGAGCAGTAACGAGCACTTCCTGAGCACTCACCACCACTGCCGCCCCAACCATGGCTGTTCTGAGAGCCTCACATTGGAACTCACTGCTCACAGCCCTCCAGGTGGCCTTCCTCAGTCCTCCGAGCTCCACTTGTGAGAGGAGGAGCTCGGAGCCTCAGAAAAAACGCAGTCACCCATAGGAGGCCGCGCTCCTCTCGAGTTGCAGAGTTGGGTTTCCAACACAGGCAGCCTGTCCTAGAGCCCACACGCGCCCCCAGCGTGGTCCCCGCTGCTCCTCACTCCCTCGGGCCCACCTCCCAGCCACACCCTGGAACCCTGGTGTCATCCCCTCTTCCCCTCCCTAACACCACTTCTGGGGCCTCGTCACCCCACCTCCACCCCTTCCAGGACTCAGATTCAGACACTGAGGCAGGAGCCACTGGCGGAGAAGCAGAGAGTGAGTATCTGCCTTGGGAGCATGGTTCTGGGGGGTGCTGGAGGGCGGTTTAAGGCAGGGATCCAGGTGTTCACCTCCACCAGGGGTGACATGCAAAGTGTGTAAGAACAGATGCAGCATTTCGGGATCCCTGGCCGGGCCAGGCATCCAACCTTTAGTCGTGGGAAGACAGGAGACCCCGGGGCTGGGCAGGGGCACTCGGGGCCTCTGTGTCCCCTTGAACAAACACCCACCCAACAGCTGTCTCTCTTCTTTTTGGCCAGTGGACTTCCTGCGGAATTTCTTCTCCCAGACTCTGGGCCTGGGCACCCAGAAGGAGCGACTCCTGGACGAACTAACCCTGGAAGGAGTGAGCCGCTACATGCAGAGCGAGCGCTGTGAGTTCCCCACCCTGGGCCCCTTCCTGCGTGACTCCCCCCCACCCCCACTTCTTCTCATGACTTCTCAGCCCCAAACCATTCACAGCTTACGTCTGCAAGTCACAAGAAACCCAACTCAAACTGTCTGGTGCCAAAAAGGGAGTGTGTTGATCCTGTAACTGTTGATCCTGAAGTGTGGCTGGATTCAGCAACTTCTATGCTGAGCCCTTTCTTGGCTCTTCTCTGTATTCAGAGCTCCTGGCAGCTGTAAAAACAAGTTCCACCAGCCTAGCAGCTCCCACTGAAAAACAGCATCTTTCTCCCAGTGGTTCAAGCACAAGAGCAGAGATTGGCTCCGATTGGCCCAGCTTGGGTCACAGTCCTACCCCCCGAACCAATCACCATGTTTCTATTGGTCAGGCTTGTTTATTAGAGTGAAGATGCTAATAATAGTATATTATAGTAATTACCTTATAAGATTATGGAATAGACTCTTCCCCCAGGTATCCCCATGGCTTCCTTCCTTCTCTTTGGGACCACATGGACTGTAGCCTGCCAGGCTCCTCTGGCCATGGGATTCTCCGGGCAAGAATACTGGACTGGGTTGCCATGCCCTTCTCCAGGGGATCTTCCTGAGCCGGGGATCAAACCCTCATCTCCTGCGTTGCAGGCAGACTCTTTACCATCTGAGCCACCAGGGAAGCCCCAGGATTATGAAGAGGGATTACATAAATTCATAGATAAATGCCTGAAACAGAGCAAGCGTTGCCTAAGTGTTCCCCGTGACGATTCTTATAGGAGGCTTGTTCCTGGTGTGGTGTAGAGATCTTTTTACCCGGTCACTGGGTAATTTATATTTCTTGCCTCGAGTTGAGGTCACCAGAGTCTGAGAAACCGAGCCCTAAGCAGCCCTTGACTAGAACAATCGACCCTTTGAGGGTCCTGAACAGCCTTTTGTTGAGGACGTCTCCTGCAGTTTCCCTGTCCTCTAGCTGCTGCCATCTCTCCTCAGGCAGCCAGGCCGGACGCCCTGAGCCCCCCTCTCCTGGAGCGGCGGCCTTCAGCCATCTCCTGCCTTTGTTGTTGTCATTTAGTCAAATCATGTCCGACTCTTTTGCAATGCCACGGATTGTAGCCTGCCAGGCTCCTCTGTCCATAGGATTTCCCAGGCAAGAATATTGGAGTCAGTTGCCCTTTCCTTCTCCAGGGGATCTTCCTGACCCAGGGATTGAGCCCGCATTGGCAAGTGGATTCTTTACCACGGAGCTACTCAGGAAGCCCCATCTTCTGGCTTGGGTGGGCCCCAAAGAGAATACAGGCAGTGGCTACAGAGCTTTCGTTCCGTCCGTCCTCCTGCACCTGGGTTTTAGAATAATTGATGGTGCCTGTGAGGGGATAGTAATAATTAATAGCAATGAACTGGGCTCTCACCTTTTGCCAGGCACTGGGCTGTGCACTTGACAGGCGTCCCCTCATATGATCGTCACAGGAGACCTGTGAGGAGTCAGCTGGGCAGAGGAGGAAACTGAGACACAGAGAGGTTGTAACCTGGTGCGGGGTTACACAGCCGGCGAGAGGCAGTCAGGGCTCCTGAATCTAGAGTGCATACTCACTCCCTTCCACTGGGTCCACTGGGTGTGCCAGGCCTGGTCCGATGGCATCCTGACACCCCAGAGGCCCTCACACTCGTGTGTGTCCATCAGCCGACTGACAGATGCCAAGGGCGCTGTGCAGCAGGGCTGCCGGCAGCCACCAGAGAGGCAGCCAGGCTACTTCCGCACAGCCCTGCGTGCTTGGGAAATGATTCCACCGGCCAGCCACCAGAGAGGCGGTCAGGCTACTTCCGCACAGCCCTGCGTGCTTGTGAGATGATTCCACCGGCAGCCACCAGAGAGGCAGCCAGGCTACTTCCGCACCGCCCTGCGTGCTTGTGAAATGATTCCACCTCTCCCCTCCCACATCTTCCCATCTTTTCCAAAAGCTGGTGACACTGGGGGAACAAAGTGCTTATAGGGATACGAATCATGGGTCTGAAGAAGTTGAGTACTAGTGTCTCGAAGAATCATTAGTGCTAGGCATTGATCTCAGCTTCACAGGAGAGAATTCCTTCTCTCAACAGCCCCCTCGAGGCCAGTGCAGTGATTGTGCCCATTTTACAGAGCAGGACGCTAAAGCCCAGCGCAGTGATCTGAACTAAGACCCACCCCCGCCCCACCCCCTCCACAACTCTGCTGGTGCACAGGAAAGCCAGGATTGGAAGCCCTTATCCACTCTGCTGCTCACTGGGTGTGAGCTGAGAATGGCCCAGCTTGGATCCTCACTTGAAAATTAATTGACTTCTGGTGGCTAACATGCATTTGATTATAGAGGGAAGGAATAGGATGGAGGGATGTGTATCATATGCTGGAAATAGATGGCTGTCCAATATTGTGTCCAGAAGATAAAGAGGTGGTGAGAGATTGTTTTTCACAATAACATGCAGCACTTCCATGGGAACACACCCTCCCGGCCTTCTCCCTAAGATCTACCTCTCACTAAGATCTCCTGTGTTTGTCTAGATCTAGCTAGGAGGAGAAATTTCTCTCCAAGTAGCCTTTTTATGAATCTTACTACACTGGTGTAATCTTAACCAATGGATTCTTTGACCCCATGCTGGCTCTTCCTTCAGTCAGCTGTATGATCCCTTCCCCTGTCTAAGCCTCAGTTTCCTCATCTGTAAAATGGGAATGTTAACACCACCCACCTTGAGATGGCTGGGAGACCCATTCAAGGATCTGAAGTGCTAGCCGCAGGGTTTGGCACAGAGTAAATGGCTTCAGGGACTGTGATAGGTGAAATTACTTAAAGGTAAGAACGGGAAGGGGAAACATTGCTCTTTTTTTTCTTTAAACTTTACTTTCTTAATCATTATATTCAGTCTATGATAATATATCTGATTATTAGACAGCAGTGCCACTAATAAGTTTTTTAAGTTGTCAAAAATCAATTGTAAACATCAATCAGCTCAGTACTTAATTTATGGCAAAGACAACTCTCTTAAGATAAGTGGTTCATATTTTGGAGCAATGTTTGATGTTCAAAGCAACAATTAACAAATGTAAGTTGAAAACAAGAAAAGCGCATGCTGCCTAAACTCTCCTCCTCCAGGTCGCAGGGTCATCTGTTTGGTGGGAGCTGGAATCTCCACTTGTAAGTGCTCCCCTCCCCCAAAAGCCACTTCCTGGTTGGGGCGCCCCTGTGAGGGCCTGGGGAGGAGCTGTGTTGGGGGGTGTGAAAGAAAAGGGGCCAGAGTCCCTTATTGATTACCCCTCCTCCCCCAGCCGCGGGTATCCCTGACTTTCGGTCCCCAAACACGGGCCTCTATGCCAACCTGGAGAAATACCGTCTTCCCTACCCGGAGGCCATCTTTGAAATCAGCTACTTCAAGGTACGTGTCACACAGGGAGGAGGGTCTATAGTGATGGAGATGGACGGGGCCTCCTGGCTCCTGCTCACATCTCACCAGGGGCATCTGGGTGCCCACCTGCCCTCCGGCTCTCTCTCCCACAGAAACATCCAGAGCCCTTCTTTGCTCTCGCCAAGGAACTCTATCCTGGGCAGTTCAAGGTGAGCTCTTTTTTGTGGAAGTGGGGACAGGAAAAATTGGGGGCCAGCAAGCATGGGAAGGACCCCTTCAGGGCCCTTTAGACAAATATCCTACAACCATTAAATACATGGGCCCTGGTGGCCTAATCTTTAGGATTCTGGGTTTTCACTGCCATGGCCCAGGTTCAGTCCCTGTTCAGGAAACTGAGATCCTGCAAGCCTTGAAGCAAAGTAAAAAACAGAACAAAACAGAGTGGGCTTTGGGCCCAGATCACCGGAGTCCAAGTCCTGTTCTCTCGTTTCCTGCTCTTGTGTCCTTGGACCTCAGTTTTCCCATCTGTAAAATGGAGCAGATAATAGTCCATGAAAAGAAATACTGTGAGGCTTAAATGAGCTAATGATACATGTAGGAGCCCAGACTCTGGAGCCAGGCTGCTTCTGTGCTAACCCCAACTCCACAGTTTGTGTGACTGGCCAGACAGTCACCCTCCCTGAGCCTCAGTTCCCTACCTGTGAAATGGGGATAATGAAGGTCTGTGCCTCATGGTGTGAAGATTCCATGAGGAGAAACAGGTCTGGAACAGTTCCTGGCACAGGGCGGTGCGCATTCAGCATTGCCATGCTTGCTTCCCTCCAGCCGACCATCTGCCACTACTTCATCCGCCTGCTGAAGGAAAAAGGACTGCTCCTGCGCTGCTACACACAGGTAGGCAGGACCTCGGGCATCCTGGGAGGAAGAGGCCGGGCAGGAGGGGTCAGGAGCTCAGGCCGCAGCCTCTCTGTTGTGTGACTTGCAGTGAGTCACATCCCCTCTCTCAGCCTTAAGTTTCCCTTTCTATGAAACAGAAGCCAGGGACTTCCCTGGCAATCCAGTGGTTACGACTCCATGCTGCTTCCAATGCAGGGGACACAGGTTTGATCCCTGTTCAGGGAACAAGGATTCCACACGCCCCACAGGATGGGTGAAAAAAAAAAGCAGAGGCCAGAACCACTTCACCCTCTCAGGCCTGTGGTAACGTGGCAATGACCTCCCTCAGGGCCACCCCATGAGTACTGAGAAAGGACCCCTTCTCTGAGCAGACACCTTTGGCACCATAGTTTTTTGGGTTTTCCATCGGATGATCTGAAGTGACTTGGTTTAGCATGATCACTGAAGCGTAAAAGTGTTCGTCGCTCAGTCGTGTCTGACTCTGTGACCCCGTGGACTGTAGCCCACCAGGCTCCTCTGTCCATGGGATTTCTCAGGCAAGAATACTGGAGTGGGTTGCCATTTCCTTCTCCAGGGGATCTTCCCCATCCAGGGATTGAACCCAGGTCTCCCACGTTGCAGGCAGATTCTTTACCATCCGAGGCATCAGGGAAGCTCCCACGGCCGCTGCACCCTGACAGTTTTCCAGTTGGTGGCTGTAGAGGCTTAAGAAAGGGGCACCTTCTTCTGATTTGCACAAAGGCCTTGTGTGGGCCATGGGCCACGGCTTATGTATGGCAGGCACTTAGCTGAGGGCCTCACCCAGAGGTCCTCAGGTAAGGACAGCTCGCATTCTTGGCTTCCTAGTTGGTGAGACTTTTGGGGTCTCGCACACCCAATAGTGAAAAGTGTCCCTCTACTTTTGTTTTATAAATATGTGTTGAATTACGTGATCTACTAGAGCAGTGATACCATGCCTACTCGAATTCATATCTCAGAACCCAAATTTATAAAATAGAGAGAGAACCCATGGATAGAAATAGGTGTTCTATTATTTTCTTCCTGGCCTGGCAATCTGGAGCCTACAGCCTCAGAATCTGCCACCAGGGGGAGGATGAAGTCTTTTTGTTCAGGTCCAGAATTCTCAGAAGGGGGCAAGTACTCCCACCTAGGGCTGGTGGGGGTTGAGGGGGAGCCCCAGCTCAGGATAAACTTGACCTTTCTTCTCAGAGAGTCAGTTTTATCCATGGAATACACTCAGACATGATACAAACAGCTCACCTGAAGCCAAGCACCTTCTGTGTGATTTCATGAAATCTTCACCACGGCCCTGCTGTCAATCCTGTTCGTCAGCTTCTGTCCCGGTGTTTAGTAAGTGCCAACCAGTGCCAGGCCCTGCAGGCAGTAGACAGAAGGAGCAGACATCCCTGTCCTCCGGGAGCTAACACTCTAAGGTGGGGAGGGACAGTAGACAAGAAGGATGAATCGAGTATCTAGTCTGTTTAATGCTGAGATGTCTGTGGAGCACTGGGCTGAACAGAGAAGGGGAATCAGAAGTTCTGTGTGTGAGTGGGGAGAAGGGTGCTGTTGTGAACAATAAGTCAGGAAAGGCCTCGTGGAAAAAAGGGACATTTAAACAAAGACCTAAGGGGAGGGAGGGAGCCATGGGATCATCTCAGGGAGAGAGGCAAAGGGAACAGCCAGTGCAAAGGCCCTGAGGTGAGGCTGCACTTGGCGTGTTCAAATAGCTGGATCTGAGTGAGCGAGAAGGACAGTAGTAGGAAAGGACAGAGGAGATGAGGTCAGGAGGTGACAGGTGGACCATGTGGGCATTTGGGGGCCACTGGGAGGGCTTTGTCTTTTCCCTGGTGGGAGATGGAACCACAGGAGGGCTCTGGGCAGGGCCGAGACATGACCTGCCCCAGGTGTTCACAGGGTCCCTCTGGCTGCATGTGGAGGGCAGACTGTGGGAGGAAGCAATGGGGGTAGGGGGTGGGTACAGAGGCCAGGAAGGGGGCTGCAGTGATGGTCCAAGCAGGAGAGGATGGAGGCTGGGCCGGGGAGAGGGCTGTCCAAGGGGAGAAGTGGGTGACTTGTGAACCCGTTTTGAAGGTGGAGCCAACAGGACTTGCTGTTGGTTTGGATGAATGGTTCTTGAGAGGAGGAGAAGAGTCAGGAATGGCCGGACATCTCTCAGCCTGAGCACCTGATGTCTTTTACTGAGATGGTGGGATGTGCAGGCGTTGGGGGCAGAGGAGGAGTTTGGTTGAAGGCACGTCGAAGTTGAGATGCCCATTAGACAGCCATGTGGAGCTGTAGGCAGATAGCCAGACACTAAGGCATCTGGACTCAAGCTGGAGAGCAAGGGAGACCAGGAGATCACAGGGGTCCCAGCACGAGAAACACAGGCCCAGGACCATGTGGTTCATCCCAGATGCTCAGAGGGCTGACTCCCCACCTCCATATGAGGCACCCCCCTCCCCTGCCCCAAACCACAAAAGCACACCAGCTGCAGGGTATTTTTACATGAAAGCCAACATGAATAAGTTCTCGGGTCAGTGTGAAATGTGGTGGCATTTCCCCTTATAATATTTCACGCACAGATTTAAGTCTACATATATATTCACACTGGCGCATTACATTACACACAGGTGGAAACATTTTTTCCACTCTCATGTTTCATGTAGCCATTCTTTTTTTCAACTCCTCCTCACCCTCTTCTTCAACCTCAGCCACTTTTTGAGTCATTGACCCAGTTTTCTGCAACATACTGTCTTCATGTCTTCCTGAATTGTGACGATGTAGCACTTTTGAAGCCATGCTATTTTTATCTCAAGACCCAAGTATCCATTCAAACAGAACAGTTGTCTCCTTCAGTCAAGTCCCTGTGATCTCCATTCTTTTAAATCTATATCTGTGGCATTCACATTATACATTGGATTTATACTCAGCTTTCTTTCCCTTAAGCCCTTATCTAGAAGACCCTTCCTTATACTCAGCCACATAGCAGCTTCATGCTTTTTATTAATTTAAAAATAAATTTCCCATTTATAGCAGAGAAGCCTATATTTTTTTTTTTTTTGGCTGTGCTGGATCTTCGTTGCTGCACAGGCTTTTCTCTAGTTGCAGCAAGCAGGGGCTGCTCTCTAGTTGCAGTGCGTAGGCTTCTCGTTGCAGTGATTTCTCTTGTTGGGGAGCACGGACTTTAGGGGCTTTGTGTGGGCTCAGTAATTGTTCAGTTGTCCCTAGTTGTCCCTTGGCATGTGACATCTTCCCCAGGGATCAAACTCACATCTGCATCGGCACACGAATATTTTAACACTGAGCCACTGGAGAAGCACAATTCATGCTTTTCAAAAGCGTGTCAGAGACGTGATGTCTTGAAACCGAAAGTGAGCTAAGGTTTGACAATCAAAAGAGATTGCAGATGAAAACTCAGACTTCAGGCTCCTCTTGAAGATCTGGAAGAACTGGGTGCACCCCGGGTGGCTTTCTGGGGTGGGTGGAGGAGGGAGCAGTTGACTAGAGCTGAATGGCCCACCTCCTCACCACACCCTGTTCCCTGCCTGGCACTGAGGCCAGACACCAGCTGCTCTGTGTCTCCATGCGGTCACTGCTGCTTGTCCTTTATACTGAGCCTCTTGGGCCGTATTCCCCAGCCCCAGCTTCCTCTCTGGAGGCCACTACTGTTGCCTGCTTCTTGGGTTTCCTTTGAAAATAGTCCACACTTAGGCAAGCAAACACACAAATTCATATGTTGATTTTTTCCACATCTTGTACACAGGGCCTTCTAACATCTTGGAGAGATTTCCTTCATACCAGTACATACGGGTCAGCCATGTCATTTTTTTTTTTTTAAGATAGATTTTTTTTTCCCCCCAAGATTTATTTGTTTGTTTTTTGGCTGCGCTGAGTCTTTGTTGCTACATGCGGGCTTTCTCTAGTTGCCGTGAGCAGGGGCTACTCTTCATTGGTTGCACTCTAGTTGAAGAGTGCATTCTAGTTGCACTCTTCATTGTGGTGCCAAGGCTTCTCGATGTGGTGGCTTCAGTAGTTGTGGTGCATGGGCTCTAGAGCACAGGCTCAGTAGTTGTGACCCATGGGCTTAGTTGCCCCAAGGCATGTGGAATCTTCCCAGCCCAGGGATCAAACTCATGTCCCCTGCATTGTCAGCAGATGCTTAACCACTAGAACACTCAGGAAGTCTGGGCACATTGTTTTTTCTTTTTGGCTGTGCTCACAGCTTACAAGATCTTAGTTCCCCAACCAGGGATTGAACCCAGGCCATGGCAGTGAAAGGACCAAGTCCTAAGCACTGGACTACCAGGGAACTCCCCAGCCACATTCATTTTTGTTTATTTGTGGGTGCCCCATCAAAAGTAGCATCAGGGGACTTCCCTGGTGGTCCAGTGGCTGACTCCAAGCTCCCATTGCAGGGAGCCCAGGTTCTATCCCTGGTCAGAGAACAAAATCCTGCGTGCCACAACCAAAGGTCCTGCATGCAGCAACGATGATCAAAGATCCCTCGTGCCACAACCTGGTGCAACCAAATAAATAATTTCTTTTAAGGGGCATCAAAAGGTACCACAGAGGCACGTAGGTAGTCCTTTGATATGCCGTTTAGTTATTTGCATGAGTAGTACTGAGTAGTGTTAGTTGCTCAGTTGTGTCCAACTCTCTGCAATCCCATGCACGGACTGTAGCCCACCAGGTTCCTCTGTCCAGGGATTCTCCAGGCAAGAATACTGGAGTGGGTTCCCATTCCTTTCTCCAGGGGAATCTTCCCCACCCAGCCATCAAAACCAGGTCTCCACCTTCTTTACCATCCGAACACCAGGGAAGCCCAGTTATCTGCATACACGCTGCTTACTCGCGTGTGAGGAAGTCGGCAAACTAAGTCCAGGAGCAAAGGCAAAACTAGCATTTCTCCTAGGCTGGGGCAGGGGAAAGCTGCAGAAGGTCTGGAAACAGAGACTCTTGTCTGCATGTTTTGGGGGTAAACTGATGGCTGACTAGAAGCAGAGGGCAGTTGGAAATGGAATGGTGGTTCGCAGAGTCTCTGGGAAACCTTATTGGGTCAGCTGTGGACTACACGTTCCTGGCCATCTCTGTAACATCTGCTAGGTCCTCCAGAAGCACCTGCCTCATTGGCATTCCTCATGGGCAAACAAAAGCTGCTCCAAAATGGCTGGAGAAACCACAAATGTGAAAGAGACAAATATCCTTGTGTGTTGACTAAGGAAAGTAATTCTGTCTGAAAAGAATACAAGTTAATATACTATCTATGCAGCAGATCACAGTAAGAAACCCGACTGTTAAATAGGAAAACTGTAAATAAACTCAAAAAAACTTCCTGATTCATTGATTTGTGTTAATGTCTGGCCAAGCCTGCCACAGACAGCTGTGCAGGTTGGGCACTGCACAAGGATGCCATATCTGAGAGGGCTGTGTTTACAGTAGAGACACTGAAGATTGGTACATTTATTTCACCAAATTTCTGGCTGGTGCCACTAGAGTGTCTGGTTCTAACAGAACAAATTTTCCACAAAAGGGAAGGAAAATGACCTGATTTTGCAGAAAAACACCAGGGCTGGTTGGTGGCAGTGACCTGGGTTCATAGGCATTTGAGTTTGGGCCCCTGACTTGAAGCGTCCATGACTGACTTTTCAGAGGCACCATCAGGGGGAACCAAAGAGTTTTAGACACACCTCTGTCCCTTGCCTCTCCCCTCCTCTCTTCTCAGCCTATCCCACTTGCCTCTCTCAGCTGCAGTCCCCTGCTCTGTCTTCTGACCCCTGGGAGGGGAAGGTGGTTCACTCCTGACCCTCTCCCCTCCGTGTCTCCCTCCAGAACATAGACACCCTGGAGCGAGTGGCTGGGCTGGAGCCCGAAGACCTGGTGGAGGCCCACGGCACCTTCTACACGTCCCACTGCATCAGCTCAGGCTGCCGGCAGGAGTACTCACTAAGCTGGATGAAAGGTGAGGGGCTGGAGGTTACCCCCGAGGGTAGGCTTCCTGTCCCCTGTCTGCTCCTCAGCACCAGGGAAAGGGTCTCCATACACAGACACCAGCTCTGTCCTATGCAGTTCTGCAGCTCTTCCTTTCTCTCTTTTTTTTAAATTTATTTGTTTATTTATTTGGCTGTGCCAGGTTTCAATCAGGGCATGCAGGATCTTTAACCTTTATTATAGCATGTGGGGTCTTTAGTTGGGCCATGTGGGATCTAGTTCCCTGACCAGGAATCAAACCCAGGCCTCCTGCATTGGGAGTGTGGAGTCTCAGTCACTGGACTGCCAGGGAAGTCCCTGCGGCTCTTTTTAGCAGGTAATGGCAGCCCCTAAAGATGTGAGGTGGCAGTGGGGGTTCTCTGCTCCCAACCCCATCTCATAGCCAGGGTATAACGGATGCAGGCTCCAGACACAGCAACGTGTGTTAGCATACTGGCCTCCACGTGGTCATGCAGCCTGTTGCGTGAGGTCATGAAACCCTAGCCCTTTGTCCTTTGGGTGCTCTGACCCCTTCTTACATGAGGGCCTCATCCAGGCCAACACAACTACATTCTAAGAAGAGCAGAAGTATCAGGAGAACTTTCTGTGGTGAGGGGCATGTTCTATATGTATCTTCACTGTCCAACATAGCAGCCATCTGCTCCATGAGGCAATTGAGCTCTTATAATGTGGCTAAAATGACCAAGGAACCGAATCTCTAACGTTCTTCAGCTTGTATTAATTAAAATGTAAAAGCCACATGTGGCTCTAACCACCATATTGGACAGCACTGCCCTGGAGACACAGGGTTCAACCAGCCCATTAGCCGGATTCAGGTGAGTGGAGCCCATGACATGTGAAGCTGCGCACAGCGCTGGTATGAAGGCTGGTGGGGGCTGTCTCTAAGGGAAGAGACTCCAGGGCTTGCTAAAGTCATTGTCCCTGTTCACGTGAGGGCAGAGTGTCCAAAAAGAGAAGAAGAAGAAGAGAAAAAAAAAACCCCAGTCAATCCACATTTCTAGAATGCCAGTGAGAGTTGATTTCTGATATCCATTGTGCTAATTAAGAAGCCACTTATTTCATCCATGCAAACCCATTTCTGACCTTTATGCTGATTTCACAAAGCCTCTGGTGTCCATGTGGGACAAGGACAGCTGCAGTGCTGATAGTAAGGCTTTTGGAATGTAGCCCTTCTGACAAAATGCCAGCTGACTGCCCCTGGGGCAAGGGTTCCTGAATAGCCCAAGTACAAGCAGCTGGGGGTCATGTACAATTAACATTACCCCATTATGTGTCCCTTGCAGCAGTGACATGAGCATCACCCACAAAATATCATGAGCTGTCAATGCAGAAATATTTTAAAGTAAATGGCAGACCTTAACGCATTGCTCTATATAAATATTGAAGGAATGAGTGAATATCTGAATGAACAAGCTAGATTCTGTGGGTTGTAAGTGACAGAGGCCTTTACAGCTTTGATCAACAGGCAATGAGGAGGAGGATTGTCATAGCATGGTGTGTGTGTTGGGGAAAGGGGGTCTGTCACTGAGCCTAAGAGTGGGAAGCACCTGGACCTAAGGTTTTGTCCCCATCCCAGGATTATCTGCATAATTCTTCCCTCTCTAACCTAGCACCCACCAGGTCTCTCTGACCTGACCCATGATGGAAGTAGGCCTGCCCTCAAGGACCCATGGGAAGGGCTTCCCCGGTGGCTCAGTGGTGAAGAATCCACCTGCCAGTGCAGAAGACATAGGTTTGATCTCTGCTCTGGGAAGATCCCACATGCTGTGGAGCAACTAAGCCCATGTGTGCACCACAACTATTGAGCCTGTGCTGTAGAGTCCGGCAGCCTCAACTACTGAAGCCCATGCGCCCTAGAACCCATGCTCCAAGAAAAGCCACCTCAATGAGAAGCTCGTGCACCGCAACTAGAGAGTAGCCCCCCACTCGCAGAAACTAGAGAAAAGCCCGTGTAGCAATGAAGACCCAGCATGGCCAAAAAAAAAAAAAAGACCCATGGGAAGAACTTCACTCCCAAGTCCAGATTCCCCAAGTTGGGGGTTGGCGGAACCCAGTTGCCCCTGTTGGGGACAAGTGTCTGCTTATTTGTTTGTTCTTTCATGTAATAGCTGTGGACTGCTGCTGGGAGGAGGTCCTTCCTGGGCAGGGCAAATGCCCCTGGAGGCTCTGCCATGACTGAGATGTGTTTGTATTGACAATGAAGGGGGTGGTGTGGGCAGGCTGCAGCCCCAACCCAGGGCCTCTTACCTCCTCCTCCTCCTCCCCTTCCCCACGCCCAGAGAAGATCTTCTCCGAGGTGACTCCCAAGTGTGAGAAATGTCAGAGCGTGGTGAAGCCTGGTGAGCCTTGGGGCCTGGGACCAACCGAGGTAGATGCGGGCTGGGACCCTGCACACCCGCTAACCCCTTCCCAAGAAGGCCACGCTCCCCATCCATCCACCCCACCCTGGTCACCCTCTCTCCCTAACTAGGGGAGGGGGTGCCATAGCCCCCTGGCCTATTCCCCACTGCCCCGTCCACGCTCCTGCCCCAGCCCTGGGGTCCGCCTTCTCCTGCCCATTCTCTCTCCCACTCCCTGTCTCTGTCTGCCGCTTTTTCACCATCTCTTTCTGTCCCCGTGTCTGTCTGTCCGTCTGTCTCCCCCTCAGATAGCGTGTTCTTCGGCGAGAACCTCCCAGCGCGTTTCTTCTCCTGCATGCAGTCAGTAAGTGTCCCCGCCGCCCCGTCTCGGCCCACACGGGGGCAGCCTAGGTCCTGCCCTGTGGCAGGTGGCTTCCCCAAATAGCTGCAGGTGGGCTTGCAGTGGGGGGCAGGGGCCAGCAGCCGACCTCATTGGCCACTCCCGCTTCGTAGGACTTCCTAAAGGTGGACCTCCTTATCATCATGGGCACCTCCCTGCAGGTGCAGCCCTTCGCGTCCCTCATCGGCAAGTAGGTTGGGGGCTGGGGCTGTGGGAGGCTGCTGGGAGGCCAGGGGAGCCGCGACAGGCCCTCACCACTCAGCTCACCATCCCCCAGGGCGCCCCTGTCGACCCCGCGCCTGCTCATCAACAAGGAGAAGACTGGCCAGGTGAGTCCTCTTCGTCCTACCCCGCCACCCCCACACACGAGCCCCACATCACCTCCCCCAGGCTCCCCGGGAACCAGGGGACAGGTCTCTGGGGAAGCCCAATACTCTGGGCCCCTCAGCTCAGACCTGGGGATCTTGGAATCCTCAGGGGTCAGATTCCAGGCTACCTCGACTCCAGGGTTCCACAGGCCTCTGGGTCAGTCACCCTTTTTGATCCTCTTTTTTGTCTATAGTAGGCCTTCGTTGCTGTACTTGGGCTCTCTCTAGTTGTGGCTAGCAGGGGCTACTCTAACTGCAGTGCATGGCGGGCTTCTCACTGCAGTGGCTTCTCCTGTTCAGAGCACAGCCTCTAGGGTATGGGCTCAGTAGTTGGGGTACACAGGCTTAGTTGTCCCACAGCATGTGGGATCTTCCCAGACCAGGAATGGAACCCATGTCCCCTACATTGGCAGGCGGATTCTTAACCACTGGACCGCCAGGGAAGTCCCATTCACCCTTTTGAAGGGATGATAGAACCCCAGCCCAAAGCAACTTAAGCCAAAACAGGAACCTTGAGCTTCCTGTGACTGAAGAGTCTGGGCTCGCTGGTCCCTGGGCCGGCAGCAGTGCCATCTGGAGTCGCTGTGCCGTCTCTCAGCTCTCTTTTCAAACTGAGGTGACCTCTGTCCCAGGAGGGGCTCCCTCCCGGGGACAGCTGTTTCCTCCAGCAGGCAAAAAACATACTGTG
Source organism: Bos indicus x Bos taurus (assembly GCF_003369695.1). Taxonomy (NCBI): domain Eukaryota; kingdom Metazoa; phylum Chordata; class Mammalia; order Artiodactyla; family Bovidae; genus Bos; species Bos indicus x Bos taurus. The sequence goes on from NC_040093.1 coordinate 17,288,274, forward strand.
TGGCAGACACTGTGCTCAGCTTTTTCTCTGACAGTGTCATCTTAGGAGTGGGTGTGGTGATTACCCCCACTCTGCAGAGAAGGAAACTGAGGTTCAGAGAGGCCAGGCCACTTGAGTGAAGTCACAGAGCTGGGATTCAAACCCAGGCCCCCTGGCTCCGGAGTCTGTGCTCTGAGCTCCCCCTCCCCCACAGACTGACCCTTTCCTCGGGATGATGATGGCCCTCGGAGGAGGCATGGACTTTGACTCCAAGAAGGCCTACAGGTGAGGCCCGGGCCTGCAGCGGGTGAGGTGGAGCCTGCGAGGGACAGGGCCCAGGTGGGCGGGAAGGCACGGAGGCAAAGGACAGGCAGAACCACCAGTGCTGGGACAAGCCTGGGAGCTTAGACTCTTCCCTCGCCCTCAGGGACGTGGCCTGGCTGGGCGACTGTGACCAGGGCTGCCTGGCCCTCGCCGACCTCCTTGGATGGAAGGTGAGGAGCTATCACCTCAGCTCACCCCGAGCCCAGTCCCTGGATCCCCCTCCCACAGGTCCTCCGACCCAATGACACACGATGACCTCCGACCTCTATGAACTTTGCCCTCTGCAGAAGGAGCTGGAGGACCTTGTTCGGAAGGAGCATGCCAGCATAGATGCCCAGTCGGGGTCGGGGGCCTCCAACCCCGCTACTTCAGCTTCCCCCAGGAATTCTCCACCACCTCCCACCAAGGAGGAGCCCAGGACCACTGAGGGAGAGAAACCCCAGTGACCACTGCGTCTCCCAGGCAGGACACCCAGCCTTGGGACAGCTGAGCCCCAACCAGCCCTGGCCCTCCTCTAACTTACAGCTCTTTTCTGGGGAGCTCAGAACATTTCTTCAATGTATTAACTATTCCCTCCCAAAACTGGTGTCCCAGCACCCCTGACCTCACCAAATCTCTAACATTCTTGGGGGCAGAGGCTTGGGCAGCCTGTCTCTAACAGCCCACAGCCTCTAACCACCCCTACAGCCAAGGATCAGCCCCCCTAATCTCTAACTGCTCAGGGGGCCACAGGTACCTCCAAACTGCTAACTGTCCCAGGACAAGAGCCCCAGGGCCCACACGCTCTCTACTGCTCCCAAGGGTCTGTGGCCAAGTAGATAAAACCTAACCTACCCTGGGTGGGGAGTTGTGCCCTCCACGCACCCAGTGGGGAGATCCGAGCCTCAAGGCCTCCCAGGCCTCTGCCTCCAACTCTGAAAGTGGGTGCTAGGCCCCTCTCTTGGATCCCGCTTCCCAGGCAGGGGTGGGCAGATGGTGTTGCTTATTAGAGATGAATTAAAAACAAAAAACAACTAACGATTAGCTGTCTGGCCTCGCTGTTCTTTTCTGGGGCCCAGAGGGAAGCTGTCGGAGGAAGGGGGTTAGATCTCCGGCCGCTAAGGAAACCATCGTGAGAAGCAGAGTGAAGAGTGCTGAAAGGTGCCGAGAGCGGACTCCTGGGGCCGTGGGAGCCTTGGGTCGTGGCTGTTACCCCTGGACTCCCAGACACCTGCCAGAGTCCCTTCCTCCAAAGCCGGGTCACCTAAGACCTGAGCCCCCAAAAAGAGGGAGGAGGGTCCATTTCAGATCCCCCCAGCCCCGCCTCTTCCCCTGCCAGCTCAGCTTCCTCTCTCTCTCTCTGAGGAACTTTCACTTCCTGCTACTTCAGGCCTCCCCTCGAAGAACAGGTAGGGGCCCCCAGGGGACCGAGCAGCTGGCATCACCACCCCCCTCCACTACACTGATCTGTAGCCTCCCTGTGGCATCAGGCAGCTGCCCCCGTCACACCCTGCCCAGCACCCCTCGTCTCCTTCTGCTTTCTCATGGGGCCCAGGCAAGCCTCTGCCTCCCTCTCCCCGCCCTTCCTGCCTGCTCTCCCCTAAGCAGGGCACCTGCTCTCTGTCCCCCACTTCCTAACACCCTGGACTTCGGAACAGTGGGCTGATGGATTGGTTTAGCTGTTTATTATCCATCCCTTATACCCACCCCAAGAAGAAGGGAAGCCCCTGGGAGCAGGGGCCTATTCTGCCCATCACCCTTTCCCCAGGCGCCTAATTGTGGTCCTGTACTTCAGTAAATATTTATTGAATGTATGGGTGCATGGATAGATGGATGGATTCCTGCTCCTAGGACTGCTGCAAGGAAAATATTTTAGAATGCCCTCCTTAACTGATAACCCACCATAGGAAGCTATACCCGGTTAAGAGTTGGGATCCAGTGGCTAGAGGGACAGATGTGCGACAAAGCAAAAAGAGTAAAATGTCAATAGTAGAATCTAGGTAGTGGGTACATAAATGTTCCCTGTAAAATCATTTCAGTTTTTTTTAATTTGCTTGTTTTGGCTGCACTGGGTCTTCATTTGGGCATGAGGGCTTCTCTCGTTGAGGAGCATGGTCTAGAACTCCTGGGCTCAGTATTTGCAGTGCACATGGGCTTACTTGCTCTGCAGCGTGGTATCTTGGGCTTCCCTGGTGGCCCAGAAGGTAAAGAGTCTACCTGCAATGTGGGAGACCCACATTCGATCCCTGAGTGGGGAAGATCCCCTGGAGAAGGGAATGGCAACCCACTCCAGTATTCTTGCCTGGGAAATCCCATGGACAGAGGAGGCTGTGGCGGGTGACAGTCTATGGGGTCGCAGAGTCCCACACGACTGAGCGACTAACACTTTCACTTTCGTGTGGGGGTCTTAGTTCCCGGACCAGGAATGAAAGCTGAATCCCCTGCATCGGAAGGCCAATTCTTAACCACTGGACCACCAGGGAAGTTCCTATTTTAATTTTTCTGTTTGAGATCTCTCATGATAAAACCTTGGGAGAAAATATTTGAAGGCCCCTTTGTGATCAGGGAAGGGAGGAAGAAGAGACATCGTATAACATTGATCACATTTACAGACTGTCCAGTGGGCAGAGCCCTTTTCCAGGCCCTGGGTTTTGACAATGGTTGTTATTCATTTGGTCCACTTTCATAAGGCTTCACTGGATGTTAAAATATAAAATATTACCCTGTTGTTTAGTCACTAAGTCCTGTCCAATTCTTTTGTGACCCTATGGACTGTAGGCTCCTCTGTCCATAGGATTTCCCAGGGAAGAATACTGGAGTGGGGAACTTCCCTGGTGGTCCAGTAGCTAAGACTGCACATTCCCAATGCAGGCGGCCCATGTTTGATCCCCGGTCAGGGAACTAGATCCTACATGCCACAGCTGAAGAAACTGCGGGCTGCGGCAAACGTTGAAGGGCCCACATGCCGCAAATGAGACCTGGTGCAGCCAAGTAAATATTTTTTCAATTAAAAAAAAAAGAATACTGGAGTGGGTTGCCATTTCATTCTCCAGGGGGTCAGCCTGACCCAGGCATCAAATCTGCTTCTCCTGCATTGGCAGGCAGATTCTTTACAGCTGAGCACCTGGGCTTCCCTAAAAAAATATTACCCTACCACTTGGTAAATAGCTGCTACTTTGAGTCCTCTTCCTTTCCCCCTACCTCCCCCTCCCTCTCCCACTACCGGCCTCCCCACTAGGATCCCCAGATCTCCCCACCACCCAGGAACTGAAGAATTAACACCTGGCACAGCGAGGGATCTCAAGTCCATCCTGGTTGGTCAAGGTCTCTGCCATGTGGGTTGTAAATATTTAGAATATTACCCCTGGGCTGGAACAGCCTTGAGACATACTTTCCTCCCTGCCAGAGGCCAGACCATGGCTCCCTGGCCTCCTGCATCCTGAGGATGACGGCCCAGCCAGAGGACAAGGCCTCAGCAGGCCCCACGGACCAGGAGAGGTGAGGGTTGCTGAGGCCATCTCTGCCTCCCTGGATTCAGAAGCCCCTTCCATCCAACTCCCACCCACCCCCAGACAGAACCCAGAACCCCATCTCTTACCCTTTGCCCCCAGGCTTCCCCTTCCTGTACCTCTGACCCCATCTCAGTGTCCAACTGCCTTCCTCTGTCCCCTGGTCTCCTGGTCCCTGCCTGTCCCAGACTAATCCCATCACAGGCGAATGGAGCTGGTGAGACCCCCTTAAGGGTCCTTGGGACCCCAGAGTCACTCCTTCGCCTTCAGAGGACATGGGGGGTGTGGCAGATCCCAGAGCTGGATGCCCACAGTGCGAAAGCCCTTCTGGACCTGTGGCCACCAGGGGTAAGTACTCACCCCCAGGCACCCTCTCTGACCCTCCCCATGACACCCTGAACCAGTTAGGACCCTGCCGGTTGCCAGGGACAAGCACAACACAAACCAGGCAAACTGAAATCCTGCTTATTGATTCACATGACTGAAAAGTCCAGAAAAGACCAGTGAAAGTGAAAGTGTTAGTCGCTCAGTCATGTCCGACTCTCTGCGACCCCATGGATTGTAACCTGCCAGGTTCCTCTGTGTTTGGGATTTTCCAGGCAAGCATACTAGAGTGGGTAGTCATTTCCTTCTCCAAGGGATTTTCCCAGGGATCGAACTCGGGTCTCCTGCATTATAAGCAGATTCTTTATCATCTGAGCTACCAGGGAAGCACAAAAAGTCCAGAAGTAAAAGTAATTTTAGGGATATCTGAATCTTGAACATCAGACAATATATATATATATATATATATATATATTTCTCTTCATCCCATTTCTTGTTGTTGTTGTTTTCTTAACCACACTGCACAGCTTCTGAGATCTTAATTTCCTGACCAAGGCTTGAACCCAGGCCCCCTGTAATGGAAGTGCAGAGTCCTAACACTGGACCTCCAGGGATTTCCTTGGCTTTGCTTTAAACTTTGGGAAATTCTAAATATTTTTCACTGCAAATAAACACTTGTTCTTCAATATCCTGATAAGTAGGCATTTATCTTTCTAACATAACCAGAAAGACAGCTGAAGGTTCTAGTTCTGCTCCTCAAACGACATCAAGGACATCTCAGCAGTTCTCCTAGACTTCCCTTACGGTTGCCCAGTGGCTGCCCCAGACCCAAGCACATGTGTGCATTCCAAGCAGGAGGAAGGAAGAAAGGAGGCACCAGCTGCATTTTTTCCTTTTACCAGCAAAAACAAAAGCCTTCACAATTGATCCAGAATATACAGACAAGGCCCAGGTAGCAATATTTTTTAAAAGTTCACCTGGAAAGGATTCCCTGGCAGTCCAGTGGTTAGGACTCTGAGCTTTCACTGCTGAGGGCTTGGGTTTGACCCCTGGTGGAGGACCTAAGATCCTACAAGCCATGCTGTGCAGCCAGAAAGCAAACAAACCAAAAAATAAAAGCTCTCCTGGGAGTTATGTAGCCAGAGGTGAGAACCAGTGCCTACATCGATCACTACCTATCTTCTATGGCTGGGCCTGTTAATGCCCTGAACAAAGCTAGAGTTCTGCAAGGAGTAGGGAATAGATTTGGATAAAGCAATTCTAGATGGCTGGCCCAAGCACAGGGCCACATCTTACCAGGTTAGCAACCCCAGTGTAAAAAGAGGCCTCTTTCCAAAGAGCTCCCATGGGAGATTTCCATTGGCTGGATCTGGTTCACATTCGCATCTCTGAACTAACCACAGTAGTCAGAGAACACTCAATCCTATTGGCTAGGTCAGGTCATGGACCCACACTTAGGGCTCTTGGGAGAGTTAGTCCAACCTGCAGGACCTAAAGTAGAGAGTGGAATAGAGTTTTCTAAAGGAAATTTGGGGTGTGGGACCCAAAATAAAGGAAATGGATACTAGGCAGGCAATAGTAATAGACTTCTGCAGAATTCCTCTTCAACCTGGCCTTTGTCTCCCTTCCCCAAGAGTTTCCTGGTCATAGGACATCATCCCAGACAGGTCCTGGTGTTGAAGACAGGATCTTCACCAGGGGAAGTCAACACCTACCAGATCCAGAAGCTTCCTGGAGGTGAGGAGCCTACCCTCAAGTTTCCAGTCCACAACAAATTTATCACCAAGATCAGTCATTTTTTATTGTAAAATATCTCCTGAATCTTCCTAATCCTCTCTACCTCCATACCCTAATCCTAACCACCATCACCTCTTGCCCAGACAATTGCAGCAGCCACCTCTCTGGTCTCTGTGCTCCCACCCTTTTCTTCCTGCAGTCCATTCTGGACACAGCAGCCAGAGTGGTCTTTTGAAACACCAACCAGATGTTATACATTCCTGCCTTAAACCCTGCAAAGGACATGCAACATCTTTAAAAAAAAAAAGAAAGTGAAGTCGCTCAGTTGTGTCCGACTCTTTTCGACCCCGTGGGCTGTAGCCTACTAGGCTCCTCCATCCATGGGATTCTCCAGGCAAGAATACTGGAGTGGGTTGCCATTTCCTTCTCCAGGAGATATTCCCAACCCAGAGATCAAACCCGGGTCTCCCGAACTGCAGGCAGACGCTTTACTCTCTGAGCCACCAGGGAAGCCCTGCAACATTTTAGATAAACATTAAACTCCTCATGGGACTTCCCTGGTGGTCCAGTGGCTGAGACTCCATGCTCCCAATGCAGGGGGCCCGGGTTCAATCCCTGGTTGAGAAACTAGATCGTACATGCTGCAACTGTTTTCATGCCAAAATGAAGATCCCACAGGCTGCAACTAAGACCCAGTATGGCCAAATAAATAAATATTTAAAAGATAAACTCCTTATCATGGCCTATAAGATTATGATTAGCACTTGCTCACTACTGCCCATCATTCTCTCTGCTCTAGAGACTGTTTTTTCTGTTCCTTGAGCAGGCTAAATGTGTCCTAACTTCAGGGCCTTTGTATTTGCTTTTCCTGTATGAGTGCCCTTCCTTGAATGGCTAGTTTAGTCTCCATCTTTTCTACCTCTATAGAAATGTAATCTTCTTTGACCACCACAGCTAATGATAGGCCTAGTCACTTTCGATCACTCTATTTCATTTCTGGCACTCAATACACTATACACTTAGCATTATTTGTTTGCTCATTCATCTCCCTCCACTAAAAGGTAAGCTACAGGTAGGCAGTGAATGTATCTGTCTTTTGACAAATATATCTCCAATGCCTGAAAATAGTTATCTTAATAAATATTGCCTAATCAATGAATCATATTTGGTGGCATAAGTGGGATGCTAGCATAAGAATACAGGAAAAGAAGGGGACTGCAATGGCTAGAAATTTTTCTGTTCTGAAGGTTCTTGGGGGGAACTGCAGGATTGGGGAAGAGAGAGTCCCAGAAAAAAGAACGCTGCTACCCCTCAAGTTTTCTAACTTATTCCTTCTTGCCCTCTTTCCCCTCCACTACCTCAGGTGTGTGTCTGGAATCCTCTAAGCTCTGCATGCCAGATCTGCCCCATCTCCTGGCCTTCCTATCAGCCAGCAGGTACAGGTCATCCATTAAAGGTGCTAAGGAGGATCCTTCCCTATGACACCCCACCCACACTGTGGCCCCTGCTTATCTTTTCTCAGGGATATTTTGCCTAGAACATTGCTCTTGCCCCCTCCTACCCTGGGGCCCGAAGACCAAAACACAGGTGAGACATGATACTCTAAGGGAGAAAGAGTCCACCTATCCACCTCTTCGATCCAGGAGGATGGTACCTGGGGGACCAAACTACAGGGTTTGAGGGAGGATAAAGGGGACTGGAGGGGCTTCCCTGGTGGCTCAGATGGTAAAGAATCCTCCCACAATGCGGGAGACCTGGGTTCATTCCCTAGGTTGAGAAGATCCCCTGGAGGAGGACATGGCAATCCACTCCAGTATTCTTGCCTAGAGAATCCCCATGGACAGAGGAACTTGGCAGGCTACAGTCCATGGCATTGCAAAGAGTTGGACATGACTGAGCGACTAAGCACACAGCACAAGGGGACCTGAAAAAGTTGAGGGGGGTGGTGCTCAGCTCCTGGGTCTGAGTGAGGAGGTACCAGAAACTGAATCTCAGTTCCTCCAGTAATGAGGCTGAACACTAAGACTCCAAGGCTGGCCCCTTGGACACCTGGGACACCTCACTCCTGCTGTCCCCCAGATCCTCTGCAAATCGGCAGCATCCAACTCAGCACCTCAAGGAGGGTGCTCTTCCTGGTGAACAACCTCTACCTGGAGACCCACAGAGGATGGGGGATGGAGCAGACCCTGCCAGAGACAACTCCAGAGACTGCGGAGAGACACGGTCCAGGTTAGATAAGCAGGGCCCGGGGCCCCTGAGGGATGAAGAAGCTGCTGCTGCTGTTCTGTGGAACCCAACCCTCTCCCCACATCAGCCCCCAGGAACCCAGCCCCTCACCGTGTCTCCTGGGTGGAGGGCCCGCTCAGCCCAGAGGAACACCATCTTAGGCCAGCTCTGGCCAGCCTGGTGGAGGAGAAGGAGGATGAGGAGGAGGAGGATGACAAAGATGATGAAGAAGGACCTGAGGACATGCTCACTCAGCACGTCCGGGCTCTAGCCAGGGCCCGGAGCAGCTACGTGGCCAAGCAGTTCCGGAGCTTCCGGGCGCGCCTCACCTCAGGTGCTGGGGGCCCCCACAGGCCTGGGGACCCGGCCACAGAGCTGCTTCAGGACGTCCGGCACCTCCTTACTGACCTCCAGGATCACTTAGCAAAGGATCCCGATGTCAGGGCTGTCTTCGCAAGCAGGGGACCTGGGGCCCCCCAGAAGGAGGAGGAGCTAGGTAAGGGGGAGGACTGAGAGGGAACCGAGGGACACTCTCCAAACCCCCACAGGTTCACATTTGCCATCTCTTGGCCCTACATCGGTGTTCACATCCAACTTCGTTCTCTCCATCTCTGAGCGCATCTGTTTCCTTTTCTACTCACGCTCCCTTTCCCACAAGTAGCAACACCTACTCTGTTCACCACTGCTCCGTTTCACGCATGTGTGACAGCGCATATTCTCTCTCCCAAGCGGTTGTTCATACCCAGGATCCTTCTTCCACATGTGCTCACACCTACGTGTACACAAGCGGGTGGACAGAGGCTAAGGAGGGGTGGTGATTGGTGATGGTGGGTCAGTGGAGAGAACGTGGCATGGGTCAACCTGGCGGCCCTGCCTAACCCCATCTCAACCCTTGCAGGCCCCGCAGTGGAGGCGGCCTTGTACCGCGCGGTGCTGGCGCCTCTGAAGCCCGCCCTGTGGATGCGACTCCGCACGCTCCGCGCCCCAGAGCTGCGGCAACTACGGCGGCGACAGGTAGCCCTGCGGGCGGAGGCGGGGCCTCCGGGAGCCCAGGGGGCGGGGCGTGAGAAGCGAAGCCCCGCCCCTGCCCTACGGAGCCGCATTCATGAGCGCCTGGCGCACCTCCACGCCGCCTGCGCCCCGCGCCGCAAGGTGTCGCTCCTGCTGGCGGTGTGCAGTGACGTATACGAGGGTCTGGCTCGTGGGGAGAACCAAGGTAAAGTAGGGGTCTTGAGTCTACCTGGATGTGGAGTGACTTGAGGGTTGTGAGACCCAGGCAGCAGGCGGTTGTGCACACGTCGAGCGGGAGAAGATGGCAAGCTTTACGCGGACCTGGGGAATCTAGTGAGGGTCGTTTGCATATCCCGCAAAGTGGAAGGGTAGCCAGCACTCGCGGTCTTGTGGATGGGATGGAAGTTGCCAGCACGTCCCCTCCAACCCCAGAGCCTGTCCTCCCCTCCCTTAGAGCCCCTGGGGGCCGACGCCTTCCTGCCAGCGCTGACAGAGGAACTGATCTGGAGTCCAGACATTGGGGAGACGCAGCTGGACGTAGAGTTTCTCATGGAGCTCCTGGATCCGGACGAACTACGGGGAGAAGGTGAGCCCCCAGCCTCAGAACCCCGGGACCCGACAAGAGGCACCCTAGGCCCCCTGCCTGCAGTGGGAGGGAAGGCTGGCAACCTGCGCGGGGTGGGGGGGAGGTGGTGTTGGGCTTCGGGGGAGTTGAGATGGCTGCGCTGACCTCCTCTTCTTGCCCGTAGCCGGGTACTACCTGACCACGTGGTTTGGGGCGCTGTACCACATTGCCCACTACGAGCCTGACACGGCCCGTGCGCACAAGGGGCTCAGCTCTGAGGTCCGGGCCTCTCTGCGCCAGTGGCACCGCAGGCGGACGCTGCACAGACAGAGCCCCTCCGGGGACCAGGTGATCACTCCTTAGGACTGCGGGTGGCAGGGAGGGCTGGACCTGTTTCCTTTCTGACCCAGGCTCCTACCTCTCCCCACAGGCCAAGCTGCCCTTTGAGGAACCATGGGCGATGGAGATTATGCAAGAGACCAAAGATGATTAGAGATCTCAGACACTTCTGCCCCACAAGCAAGATTCAGGAGGCATCTGGGACAGCACCAACTTCTGACCCCTGTCGTTTAGAGGCAGGGGTTTCCAGGAAAAGGAAACAGGCCTAAAGACCTCTGAACCTTTACATTGGCTGTTCCTGTTTCCTGGCATGCCATTCCCCAATATCCACCTTGCTCCTTCCTTCTATTCTTTCAGACCCTTAGGTAGACATCACCTTCTTAGTGAGGCTGTCTCAGGCACTGCTGTCTAAAACTACAGCTTCTCTGACTGGATCCTCCCTGGGGTAAACAGAATAATGCCCCTCCCAAGATGTCCACCTGCTAATACCCATAATCTGTGAATATTTTACCTTAAGTGGTAAAAGGGACTTTGAAAAGTGATAGTGTTAGTCTCTCAGTCGTGTCCAACTCTTTGCGACTCCATGAACTGTAGCCCACCAGGCTCCTCTGTCCATTGGATTTCCCAGGCAAGAATACTGGAGTGGATTGCCATTCACTTCTCCCAGAGATCTTCCTGACCCAGGGATCAAACCTGGGTGTCCTGCATTGCAGGTGAATTCTTTACCATCAGAGCCACCAGAGAAGCCCAAAAGGGACTTTACCGATGTGATTAAATTAAGGATCTTGCTATGGGGAGATTATCCTGGATTCAGGTGGGCCCAATGTAATCCCCTTATAAGAGTGAGGCAAGGAGATCAGAGTCAGAGGAAGAGATATGATGATGCACACAGAGGTTGGAGTGATGTGGCTAGGAGCCAAAGAATGTAGGCATCCTCTAGAAGCTGGAAAAGACAAGGAATGGATTTTCCCCTGGAATCTCAGCGGGGACTCAGCTTTTGACTTTGTTTTTTAAAACTGAAGGGGACTCAGCTTTTGACTTTGTTTTTTAAAACTGAAGTATAATTAATTTACAGTGTTGTGTTAGTTTTAAGCATATTTAAAGAATATATATATATTCTTCAGATTCTTTTCCATCACAGGTTATTATGAGATGCTAAGTACAGTTCCCTGTGCTATGCACTTGGTCCTTGTTGTTTACCTACTTTATATACAGTACTCTTACTCAGTCGCTTCAGTTGTGTCCAACTCTTTGCAACCCCATGGACCATAGTCTGCCAAGCACCAAGCTCCTCTGTCCATGGGATTCTCCAGGCAAGAATACTGGAGTGGGTATTTTTTTTAATATTTATTTTATTTATTTGGCTGTGCTGGGTCTTAGTTGCAACATGAGGGGATTTTTAGTTGCAGCATGTGAACCCTTAGTTGCAACATGTGGGATCTAGTTCCCTGACCAGGGATCAAACCCAGGCCCCCTGCATTGGGAGTGCAGTGTTAGCCTCCGGACTACCAGGGAAGTCCCAACATGGTCTTTCTTTTGCGTGTGTGTCTTCGTTTTAATCTCCTCTTCGTGTAAGGACACCACTCATGTTGCATCCCTGGAGAAGGAAATGGCAACCCACTCCAGTACTCTTGCCTGGAAAATCCCATGGACAGAGAAGCCTGGTAGACTACAGTCCATGGGATCGCAGAGTCGGACACGACTGAGCGACTTCACTGTCTTTCTTTCTTTCTTTTCTTTCATGTTGCATCAGAGCCCATCTGTATGACTTCACTTTCACTTAATCACCCACCTCTTAAAAGCCCTTTCTCCAAATATAGTCACATTCTGAGTTCCGGGGTTAGGACTTGAACATATAAATTTGGGGAGGGAACACAATTCGGCTTTTTGACACTCTGTGGGTGGTATCTTGAGACCCTGACTAAGTTGCCCACCAACAACTTTTTAGCCCATGCTCTCAACACCTCTCTTTGATCCTTGCTGAATCATTGGATTTATTTGTACTATTCTATTCTGTTTATGGCAGTTTTCCACTTCCTGGAGTGAAATGATGTTTCCTGTATAAATAAATGTGTTTAATTTTTTAAAAAGTGAATTGATTTAAAGAAAATGATTAAGTAGCTAAGTGTATAGGTGACACATGGATACGAGGCAAAGTATGGGAAAGTGAGACTAAATGGCTGATGTTTGGAGTATCATTGGTTAATTATGGCTTTGGCTTCACTCTGAAGCTCTGGGATTCCTCCTGGATACCTCCTCTTGGACTCCCATTCCCATGATGTCCCAAACTGGCCACAGCATCTCCAAGAAACCCATTCCTCCTTCTAGTCCACATTTCAGGGGGCCCTCATGATCCCCAAGTCCCTAGACCAGAGCCCAAGCCTCATCCTGGACCCTTCCTCTCCTCCCGCTTCCCCCCACTTCCTCCCCTTCCACAGCTCCATCATGGTCCAGCCCCAGCCTCCCCCTGCCTCCTGGCTCCCAGTCCTGGGAATCCTGTCCCATGCCCTCCAAGTGGCAGCCAGAGGAAATTTTAAAAATAGATCCGAGATCTACCTCTCAGGCCAAAAATTAGGTTTGCAAGAAACACAATTTTATTTTTTTATTCTTTGATATCTAAGCTGAGCCCTCCTCCCACCATGTTGGGAAGAAATTTTAACCTGAGAGGAAATTTTAATTTGTTTGTTTAATACAATAAGCCTCCCACTGCCCCCTGGTTCATCCTAGGGCCTGGTCACAGAAGTCAGCTGGAGACAACCCACCATCTTGATCTTGAGGCCTCTTCTCATCCTGATGTTCCACTGTTTGCCCAGGTCACGTAGCCCAGCTCACTCCAGGTGAAGGCCTGAGTGCTGCCCAGGGCCCTTGAAGCCCACAAGTTCCCATAGGGCCTGCCAGACTCTCATCTCCTCCCACTCGCCCCCTCATTCACCTGCTTCAGCCTCACTCACCTCCTCATTGCTCCCCACACCTGCCAGGCATCCACCCAGCCCAGGGCCTTTGCCAGACTTTCCCCTACCTGTGTTGCAGGAGAAGGGGGAGTGAGAGAATGGTCACATCCCAGGTCTTGATGGGGTAGGCTGCCAAGGATTCGGGATGGGCTGCCAAGTTATGGTCCATGGCTTTGGGCAGAAAAGAATTTAAGAGCAAGCCGTGGTAAAGTGAAAGCAACTCTATTTAGAGAGAAACACATTCCACAAGCAGAAAGAGGGTCATCTCAGAAAGTGAGAGCAATCTTGGGAAATCCACCCTTTTATGGTCAGCCTTGGAACTGTCCTGGTGCCTGGGGTATGTCATTTAACATATGCTAATGTGTTACAATGAGCATAGAATAAGGCTCAAAGTTTATTGTTGTGGCAGTGGTTGTTTACTCATTCAACTTGTCCAGCTCTTTTGCAGCCCCATGGATGGTAGCCTGCCAGGCTCCTCTGTCCATGGGATTTCCCAGGCAAGAATACTGGAGCTGGTTGCCATTTCCTTCTCCAGGTGATCTTCCCCACCCAGAAATCGAACTCGCATCTCTGCATCATCTTCTCTATGACTTCTCAAAAAGTGCAGCCTCCCTTCCTGTTTATCTTGTTAGGGAAACATTGACCAAAACCACCTGCCTTGGCCAGGCATGATGCTAACCACTTGCCTGAGTTGTCTCACAACAGGAGGTCCTGACACCAGCCCATTGTATATCTTGTAAAAAAACTAACTCAGAAGAATTTGGGAGGGGCCAAAAGGAGGAGGGAGGAGATGCTGTGTTCTGCCAACCTCCCAGAATCTTCCTCGCTGGAATCCATCTTGGTTGAAAGATGCACACACCACCAGGAAGGACCCTGAGTCAGAATGATTAGCCAGAGACAACCTGGGAACTAATCCCGTCACCATAAAACCTGAGAGTGCAAGCCATGTGGCAGAGCAGCTCTCCTGGGTTCCCTTAACCTGCTGCTCTGCACCTGGGCGCCCCTTCCCAATAAAGTCTTTTGCTTTATCAGCAAGGGTGTCTCCTCAAAAAATTCATTTCTGAGTGTTAGAAAAGAGTCCTCACTCAGACCCTGGAAGTGTTGCATGGAGAAGTCAATTCTGATTCCATGTTGAAACTGTTTCTCTGACTTGCTTTTATTATTATGATCATACATAATGGCCTGCCTCAGAGAATCCTGCCCCTCTGCCTGACTATTAAAGTGCCTTTGCTCAGAACCCTGTCCACCTGTAGATGGCAGGAAGGAAGAAATTAACACATCTCCCTGAGGTTTGCCATTCTAGGAGATATTTGCAAGATTAATGACCATGTTACTTTGTTTCCTTATTTCCTCCTCCTCTCTGATATTTAAAAGAACCTGGTATTGAGACCCAGATAAGATGGTTATTTTGAGACATTAGCCTGCCCTCTTCTTGGTCAGTCACCTCTCTAAATAAAGTAGAATTCCTTGCCTCAACACCTTGTTTTCATGGCCTAGGACCAGTAGAAAGAGCTTGGACTTTGTAACAGAAGCAGTACCTCTTCCTGCAACAATCTGATACTATGTATCAATCATTCTCAGCAGCAATTTGTTAAAAATACATATTCTGGAAATAAATGCTCACAAGTATGGTCAATGGAGAAGGCAATGGCAACCCACTCCAGTACTCTTGCCTGGAAAATCCCATGGACGGAGGAGCCTGGTGGGCTGCAGTCCATGGGGTCTCTAAGAGTCGGACACAACTGAGCAACTTCGATTTCACTTTCACTTTTCACTTTCACTTTTCACTTTCATGCATTGGAGAAGGAAATGGCAACCCACTCCAATGTTCTTGCCTGGAGAATCTCAGGGACGGGGGAGCCTGGTGGGCTGCCGTCTATGGGGTCGCACAGAGTCGGACACGACTGAAGTGACTTAGCAGCAGCAGCAGCAGCAAGTATGATCAAATGATTTTTGACAAAGGTTTCATATCATTGGACTGGGGAAGAATCGTCTTTTCAATGAATGGAATTGGGAAAACTGGATGGATGCTACTGCTAAGTCTGTGCCAAGTCCGACTCTGTGCGACCCCAGAGACGGCAGCCCACCAGGCTCCCCTGTCCCTGGGATTCTTCAGGCAAAAACACTGGAGTGGGTTGCCATTTCCTTCTCCAATGCATGAAAGTGAAAAGTGAAAGGGAAGTCACTCAGTAGCGTCCGACTCCTAGCGACCCCATGGACTGCTGCCTACCAGGCTCCTCCGTCCATGGGATTTGCCAGGCAAGAGTACTGGAGTGGATACCCACATGCAAAAGAATTAAGTTGGGGGACTTCTCTTGCAGTCCAGTGGTTAATACTTCATGCTTCTAATGCAGGGGGCTAGATTAGATCCTCGGTCAGAGAACTAAGATCCCTCATGCTGTGCAGCACAGCCAAGAAAATTTAAAAAATAGTTTTTTTAAGAATAAAGTTGGACCCTTTTCTAAAAACGTATACAAAAATTAACCTGAAATGGATGAAAGACCTAAATGTAAAAACTATAAATCTATTAGAGGAAAACATAGGGGAAAGTTCTGTGACATTAGATTTGGCAACGATTTCTTGGATATGACACCAAAAGGACAGGCAACAAAGATTAACTGGAATACATCAAAAATTTTAAAATGTGGGGAACTTGTTGCTTTCACTGTTGTGGGCTGGTTTCAGTCCCTTCTAGGGGAACTAAGATCCTGCAAGCCACACAGCATGGCCAGGGAGGTGGGGGACGGGGGGGCGGGGAACAATCAACAGAATGTAAAATCAACCCATTAAATAGGGGAAAGTATCCGCAAATCATAAGGGGTTAATATCCAGAATATATATGAGATATAGATATATATATATATGATTTCTAAAACTCAGCAGCAACAACAACAAAACCCAAACAATAAAGTTTTTTAAACAGGCAAAGGAATTAAATGGAGATTTCTCCAAAAAGGATATGCATGTGGCTAAAAGGCTCATGAAAAGATAATGTGCTCAGTCGTGTCCAACTCTTTTGAGACCCCATGGACTGTAGTCCGCTAGGCTCCTCTGTTCATGGGAGTTCCCAGGCAAGAATATTGGAGCAGGTTGCCATTTCCTCCTCCAGGGGATCTTCCTGACCCAGAGATCGAACCCATATCTCCTGCATTGCAAGCAGATTCTTTACCACCAAGCCATCAGAGAAGCCTTCAAAAGATAATAAATATCACTCATCATTCAAGAAGTGCAAATCAAAATCACTACAAACCACCATTTCATGACCCTTAAAGAGGCATGCTTTGTTTCACTTATTTATTCTCTGGCTCCCCAGAAACCCAAGGGTAGATTCTAACTAATGTCTAGTGGCTTGCCTGCCTGCTGGAGGAGGTCATCAAGAGAACACACATGACTGCCAGTTGACCTGAGAGCTGGACCCAGGCCATCAGAGGCTCCTCACCCTCTCCCCTGTCCTTGGAATGTACACTGCCCACTGTTCCCACAATGGGAGTTGTTCCAAGGGCACACAATTCTGGGAAAGTACGGTGTTGTTGAGACCATCTAGATGGTATACCTGACGGCCCAGTCAAGGCCTCTGTACATAGAGTTTGAAGATTCTTGCAGGTGGGTGCAGAGATCTGTTCATCTTTTGGCTGCCCAAGATAAGCCTCCTATAAACTTTCCCTTGCTTGTTACACCTGCCGTCTAGCACCAGGTTTTCTCTGGTGACTCAGCAAAGGATCTGCCTGCAATGCAAGAGACCCGAGTTCGACCCCTGAGTCACAAAGAGCCCCTGTAGAAGTAAATGGCAACCCACTCCAGTATTCTTGCCTGGAGAATTTCATGGACAGAGGAGTCTGGCAAGCTACGGTCCACGGGGTCACAAAGAGTCGGACGGGACTGAGCGACTAACACTGTCAGTTTTCTATCTGGACATGCCTCTTTCTTGGCATCTTCTGACCCTCTATGTTCAGGGGCCAGTTTGTGAATCAACAATGCCACAACTTTAGGAGGTAAAGATGGTATTATCAGCATCCCCTTTTCACAGTGTAAGACTCAGAGATAAGGAAGGGGTCTTGCCCAGGCCACATAGTTAGGAAATGGCAGAGCCAGGATTTGGACCAGGTCATCTGTCTCCTTTGCGTGTGTGTGGTCCCAACCTAGAAAACCAACTCACCTGGGCTGAGAGAGGCTCTAAGTTGAACACCAGCTGCCCAAGAGTGGGAATTTTGTGTGTCTTGTTCACTACTGAATCCCCAGTGTCTAGAACAGGGTCTGGCAGTACCTAGTAAATATTTGTCTGATCAAGGAATGAATGAATTAAAATAAATACTTAACTTTCAACCAGTTTATTATTATTGTTGTTTTTAAAAGTAATAGAAGTTGAGGGCTTCCCTGGTAGCTCAGTAGTGAAGAATCCACACGCCAGTGCAGGAGACACGGGTTCCATCCCTCGTTGGGGAAGAGCTTCTGAGCCTGTGCTCTAGAGCTCAGGAGCTGCAACTCCTAGCCTACACACCCCAAGTACTGAATCGTGTACGCCCTAGAGCCTGTGCTCTGAAGCAAGGGAAGCCACTGCAATGAGAAGATCACAACTAGAGAATAGCCCCTGCTCTCCACAACTAGAGAAAAGCCTGAGCAGCAGCAAAGACCTCACATAGCCATAAATAAATAAATAATATTTTTTTTTAAGTAATAGACGTTGGTTGGATACTGCGGTAAACTACTTCGGAAAATGACTTTTCTTTAAAAGTTGAATATATACCCACCATATGATCCAAGCATTCCACTCCTGGGTATATAGGCTAAAAAAAATGAAAAATATCTACACAAAGACTTGCACATCAGGACTTCCCTGGTAGTCCAGTGGTTAAGACTCCGAGCTTCCAGTGCACTGGGTCCAGGTTTGATCCCTGGTCAGGGAACTAGATCTCACACACCACAACCAAGACCCAGTTCAGCCAAATAAATAAGATTAAAAAAAAAAAAAAAGACATGCACGTCGA
This sequence comes from Bos indicus x Bos taurus, assembly GCF_003369695.1. Taxonomy (NCBI): domain Eukaryota; kingdom Metazoa; phylum Chordata; class Mammalia; order Artiodactyla; family Bovidae; genus Bos; species Bos indicus x Bos taurus. The sequence continues at coordinate 17,306,203 of NC_040093.1, forward strand.
TGTTCATAGCACCCTCATTTGTAATTGCCAAAAATTACAAATAACCTAAATGCCCACCAGTGGGTGACTCGTAAACAAATTGTGATGACTTGATAAATAAACTATTGCATGCGATGGAACAGTACTCAGAAATAAAAAGAATGAATTATTTCTAAACATAAACGAACCTCAAAAGAACTATATTGAAGGGAAAAAGCCAGACATGAGAGTACATACTATAGAATATCATTCTAAAAAAATGCAAACTAACCAATAGCGATAGAAAGTAGATTGGTGCTTGTCTGGGGATGTGTGTGTGTGGAAGGGTGAGGGATGAAGGGTTTATCAAGAAGCAGGAGGAAATTCAGACATGATGGATATGCTCATTAGTTTTGCGTCATTATCTTTTTTTTTTTTTTTGACGTTCTTCAGAACATACATTTAACTTATTCATTTATTTTTAATTTTTGTTGTTTTCATGGTTAAGCCGTCGCTGCTGCTGCTTCTTTTTTTGTTGTTGTTATTTATTTGGCTGCACTGGGTCTTACTTGTGGCACATGGGAACTTCCATCCTCTTTGTAGCATGTGGGAACATTTTAGTTGTGGCATGGGGGATTCGGTTTCCTGATCAGGGATCAAAACCAGGCCCCTGTGTTGGGAGCATGGAGTCTTAGCTACTGGCCCACCAGAGAAGTCACCTTTTTTTTTTAATTGAAGGATAGTTGATTTATAATATTGTGTTAGCTTCAGGTATACAGCACAGTGTTTCAGTTATACACATATATATTCTTTTACAGATTCCCTTTTAAAAAATTTTTAATTAACTTATTTTTTATTGAAGTATAGTTGATTTACAATGTCAATGTGTTAGTTTCAGGTGTACAGCTAAGTGATTCATATATTTTATATATATATATATATATATATATATAATATATATATATATATATATATATGCATGTGTGCATGCTAAATTGCTTCAGTCATGTCCGACTCTTTGCAACAATATGGATTGTAGCCCATGAGGCTCCTCTGTCCATACGATTCTCCTCGCCAAAATACTGGACTGGGTTGCCATTTCCTTCTCCAGGGGATCTTCCTTACCCGGGGATGGAACTCCTGCACTAGAAGGTGGGTTCTTTACTGCTAGCATCACCTGGGAAGTCTGTGTGTGTGTATACATACATACATATATATATATGCACTCTTTTTCAGATTCTTTTCCCATATAGGTTATCATGAAATATTGAGTATAGTTCCCTGTGCTGTACAGTAGTAGGTCTTTTGTTTCTTTTGGTCATTATCTTGACTGTGGTGGTATTTTCACAGGTTTATACACAAGTCAAAACTCATCAACTGTATACTTTATAGTTTTAATTTTATTTTTTTAAATTATTTTTGGCTGCACTGTGTGGCATGTAGGATGTTAATTCCTTGACCAGGTATTAAACTTGCACCCCCTGCACTGGACGTTAGGAGTCTCAACTACTGGACTGCCAGGGAAGTCCCCAGCAACTGTATACTTTGAATATGTATGGTTTCTTGAAAGTCAGGCATATCTCAATAAAGCTTGAGGAAAATTAAGTTGCAACTGTGTAATGCAACTGAGAATTTTTCCCCTACCAGGCCGGCTTTACCCATTAACCCCTAAAGGCATCTGAGTTTTCAATTTGAGGCCCAACAGACCATGAAGCTATTTCCGTTCAAAGCCCTGAAGAGGCTTTAAAAAAAGAAAAGAAAGCTGACCTATTCCTGCTTTGGGGCTTGTCACATTTCTCTCCTGAGACACTGAGCCCACAGGAGACCAATTTCTTGAATAAGTGAAGAAAAAAAAATAAGAATATGCATAGGGGAAAAAAAAAGCAGCTGAGCAGATGGGAACATGGCTAGTTACCCCACTTAAAAGTGGGAAGGTGGAGTGGGCGGTGAAGATGCAGGAGAGGGGATGTGGGGGGAGGGTGGCTGTGGTTCTCTCAGGAAGCAAGAAGAAAGACCCTGTTGAGAGGAATATGATGTTAGAGGGTTTGATTAATTTATTTTATTTATTTGGCTGTTCTGGGTTTTAGTTGCAGCACGTGGGATCTTCAGTCTTTGCTGTGGCATGTGGTATCTAGTTCCTGATCAGGATGGAACCCGGGCCCTGTGCATTGGGAGCATGGAGTCTTAGCCACTGGACAACCAGGGAAGACCCGCTGGTAGAGATTTGAGGAGAAGATCTGATATATCCTCTGGGAGAATCAAGGGATGTGTGTATGTGTGCGTGCATGCGTATATGCGCATGCACACGCACGCTTAGTTGCTCAGTCATGTCCGACTCTTTGCCACCCCATGGACTGTAGCCCGCCAGGCACCTCTGTCCAAGGGGATTCTCTAGGCAAGAATATTGGAGTGGGTTGCCGTGCCCTCCCCCAGGGGATCTTCCCAACCCAGGAATTGAACCCAGGTCTCCCGCATGGCAGGCGAATTCTTTACCATCTGAGGCATGAGGGAAGCCCAAGGGACCGGGGACACAGGAAAATCACACACCATTGTGCATCCATTCCAAGTCCATGGGAATGAATTTAAGGTGAGACCGGTTAACATGATTGTGTATTTTTCTCCACCCACATTCACCTGCACAGATGCAGGCATGTGATAGATGGAGCCTTAGATTTAATAAGGATTGTGGTTTTGCAAGATGAGTAGGGTGGAGTGTATAGAGAATGGGCATAAGGTCGGGTGCAGTGATTACAGTGGTTGGTCAAGGAATTTAATCTGTGTGAAGGTACGAGGGAGCTGAGCGGCCATGGAAACATGGTAGGGCTAATGAATTATTGGAGTTGAGCTTCTGAAAGGAATGAAACAGATAGGCAATAGATACAGAGTAACACACGTGAAACTGAGGTTCTAAAGAGGCTGTGGTTAGTGAGACAAGGTCTAAGTATGGCCTTGGGAGGGACACACAATATCATAAATCCACTATACTTCAATTTAAAAAATTACTGGGACTTCCCTGGTGGTCTAGTGGTTAAGAATTGGTGATTCTACTACAGGGGGCATGGGTTTGATCCCTGGTCCAAGAACTCAGATCCCACAAGCCATGCAGTGGTCAAAAAGTAAATACATAAATAAAATTTTAAAATAAAAAAAAAATTGTGTGTTTTTTTTTTAAGGCTACAAGCCAGAGGAATCCCCACCTCCCTCTGGATTGGGTTTTGCTGTAAGTGTTCTAGAGTGGTTATGCACACCCCCAACACTGACATGGACACACTCCCAGGAGAGCTGGTCCTGGGAGGCCATGGAACAGGTCTTTGTCAAACGGAGAGGGAGAAGAGATTCTCCTTAAAAATGCAGCATCTCTTAGTGGATAGAGGACCAAAAATAGCTGGGGATGTTGGCCACCGCTATGAGCCCTGCAGGCATTATCTGTGCCTCTAAAGAATCAACTTGCAATGCTGGAGATGTGGGTTCAATCCCTGGGTCAGGAAGATCCCCTGGAAAAGGAAATGGCAACCCACTCCAGAATTTTTGCCTGGAAAATCCCATGGACAGAGGAGCCTGGCCGGGTACAGTTCATGGGGTTGCAAGGGTTGTACACGACTTAGTGACTAAACCACCACAAGCCCTGCAGATGGCATAGTTTTAAATCATGAGGAATTTTGACCCCTCAGACCATCCTGTGAGCTTGGTGTTCAAAACACATCCATAACCTGCTCACTTCAATCCCTCCACGGCTCCCATCCTGATCTCTTCCACCTTCTCCAGCCGTTCCCACTGACTCAGCCTCCTCACCGTCTTCCTGCTCCCATCTCACCTCCCACAATTTCCCACACCCACAGCCCACAGCCACAGGGCTCCCATGAACACCTGACCCGGATCAGGGCCCTCCCCTGCTCATAACCATCCTGAGACCTCGTCTCAAAGTCCTCCCCTCCCTGTGGCCCAGGAGGACACTCACAAGCTGCCCTCTCCCTGTTCCCTGATGTCATCACTTACCATTTACCCCTTCTTCCCTTTACTCCTGCCACAAAGTGTCAGTCGCTCAGCAGTGTCTGATTCTTTGTGACCCCATGGGATTCTCCAGGTAAGAATATTGTAGAATACTGGTAGCCATTCCCTTCTCCAGGGGATCTTTCTGACCCAGGGATCGAATCCCGATCTCCTGCATGGTGGACAGTTTCTTTACCACCTGAGCCAATAGGGAAGCCCCAATTCCTGGAACACATCAGGCACACTGTCACCTCAGGGTCTTTGCACTGGATGTTCCCTTGGAATGCTCTTCCCCCTGCATCTACATGACCTCCTCTCTCTCTACTTCAAGGCTTTGCTAAAATGTCATCTTGTAAATAATAATAATAATAATAATAAAATAGAGACTTCCCTGGTGTCCAGTGGTTAAGGCTTTGTGCTTCCAATGCAGGGGGCTCAGGTTCAATCCCTGGTTGGGGAACTAAGTGTGGCATAGCCAAAAAAATTTTAAATTTTTAAAATACAATAATAAAATAAATATCTTCTCAGCGAGGCTTCCCCTGAACACCCTTCTGAGCCAACTGCTCTCATGCACGTTTCATCCTCCTTCCTTATTTTACTATCTTCATAACAGTTATCATCATCTGATACATGTTTTACTTGGGATTGTGCATCTTTTACACTAGATTGTAAACTCCAGGAAGGAGGGAGTTTTTTCCTATCTTGTTCATCATTTTATCCCAGATACCCCAAATAGTGTGAGCTCAATAAACATCTGTTATATGAATGAATGGTCCTTGGAGGAATTAAAACATACCTACTTCTGGCTCCCAAAGAGCCCAGATGCTAGTGAGGTGACAAAAATTAAATAATTAGATATTTTCACATGTCAATAAGAGCAAAGATGGGAAACCGTGATTATGTATGGGGGCTAACTAGGCAGGGTGCTTAGCAAGTGACATTTGAGCCAAGGCCTGTCAAATGAGGAGCAAATATTTGGGAGAAGAGTGTTCTCTAGACAGACTAGTAGCCAGTGCAGCATCAGGAATGAGCTTTGGGTATTTGATGAACAGAAGGAAAACCAGTGTTCATGCCACGTGGAGGACAAGGGGAAAGGGTTAGGCGTGGATTTAGATGGGCCCACAAAGGTTAGATTATGCCCTGGGGGTGCTAAGGAGGGGAGGATTTGTTTTTTCAGAGGCTAGTTAATCTTCAGCTGGTCTTTCCCTTCTCCCGGCCTCAGTCTCTGAACTGGAGGTAGATCTGAGGTTCCGTTTGGACATTCTCAGCACCTCTCAAGACCAGCTAACGATGTGAGTTGAGTGCACCTGCACCCAACTCCAACAGAGGCCCCAGAATGCGAAATCACTTTTCCAACGCCACAGAGCTAGTAGGTTCACCGTCCACATCTGAAAGCTGACAGTCTGACCCCGGGACCCACGCTCTTAATCTCCAGGGTATACTGCAGCCCCACTCCACCCCCACTCCATAACAGGCACTGCAGTGGTTATGCGTCTTTCCGGCAAATTCTTCTATATCTGCCACTTACAAGCGGTGGGATCCTGGGTTAGTTGCCAGCGTCCCCTGAGCTCATTTCCCTGTCTGTATAATGAGCACCCCAACATTCACCTCAACCAACGCAACACTTGGCTGACCAGGAGCAAAGAGGCATTGATTCCCAAACAACTGTGCCACTTTCTGTGAGGGATGTGCGGCGGGTGTTGAGAGGTTGGAGTTGTTTGGGGAAAAGGGACGCGGAGTCTTCCCATCCTCTTTTTGCGTTGTTTCCTCCATTCAATTGCGGGGCAACTCTCGGTCTCCCCCCGCAACAACCCCCCCACGTGTTTTTTCCCCCGGCTGGAAAAAGGTCGTGGTCCCTTTAAGGCCCGCCCCTCCCTCCCCCAAAACTTCCCAGTGTCTGCTCTCTTTTCGATCTCGGACGGCCGGCCAGGCTCGCCGCCGAACTGGTAGGGGCTGGGGGCGAGGGGTCAGGGATGGGTGCGGGGGGATCCGAGGGAGGCGCCGCCCCGGGCCCGCGGCCGCGGTCCGCGTGCAACGGGTGGGGGAGGGGCGGAGGCTGGGAGCTCGGGGGGTGCAGATAACGCGGCCGTTCGGTCGCCCGCCGTGGACGCGCTCGAGGGGGCGAGCGGCCTGAAACGTGTCGCGCGGGGGACGGTTCCGCCGCGTCCCGTCGGCGCGCGCCGGCGCGAGGGGCGTCCGGGCCAGGCGCGGGGGCGGGGAGGGGAGGGGCCCCTTCTCTCCCCCTCCCCCCACCGCATTCCTCTGACGTCGGGACCTCGGCGACCCCGCCCTTCAGTCCGACCCGCCCCGCCTTAATTCCGTCGCTCCGATCACGTGTTGGAGGCGCTGCGCCGTCCCCCGTCTCCTTTTGGCCGGCCCCTTCGGATCTTTCCGGGGTGATTGAGAGCTGATTTAGATCCAGATCAGCCTACCCCAACTTTCACCTCCCCAAACTCACAGAGCTACCAAGCCGATCCCACTCTCTTAGTGCCACTGACCCCATTTCAAACTTAGTTTCCACGAGGACACCCTATTTCAGGAAGCCCCTTTCGCCCGAGTGGAAAAGTTCCGTAGCATCTTTAGCCTCTTCCATTCTCCTTCCCTCCTCCCCACGACCCCCCACACCCACTACCCGCCAGCAGACAGCCCCGTAAGGTTATAGAGTTCTTTGGGCCGGATCCTAGGGTCAACCCCGGACCCCGCCCCCAACGTTCCGGGCCTTGGCCGTCGTTGGACCCTAAAGACTGGGTGGGTGTTCTTTGCGTGGGTAGCCCTACCCGTCCCAGAGGAAATGAGGCCCGTCGGACACTTAGAACACCATAACTGCTCGCCTTTGCCGAGTAGCTAGCTAGCACTGTGCCGGGTGCTGTGCCTGGCGGTTGGTGGCGGGCGGGGTCGTGGGCAGCTTCACTAAGATCAACACACAGATCACACAAGCACTTTCATGCTACGAAAAAGGGCATTCACCAAACTGACAACCCAGAATAGTAAGGACTGTCGAGTGAAAACCGGTGGCCTGAGCTATCAGGGGTTATCATGAGGGAAACCGAGGGTCTGGGATGGTAGGGCCAAGAACGCTTTTCAGCGTGAACTGAGCACGAACAAGAGAAATTTTAGAATGTTAATCCCTAATTCTGGCAGGAGGGATAGTGGATTAAAGTGTTCTAGTTCGAAGAGCCTGCTCGGGCATAGATCGAGTGGTGCGAGATTCTTCCCTTTCTGCAAACTAAAAGGAGTTATTTGTGGTTGAATTTAGAGGTGAAGTGGTGAAAGGACGCGGGCGAATTGGACAGGGTCATAAGATAGACGGCAGCAGCACATGGTTTAATACTGAGGGAAAGGGTCAAATTGAGTTTAAAAAAGTTTTTCCCTCTGGCATTGTGAAGGTTAGCAATGGAGAGGAATAGGAGATAGGGATCGGTACAGAGCTGCACTGGCAATTGCCCTTTAAGAGTCTACCCTGCCGGTGCTGCTCACAGGAGTCCACACACACTCTCGGTGCTCCAGGCCTTCCCTCCTCTGGAGGGTCGCCCCGCCTCCGGAGGTGACTGAACGCGATTCGCGCGTGCGTCCTCGGTCCCGATCCTTTCGTAGACTGCGCCAAAGTGGGTTCCCCTTTTTCACCCAATCAGGGGTCACCAGTGGGCCTAACATCTAGTGAGAGGACTCTTTCCACTCTCAATTAACTAATCGGGCGTCTAGCAGAAGATCGGCGTCTGCAGTAGCCATTGGAGAGAGGCAAAGGGAGGGGCCGTCTTGTTTCCTTGTGGAGAGGCGAAGGGGTCTTTTGGTTTGATGGATTAGCGAGAAAAACCAATGAAAGTGGGAAGGAGGCGGGGCTTTTGACAGTGAGGGTGTGCTGCTCCTATCAGGTACTCCTAAGGAGGCCATGCCGTGCCAGAAATCCAACCAATCAAGTTAGAGTTTATTTTAAGGCGGCGGGGCCAGAGAAATGACTGGCAGAAAGCTCTCGCCTATAAGAAGTGTCCCAGACAAACGAGGGCGGGCACTCCTGCAGAAGGGCGTGCGCTTTATCCAATAGGCGCGCAAGGCGTATGGAGGCTTCCCCTCCCCCCGCGGCGGGACCAGTGGCTCCCCCTATCGGGTGGGGGCGGCGGGTGACGGGCGTGTCCCTCCCCCAATGAGAGGCGGGGGGAGGCGGGTTCTGCGCCGCCATGTCGCGGAGGCTGCTGCCCCGGGCGGAGAAGCGGCGTCGGCGGCTGGAGCAGAGGCAGCAGCCGGACGAGCAGCGGAGGCGGTCCGGAGCGATGGTGAAGATGGCGGCGGCGGGCGGCGGAGGCGGCGGTGGCCGTTACTACGGCGGCGGCAGTGAGGGCGGTCGGGCCCCCAAACGGCTCAAGACTGACAACGCCGGCGACCAGCATGGAGGCGGCGGCGGCGGCGGCGGAGGAGCCGGGGCGGCGGGCGGTGGCGGCGGGGTGAGGCCAGGGTCCTGGACGCCGGAGATGGTCGGGCAGGGAGGAAAATTTTCTCACTTTGAGGGCATTTATTTGTTGGGGGGCTGTGCGCACGCGCCCAAGCCCTCACTCTGTAGAAGGGGTGGGGGAGGGGCGGGCGTTGGGCAAACGGCGGGGTTTGCGCGAGGACAAGCGCTTGCGCGTGCGCGCTCTACAGAACCGGGTGTAGGGGGGCGGAGGAAACTGCTCGCGCTGCAGGTGCTGCAGTGCGCAGGCGTCGCGGGCTGGCATGTGGGGGCCGGGCACGCGGCCGGGCCGGTTTTTTTTTCTTTATCATTCTCTTCGCTGGCCCTCTGCGCAGGCGCACTTCTCCTGTCCGGGCCTCGTGGGCGGTTGTGCGGGGGGTGGCGGGGACCGCCTGAGCGGGAACTAGTGGGTGGTGGCCTTTTCCGCGCCTGAGTTGGGCATTATGCCTGAACACTGTTTAGTTTTGTAGCGTCATGTTTTGTCTCAATACAGAAATTTATTTACTTGGGGGTATTTACCCAGATCAAAGTATGCCTCATTTAGTGAACATTGAAAACCGGAAGAAAAAAGTTGTGAAAGGTCTTTTTAGATATTTGGAAGTTTAACCATGCTTTGGAGTCATCACAAGTTTGCTTACAATTTCTGGGGTTAGATGGGTGCGGTAGGTTTGATGAACGAAAATGTTCCCTGAGGGGTGGGCACTTTGGAAGGAATTCAGCCTCTTCAGCGTCCTACGTCGAAAAGACAACCAATTGTTACTCCTGGCTTGGAGCCCATTTTTTCTTCCCTGGAAGTTCATGAAATCATGTCCGGTTCAGCCATTTGCAGGGTTTTCCAGGGTTTAGTGGCGCTCTGTAGCTGCGGTTTACAGGCATTTAAAGTGTGTGAGAAGCTTCATTGCATGCATAATACTTAAAATACTTAACACTCTTCTATAAGATAAAGAATGGTGTTACTATTACACATTTGATTTTGTAGCTAAACTAGGGAGCAGCTGGGATTAGTACTGATGAGGGCTGTGGAACTCCAAATCGCTGAGCTGGTAACCTCAGGCGGGTGTGGTGCCTGTGGTTTGTGTGGTTCATTCCTGAAATAGAATCCCATTCTGCCCCTGTTACATGGGCTTCTGCCTAGTGGTTCTCAGATGGGAGGCTGGGCCCAGAGCCCAGGAGAGGAGGAGAAGCTTAACTTTCCTCTTGACTCTCAGAGACTTTTGTCTGTGGGTGGAAAAATACTTCCCCTGGGAAGGGAAGTGTCCTGGTTTTTAGTGATATGGGTTGGAGTTTTGTGTTTTGTTTTAAGACTTTCCTCACCCTCTTTTTCCTTAGTTTGGTGTCTAGGTAGTATTTTTCAATACAGATTTTGGTGGGAGAGTAAAGACTGGCCTGGATGCCACAGCGTCTGAGGCACCTGCTGGACCTGGGGATGAGTGGTGGGGAACAGCAGTGTTTGGCTGTGTGGTGATGGCAGCTTCCTCCAATAGAGGATGAGCGAAGAAGCTGGGATGAATGGAAAGGGAATGTCCCGGTTCAGGCTGCAGCAGAACATTGAGTCCCCTTTCCAAAGCCACTCTTCCCACATTTCTTTGGTCAGTTGGAAGAGATTGGTTCTGGGAAGAATGAATTAATAAGATGGGGCTTGAGATTTGCTTCATCTTCCATTTTGTCATCTTCAGAAATTAACAGTGAGAGCCATTAGGCAAGTGGCCATCCACTTAGGCCTTCTGCTCTGCTGACCCAGAATCCTTTTGGGATGATTGGTTGAATTGCTGTTCCTTATTGTCTGCCATGTATGTTCTTCCTGGGTGACACGCAAATGTTTTATCCATCTGAGTCCCCAGCAGTGCAGAACCCAGTAGGCCGCCATCTTACACAGCAGAAAGTAAAGTCTTGGTTTTGCTTCCTTTCTCAGGAGAACTACGATGACCCGCATAAAACCCCTGCCTCCCCAGTTGTTCACATCAGGGGCCTGATTGATGGTGTGGTGGAAGCTGACCTTGTGGAAGCCTTGCAGGAGTTTGGACCCATCAGGTACTCGGTCGAGGCCAGGGATTGGGCTTGGGTATTCAAATGAGTTAACTCCTTGGCGTCCTACGTGTCACCGGGTTTCTGGTTGGAAGTAACCTATTTCAATTTCAGTCCAGGTTCCTTTAGCTAGGTCCTGAGGCTCCACTACTCCTGGGGTTAGCCATTGTACTTTGGATAAGTTACAGCAAGTTCTGTGCCAAAGAATGTAATGCCAAAGCTGCAGACCCCTTTTGCTTGTCATGCCGTTTGCGGTAAGGGGTGTAAGGTACGGGTCAGGATACCATGACAGGGCTCAGAGCACTCGAGAGGCCAGGGAGCAATCAGCTCATAGAAGGTTGAAGCTGTCCTCTGATTCTCATTGTCTCCATCCCCCTAAGATGATTGCGTTCTCTCTGTGTTCTCTCTGCCAGCTATGTGGTGGTGATGCCTAAAAAGAGACAAGCATTGGTGGAGTTTGAAGATGTGTTGGGGGCTTGCAATGCTGTGAACTACGCAGCCGACAACCAGATCTACATTGCGGGCCACCCAGCTTTTGTCAATTACTCTACCAGCCAGAAAATCTCCCGTCCCGGGGACTCAGATGACTCCCGGAGCGTCAACAGTGTGCTTCTCTTTACCATCCTAAACCCCATCTATTCCATTACCACGGTGCGTGCCAGCAGTTACTTGTTGAGGTTCTTTTTCTGTATAGTCTCTCTCCTGCCATTTCTCCCTGTTCCCTCTCCCCTGAGTCAGACTGATTGGCCGGTGCCTTTTCATCTTTGGTTTTTACAGGATGTTCTTTATACTATCTGTAATCCTTGTGGTCCTGTCCAGAGAATTGTGATTTTCCGGAAGAATGGCGTCCAGGCCATGGTGGAATATCCTTTGCTGGGAAATGGGTGTTCCTTGAGATGGGAGCTCACAGGAGTCCATATTTTCAAGCAGCATGTGTCTCCTGAAAACCTGCCTTGTGCCAGATGCCTTCATAGAGCCCATGGTCTCCTGGGAGGGTTAGTTAAACAATCACATGTAAACAGATAACCCTTGAACAGCACAGGCTTGAACTCTGTGGATCCTCTTAAGGTGAATTTCACTTACTAAGTGCATACTTGAGTAGTAGGTTATCTGTAGTTGGTTAAATACATTGGTTTTCAACTGCACAGAGGTCGGTATCGGTAAAACACACCCGTGTTTAAGGGTTAATTGTGTATTGTGAAAGTGCAGTGCAGAGTTTAAAGCGTGAAGGGAAAAAAGAGCATGCTGTGAGCTATAAGGGGACAGAATTTACAGAGGTTCTGGGAAGGTCTCTGAGGAAGTGACCTCCTGTTTTCACATGGAGGTGGGAACTGATAGGTGCACGACCGAGAACACCACCTCTGCAGAGGTCTGCTAGTGGGCAGGCGCTTAGTGTTGGAGAAAGCAAACAACCTGACAACTGAGGAGTAGCGAACAGAGGGTTCCTTAAGACATCGAAGAAGTTAGGGTGGCCCAGGCAGTGGGGTGAAGGTTGGATCAGGGTGCAGAGGGAGCTCAGTGATGGATTTTTCAGGACAGGAACATAATCTCGTTGACATTTCAGATGCTGTTCAGGCTTAGTCAAGACATGTAGCACCAGGGGAGGGTTGGGCTGAAGAAGGTGGTTTGACCTTTGATGGTGACAGAGAAGGCTGATGCTAATATCTGGGTTGCGGGGGAGTACAAGTCATAGAAGAACTCTAGCTAGTTTCTGTGCCTCAGCGCAGCACTCTACCTGTCTCCATAGGAGTGGCTGTGGGCAGTGAGCTCACCCCTGAGCCCACTTGGAGCTGTTTTTGGGTGCTGCCTTGCCCTCATTCCCCTTTGGCCCAACTTGAGCTCTTTCCGAAAAGCTCTTGGGAGGGGACTTTCCCTTAACTTGATTCACGTTTGACTCTGTGCAGAGTGCCCAGCGAGCTAAGGCCTCACTCAACGGGGCTGACATCTACTCAGGCTGTTGCACTCTGAAGATAGAATATGCAAAGGTAGGTCTGGGAAATGGCTGCCCCTTGTCCGCTTCTCAGGTGAGCCTAGGGCCTGGCTGATCTCAAGCTTTGTTTTATCCCTGCAGCCTACACGCTTAAACGTGTTCAAGAATGATCAGGATACTTGGGACTACACAAACCCCAATCTCAGTGGACAAGGTAATCCTGATGGCCGCTTTATTCTAAATACACCCGCCTTGCCTTCACTTGATTAGTTCACTTCATAGACCTGGGCTCAGGGTTATGTAATGCCATTGGGCTCCCTGTGGACATGGGAGGGCCTTAAGGATCAGCTCTTGGAGAAGGCACTCCTGTGGAAGAGGGTAAATAAGGGGCCTCTACGTCCTAGCTGCTGGTTGCGGCCCTTTGATGCAGCTGAGGATGCAGGGTCAAGGCAGAGGCCTGGGTGGGGTGGGAAACAGAGCACAGGCCCTGGCAATGGCTTACAAACCAGTGGCTCCTAGCTCCCAGGCGGGTTCTGCCGCTCACCTTCTCGGAGGCTGCTTAGGGTCACTGACTCCATTCTCACTGGGCTAGGAATGGCCCTTTTGCTGTCCACTATTGACAGGGTCTGCTTGTGGGGAGAGAGACGGGGGAGGTGATGAGGGCTCCCAGGCCTTTGCAGCAGAGCCTTTGAGCAGATTGACCTTGTGAAGTTCAGACACCCCGGATTGGAGAGGGGCAGACACGCCTTGCCTCACTTGTAGAGGGGACGCAACATCTCTGCAGGGGGCCCAAATGGACAACCCTCTTCCTAGAATCTCTCAAGAATGGTTTGCCTTGGATAGGAGGGAGAGGTGGAGCGTTGCCTTTGAAAAACAGCAGCACCCCCTCAGCCAAACCACCCGTCTGTTTCTGTTTTGGTCTGATTGTTTGGACTAGGCATGGGCTGAGGGAGGTGGCTGGTCGCTGACATCTCACCAGCCCTGGGAAGCCAGAGGCGCCTGTTCCTAGGCAGGCCTGTCCTGCTTGCCCTTGCCGCTGGGAAGCCGTGGGCCGGGTGGGCTAGACTCTTCCCCAGGACCCTCACAATGGGCGCTGTGGGGCAGGCTGCCCCCTCCAGAGATCAGAGGCAAATTGGTGACCAAGTGAATGTACCAGAGCGGGCAATGGCATTACATGACTGCTAACAGAAACACGGCAACCAACCATTTCTTCTCCAAGGAACATAAGTAGAAGATGTGCAGACCGGCAGGGGCTAGTGGCAGGGGCTGGCTGTGCATTGGTTTTGATGCCTCTCAGCTTTGGCCGCCCCCAGGCCCGGGGTCAAAAAAAAAAACGAGAGCTGATGAGGTGACCTGGAGTGAGGGCGGTGCTTCGCCACCCCCTCGGGAACCAGACTTCAGCGGCTCTGCCTCTGCACATTGCTCACCAACACACAGGGTAGAAACCACTAGCTCTTCCTGGAGAGAACAGAACACGCAGCCTCCACCACGTCCCCAGAAACAGCCGCAGACTTGAGCTCACTACATCAAGAACACCACCACACCGCGCTCCAAGGAACAGCTACAAGCACAGAGACAGAGGCAGACAGAGACAAAGAAAGAGACGCAACATGGCAGCAGACACTGCTTTTTACTAAACATTAAAAAAAGTCAAAATCCAAGCAAACTTGAACCCGAAAATGTACACAGAAGTAGGAAACACAGAGAACAGAGCTCTCCCAGCCAGCCAGCGGCGCTCTTTTCGGAGAACGATTCATAGACTGAAGTAGATTCCATGGGCCTCCAAGACAATAGGATCCTCTCCATTCCTCGCCATGTGGGTTTGGTTTTTTTGTTTGTTTTTTAAGTCCTTTGGTTTGGGGAGGGCCTTCTTTTTTTTTTCTTTTGTGTTTTGATATTTTTTTTTTCTGCAGTCATCGGCTGCCAACATAATCTGCACCAGCTGGAGATCAGAAACCAAAAAAAAAAAAAACCACAACAACAGCAAAAAAAAAATCAAAAAGCCAAAACAGACCTAAAACCAAACAGCTCAGAGGTACACAGTTACCTGCTGGCGGGTAACCAGGCGCGCTCCCAAGGCCAAAAGTGCGGGCATAGTGGGGCCACTGGCACACCTCACAACCAGGAGACACGCACACGGAGCGCTACACAGCCAGCAGCACCGCACTGAGCACACAGTGAGGAGTGACAACACGGAGGGACACTACCCACTGCATACACCTTTATTGTCCACTTTCTGGTATCTTCTGAGGACAGAACATCTGTGAGCCATTTTTGACTTAATCGAGACATTGACTTTAAAAACAATTCTTTTTAAAGAAAAAAAAATTGTAGCGGATGTGTACCGTAACTTGTATTTATGACTGTAAAACCATGTGATGCAGGGTCGCAGTGTATGTTTGGTGGGACGCCATCTTTCAGAACTGTGCTAACTCACTGTTGAAGCGTCCAATGGTAAGAGAAAATACAGATTTGTTTTTTGTGACAAATGGATATTGTACTCTGTACTTCTGCTGTAAGTAACCCTTTTCCATCTTTGTAATGACTGTTGGAAAACAAAACCCAGGCCGGGTGGCAGGAAAGGGCAGTGGCCCCAAGCCCTGGGTTTTTGGAGTCAGCCAGGCCTGGGTTCAAATCCCGGCTCAGTCACTAACTTGCTTTGTGACCTTGGGCCAAAGTGTCTTAACTGCTCAGTTAAAAATTAATTGCTCATTATCCTTATCTGTGAAATGGGGCAAAAATATTAGTACCTACCTCATAGGGTTGTTGTGAGGAATTTAAGAAACAATGATGTCTGTCTGTAAAGCTCTTAGCACCGTGTCTGCCATTTGAAGTGCTAAGTTAAGGTAGCGATTATGAACTGTAGCTGTGGGTGGGGCAGGGTGGATCTGCGCCATTGTCTTGAGAATGTTGATGCCTTGTACATGATGCTCATTTGAATTGGTTCTGATGATGCCCTGTTTTGTCCTTTCCTTCAGTCCCTCTCCTTGGGGTGAACATGATGAGCGGGGAGGGTGACTGGGACCAGATTTGAGAAAATCGTCTCTAGAGAGTGGGCCCTAGCGCTCGTAGAACCTTGGGGCTTCAAGGGCCCGATTTTACCTTTCTGCTCCTCCCTGAGTTATTTTATGGCTCTTAACTCCTTTGCCTTATTGGGAGTTACTGTAGAATGCTGTTCCTGGCCCCCAGTCAGCTTCCATAGTGGCTGCAAGTTCCCCAGAGGGCCCAAGAGCTGACCTTCCTGACAGAGCTCTGGGAAGTGGGAAGTCCAGAATCTGGCTTCACCCTTCACTGGGAAAGGAAAGCAGCCTGCCTGCACTGGGCAGGGCTCAGGGAGGGACGGTGGGCTCCAGCCTTGAGACCTGGGCTTCATGCCCACCCTGGATCCAGCCCTGGGAAGGCCGGTGCCCAGGCCCTCAGGAGCCAAGGGACGCTGAGACTGTGCCCTGCAGTCAGGAGGGAGGGAGATGCCCATTTCCAAGTCAGCCTCTGACTGTTCTCTCTGTCTACAGGTGACCCTGGCAGCAACCCTAACAAACGCCAGAGGCAGCCCCCTCTACTGGGAGATCACCCCGCAGAATATGGTGAGGGCAGGGGGTTCCCCTCCGTGGACTCCCGTGGCTCGTGTGCCCCTGCCCGCCGCCCGACACGCAAATTCTCACCCGCCCTCCCTCTCTTTCCTTCCCACCCCCCAGGAGGGCCCCACGGTGGGTACCACAGCCATTACCATGATGAGGGCTACGGGCCCCCCCCACCTCACTACGAAGGGAGAAGGATGGGCCCACCAGTGGGGGGTCACCGCCGGGGCCCAAGTCGCTACGGCCCCCAGTATGGGCACCCCCCACCCCCTCCCCCACCACCCGAGTATGGCCCCCACGCCGACAGCCCTGTGCTCATGGTCTATGGCTTGGATCAGTCTAAGATGAACTGTGACCGGGTCTTCAATGTCTTCTGCTTGTATGGCAATGTGGAGAAGGTGAGCTTCTGCTAGGTCCACTGCTTTCCTAGTAGACCTGACAGGCCCAAGGGAGGCCCTGATCCTCTGACCCCTCAGTGAGCAGAGAGTGGTCAGGAGCCTTTTTAGAAGCAAGCAGGTCCAGAGTGGGTAATAAGGATTTTCTCTGGAGCGCTTCAGGTGATAACAGCAACACTGAGCGCTCTGTCTTGCCAGGGGTAACAGCTGACTGGGGCTGCCTTGTGACTGCCGACCTCAGACTAGGTGGTTTCTGCTGTCAAACTCATCTGGGTCCTGAAAGCCTTTTGCTTTGCAGCCCCTGACCTAGCCCATTGATAATAGCAGCTAACACGTGTCAGGTATTCTTACTGTATCAGGACGGTGTTAAAGGTGTTATAAGTTGCTTAAATTCATTATAAGAATCCTTAGTGAGACAAGCAGGGAAATTGAAAGCATCGGGGGCAGCAGATAACTTGTCTAGTTTCACATGCCTTTATGTGGAAGCAGGACTTCTAGCTGACACTGCTGTTTTCAGTGTTTGTATAACAGCCACAACTCAGTATTTGTACATATTCTGTGTTGATGGGAGTAAGTGCTTTTCTCCCCCTGTGGCCGCTTTTCTGTTGTGCTTCATTAAAGGACCCATTCATGGGTTGGGTCCTGCCATTAGGGAAACACTGCCAAGTGAGTCTCTGCTGCCCAACTTGGGCTCAGCACTTGCTGTGGGCCAGGCCAGTGTCTCTGTCCACCTGTCTTAACAAGTGAGGAAATAGAAGCCTAGATCCAGAGCCGGAGTTCACTTGCTTTTAACTAACTAGGAAGGGTCAGCAGAAGGGTCTCTGGCACCTGACCAGTGGTGCTGACTGTGACTGCTCTTCTCAAGGTGAAATTCATGAAAAGCAAGCCGGGGGCTGCCATGGTGGAGATGGCTGATGGCTATGCTGTGGACCGGGCCATCACTCACCTCAACAACAACTTCATGTTTGGGCAGAAGCTGAATGTCTGGTAGGTACCTCATCTCTGTGGGCTTGGGAGGTGTGGAGAGGGGAAGGGCAGTGGAGCCCACTCTGGACAGGGGTCAGAGGAGCACAGAACAGCCAGGTGCTTAGCCAGGCTGGCATTGGGTGTGATGGAAGTGTCTTGTCAGCCTCTCTCCGCGGTGGAGCAGGGCCCTGCGAGGCACACAGTGTTGTCAGATGGGAAAGCCACAGTAGAAGGCGGGGGACAGCTTGAGGTCTGACGGGGCTCCCCTTCTGTCCGACAGTGTCTCCAAGCAACCAGCCATCATGCCCGGTCAGTCATATGGGCTAGAAGACGGGTCCTGCAGTTACAAAGACTTCAGTGAATCAAGGAACAACCGGTTCTCCACTCCAGAGCAGGCAGCCAAGAATCGCATCCAGCACCCTAGCAATGTGCTGCACTTCTTCAATGCCCCTCTGGAGGTGACTGAAGAGAACTTCTTTGAGGTGGGTGCTGCGGAGTTGGTCCCTCAGCACAGCCATCTGAGGAGGCCATCTGTTTTCTTATTTTTTAACAAATATTGAGCTCCCACTCTCCTGGGCTTTGGGTTGGGTGCTGGACACATGTCAGGGACCAAGGAAGGCTCAGAACAGCACAGAACACCTACCAGCAGTGGAGTCTGCTGTGCTCTCTGCATCTTTGGCAAGCTAGAGTGGCTGCTCATCTGCCGTGAGAGAGTCCTCGTCTAGATGGTAGGTTGGTGATTGGAGCCCAATCTTGAAACATCTGCGCTGTCAGGCCCTCTGGGGCCTAGATGACATTAGAAGGTAGGGTCCCATTACAGTGCCCTCAGAGGGGAACCAGGCAGCTTCAGGGAAGGGTGGGAGTCTGACTGCTGATTTGGACTTTCGGCCTTATTCTAGCCTGAGGTGTTGCTATTCAGTTCAGCAAATATTTACCTAGTACCTGCAATACACCCAAATTAACAGCTGAAGATGGGAAATTTAAAAAGCAGTTTTCCAGTGTTTTTCAACATAATAGTGATTGTACTTCAGTCTTTGGGGAGGGGGATCATAGGGCCACAGTGTGTGTGAGAAAAGCTTAGCAACTCCTTGTCCAGAAAAACGCAGGTGTTTGGTTGTGTGCTTGCATTCCACCATGTGGCACTTCTTGTGTTCCTGAGTCTGTTTTCTCTCTCTGTTGCAGATCTGCGATGAGTTGGGAGTGAAGCGGCCATCTTCTGTGAAAGTATTCTCAGGCAAAAGTGAGCGAACTGCCCCGCCTATCTCCACAGTTCCCTGGTGGTACACAGGCAGCTCCCTGGCTCCTCCTCAGATCAGCCTAACACCTTCATTTTCCCTCAGGTGAACGCAGCTCCTCTGGACTGCTGGAGTGGGAATCCAAGAGTGATGCCCTGGAGACTCTGGGCTTCCTGAACCATTACCAGATGAAAAACCCAAGTGAGTATCTGTGTGTCCTGCAGTCATCTCCCTTGTGGCCTAGTGGGTTGGCTGGCTTCCTGCCAGAGCCATCCTTCGTACCGTCAAGACAGGGCCCTGGAGATTTCCTCCTTGTTGCTGACACAGGCAGGTGGGACCTGGTCGTCAGGAGAGCAGCCTGCTGTTCCACATGGGAGGGCCAGCCTAGCTGCTTGCTGCCACCCACTCTGCCAGCTTGGGAGTTGCTTAGGCTTGTCCTCCAGGGAGCTGGCATTCTGTGTGCGTCAGAGGCTGGCTCACATAATGCCCAGGAAAAGGGGGGCTGTACTAGCCAGCAGGTAAAATTCACCTACCCAGTTCCTGGGCAGGCCTCTCCTCATGTACCAGCTAAAGAGCTGGGAAAGGGGTCCTCCTTGCAGTTAAGGAACAGAAGGAAGAATGCCTTGTGGATTTGGCTTGTCTTTGAATCTCAAAACTGGCAAGGATGAGTTAGACCCCCGAATTGCAGAAGAAGATGTGTGCAAAACCAGGGAAACGCGGGGAAAGGGGCCCAGTCATGTCTCTCCTCTCTTACAGATGGGCCATACCCGTACACTCTGAAGTTGTGTTTCTCCACCGCTCAGCACGCCTCCTAATTAGGTGCCTAAGAAGAGTCCCATCTGAGCAGGAAAACATTTCTTTCTTTTATGCTGGTTTTTTTTTTTTTTTTTTTCCTGCAAATGTTCCTGTATTCCTTTTTTTTAAATGCTAGTTTAGTAGAGGCTTTAACCATAATGGACTGGCTGGAAGTCTAAAGGGGGAGGGGAAGGGGAACTGATATCTCCCAAGATTAACCTTCACTTTTTAAAAATTATTGTACATGTGATTTCTTTTTTTTTTTTTTTCCTGTTCATACATTTGTGCTGCCCATGTACTCTTGGCACATTTCAATAAAATTGTTTGGAAAATAAAGGTCACTTTCTGGGATTCTGAGGTGTGTCTGCTTCCCTCCCACTCAGTCTTCTGAAGGCAGGCAGGGTGGCTAGGAACAGCTGCAGCCTCCAGAGGGACAGACCCAGCTCCGAGGAGCAGTGTGGGCCAGAGCTGTGGCTTGGGGGTGATGCTGGGAATTCTGAGAGTCTTTTTTTGTCTATAAGGGAAGTTTTCCAATTTGTGTGTCTTTTAACAAAATGCATTGTGCTGTACAGTGATCTCGTATCACATGCAGGGCAACCTCCTTATCTTGACTCCTAACGTGTGGATGTGTCATAGTTTACTTGGTCCCGAAGGTAATTTCCGATTATTTGGTTTTGCAAACAGTACTGTGATGTGTATCTTTACACAAACTTCTTAGGCAACTTCCCTGATACTGATCTAGAAGTAAATTCCTAGCAGTGGAATTGCCGGATTAAAGGGTATGTTCAGTTACTGTTGATCCTCCCTGATAGTGGTGACTGGGAGCAAAGTCCAGTGCCTTGTGTGTGTATCCCCCACTTGTATGTGTTTGTATCACCACTTTGGGGATTTCCTGTAGAGTTTTTAAACAATACTGAAGTCAAGTGACATCAGATAAACTGCTTCATCAGGGTGGAAATTTAAGAGAACCTTTAAACAAGGAGAAACTACAGTCACTTGGTAGCCATAACTTACAAAATCATACTACTAGGTTTTAAGCTACTTGGGTAAAAAGTAAATTTCTCTACTCTGACTCCCAGCACTCAGCTTTCTTCCCATATTAAGTTCTATTTCCTAGGTAGCCTGTGCGTAAGTTTACTCAAACTCGGGTCCATTGAGTCAGTGATGCCATCCAATCATATCCTGTCAACCCCCTTCCGCCTTCAATTGTTTCACAACCGTCTTTTTATACCAACCTAACTAAATGGGAAATAGATGGGGAAACAGTGGAAACAGTGTCAGACTTTTATTTTTGGGGGCTCCAAAATCACTGCAGATGGTGACTGCAGCCATGAAATTAAAAGACACTTACTCCTTGAAAGGAAAGTTATGACCAACCTAGATAGCATATTCAAAAGCAGAGACATTACTTTGGCAACAAAGGTCCATCTAGTCAAGGCTATGGTTTTTCCAGTGGTCATGTATGGATGTGAGAGTTGGACTGTGAAGAAGGCTGAGCGCCGAAGAATTGATGCTTTTGAACTGTGGTGTTGGAGAAGACTCTTGAGAGTCCCTTGGACTGCAAGGAGATCCAACCAGTCCATTCTGAAGGATATCAGCCCTGGGATTTCTTTGGAAGGAATGACGCTGAAGCTGAAACTGCAGTACTTTGGCCACTTCATGTGAAGAATTGACTCATTGGAAAAGACTCTGGTGCTGGGAGGGATTGGGGGCAGGAGGAGAAGGGGATGACAGAGGATGAGATGGCTGGATGGCATCACCGACTCAATGGACGTGAGTCTGAGTGAACTCCGGGAGTTGGTGATGGACAGGGAGGCCTGGCGTGCTGCGATTCATGGGGTTGCAAAGAGTCAGACACGACAGAGCGACTGAACTGAACTAAACGTACTACCTCTAAATTTCTCTCAAATCTTGGTACCTGCTTAGTGGTTCCAGATAACCAAACAGTTCTCTGTCTTCCAAAAGACCTTTACCATCTGACACGTGAAGAAGACAAAGTGGGACTTACCTAGCAAGTCAAGGGTGCAGCCAAAAGGGGAGAAAGAAAGCAAAATACTCATTTCAATCCCATGTGTCAGGGACACCTGTTCACCTCCTACAAGAGCATACTTAAGCATTTCAATAGCACTTAAAAAAAACACACAGGCTTTAGAGTGCTGGCTCAGAAATAGTGGCCCAGGGGCTTGGTGGCTCCATGGCATGTGGAATCTAACCCCACTGATCCAACCTGTCCCTTGCGTAGCAGGGTGGATTCTTTACCACTGGACCACCAGGGAAGCCCCAGTTTTGTTTTTTTATACTCTAGGGTTAACCAGCTTTTTCCAAAGTCATTTTATTTTTGAAAGAAATTTCAACATGTACTTACTGTATATATAAATCCCCTCTTTAGCACTCCTGACGCTCAGAGACCTTGAACTAGTGACTTCTCCCCAGCCAGTTTTATCTGCATACAAATGTAAAATATTATGACCCCTAGCAAGTGAGGAGGTAGATGTAACATAGTAAGACCCCCACCCCCACCAGCCTACTAGGGGCCTTGGTTTAGGGAGATACAGACTTGAAGATGGGC
Organism: Bos indicus x Bos taurus; assembly: GCF_003369695.1. Taxonomy (NCBI): domain Eukaryota; kingdom Metazoa; phylum Chordata; class Mammalia; order Artiodactyla; family Bovidae; genus Bos; species Bos indicus x Bos taurus. The sequence goes on from NC_040093.1 coordinate 17,328,088, forward strand.
TTCCCTGATGGCTCAGTTGGTAAAGAATCCTGCAACACAGGAGAACCGGGTTCTTTGGGTGTGGTGGGGCAATTCAGATTGCACAGAGTTTAACGTTGGCCCGTCTGTATTCACATTCCTTTATGTGGATAACTTTGGTGGGACCTGTTTTTTCCTTTTCAGTTCCGTTCAGTTGCTCAGTCGTGTCAGACTCTTTGCGACCCCATGAATCACAGCATGCCAGGCCTCCCTGTCCATCACCAACTCCCGGAGTTCACTCAAACTCACCTCCATCGAGTTGGTGATGCCATCCAGCCATCTCATCCTCTGTCGTCCCCTTCTCCTCCTGCCCCCAATCCTTCCCTGCATCAGGGTCTTTTCCAATGAGTCAACTCTTCACATGAGGTGGCCAAAGTACTGGAGTTTCAGCTTTAGCATCATTCCTTCCAATGAACACCCAGGACTGATCTCCTTTAGGATGGACTGGTTGGACCTCCTTGTAGTCCAAGGGACTCTCAAGAGTCTTCTCCAACACCACAGTTCAAAAGCATCAATTCTTCGGCGCTCAGCTTTCTTCACAGTCCAACTCTCACATCCATACATGACCACTGGAAAAACCATAGCCTTGACTAGACGGACCTTTGTTGCCAAAGTAATGTCTCTGCTTTTGAATATGCTATCTAGGTTGGTCATAACTTTCCTTCCAAGGAGTAAGCGTCTTCTAATTTCATGGCTGCAGTCACCATCTGCAGTAATTTTGGAGCCCCCCAAAATAAAGTCTGACACTTGTTTCCACTGTTTCCCCATCTATATCCCATGAAGTGATGGGACCAGATGCCATGATCTTAGTTTTCTGAATGTTAAGCTTTAAGCCAATTTTTTCACTCTCCTCTTTCACTTTCATCAAGAGGCTTTTTAGTTCCTCTTCACTTTCTGCCATAAAGGTGGTGTCATCTGCATATCTGAGGTTATTGATATTTCTCCCGGCTATATACAAACGCATGATTGCAAACTTGGAGATTGGCAGTTATTTCGCCATTATGCCCGTGGACATTCAGTTGTCTCCAGTTTCTCCTTTATGAAACAGCTGTGGTGAACTTTGAACACAATGTTCAAAAGCACTGTGAACTGTTTTCTTAGGTCAGGTTTCTACTGGGTTAAAGGTTTCATGCGGAATCACTCTAATGGCCGGCGAACTTAGAAGACTGTTTCCGGTTGCCCTTGATAAAGATGGCGGAAAGGGGGACCGTCTCCGCGGTCAGCCTAGGGCTTCGATGCCCTCACCAAGCATGGCGGCCTTTTGTGCCCGCCCCCATCGCTTACTCTCGTCGCCTTACACCACCAGTCAGTGGCAATGGCGGCAGCGTTTGCGGCTGTTCGGCGATTCGGCAACTTGCTTATCCCGCGTGAGTCACCTCTTGGTCTTTGAGGGGTCCTTTGAGCTGTCGTGCTGTCATCGCGACAGTTGGACAGAAAGGCCTGTCCAGGGTCACCGAGGGTTCGAACCCCTTATTAAACTCACAGGTCTATGTGCCCCCATCCAAAGGGCTTATGTCTTACAGTTGGGCCGCTGACAAGCTCAGTGTACTCAGTCTGGGGTGAGTACCATGATCACAGGGCTTTCTGGGTGGCGCTAGTGGTAAAGAACCTGCCTGCCAATGCAGGAGACTTAAGAGACACGGGTTCGGGTCGGGAAGGTCCCCTGAAGAAGGGCAGGGCAACCCACTCCAGTATTCTTGCCTGGAGAATCCCATGGACAGAGGAGCCTAATGGGCTATGGCCCAGAGGGTTGCAAAGAACGGGCTAGGGCCAAAGGGTTGCTTCACGACTAGAGCAACTTAGCGTGCACCACAGTCATGGGTCTGAAGTGATCCTCAGGCTGAGGCCTCGGATAAGTGCACCTGAATCTTAAAGTCTGGTGGTGGTGGTGGTGCTTTAGTCACTCCGTGGCGTCTGACTCTTGTGACACCATGGACTGTAGCCTTCCAGGCTCCTCTGTCCATGGGATTTCCCAGGCAAGAATACAGGAGTGGGTTGCCATTTCTTTTCCAGGGGATCTTCCTAATCAGGGCGGTCAAACCCGGTCCTCCTGCATTGCAGGCAGATTCTTTACTGAGTGAGCCACCAGGGAAGCCCCTCTTAAAGTCTGTATCCCCTAAACCGAGGCCTCTCATAGGCTGTGTCCCCCAACCTAGTGTCAACTGAGATGTGTACCCTCTGCTTTTGAAGGTGCTGTGCCCCGTATTCAGGGTCATCAAAGGCACTTCCTACCTCTGTCTCCCCAGGATTGACAGCCTCCAGCAACCTGGGTCTCAACCTTCGCCCAATGAGTGCCTTTACACAAGAGGAAGCCTCCAAAGCGTCCCCAGAAGAAGCCCCAGGCCACAGCTATGAGTCCCTTCGGGTGACAGCTGCCCAGAAACACGTTCTGCATGTGCAACTAAACCGGCCTGAGAAGAGAAATGCCATGAACAAGGCCTTCTGGAGGTCTGGCCTGCAGATCCTGGAGGCCTGCCTGCACGAGGAGGCAGGGGCTGGGGCACTGGGCAGGGGAGGGCCTGGGGGCAGGGGATTCCCACCCCAGACACAGCCCTTCCTCCTTTCCCCTTCTGCAGAGAAATGGTGGTATGCTTCAACAAGATTGCAGAAGATTCTGACTGTCGTGTGGTGGTGATCTCTGGTGCAGGAAAAATGTTCAGTTCAGGTAGCAGCTGCTCTCCACACCCACCCCTGCCAGTCTCCCCTGCTCCTGGGAGTAGAATAATGCTTCATAATTAGGGTTTTAAGCAGCTTCTAAATTCTGCTTTATATGCATGCTAAGTCGCTTCAGTTGTCTGACTCTTTGCGACCCATGGACTGTAGCCCACCAGGCTCCTCTGTCCATGGGGATTCTCTAGGAAAGCATACTGGAGTGAGTGGCTGTGCCCTTCTCCAGGGGATCTTTCTGACCCAGGGATCAAACCCATGTCTCATATGTCTCCTGCACTGGCAGGCGGGTTCTTTACCACTAGTGCCACCTTTTACTTGGGGAAGGTCTGCTTAAATCATTTTCAAATGTAGAAATTAGTCCAACAAAAGACAGGATCACGGGCTCTAAAGTCTGGTTTTCACGCTGAATCTATGGCCTTGATGAAGGCCCTTGACCTCTCAGTCTTTTTTTGGGTGTCAATAAAATGTGTTGTGATAATTACATGCTTTCTGGGAATTCCGTATCAAGTCCAATGTTAGGATTTGGTGCTTTCACTGCAGGGGCCCAGGTTCAGTCCCTGGTTGGGGAACTAAGATCCTGCCAGCTGCACATGAAGTGGCCAAGACCTTTTTTTCTTAAATACATGTTTTTGTGCAATTAATTTTGAACCTACATGAACTGATTTTCTGTTCATGTCTATTGGGTCTTTTGATTGTCCCACAAGTCTATTCATCAGGTTGGATAATTTCCATCGATCAGGTTCATCGTCTCCTTTGTCTTCTCTCTTCTGCTGTTAAACCCATCTAGTGATTTTTTTTTTTTAATTTCAAGGTGTAAAAAACCCAATACTGCAGAGCACAGTAACATGAGATATGCCTGTATCTTAGTTTCCTTTTTTTTTTTTATAGTTTCCATTCTTCTGCTGAAGTTTCATATCTTTTTATTCATCACAATCATATTTTTCTTTGCATCATTCAGCATGGTTACAATGGCTGTTTTTAAAATCCTGTCTCCTGATCCCAACATCGGGGCCACCTTGGGGTCAATCTCTGTTTATTACCTTTTCTCCTGAAAAAAAAAATGAGTCTCATTTTCCTGTTTCTTTGTTTTTGGAGTAAGGTTGGATTGCATGTATCCTGGATGTTGGACTATGGAAGAAAATGATATGGAAATTCTAGATCCTATTACATAATTCCAGAGTGCTGAATTTCCTGTTTTAGCAGCTACGTTGGTATCAGTTTTTAAATCTCTTTGCTGGGCTGTAGGTCTGGTTCATGGGTCTCTTGTTATAGAGATTTGGGCAGAGCTTATACACAGAATCTGGGGCTCTCCTCTCTGGCTGTCTGCTTTCTGGAATTTTACCCCTTCATTTTCCATCAGTTGAGGTCCCCCTGGACTCTGTCCTATGGTTCTTCAGGCACAACTTCACCCTGTACTCAGGTTAAATTTAAAAAAAAAAAACAGGTAACTCACTTGGCTGGTTCCTTCTAGAAGAATCTGCTTGGTATCCTCAGGTAATTGGACCTTGTTCATCTAGGGCACATAGTTGGCATCTGTGGGAGGCTCTATGCCAGAAGTGAGGGATCACATACACTGATTTCTGCACAGGGCGCAGCCCAGTGCTGGGGACCCAGTGGCGACTGAGATAGCCCCAGGCCCTGCCCCTCCTTCAGTGGGGAAGACTGGACATTAAACAATGTATTTCTTTGTGTTTCCTCTTTCCTTCTGTTCTATTTCTCTGTAACATCTTTGCCTGTCCCTTGTTTCCTTTTTCTGTTCTTCATTTCTTTGTTCATCCATTCAACATTCTGCGAGGTCACTCCAGTGTCAGCCCCCTTCCTGGGTGACCCCGACCTTGAAATAGGAAGCAGCCTGTTTTCTGACCCTCATTCTGATGAAGTGCAGGATGAGGGTTCATCTCTAGCTGTGCCTGGCCAGAGGTCCTCATCTTTCAGCTCTCAGTTGATTGTGCCCATTTTGTTCCATTTTCAACCTGAAGGCCAGAAAGAAGACATTTAGTTTAATTAGCAGTTTTAAAGATTGAATGAAACTGCTAATTAAAAAAAAAGTAGTCCAGACTTTACATTTGTGGAGTGTCTCTGAGCACTTTACACATGTTAATTAATTCTCACCACAGCCCTATGAGACAAGCTCAGTCATCATCCCCATTTGATAGATGAGGAAACTGAGACCCACAGAGAGGAAGAAGTGTGCCCAGTCCTCATTGTTGGGATTTTTGAATGTGGGCTGCCTGGCTGCAGAATCCTTGCCCTTCACCACTAAGTGACTATGGCCCAGGTGTGTGGCAAGCTGATTCAGAGTATTCCTGGCCCAGTAGCCAGCCACCTCCCACCCCTGCCACCTCCACACACCTTCACCTCTCTGTGAGCTTCTGATCTGAAGACAATGGCGATGCTATGAGCACCCATGGGTGCAGTGGTAAAGAATCCACCTGCCAGGCAGGAGACACAGGTTCGATCCCTGTGTTAGGAAGATCCCCTGGAGAAGGACATGGCAACCCACTCCAGTATTCTTGCCTGAGAAATCCCATAGACAGAGGAGCCTGGCAGGCTACAGTCCATGGGGTCGCAAAGAGTTGGACACAACTTAGCAACTCATCACCCCCCTCATCAGGTTGCATCGAGGATTAAATGAGTTAATAGGCACCAAATGTTAATTCATGTGAAGCTTTTATTGATGTAGCTGTTATTCTTGATGATGATGAATAACTTAATTATGACAGTGAATGAGATCTGAAACATTTAGATGTTCCCAGGGAATGAGATGAGAGACTCCTCAAAAATGAGTTCTGGCTCTGGAAGGGAAAGACCTCGTACCATGGTCTGGGGCCCTTTATTCCAAGGGGTTGCAGACAACCACCCATGTCTGCAGATCCAAGTAGGGCAGATAAACCAGCAAAGCCCGTGGGAGGAGGTGTCGCAAGTTGCCAAGCTGAGCTTGTTCTAGGAGTAAGCGTGGTTCCCACTGAGTCATACAAGCTTCTCGGACCTGGTGTGGAAGCCAGCAGATGCCTACAGACTGATGCAGGTGGTTCTGGCCTTGGCAGAGATGGAATGTATAACAATAGGACCTATTGTGATGCCATTACATGCCAGGCACTGCTCAAAGCGCCATGAGCTCTGTCTCTTGAATCCTTGCAGCCCCATGAGCTCTAGGGAGGGTTTTAGCCTCAATTTTCAGAGCAGAAACCCAAGACCCAGAGAATGGAGTGACCTGGCTGAGGTCACACAGAGTTCTTTTTTTTTTTTAATAATTTTATTGTATTTATTTATTTTGGGCTGTTCTGGGTCTTCATTGCTGCAAGGGCTTTTCTCTAGTTGTGGCGAGCAGGGGCCACTCTCTAGCTGTTGTATGAGGGCTTCTCATTGTGATGGCTTCTCTTGTTGCGGAGCACGGGCTCTAGGGTGCAAGGGCTTCAGTCGTTGCAGCTCCTGAGTTCTAGAGTGCAGGTTCAGTAGTTGGGGTGCCCTGGTTTAGTCACTCCACAGCATATGGGATCTTCCTGCCCAGGGATCAAACCCATCTCACCTGCATTGGCAGACGGATTCTTTACCACTGAGCCACCAGGGAAGCCCTATTTTATTTTTATTTGAAGGATAATTGGGGTTATATCCTACTCATATTTAACTTGCACAAATTCAGCTCTACCAAGTCAACACTCCTCTGTTCTCGCTCATTTAAACAAGCTGCAGAGGCCACAAATCTATAGACGGTCAGGGGTATGGCCAAATGTGGGACTGATTTTTCCAGCTTTGTCAAATTGCACTGTTCAGACAAGTGAAAAATGAGAATGATTAACCTCAGGAAGAAGAAAATTCTGCTCAGAACCATCCTGTAGCTCCATCTCACTCAGAGTCAAAGCCAAGTCCTCCTTTTGGCCCACGAGGCCCCACAGAATCTGCCTCTGTCACCTCTCTATCCTTGGCTCTTCCTACTCTCCTTGTTCACTCTGCTCCACTATGCTGGCCTCCTCCATGGTCCTCACGCAGACACCAGGGGCACTCCCACCCTAGGGCCTCTGCACTGGCTGTCCCTAACATTGAGAACTGTCTTATCCCAGATATCTGTACAGTTTCCTCCCTCTGGTCCTTCAGATCTTTACTCATATGTCACCGTTTCAGTGAGAGGGTCCTTGACCACCCCAGTTAATAATGCAACAGCCCTCACTGCACATGGCGTATGCCTGTGCACATGCGCACGTACGTGCGTGCACACACACACACACACACTCACACTCCGTTCCATTTCCCTCCTTTAATTTTTTTAGTACTTTTCTCCACTGGACAAAATGAATTTTCTCATTTGTTTGTTTCCCCCCAGAAGAGCAGCCCCTGCGGGCAGAGCTTGTTGTCTGTGTTGTTCATTGATGAAGCACCTGCTGTGTACTAAGCTGTGTTAGGCACAGGGATAGAGTGGGAGGCAAAAAGCCAAACGCCTTGCGTGCACGCACATGCCTGTGCATGTGTATGTGTGTGTGTGTAGCTGACAAGCTCCTCTGCTCATGGATCTCACATCCTAGAGAGGGAGACAGGCACACAATTATGTGATAACAAGAGGGCAGTGTGGGAGGCACAGCAGAGAAAGGAGGTGAAGGGTGACAGGCAGCTATCGAGCCAGGGTGGGGAGGAGGGCCTCCCTGAGGAGGTGGACTTTGCCCTGTGGCTTGAACAGTGTGATGGAGTCAGTCTTAAGACCATTGCTGGGGAAAGGCTGCTCTAGGCAGAGGGAGGAATAGGCATGAAGGCCCCAGGAAGGGAATGTGTCGCGTTGTTGTAACAGCTGGTGGAGGCCTGCGTGCCCAGTGGAATAGGTTAGAAATGGTGCTTGTGCAGAGTTGGTAAGGTCCTGGTATAAGACCCCGCATTTTGTTCTATATGAGAGGGATGGATGGATGGGAAGAAGAGAGGGCCCTGAGGTGATCACAAGGGCCCTGAGGCTGTGTGTGAGGAACAGAATGTGGGAGCAGGTCAGTGGAGGAAAAGGTCGAACTTGGGATTGTCTTAAGGTTGGAGTGACAAAGACTGCTCCATTTCTGACCTCCCTGTCTTAGGAAACATTACCACCTTTGACGAAATTAGTGTTAGTTGCTCAAGTCATGTCCAGCTCTTTGAGATCCCATAGACTGTAGCCCAGTCCACAGAGGAGCCAGCCCTTCTGTCCATGGGATTTTCCAGCAAGAATACTGGAGTGGGTTGCCATTTCCTTCTCCAGGGGATCTTCCCGACCCAGGGATCAAACCCAGGTCTCCTGCATTGAAGGCAGATTCTTTACCGCCCAGAGCCAGCTTCATGGCTCTGGGTTTGAAATCTCAGTTCCACTGCTCACAAGCCAGGGTGACCTTGGGCAAGTGACTTAAGCTCCCTGTGCCTTAGTTTCTCCCCCGATAAAATGGAGATAGTAATAGGACCTACCTTAGAGGATCACTGTGAGGCTAAAGTGAGCAGAGACTCAATACGTGTTAACTTGTATTGCCCTTCACACCCCAAATGCAACCCCTCCAGAAGTCCTGTGTGAGTTGCTTTCTCCACTGTGGTGGTTTGCCTGGCCTATGACCTCTAGTCGGGGCAATGAGTAGGGCCTGGGAGGCTAGGTGAGCCTCCCCACATCTCCCCACCAGGTATCGACCTTATGGACATGGCTTCAGACCTCCTTCAGCCCGCAGGTGATGACAGTGCCCGCATCAGCTGGCACCTCCATAGCCTCCTCACCAGATACCAAGAGACCTTCAGCGTCATCGAGAAGGTGACTCTGGAGTCTAGCAGGGTGTCCCCCCAACCTGCTGCTCCCGGACCAGCCTTGACCCTGCCCTTTCTGTCCCCTTCCAGTGCCCTAAGCCGGTGATCGCCGCCATCCATGGAGGCTGCATTGGCGGAGGTTGAGTCTGAACCCACCCACCCCAGATCTGTTGCTAGTTAGACTTTGCCCCAAGGTGCAAGCCCCTGCTCCCCACTCTGGGAATGGGTGTGGGTCAGTCCTGTGGTTGTTCATTGTCTCTGGCCTCTACTTCCCAGGAGTGGATCTCATCACTGCCTGTGACATCCGATACAGTACCCGGGATTCTTTCTTCCAGGTGAAGGTGAGCCATTCTCCCAAGCTTCTGCTCCCTTGGGTCCTACTGAGGGCTGAGAAATGAGTGGCAGAGCCGGGTCAGAGCAGGGACGGAGCAAGCTAAAGGGGGTGGGAGTGAGCCTCTATGGCTTCATGGAAGAGTTAGAATTGAATCTTAAAAAGTAAAACTTGGCCATTGAGGACATCAAGGGGAGGTCACGGAGTCAGTGTGAGGTCAAGAGTGAGTCAAGGTGTGGGGGAGGGGAAGAGGGTGGGGGCTTTGCTCAAGTCAGTGCTGGAGTGGGTAGGAGGCAGGATGGAGCTCATGGATGGAGGGGGTCAGGGCAAGGCTTTTCCTGGAGATAGATGCAGCTGACTTCAAAGAGTTGGGAGGACAGAGGAGTTGGAAGGTGGGCTATATTCTAGAGCGAAGGAACCTATATGGGCAAAAGTCTGTGGATGGGAATGAAAAGGGGTGTCTGGGAGGGGCGTCTCCGAGGTGAGAGTGTGCTGGGACTCTGAGGTAAATGCAGAGTTTCGCTGGCATTGAGGCTGCAGTGGGGACAATACTGGGCAGAAACCAAGCACTAACACTATGGCTTCCCCCAGGAGGTGGACGTAGGTTTGGCGGCAGATGTGGGAACCCTGCAGCGACTGCCCAAAGTCATCGGGAACCAGAGGTGGGTGAGAGGAACCTGGGGAAGGGGACAGCAGAGCATCTCCTAAACCGGATGCCATCCTCTTGCATGTCCTGCCCTCTTGCAGCCTGGTCAACGAGCTGGCCTACACTGCCCGCAAGATGATGGCTGACGAGGCCCTGGAGAGTGGACTGGTCAGGTAAGGGCTGAGGCCTGTGCTGGATAAGAATTCAGGGACAGGCAGACTTGGGTGGGGCTCCCTGGATTCCCATGCACCTTAACTCATGGATTCCAAGTGGCCTCCTCTCTGTGGGTGGTCTGGAGTCTACTGCCTTGCTCCGATTGGTCCATTTCACCAGTGCTGTCTTCCACTTTCTACTGCGATTGGTCACTTCTTCATCCATGGGAGGGAGAGGAGAGCTCTTCTCAGATTGCCTGATTTCCGATTCCTTTCATCCTCAGCCGGCTCTTCCCAGACAAGGAGAGCATGCTTGATGCGGCTTTCACCTTGGCAGCTGAGATTTCCAGCAAGAGCCCCGTGGCGGTGCAGAGCACAAAAATCAACCTGATCTACTCCCGCGACCATTCGGTGATGGAGAGCCTCAACTATATGGTGAGACTCTCCATCCAATCGGTCACACCCATCTCTGATTCCTTGAGTGACCAATCAGGACCCAGCGGCCATTTACAGGCCTTGTCCTCTGATTGGCTCGCTGCTATCTCCCTCCCATTTTTCATTGGTCCAACGAAAATCTTCCTGTATTCTTTCTATTACCGGCTGCCATCTTTATCCAGAAATCCTGGAACATGAGCATGCTACAAACAAAAGACATCATGAAGTCTGTCCAGGCCGCAATAGAGAAGAAGGATCTGAAGACCGTCTCCTTCTCTAAGCTCTGAGAGGCCTGTCATCCCAGGTCTTGACGCAGGGGTCTGGCTTTGCCCTGCCTCCTGCCTGCATGTTCTCATTCACGGGAAGGGAGGATTCATAAAGATGGTCCAGCTTGCTGTCTTCTCAAGTCTTCCAGTTTTTATCTTTATGATACATTTCTTCCTGCCTTATCTTTGCCCCACGAACAGTAAAGCAATGTAAAGAACCCGGTGTCCTTGTTGGAAAGAGAGGCGAGGCAGAAAGAGTAGGTAGATAAATGACCCTGGGGGCTCTAAGGACCACGGTTGTGTTGAATGTTGGGAATAGAGATTTGACCAATTGGGAACGGGAGCTGTGCACATGATGACCATTCAGAGTGTTGGTGGGCAGGCCAGGCCTGGTAGAAAGTCATGTGATTCCCTTTAGGTTGATGAGGCTACAGATGGTCTCCCTGCCTGCTTTATGCTTAAGGGCAGAGTCTACCCTGCCTGGTACCCACTCACCACAGAACATAGTGGGATCTGGTGCTGGAGTGTGGCTAGGAGTCAGCTGCTACACACTCTTGGGCCAACTGCCTCACTTCTTTAGGTTTCGAGTTTTCCATAGGTAATCTCAACCTCCTGGGGAATTAGGACTAGGCGCTTTCACTGCGGTGGCCCAGGGTTCAGTCCCTGGTCAGGGAGCTAAGATCATACAAGCCTGGTGGCACTGCCAAAAAAATTAATTAAAAAAAAAACAACTAACCTCCTGGATTTATGTTTGGAAAGAGAGCAAAGTATTATTTTCCCTCTGTCTTTGAGTATTTTAGCATTACTTTGGTGTCTTGTATATGCCACATCCTATTCTGCATATTTATTAATTTAGTGACTACTTTCAAGGACTCTATGAGGTTGATACTATTAATATTCTCCCATTTAACAGACAGGCAAATGGGCAAATTGAAGTGAAGGCACTGACCCAAGATCAAAGCCAAGAAATGGCAGAGGAAGGAATTCAACCGAGAGCTTCTGGCTCCAGAAGTTGGTGATCTAAAGCACTACATACACAATATAATGTACATAGTAGAGCCATGCAGTGGGCAGGCAATAAATTTAGGTCTTTTCACGTTCCTGGGGGTACCAAGAGTGCCCAGGTCCTCCCTGCTTTCACTTTTTTCATTGCCCATCTGTTCTGAGCCACTCCTTTTAGCCTTGCCCTGCCCAACCCTCCTGGCCTCACCTTCCCTCTGCTAACAAAGGGCCAGTCAGGTTTTATGGGCTCTGATAAGGGCCAAAGTTCACCAGCACTTCCTCTTTACAAAAGAGCCTAGAGCGGCTCTGAGCTCAGTTGCACCAGGTGTGGCCCCAGTGATCTGGATGCTGGTTGGTCACTAGTGAGGCTGGTAAGAGAAGGGAGCCTGGGATGTGCAGAAGAGAGACCCCACCATGGACCCTGCCCTGCCAGCCACACCCTTATCCTCAGCTATAAGAGCCACCCACCACCTGCTAGCTGCCACCATTCACGACTCCTGCAGCTTTTCTCACAGGAGAAGTCACCAGCCCAGCCTCTAAAGATGGCCTTTGTCCCTGCACCAGGCTATCAACCCACCTACAACCCGGTGAGATACCCTAACCCCGGGGTTAGCTCCACCCGGACCTCCACGCACCCATTTATCCTCATCCTGAGCCTCAGAGGCACCCATCTGTGACCCTTGGGGCTGATTTACCCAGTAGTGACCCTGGAGCCTGACTTACTCCCACTCTGACTCTCAGGCTATTTGCTTCCATCTCTAACTCAGCTCTCTTCATCTCACTGATCCCTCCCACTTTGGTTTCCTCTCCCTTGCTTAATGGAGTGGGGCTGGAGGGGCTTCTGAATAAGTGGTAAGGGCTGCAATAGGGAGATGGCCTTTGAGGCCCCTCACCCAACCCCATCTGCAGACGCTGCCCTACCACAACCCCATCCCAGGAGGTCTCAGAGTTGGAATGTCCGTTTACATCCAAGGAGTGGCTAGCGAGCACATGAAGAGGTAAGACCCTCACCTGTGCCAGGCGAGCAAAGGAGGAAGTGGGGAGAGAAGGGGGTGACTACAAATGGGGCTTCCAGCCCAAATGCAGGAGGCCTACTTCCCTTCCTCCACCCTGGCTGAGAAGAGGACTCTATGTCACTGCATCGGATGGCCAAAGACCAGCCCTGGTCTGGGGAGTCCAGGGTTTGGTGATCAGATCAAGAGGGGGACCCTCGGGACTGGGAGGTGTCAGGGAGACTCACTATGACAGGTGGCCCCAAACTTGGAACACTGGATTGGAATTGATGGGTATGATAGCATGAATTAAGATCATGGGCTCAGAACTGGTCCACTTGAGTTCACATCCCAGATCTGTCACTTACCAACAGTGTGACTGGGAAAGCTCTGTGTGCTTTACTTTCTCATCTATAAAATGAGTTTTGAGGATTCAATGTGTAAAATGTGTAAAGTAGTATAATCAGTGCTACAATAACTTAGCTTTTAAAAAAATGTTATTTTATTAATTTATTTACTTTTGGCTGCCCAGGGTCTTCATTGCTGCATACAGGCTTTTCTCTAGTTGCAGTAAGGGGGCATTACTCTCTAGTGGCAGTGTGCGGGCTTCTTATTGTGGTAGCTTAGCTTGATGTGAAACACAGGCTCTAGAGCTCGGGCTTAATAGTTGTGATGCATGGCCTCAGTAGTTGCTGCTCACGAGCTTAGTTGCCCTGGCACACCTGGAATCTTCCCAGACCGGGGATTGAACCCGTGTCCCCTTCACTGGCAGGCAGAGTCCCAACCACTGGGCCATCAGAGAAGTCCTTAGATTTTTTTTTTTTATTTTATTTTATTTTTAAACTTTACATAATTGTATTAGTTTTGCCAAATATCTTAGATTTTTTTTTATGGCTTTAAAATAGGATCGTCGTTTCTTTGTTCATTTTTTATACATCCGCTGAGTGCCCACTCTGTGCCTAGACGCTGGGAACAGCAGTCAACAGGACAAAGATCCCTGGAGCTGACATCCTAGTAGAGGAGATGGATAAAAAATAAATTTAACTCAAATATACAATTTGGCAAATGGTGATAAATGCTATGGAGACAAATAAGGAGAGAAGAGAGATGGGGAGCAGATGTGGGGGAGAGGATGTGGCATTGTCCCATTAAATAAGGTGGCCAGGGAAGGGAACTTTTCAGCAAAGACCTGAAGGAGGTGAGGGAGGGAGTCTGGGGTGTGTCTGAGGTGTATCTGAGTGCAAAGTCCTGAGGCAGGTGTGTGCCTGCACCCTTGCGGTAATTTGTGGGATGCTGATGTGAAATGAGCTGTGGAAAGTGCTCGGATTTGGGTCTTCCGGACGACAGAGAATGAGATGGTTGGATGGCATCACTGACTCCATGGACATGAGTTTGAGCAAGCTCCAGGAGTTGGTGATGGACAGGGAAGCCTGGCATGCAGCAGTCCATGGGGTCGCAAAGAGTTGGACAGGACTGAGCAACTGAACTGAACTGAGAGTCCCTCTGGCTGCACCTGGGGAATGGGCTTCAGGAACTGGGGACCGGGATAAAGAGACTTGAACTGATAGATTTCAAGTTTGTCGGGGCAAACGCAGGAGTCCCAGGGCTGGTCCTATTTGAAACTGGGTGGGGGAAGGATTTCTCATAAGGACAGGGAGTAAGCGACGGGGTAGCGATGGGAAACTGCCCCTTGGAGTGCGGCCAGGGGTACAGCCCTCCGTGTCCCGCCAGGTTCTTTGTAAACTTCGAGGTGGGGCAGGGCCAAGGGGCAGACGTCGCCTTCCACTTCAATCCCCGCTTTGATGGCTGGGATAAGGTGGTCTTGAACTCGAAGCAGAACGGCTCGTGGGGCCAGGAGGAGAGGAAAATGAGCATGCCCTTCCGCAAGGGCGCGGCCTTCGAGCTGGTGTTCATGGTCATGACGGAGCACTTCAAGGTCAGAGCCGTGGGGGCGGGGCCTCCCCGCCCCGCTCCTCCCTCCCTCCTTTTCTTCCTTTCTTCCTGCCTGCCTGCCTGCCTGCCTTTCTTCCCTTACTCCTTCCCACCCGCCGTTTCTTTCTTCTTTTTCCCTCTCTCCCTTTCCCCTCCCTCCTCCCTTTTTTCTTTTCTTTTCCTTCTTTCCTGCCTATTAGCCAATTCTTTTTCTTTTAATTTTTTTTTCATTTTAGAACTTTTTAAATACAAATTCTCTCATCTCTTTTTCTTATTCCCATTCCTCCACCGTGGAGACCCTTCTGACATGTTTCGCGTTTATCATCTTGCCCCTCTGTGTTCTTGTGAGATTGAGATTTGTGTTAGTCGCTTCAGGCGTATCCAACTCTTTGCCACCCCATGGACTGCAGCCCGCCAGGCTCCTCTGTCCCTGAAATTCTCCAGGCAAGAATACTGGAGTGGGTTGCCCTTCTCCTCAGGGGATCTTCCTGACCCAGGCGTCGAACCCAGGTGTCCCCCATTTCAGGCAGACTCTTTAACTTCAGAGCCACTAGGAAAGCCCAAACACACGCAAAAGGAAGCACCGAATTGTGGGAAACCCTCCTCTCCTGGGCCAGGGCTGATAGCTGTCAATTCCAGGTCTGTCTGCTCCCATCTCTACCTGCCACTTCCCCTCCCCTATCATTTAACTGCAAATCCTAGATATCATATAATTTCATTCATAAATATTTTTGTTTTGACCCCATGTCAAAAAGCTCCCTATTGCCTGCTTCCTGTTTCTGCCTTCCCAAGGTCATGGGTGCCGACTCTGACCTTACCCCTGCCGTCCAGGTGGTGGTGAATGGGACTCCCTTCCATGAGTTTAAGCACCGGATCCCGCTGCAGATGGTCACCCACCTGCATGTGGATGGCGACCTGATGCTTCAATCAATTAACTTCATTGGAGGCCAGCCTCCCTCAAACCAGGTGTGTGGTGTCTCTCTCTCCTGTCTGCTTGTTTCCTTCCTTAATTCGTGCCCATGTTTACTTATTTCCTGGGCACTTTCTCTGTGCCAGACCCACTGCTGGGTGATTCCATGGACCCAGCGGCAACCAAGACAATCTACTGGGAAGATGGCTCTGTTGCCAGATGGTGGTGGCCACAGGTGGTCAGTGCGGGGGTGGGAGGTATACAGGGGATTTGGAGAGTCTTTCTTTTTCTAAGGTATTTGAACCATTTCCTACACCATCATTTTGTTTATTTTCACTTATTTTTTTGGCTGTGCCACTTGGCTTACAAGATCCTTGTTCCCTGACCAGTGATTGAACCCTGGCCCTTGGTGATGAAAGTGCAGAGTCCCACCCTCTGGACCATCAGGGAATTCCCTGCAGGGTCTTAAGGAAGGACTTTCTGAAGGAGACATAGGTGTGTGAGCTGAGTCAGAAAGCACAGACCCAGTGACCAGGAAACCCACTCCCAGGTCCATAGTGAACGATTGGCCACCAAAATACAGGCACTAGAACCCTCCCAGCAGCACCACTTGGAGCAGCTCAAACTCCATACCCCTGGCATGTTGTTTAGCTGAGGGCTCTCCCCTTCCCAACCTGTGAGTCCCCCAGTCCCTCCCAGGGGAAAGTACTCTCTGACGATCATCAGCCCCATTCTACAGATGTGGGAACTGAGGCACAGAGAGCTTAAGTAACTTGCCCAAGGTCTTGGAGCTTGTAATTGGCAGAGGCACAGATCAAACCACTCTGCCTCCCCAGTGAGGAATGTCTTCATCCATAGGTAACCTCAGGCCTAGGGTAACCTCATTTTACTCTTGCGCTCCATCAATGTATTGTATTATTTTTTTAGTTTTTATTTATTTATTTTTGGCCTCACTGCCAAAAATGAGGGAATTCCCTCATCAATGTATCTTTAAAAAAAAAAAATGGAAATTCCCTGGTGGTCCAGGGATTATGACTTTGTTCTTTCACTGTTGAGCAATTGGGTTCGATCCCTGGTCAGGGAACTAAGATCCCACCAAATGCACAATACAGGCAGGAGAAAAAAAAAATGAAGCTATTTTTTAAAACTGGCTTAACACAGAAGTCAAGGCAGAAAGGAGTTCATTAGAAACAGAGAGAAAGGGTAAATAAAAATTGTCTAGATGGGGGAAAAGGTTTTCTGGGCACAAGAAGCCACAGTTGAGAAGGTGAGGGCAAGTGAGAGAGAAACAAAGGCAGGGAGAGCCAGAGACTGAGAAAGAGAGAGTCTCACACAGACTGAAAACGCCTGAGACAGACAGGGGAGAGATGGGAACTTGGCTGGTAAAAGCACCCCTGGTTGCCTCAGGGTGGTCACGCAGAGTGAGGGGCAAATCGTGGTTGGTGATGAGGTGAGCAGAGTATTATGTGGGCTTGGGAGGTGTTCTGAGGATGCTCACTTTATTGCGGGACTCCTGGATTGAGGAGGGAGGTGAGGAGTGGATGAGGGTCCTGGGACAGCAGGAAGCCAGGAGGGGGCAGGTATCAGCCTTGTCCTAGAGGGGTGGGGAGAGGTGCACTGAAGATCCCTAAACTTGATGAGTTCCTTGCCATGAATGAGCCATCTGGGCACACCCAGAGTTCCCATGGATGGTGGTGGCGGGCTGCCCTGGGGCAGGCATCCTTGACACCTTCCAGGCCCTAGTTTGGGGCCCCCCTCATTGCCTCCTTCTCCTCTCTCCACAGATGCCCATGCCTGCTCAGGCATACCCAGTAAGTACCTGCTGGTGGGTGATGGACTTCCCCTCGAGGTGTGGGTTCAGTGGCTGAGGAGGCCCTGGGGCCCCCCTCATTGCCTCCTTCTCCTCTCTCCACAGATGCCCATGTCTGCTCAGGCGTACCCAGTAAGTACCTGCTGGTGGGTGATGGACTTCCCCTCGAGGTGGGGGTTCAGTGGCTGAGGAGGCCCTGGGGCCCCCAGCCTCTCATCACTCATGTCTTCCTTCTATCCATGTAGAGTCCCGGACAGTACTATCAACAACAAAGCAGACTGCCTGTAAGTGGGACAGTGTATGGCCATTTGGGTGTTGGGTGGTAAGAGCTGGGGGTGGTCAGATTGGATCCCAGTTGTATTAATCCAGCACCTAGAGATATGCCTGCATGTAGTAGCTGTTGTTGTCGTTTAGTCGCTCAGTCGTGTCTGACTGTTTGTGACCCCATAGACTGTAGCCCGCCAGGCTCCTCTGTCCATGGGATTCTCCAGGCAAGAATACTGGAGTGGGTTGCCATTTCCTTCTCTGGGCGAACTTCCCAACTCAGGGACTGAACCCACATCTCCTGCATTGGCAGGTGGATTCTTTACCTCTGAGCCATCAGGGACTGCCCCTGTATGCCATAGGTGTGCCCTAATTTTTGTCGAATATTACAGAATAGTATCTCCTCTTCCTCACTTCACAGACCATGGAGGGACCCCCAGCCTTCAACCCGGTAAGGTCTCTGGCAGGAGTTTAGGGTTCTGTGGTGGGCAGTTTGTGGGAAAACAGGAGTGGGAGGTCCTGAACCACTGGGAGCCCTGAGAAGTTTGGAAACAGAACGGGCAGAGCACATTTGGGACAGGAGGTGGGTGGGGAGAGGGTAGAATTGGTGGTCGGAGTCGGTGGGGCTTGGAGGTTTGGAGCGTTTCCCAGGATAAGTGAATGCTCCTCTCTGAAAATTCGTCCCTGCCTCTGGCTTCTGGGGACCTGAGAGATGTTGGGGTGTTGTGTTTTCTTTCCACAGCCCGTGCCATTTAATGGGAGACTGCAAGGGGGGCTCATAGTTCGAAGAACCATCATTATCAAGGGCTACATACCCCCTACAGCCAAGAGGTACAGAATCTAGATTGAGGTGTGAAATCTCTGTCACCATCATCGCTCAAACCTAGGAGTCTGAACCCCTAACCCCCTCCTCCATTGGAGACCCCGGAGTCCAGGCCCCAGTTCCCTCTTTCCTTGGGGAGCAAGGTGCTCCCCCAGCCCCCCTCCCATACCCCCACCTTACTCCTGCCTTCCTCTCTGCCCCAGCTTTGTCATCAACTTCAAGGTGGGATCCTCTGGGGACGTGGCTCTGCACATTAACCCCCGCATGACCGAGGGCGCTGTGGTTCGGAACAGCTTTCTGAATGGCTCTTGGGGATCTGAGGAGAGGAAGGTCTCCTACAACCCATTTGGTCCTGGACAGTTCTTTGATGTGAGTCTGGGGTTTCTTTCCCTGCTTCCCTCTGAAGCGTCTGTCTTGGCCCTGGCCTCATACCTGCCCTTCTCCCTGCAGCTGTCTGTTCGTTGTGGTGCAGATCGCTTCAAGGTGTATGCCAATGGCAAGCACCTCTTCGACTTCTCCCATCGCCTCTCAGCCTTCCAGAGGGTGGACTTGGTGGAGATCCACGGTGATGTCACCTTGTCCTACGTCCAGATCTGATCTATTCCTGGGGCCATAACCCTTGGGAACACAGAGGAATGGTTGGATTTTTAGGTGGACCCTTTCTAAGCCCCTAATAAAATGTCTGAGGGTGTCTCATGAATGTATGTGACTCCATTCACTTCCCTCATTGTCTCTTTCTTTTTGATTCAGCCATCCAGTCATCTGGTCATCCATCTTCTCATCATAATAAACCTAGGCCTTTGAGTGTATCAACCCATTCACTCCTCACAATGCCAGTAGGTAGGAACTATTAATATCTTCCATGTGTAAATGATGAGGAAACAGGCAAAGAAAAATGAAGTTCACTGCCTAAGGTCACAGAGTCCTTAAATGGCAGAACCAGGATTCAAATCGAGGTGGTCTGGTTCCCATGCTCAACCACTGTGTAGTCTTGTAGTGGGAATTCCTAATAATGTACTTTTACAGCCTTGAGAAATTTCACAGAAATAGCACCTGAAAAAACAACATATTATGTTTTTATGTTAATGACTATCTTTTCATGTTTTTCTTAAGAATTATCACCTTGTTACAAACTCCAAGGCCAGACCCAGAAGGGAGTATGACTGGGATCATGAAAACATGGACCTTGAAACACCGGGTTGGCGCCAGGCATGAACACTGCCTAAGCACTTGCTAATTGTTCCCGAGACTAGCCCAGAAGGGAACGGCCTGGGATAAGCACAAGGAGATCTGGACTAAGTCAGTGTAGTTCATTACGTTTAGAAGTACATGATTAACATAACGTGTCTTGAGAAGGATAAGATCTGAGAAAGCCTTGTAGTCTGCAATTAGGAATAAAAGCTGAACTCAGAGTGGACTCTGCCCCTCAGTCCAATAGAGGCTGCAGGTCCCCTGACCCATTGCACCAGATTTCATGTTCTGGCTTCATTCTTGTCACGTGCTCCTGGACCATTAGGGCAACATAACCTGTTGTCCCATCCACCACTATATCCATCTAACCAAAAGTCCATAGATCTATTCAACATCTAAACATCTAGCCACTCGCTAGTCCATTTATCCATCTGTTCAGCCATCTTTTCATCCAACCCTTCATCCATCCACCCATCCATTCATCTCTCCACCTCTTTCATCATCCAGCAATATTTCTAAACAGTCATGCAAGCATATGTTCATCCATCCACCTAAGTATCCAACCATTCATTCACTCATCAGTCAATCTTCCTTTCCCTTTATCCATTCAGCTCTCTGTTCATCCACTCATCATCCAATCCTTCACCTTCCATCTATTCAAGCATCTATTTACTCATTTATTAGTCCATATGTCTATGCATTCAGCCATCCTTACATCCAAATTTCATTCATCCATTCATCTCTTCACTCCTTCATTTGTCCATGCAATTCTCTGCCTTACAGCACATCCATCCATCCATCCATTTGTCCATTCACCTCTCCATCCAGTCATCCATTCATTTCTCCATTTATATCTATCCATTCATCCATTCATCTCTTCATGATTAATTCCTAACTGTTTATGCACCCATTTATCTCTTCATATGTCCACTAACCATCTGCCATTTATTCAGACATCCCTTTATCATCACCTTTGTGTTGATTTAGTAATTCATTTATTTATACTTTCTTGCATCCATTTATTCCCTTATAATTTGACTTACTCATTTGCTTGTTCTCATATCCAGTTATTTGTCAGTGCCCACTCAGTTGCTCATTCAGTTTATTGTCTCATTCATTCACCTAGTCTAGTTCTCAAATAGTTCTATGTTGCAATCTCCTGGGGAGTTTTTAAAAAATATTGATATCTGATCCCAACCCAGACCTTGATTAGATTAAACTATATAAAAATACCATTTTTTGTAGGTTTAAAAGTGCTTAAATGTCAATCATTCCATATGTTCCAGCCTGGTATATCAGTAGCAGGTCCCAGGCATCAGTATGTTCATTTAGTTCTTCAGATGATTCTATGGATTTGTCAGACTCTGATCAAAGATGTTCCTCAGACCCTAGATGGATGCTAGGAGGGGTCAGGAAGGGAGGAGGGATGACCTGGGCACCTCCAGTCTGAGGCTCCTCCTTCTGGACTCTCTCTTGTCACACTGAACAGTCACTGCCTAGGAATGACCCTGGAGATACACATCAGACATGAGCCTAGAGGGGCTTAGGGAGAGGGGCCCCCAAAGAGCTGGGGAGGTCATGTCTGATTTTGTGTCACTGCTGCAAAATGTCTGAAGAAATAATGGCTACAGACTTACCCAATTTTATGGAAGATATTAGATTCTAGATCCAAGAAGCTCAATGTACTGCAAGTAGGATAAATACAAAGAGATACGTACCCAGACCCAACACAGTCAAACTGCAGGAAGAAGGAGAAATGACAAGGACAGTTTTCAAAGCTGCAAGTGAAAAACAGCTCAACACGAACAGGGGAACAGCATGTGTTTACAGAAAGAACTAACTGTTCACAGAAACAATGGAGGTCAGAATGCAGTTGAATGATTTATTCAGAGTGCTAAAGAAAGGAAAACTGTCAATAATTCTATATTCAACAAAACTACATTTTAAAACTGAAGGCAAGGGACTTCCCCGGTGGTCCAGTGGTTGAGAATCCTCAACTGCCAATGCAGAGGATGAGAGTTCAATCCCTGGTTGGGGAACTAAATTCTCACATGCCCAGGGCAGCTAAGCCCACGGGCCACACCACAGAGCACTCTGTAACCCATTTGCCACAACTACAGAGAAACCAGCGTGCTGCAGCAAAGGGTCCTGCAGGCCACAGGAAGATCCCGCATACCACAGCTGAGACCCAACACAGCCCAAAATGATGAAATAGCTAAGTAAATATTAAAAAAACAAAACTGAAGGCAAAAGAAAGACATTCTCAGGTAGACAAAAATTAAGAATTCATTGTGAGCTGATCTACCCTGTTGGAAATGCTAAAGAAAGTCCTTCACTTTGAAAGAAAATGACATCAAATCCACAGGAAGAAACAAATGAAGAATCCTAGAAATTATAAATATGTGGGTAAACATTTTTAAAAATCAAAGTTTTTTTTTTATTTAAAAATGTGATTGTAAAAGTGGAAATTATAACACTATGTTGTAGAGTGTATAACATATATGGATGTGATGGAACAACAGTAGCACAAAATAAGGTGGGAAATGGAGATATGTTGGAACAAGTCTGCTATATTTTACTGTGAGTCAATATGTATTAACCTAAAGTTGACTGTGATAATTTACAGTGTAAATATTGTCATCCCTAGAGTGACCATTTAAAAACCAGCTTTCAAAATATATAGATTTTTTAAAAAAATCAACAGAGGAATTTAAATAGTATACTAAAAGTTGTTTAACACAGGAGAAGGTAGTGAATGAGTCACAGCGAGTGAAAACGGACAACAAAATGGCAGCCATGAAGCCAACCATATCGATCATGACATCGAATGTGAATGACATAAACATTCCAATCTAAAGTCAGAGATCATCTGTGGTAGTCAGCTTCCAAAGTGGCCTCCAAGGATACTCACACCCTTGTGTGAACACCTCCCAAACTACCAGCGTTGCTATAAATGACTAGGAAAATACAGCAGAACTCATGGTACAAACAGGGTTATGAGACACTGCAGCTTCTGTCTTGGCTTGTTCTATTGCTGACACTTTTCTATCCCTCCTCTCGGAGGAGTCAGGAACTTCTTGAACAGTCCTGGGTAAGTGTTCATGTGACAAGAGACTGAAACTCCTGCCAGCACTCATATGTGTAAGCCCTCTTTGGAGAAGCTCCTCCAATCCCAGTCAAGCCTTTAGAATAGGGATTGCAAACTTTTTCTATAATGTTGTTGTGTGTTGTTTAGTTACTAAGTCGTGTCCAACTCTTTGCCACCCCATGGACTGCAGCTGGCCAAGATCCTCTGTCCATGGGATTTTCCAGGCAAGGACACTGGAGTGGGTTGCCATTTCCCTCTCTAGGAGATCATCCCAACCCAGATTCAAACCAGAGTCTCCTGCACTGGCAGGCAGATTCTTTACTGCTAAGCTGCCAAGCCACATAGTAAACCCTTTAGGCGTTGTGGGTGACCTGAAAAAGTCCTGAAATCCACTGGTGAAGCGCAAAAGCAGCCAATAAGCAATACATAAACGAAAGAGCATGACTATGTCCCAGGAAAACTATTTATGGACACTGAAATGTGTATTTCACATCATTTTCAGGGTTATGAAAATTTCTTCTTTTTTTTTTTCACTTTTTTCCAGCTATTTTAAAGTGTGGAAATCATTCTCAGATTGTGACTCTTACAAAAACAGGCATTGGGTGGATTTAGCCCACTGCCATAGTTTGCCAAAACATCTTTCGGATGATAGAAACTTCACTGATAGATTGTAGCTTCATGAAAACTCAGCACCCCAACCACCTAGTTAAGCCACTCCTGGACTCCAAACTTTAGAAACAGTAAGACAATAAGTATGTGTTATTTTATGACGTTAATGGGATAATTTGTTATGAAGCAATAGATAATAATACACTGTCAGCCTGAATAAGAAAGTCAGACCCAAGCATATGCTTATTTGTACTTTAGATCTAACTTTTTAGACATAAAAAAAGTTGAAAGTAAAAGGATAAGAAAAATACCAGGCAAACAGTAAGCATAAGAGAGTGAGGACAAAATTGGTATCAGTGCAATAGATGTTAAAAAAATTTTACTAGAGACAAAGAAGAACGTAGGAAGTGAAAGTGGAGAGAGAAAAAGTTGGCTTAAAGCTCAACATTCAGAAAACGAAGATCATGGCATCTGGTCCCATCACTTCATGGGAAATAGATGGGGAAACAGTGGAAACAGTGTCAGACTTTATTTTTCTGGGCTCCAAAATCACTGCAGATGGTGACTGCAGCCCTGAAATTAAAAGACGCTTACTCCTTGGAAGGAAAGTTATGACCAACCTAGATAGCATATTGAAAATCAGAGACATTACTTTGCCAACAAAGGTCCGTCTAGTCAAGGCTATGGTTTTTCCTGTGGTCATGTATGGATGTGTGGCACCCTACTCCAGTACTCTTGCCTGGAGAGTCCCATGGATGGAGGAGCCTGGTACGCTGCAGTCCATGGGGTCGTGGGGGGTCGGATACGACTGAGCGGCTTCGCTTTCACTTTTTACTTTCATGCATTGGAGAAGGAAATGGCAACCCACTCCAGTGTTCTTGCCTGGAGAATCCCAGGGACGGGGGAGCCTTGTGGGCTGCTGTCTATGGGGTCGCACAGAGTCGGACACGACTGAAGTGACTTAGCTTAGCTTGTATGGATGTGAGAGTTGGACTGTGAAGAAGGCTGAGCACCAAAGAATTGATGCTTTTGAACTGTGGTGTTGAAGAAAACTCTTGAGAGTCCCTTGGACTGCAAGGAGATCCAACCAGTCCATTCTGAAGGAGATCAGCCCTGGGATTTCTTTGGAAGGAATGATGCTAAAGCTGAAACTCCAGTACTTTGGCCACCTCATGCACAGAGTTGACTCATTGGAAAAGACTCTGACGCTGGGAGGGATTGGGGGCAGGAGGAGAAGGGGACGACAGAGGATGAGATGGCTGGAGGGCATCACTGACTCAATGGACGTGGGTCTGGGTGAACTCCGGAGTTGGTGATGGACAGGGAGGCCTGGCGTGCTGCGATTCATGGGGTCGCAAACAGTCGGACACAACTGAGCGACTGAACTGAACTGACATCAAATATACACATCAAAGATACACATGTAGGGAATTTCCTAGAGCTCCAGTGGTTAGGACTTGGCGGGTTCACAGCAGCGGGGCAGGGATTCTATCCTTGGTCAGGGAACTAACATCCTGCATGCCCAGAGGCATGGCAAAGACAAAAAAAAAAAAAGACAAAAAACCCCCAAACACATGTATATTGCTAAGTGACAAAAGCAAGGTGAGTAGGTGGAGAGCTCAATTTTATGCAGGGAGGGGCGAGAAAACTGCATATGCATGAGTTTAGGAGTATAGAGAGGACTTCCTTGGTGGTCCAGTGGTTAAGAATCTGCCTTGTAATGCAGGGGACACTGGTTCCACCCCTGGTCTGGGAAGATTCCACGTGCCAAGGGACAACCGGGCTGGTGTGCCACAAATACTGAAGCCCACGCGCCCCAGAGCCCATCGTCCATGAGAGAAGCCACCACAACTGGCGTAGCCCGAGCCCCGCAACTAGAGAGTGGCCCCACTCCCCACAACTAGAGAGCAGCAATGAAGACCCAGCACAGCCCAAAAGTAGATAAATAATAAAATATTTATATACATTAAAAAGGTAAATAATAAAACATATTTTTTAAAAAAGAAGTACAGAGTTTTAGAAAGAAACACAAGAAATGAAGACACTGGTAACAGAAGTTTATTCTTATAAAGGAGGACTTTCATCTGCATGTTTTATATATTTATATTTTTCTGTTTTGAAATGACAAACACAGAAAGTTGTAAGCACCATACAAACATTTTTTTTCCTATACGCATTTGAGTGGTAGTTGCCAATATGCTGCCTGATCGCCTTCAAATACTTCACTGTGTATTTCCACACAAACAAGAACATTCTCTTGCATGTCCACTGTAAGGCCACAGTGAAAATCAGGAAATCTACATGGATGAATAACTATCATCTGTTCTGAAGACCCCATTTACCATGGTGCCAATGACTACTTTTCACTGCAAACCTGGGAATTTGTACCATAAGTGTATGTGGGTACATGTGAGCTTAGTTGCTCAGTGGTGTCCAACTCTTTGCGACCCCATGGACTGGAGCCCGCCAGGCTCCTCTGTCCATGGGATTCTCCAGGCAAAAATCCTGGAGTGGGTTGCCATTTCCTCCTCCAGGGGATCTTCCTGACCCAGGGATCAAGTCCGGGTATCTTGTGTTGCAGGCAGATTCTTTACCATCTGAGCCACCAGATCTGCTGTGTGTGTGTGTGCGTGCGTGTGTGTACATGTCTCTGGTAGCTCAGACGGTAAAGAATGCCTGCAATGTGGGAGACCTGAATTCGATCCCGGGGTTGGGAAGATCCCCTAGAGGAGGGCATGGCAACCCACTCCTGTATTCTTGCCTGGAGAATCCCCATGGACAGAGAAGTCTGGCAGGCTACAGTCCGTGGGGTCACAGAGTCTGACAGGACAGAGCAACTAAGCACAGCAGGAATATATCCTTGAACAGGCAAAAACAAAAAACAACAACAAAAATGAGCCCAGGGGACCAGGGGAATTCAGACTTTCCCGGGTCTTCCACTGGGAGAGGGGAGCCTTCATTCCACGATTCATCCAGAGACACACTCTCAAGAGCTGAACCTGGGGTGGGGTGACTTCAGCCGAAGGGTCTCAAGGGGCAGAAAAATGGGTCCAGAAAAGGCTGAAGCCCCGCGCAGCACGGCTGGTCTTCCCACCACCCCAGGTTCAGTCGGGAACCAGTTCCAGCTTGCTGAGCCTCTGTTCTTAAGCCGAGGCTCAGCAAGTTTTAAACTTCTGTAGCGGACATGGAATTTTCCAGGCAAGAACACTGGAGTGGGTTACCATTTCCTGCTGCTGCTGCTAAGTCACTTCAGTCGTGTCCGACTCTGTGCGACCCCATAGACAGCAGCCCACAAGGCTCCCCCGTCCCTGGGATTCTCCAGGCAAGAACACTGGAGTGGGTTGCCATTTCCTTCTCCAATACATGAAAGTGAAGAGTGAAAGTGAAGTCGCTCAGTCGTGTCCGACTCTTGGCGACCCCGTGGACTGCAGCGTACCAGGCTCCTCCATCCATGGGATTTTCCAGGCAAGAGTACTGGACTAGGCCAGGGGATTTTCCCAACCCAAGGATCAGAACCCACGTCTCTTACATCTTCCATGGATACGGAAGCTGGGTGCATCCCGCCAAGAGGCGCGGCCCCGGACTTTCCCAGAACCCGGCCCAGCCCTCCGTGCGCGGCTGGCACACTGCACCCTCCCGGCTCCATCCGCAGGTGACAACCCCGGCAGCTGCGAGCGCCTCGCTGAGAGGGTTGGGGGTGATCGTGTGGCCCTGACTACCCCCGGCCCCCACCAGAGCCCTTCAGTGGCGGCCCAGAGAACCCCTGAATCCAGATAATCCCAACCTGGAGGTCGCGGGGTGGGAGCAGTGGAGGGAGACTGGGCGTCTGCAGGGACCCAGCTCCCCCTTTCCCATAGAATCTCTGGTAAGACTGGGTTTGGGGTGGGACGCTCGCGGCCTTCGGGTGAGCCCGGAAGGACGAAGTGTGTGGACCCACTCGACATGGCAGACCCGCCCTTCGCGTCCAGCGTCTCCTCCGCGGTGAGGCTGGCGCTCCAGTGCGCTTCTGACCCGGGGCACAAAGGGCGGGAGCCTGTCCAGACCCGCATGCCAGAAGTCTAGGAGGCAGGTGAAGTCCGATTTGCTTCCGAACCCCTCCCCGCACGAGCCACCTGCAGCCGCCTGGAGGTGGGGGAAGCTGGGGAGAGACAAGAAGCTGGGGGTGCGCGCGGGGAGCCTGAAATTCACTCACCTGAGGTCCCCAAGGGACCTGATTGCAGACGAACCGATTGGGGGGTCTGTTACACGAGGGCGCCAAGGGATGGCTTGTGTATGTGTGTGTATATGTGCTCAATCGCTCGGTCGTGTCCGACTCTTTGCGACCCCATGGACTATAGCCTGTCAGGCTTTTCTGTCCATGCGATTTCCCTGGCAAGAATACTGGAGTGGGTTGCCGTGTCCTCCTCCGGGGATCTTCCGACCCTAGATTGAAACCGCAATTCCTGCATTGGCAGGCGGCTGGAGGCACCAGGGAAGCCAAGGGAGGGCTTAGAAAGGGAAAGTCGCACAGTTGTGTCGACTCTTTGGGACCCCATGGACTATACAGTCCATGGAATTCTCCAAGCCAGAATACTGGAGTGGGTAGCATTTCCCTCCTCCAGGCGATCTTCCCAACCCAGAGATTGAACCCAGGTCTCCCACATTGCGGGCGGATTCTTTACCAGCTGAGCCTCAGGGGAAGCCCAAGAATACTGCAGTGGGTAGCCTATCCCTTCTCCAGTGGATCTTCCCGACCCAGAAATTGAACCGGGGTTTCCTGCATTGGAGGTAGATTCTTTACTGAATTATCAGGGAAGCCCATAAGGGAGGGTCCCTCCAAACTCTTATCGGCTCACCCTCATCGCACTACCACCTGGCTGCTCCGCAAAGTGCAGCAGGAAGGCGAGTCAAAGCCCCAGCCCCCCCAGATCGCGACCGTCCCTAGGCCTCTAGGCACAGC
Organism: Bos indicus x Bos taurus; assembly: GCF_003369695.1. Taxonomy (NCBI): domain Eukaryota; kingdom Metazoa; phylum Chordata; class Mammalia; order Artiodactyla; family Bovidae; genus Bos; species Bos indicus x Bos taurus. Next base: position 17,355,902 of record NC_040093.1, read on the forward strand.
ACCTGCCTAGTTCTGGGAGATCTAGGCTCAGATCCGCCCCCGCTAGGGCATTGCTGTGTGACCTTTAATCAGTGTCTTCACCTCTCTGAACGTGCTACTCTCGTCTATATGAAGGAGACACTGACACAAGACAGGCGCACAGATGAGGGACTAAAGACTTTATTTGCCATCTAAGACCCCTGTCCCCGGTCTCCGCCAGCCCTCCTGGGAAGGCTCAGAAGATCTTCACCAACTCCAGCTGCAGGTCCCCGCCCACCTCCAACGCGCGCACGCGCCCTGGCGGGATCCGGTACCGGAAGTGGTGGTATTCAGAGTCTGCTATCACCACCTGCAGGGGCACGGGGACGCGGCTTAACGTTCCCCAGGCAACTGCGGGGTCATTCCAGCCTCGTACCCACGCGGCGACCTGGACACTCAGGGAACCCTGTCAGGCCCCAGGGCCCCTTTGGGCAAATGGCTACTGTTCACTGAAACCCCTTGTCCTGAGGATTAAATGAATTTATTGTTGACACCTGAGTGCTTTTAAGGTTTAGCTGTGGATGTGGTGTCCACATTGCCGGGGTTCATTGCCTCCCTCGACGTGCAGATTGGAAGTGAAGACTGCCTGGGTGGTAGAGGATCTGTAGCGACCACACCCTGCACTTTCCCTGTCTCCCAGTCCATCCATTCTTCTGCCCCAGAGCCGCTACGTCGGTCGCCAGTGGACAGAGAATAGGATCCAGGATGTCTACACCTCCCGGCTGGAAACCCACCTTTTGGGCACTTGGCTCTCCCTTTCTGGTCCTTGGCACTGCTACACGCCTGCCCTCTGACAGTAGTGAGCTTGCGCCAGGGGAGGTGAGGGATAGGGGAGGCCCTGCCCAGCCTTGGCCACACCTTTGCTCCCAACCTCTGCCAAGGGCCTTCCTGGCCTTGCCAAGGGAAGAGACGTGGGTGTTGGACCCCGCCCTGTGGAAGAGACACACCTTGAAGCCTTCTTCGGTGGCAATGAGGAGCACGTCGAAGGGCTGCCCTCTCTGGAAGGGAATGCCTGAGCCCCGCTCCTCTGCACCCCAGGTGCCGCGCTCCAGGGTGTTGAAGACCACCGTGGACTCGTCCAGGCGGGGGTTGAAATGCAGGGCGGCATCACTGCCTGGTTCCTCACCGCACAGCAGGTTCATGTAGAACCTGGCAGGTGGTGGAAGAGAGGGGCATCCGATAGAGAATTAACCCTTTGCCAGAGCATATTTAGAGGGACCTGAGAGCCACAATCAGGGGGAAAGGGGTGGTGGACTGGAGGCCATGGAGCCCAGATTGCAGGGCACCCGAAAACCAACTGGGGACCTGGACACACATCCACCTAGACCAGGGCCTGGGTCCCCCTCATTTCCAGAGTTTGAGAGGACCAAGGAGTCATGGTCCTGAAGACGAGAGTGCTCCCAGTTCCCAGAGGGCTGAGAACAAGGCGAGGGACCCCAGTATTCCCGGGCACCGTAGATTCTCAGAAATTCTGAAGACTCGACCCAGGTAGTCGTAGGATTGATTGCTTAGGCCTTCCATATACCGAGGGCACCTCTGATTCACAGAGGTGCCCTCAGCATATGCCCTGATTCCAAAGTGGCTGTGGTCTCAGACTGGAAGTCATATCATTGCCCTGGAATGCCCAGATTCTTACAATGATGTAGGGACCCCACCTTCACAGTCATGGGACAGATAAGTGAAGACATCAGATTCCAGAAGGGCAGAAATAGCCTGGGGATTCCAAGATCCTGGTGGGCAAAGTTGGCCTGGGGCTTTGTTCTTTGGGCTGTAAAAGTGGGGTTCACTGAACCTGGAAACCTCCCACCTGTTACCGCTGAGGCTCGGGGGTCTCACCTGCCAGCCTTGTCGGGGACTAAACCACGAATTCTCAACACAGTGCCCACTCGGATGCCCTCGGGCAGCGAGGTCTTGTGGGGGACATTCTGCAGCAGCCAGAGTGGATCAGGGAGGCAGAGGAGAGAGACAAGTGGGTCAGCTGTGTGGAGAACATGACCAGGACGCAGAGCAGCAGAATCAGAGAGAAGAAAGGGCACAGAGACACGGGAAAGAGAACCGGGGGTGCAGAGGAACACAGAGACTCAGCAGGAAGATACTCAGAGGGACAGAAAGATAGACAGTAAGGGGAACCAATGGGGGGAGGGGGGAGAGCGTGGGGATGGATTGGGTGAACCCAGAAACGGCAGCCCAGAACATTCTGGCACAACGGAACACCCGCTTTCTCCCTGAAACAGGAGCCCTCAGCCAAGCCCCAGCCCCTCCCCTCTGCCAGTGCAGCCTTGGGTCCAAACCCCTCAAGCCCCGACACTGCGAGCACTCACAAAGCTCCCGGCCATGGCTGGAACAGCGGGACGGCAGTGGCAGTGGGGGCGTGGCTGCTGGGACCTTAAATCAAAGCAGGGTGTGCCTGGCCCTGGTGACTCAGCCTTTCCACACCCACCACCCACACCTGGCACAGACCCTGGGGCCATGCTGGCCCAGCACCCTCTTTCTAGGGCCTCTGATGCCCCTGCCATCCTGAGGATTCCCAGGTGTACGGTCCCTCCCCTTTGAGCTAATAGTGATAGAGACAGTTAACAATAATAACCATACCAGCACAGCACACAGCGTGGAAGGCTTGTTGAGACACCATCCCTCCAGCCCTACCTTCCTGCTGCCTGGTGGAGAGAGAAGACTCACATCCATTCCATCATGGAAAATCTGAGTCCTGAGAGGCGAAGCTGTGAGCTCAAACTCTGCGCCCTCTCTCCCAGGTTAGGACCTGCTGCCTAGGGCTAAGGATGGGTCTCCCCTGAAATTCCAGTTGATGCTCCTGTAATATAATAATAACCATGGCAACAGGATAATGATAGGAAAGGCAGCTAAGAGGACAGGATATTCTGCCCAGTGGTCAAAGCTGTATCCTTGGTGCCTAGTGCAGTGCCTGGCACACAGTAAGTGCTCAGTAAATGTGGATGAAAGAAAGAAGGAAAGATAATGAGAAGTGCCACTGACAAAGCCTCGGGCTTGCCTAGCATGTGGGAGAGACCACTGATCTCTGACAGGCCACTGAGCATAGGGCCCCTGATCACCCTTATCTGACAGATAAGGAAACTGAGGCTCAGAAAGGAGAAGCAGTTTGCCCAAGAAACACAACTAAGTAGAACCATGTAGACTGTGTGTCTGGCTTTCTTCATCTCTGGAAGTTCCTCTCTGGTTTTTTCTGTCTCCAGGATGCCCTAGACTCCCTTGTCTCTGGCTGTCTTGTGTCTCTGTCTCCCCCTGTCTCTGACTCTCTCTCTCTCTCTCTCATGTGTTCCTGTCTGTTTCTCTTCTTTGAGCCTCTCTCCTTCCAGAATTGCTTCTTCTCTCCCACCTGGTGTTCAGGACCAGGGATGGGGGAGGGGGAAGAGGACCACCCAGACTCAGATTAAAGGAGATAAAAAAGTGGGAACCCCAGGTCCATTTCCAGTTCCCACAGCCCAAGACGCCAGGAGGGGAACACAGGTATGAAGGGTAGGGTGAGAAAGAGAATCCTGGAAAGGGTTTGAGGCTAGAGACAGATGGGTCCCCCTAGGGTAAAGCAATTGGAGAGTCATTGACCGAAACTTCTAGACGTGAATAGCAGGACAACAAAGGGAGGAAGCTGGGCTCTGCTCAGACCAGATATTTCTCGTTCCTGAAGTCAGGAGACCTCCCCGACCACGTGTGCACAGAAAAGGGTCCTTGCAGGCCAATGGGGGAGCAATGTCAAGGGATGCTGTACCCAGAAGCCTTTGTGGTAGGATCCATCTTGACCAAGAGACGTGTGCGTGCACATCGAAGGATCCTGAGATTACCAAATGCGGATTGTGAACCAGGCAAATCAAAATGATTGGCCAAAGGAAAACTGGCAGAAATGCCCCATATAAGTCACTTAAAATACAATGTGGGCGCCACTCAGGGACTTTCCCTCTGAGTCTGCCCATTTGTCCTTCCACACATGCAGTACTCCTCCTCTTAATAAACACTTTACTTGCTTCACTACTTCCATCCTTGTGGAAATTCTTTTCTGCAAAGTCAAAGGACCAGGGCCCTTGTCACTGACCACTGGTCTCATTGCTAGGATCTGGTGCTCTCACCGCCAAAACTCAGCCTCAGTCTCTGGCTGGGAACCCAAGCCCTGCTTCAAGCCGTTGCCACCCGAGATCAGGTTCTGGAAGGCAGGGAACAGGGGAGGTGTGGGGCTGAGCAGAAACCCCTCCTAGCAGCTTAGCAGCCCACAACTCCGTGTCCCTCTCCCCACCCCACCTACCCTCCCAGTTGGTACCCCACCCAGCAGAGGGAGAAGAGGCCTGGGGCCGAGCCAGGAATGGAGACTTTGGGTGGAGACAAGACAACTCAGAAATTGGTCCACCGCCCTCAGCCTCTCAGGCCTGCCAGCCTCCCTCCAGCCCCATCACCGCACAGTTGGTACAGCTGAGGGTAGGGGCGTGGCAAGCTTCTCAGATAGGGAGGGTGGGCAGCTGCATTTAGGTGGGGGCTGCAGGCACCCCCATTTGGCAGAGAACAAAGTGGGCTTAGAGAGAGCCAGCCTTTCTCCAAGGCCTCATGGAAAGGGTAGGGCCAGCGCCTGGTCTGTGTGCCAAGGACACCCCACATCATGATTTTAATTAGAGAGAGTAGTAGGGTTGGAGGTGGTAACACCAGCATCTATTCGGGTGGAGAGTTTCCCAGAATGATGGGTTCTGTTACTCAGATCCATAATCGGGTCCCCTTTGTAGGCCTCCTTCCATACATTGCTGTGTATCCTGGTAGCTCATCTTTGTCTTGATTTCTTCATTGTCTCTGGCTGTTTCTTCACATGCTGCCAACCTGTACGTCCAGACTTGTTTTTGATGTTTGGTCAGATATTTGCCTTCAATCTGTCATCAGTTTGATTGCTGGTTCACTTCTCATAACTCAGATATGGACACCCTGGATGCATTCTATCAGTTCTGGAATAATACACTTGGTAGCACTTTTTTTTTTCACTTCTAAATAAGCTGGGCTTCCCTGGTGGCTCAGATGGTAAAGTGACTGCCTGCAATATGGGAGGCCCGGGTTCGATCCCTGGCTTGGGAAGATCCCCTGGAGAAGGAAATGGCAATCCACTCCAGTGCTCTTGCGTGGAAAATCCCATGGACAGAGGAGCCTGGTAGGCTACAGTTCTACCAGGGGTCCAAAGAGTCGGACACAGCTGAGCAACTTCACTTCACTTCAAATAAGTGGTGAACGTGCTTATTTCCCAAGACTCTTTTTGTTTCCCCAAGCTGTATGTCACATTCATAAATTATCCAGATTTTAACAGAATACTTCCCTGAGCCTTGACAATATACAGACCTGGGCAACCACTACCCCAGTTAAGGTTTAATCAAGGCAGCTTGACCCCCTCCACCTGCCCCAGGACACAGTGTCATTCCTCAGCAGTTAGGAGCCAACGTGTTCATTTGCCATGAAAATAAAAGAAGGATGCCCAGTGGGCCGAGCATGCTGACTTTCCTCTCCTTCAGGAATAACTGGGGCAAAAAATAAATATTCATTACACCCATGGTGGTTGTGGCAATTGACAAGCCCAGGCTCTGTCCACGTCAGCTTCTTGATGACTTCAGGTCAGTTTTCATATTCAGTGAAGATAATTCAGGGGCTGCTTTGGTATTGTAAATTAGTTTACCAACGAGGAAAGTGGCATGTTTTCAAAATTTGATTAAAGCCCTGCCATGCTTGGCTTGCAGGATCTTATTCCACCACCAGAAACTGACCTCGGACCCTTGGCAATGAAAGCACCAAGTCTTAACCACCGGACCCCCAGGGAATGCAGGGAATGCTCCCAAACCTGACTCTTCCTTAAGCAATTAAGTCCATTGGATAGCTTTTCGTTTTATTTATAAAGATAGTAAGTTGTACCAATCCAATCACTTGCTAAGAAGGAGAATTTTCAGTCATAGTTGGAGGGGGAGGGGACTGAGGGGCGCTGCTCCCCTAGGGCTGGATCAGCTGGGATATCAAAAGGAACCCTGAGAAGGGTGCTCAGTAGAGGCTGACCCTCGGGATAGGAGTAAAGGGAGGACCCCAACCCCACCTGGAGGAGGTGTCCATGCAGGGCAAGGGGGCGGCCAGATGAGAGTCGGGGGAGGAAATGCCCTGTGGTTGTCATGGATGGAGGCAGGTACAAATTCGGACCAAAGAAATGCACCATGATGCTGAACTGGAATTTGAGGTGTCCTTTTGAACTAATGATTTCATGAGTTGGGGGGTTTTTTTGAAGGGGGTTCTTTCAATTTTTTAAAAAAATTCTGTTAAAATAGAAAACCATGGAATTTACCTTTTTTTTTTTTGGCTGCTAGGCTTGCAGGATCTTAGTTCCCCCGTAGGGATTGAACCAGCACCCCCTGCATTGGAAGGTAAAGTCTTAACCAGGGAAGTCCCTTTCAACCATTTTTTAAAAGTTTATTTATTTTTAACTGAAGGATAATTGCTTTATAGTATTGTGTTGGCTTCTACCAAGCATCAGCATGAATCAGTCATAGGTTTACCCATGTCCCCTCCCACTTGAACATTCCTCCCACCTCCTTCCCCATCTCACTCCTCCAGGTTGTTACCAAGCCTCGGTTTGAGCTCCCTGAGTCATTAACGGTTTTTTAAATGTACAGTTTGGACTTTCCCTGGTGGTCTAGCAAATAAGACTCCACACTCCCAATGCCTGGGATGCAGGTTCTATCCCTGGTCAGGGGAACTAAGCTCTCACATGCCAGGCATGCAGGGGTGGAAGAATAAAAACTAAAAAAATAAATGTACAGTTCAGCGGCACTGGTGGTAGAGAATCCCCCCACCAATGCAAAAGATGCAAGAGACATGGGTTCCATCCCCAGGTAGGGAAGATCTCCTGGAGTAGAAAGTAGTAAACCACTCCTGTATTCTTGCCTGGAAAATCCCATGGGCAGAGGAACCTGGTGGGCTATAGTCCATGAGGCTACGAAGATTTGGACACGACCGAACACATGGACACACACACACAAGCATATTCACACTGAATATCCCCAGATGAGGACTTGGAGAGCAATGGCGACAAGAAGAACCTCCCTGGAGGCGGAACCAGAGCCAGTCTTTGGTCTTCATGTCCAGTGGGCTTGATCTATGCCATGGGCCAGTGTCTGCTGCAAGTTTCCACGCTCCCCTGTTTCTGAATAAGAAGCCTCTCCCACCTTAGTGTATTGGGTGTCTGGGCCCAGACTCAGCTGGGCTTGACAAAGAGGAATATGTCTTCCCCCAAAATCCTGGACTCTGTGTTGGACATGGAGCTTAAACTTGTCTGCCCTGGGCAGGGAGGTGAATGGTCTGGGTAGGAGAAGAACAGTACATGTGAATCTCATTGTAGCCAAAGGGGTCGACTGTAGCAGGAAGCTCCTGTTGACCATCCACTATTTATTATCTTTCGTTCTTTCTTTCTTCCTTACTTCCTCCCTCTCTTCCTTATTTCTTTCTTTCTATTTTTGGCCGCACTGCACAGTCTCCACAGTCAAAGCTCCGAGTCCTTAATCACAGGACCGCCAGGGAATTCCTATCACTTTCTTTCTTAGTCAAAGACTCTTGACTCAATCCAGGATGGCAACGTGGCTGTTGCAGTTCCCAGGGTTCCAGTTACTTTGGTTGTGAAGCTGATTGCCCCAAAGCCTTGCAGCTTCAGATGACCATTGGGGGTGGGGCTCATGGCTGCTATAGGTCAAGAGTTTGGATGGGGCACATGGGAATGGCTTGTCTTAGTCCATGATGTCTGGGCAACCTCTAGTGCTAGAGGCTGGGATCATCTGGACCACCTGCACTTACCCTCCCTAGGAAGCCTGAGCATCCTCAGAGAAACCAGACTACCTCCATGGCAGCCCAGGGCTCCAAAAGCTAGTGCCCCTTCAGCTAACCTGGTGAAACCTGCCTCTTCATTTCTTTTTAATGATTTTTAATTTTTTTTAACATTTACATGATTTGAATGGATATTAATATGATGTGTGCCAATTGCTACTTTATTTACTTATTTATTGGAATTTAGTTGCTTTAAAATGTTGTCTTAGTGTCTGCTATACAGCATAGTGAATCAGCTATATGTTTACATCAGTTCAGTTCAGTTCAGTCGCTCAGTCATGTTCAACTCTTTGGGACCCCATGAATCGCAGCACGCCAGGCCTCCCTGTCCATCACCAACTCCTGGAGTTCACTCAGACTCACGTCCATCAAGTCAGTGATGCCCTCCAGCCATCTCATCCTCTGTCGTCCCCTTCTCCTCCTGCCCCCAATCCCTCCCAGCATCAGAGTCTTTTCCAATGAGTCAACTCTTCGCATGAGGTGGCCAAAGTACTGGAGTTTCAGCTTTAGCATCATTCCTTCCAAAGAAATCCCAGGGCTGATCTCCTTCAGAATGGACTGGTTGGATCTCCTTGCAATCCCCTCTTTTTTGGATTTCCTTCCCATTTAGGTCACCACAGAGCACTGAGTAGAGTTCTCTGTGCTATCCAGTAGGTTTTCATTAGTTATCAATAGTGTATACATGTCAGTCCCAATCTCTCAATTCATTCCACCCTCCCTTTGCCCACTTGGTGTCCATACGTTTGTTCTCTACATCTGTGTCTCTATTTCTGCTTTGCAAATAGGTTCATCTGTACTGTTTTTCTAGATTCCTGGTATATGTGCTAATGTATGATGTTTGTTTTTCTCTAACTTCACTTCGTATATCACTCCCTAGGTCCATCCATTATTTATCATAGATTATAAATAAATAATCTATTTATTGCTACTTCTGGATTTTCTGTAGGGGCATTATATATTGACTCCCACTCAGGTGCGACAGGTGACACTGGTTTAATCCCTGGGTTGAGAAGATCCCCTGGAGGAGGACGTGGCAACCCACTCCAGTATTCTTGCCTGGGAAATCCCACCAACAGAGAAGCCTGGTGGGCTACAGTCCATGGGCTCAATAAGAGTCGGACATGACTAAAGCGACTGAACGGGCACACACAAAAAGGGAGAGGGTGTGGCTCTCTTTCATCTCCTCTCCTCCTCCCTACTGCTGGGTTCATGTGCCCTCTTATCATTTACCAACAGACTTTAAAGTCATCATGGCTAGAGTAGTGTTCAGTGTTCACATTCATGTGACTCTGTTGGCACAATTCTCCAGCCAGCCGTGTGATGTATCTGTGAAGGTTCTCCTTGGTGTATAACTTTGTGTTCTCCCTGGAATTAGCGATCATCTTGTTTTGTATTTGTTTAGCTTTCTCTGTGCGTGCGTGTGTGCTCAGTTGTGTCTGACTCTGCGACCCCATGGGCTGTAGCCCATCAGGCTTCTCTGTCCATGCAGTTTTCCAAGCAAGAATGCTGGAGTGGGTTGCCATTTCCTCCTCCAGGGGATCTTCCTGACCTGGGGATCGAACCCGTCTCCTGCCTCTCCTTCACTACAGGTGAATTCTTTACCTCTGAGCCACAGGGGAAGCCCTCAGTACTTTCAGATGCACCCCATTTTCCATCAGTTTCACTTTCTCAGAGATTTTGCCCAAAACTTCCCTTTACTCCAGTCCTCTATTTCCTCCTCGGTGGAAAGGTGGTTGAAGGCCCCAGGTAGCTGTCTTTGTGCACAGCTGTCACTTCTCAGCCTCACATTTTTAGTCCTGGAGAAGCACCTGGTGCCATGGCTTCCTGGGCTGGGCTGTTCGGCAGTTCTGAATGAATGAGTTTCTTCTCCACTTTTTCAACTCCAGCCTGGGATTCAATTCCTGGGGTCTACTAAGTTACCATATATTCAGTACCTAAATCTGTCTTCTCTCTTTTTCTTTGTCCTTGAGGGCTTACACCTTGAAAAAATCCTTTAGGGACTTCCATGGTGGTCCAGTGGCTAAGACCCTGTGCTCCCAATGCAGGGGTTCCTGGTTCAATCCCTGGTCAGGGAACTAGATCCTGTGTACCGCAATTAAGACCCAGCACAGCCAAATTAATTAATTAAAATATGTTCTAAAAGTCCTTTAAAACATAATGATTTAAGGGCCAGAAGTCTGAGATCATTTTTTTTTTTTTTTGGCTCTGCATCTCCTGACTACGTGAACTGAAGACAGTTGCTTTTCTCTTTATGTTGGTGAATTGGGGGTAACAGTGGTCGCTACTGCATAGATAAGATAATATTAGAGTGAGAGACTAAACGGTGAAAGTCGATAAAGTGCCTAGAGCTGTGTGACACACACCAGGATATGCTGTTTGCACTGGAGTGGCTGCTGCTCGTGGATTTCACATTATACATTATTGCTGATTGGCACATCACTCCAACCTCAAAGCTTAAAATAACCATTTCCTTTTGCTCAAGGATCCTGTGAGTGAGGAATTCAAACAGGGTATAGTTTGTTTCAGCTTTTCAATGTCAGGGGCCGTAGCTGGGAAGACTTAGTGGTTGTGGTTGATGTGAAAGCTTGGGGCTGGATCATCTGGAGACTTATTCACTCAAAAGTCCACCTGTAAGTCAATGCTGGTGGTTGACTGGGATCTCAGCTGCATGGACCGGTGGACATGAACACTTTCTGGATGGCTTGCACTTCCTCATAATATGGCTGCTCACATAGCAGCTCAGGGTTCCAAAAGGACCATCCCAGGTCACAGAATGGCAACCTTTCCTGACACAGTCCCACTTCTGCTGTACTCCATTGGTTACAAATGGATCAGAAGCCCACCCTGACCCAAGCAGAGGTGCTGTAGGATACCCATCCCCCCTCTGTGGGAAAATTGCCAAAGTCGTATATCATAGAAAAGCCTGTGGGACATGAAATAGTCTTGTGGCCATCTTTGGAAACTACAATTCATCATATTTCTCAAACGTTTATATATATATATGTAAATTTTTATTTATTTATTTATTTTTGGCTGTGCTGGGTCTTCATTGCTGCGAGGGCTTTCTCTAGTTGCAGTGCGTGGTCTTCTCATCGCAGTGGCTTCTCTTGTTGCAGAGCGTGGGCTCTAGGGTATGTGGCCTCAGTAGTTTTGGCTCCAAGGCTCTAGAGCACAGGCTCAATAGTTGTGGTGCACAGGCTTAGGTGCTCCGTAGCATATGCCGTCTTCCCAGACCAGGGATAGAACCCATGTCTCCTGCATTGGCAGGTGGATTCTTTACCACTGAGCCACCAGGGAAGCCTGCCTTAAAAAAATTTTTTTTTAATTTATTTGGCTGCATCAGGTCTTAGCTGCTCTGTAGCATGTGGGATCTTAGTTACCCAATCAGGGATCAGACCTGGGTCCCTGCAATGGGAGCATGGAGTCTTAGCCACTGGGACACCAGGGAAAGGGAAGTCCCCTTTCCTAGTTTTCTTGCCTACCAGGGCCACAATGCTTGTAGATACTCAAATGACAGCAGATTATGGTCTGCACATCTCTTGTCTTGCCTGACTTCATGATCAGACCTTTGTAATGCACTTTGTTATTGTCAGAAGGTCCCTGGTGGCTCAGATGGTAGAGAATTTGCCTATAGTATGGAGATCCGGGTTTGATCCCTGGGTCAGGAAGGAAGATCTGGAGAAGGGAATGGCTACCCCCTCCAGTATTCTTGCCTGAAGAATTCCCATGGACAGAGGAGCCTGGCGGGCTACAGTCCATGGGGTCACAAAGAGTCAGACACGACTGAGTGACTAATACTTGTTATTATCATTGGAAACATTTTTTCTCTCAGTTAATTGTATATACCTGTAAATTGTCTCGGAGAAGGCAATGGCACCCCACTCCAGTACTCTTGCCTGGAAAATCCCATGGACGGAGGAGCCTGGTAGGCTGCAGTCCGTGGGATCGCAAAGAGTCGGACACGACTGAGCGACTTCACTTTCACTTTCACTCTCATGCATTGGAGAAGGAAATGGCAACCCACTCCCAGGAACAGAGGAGCCTGGTGGGCTGCCGTCTATGGGGTCACACAGAGTCGGACACAACTGAAGTGACTTAGCAGCAGCAGCAGCAGCAGTAAATTGTCTTACTGTAGAGGTTATCAAGCATACAAAAGTCAACAAAACATAGGAAAATAAATCTCTCTGCACCTCCCAACCAGCACAACAGCTGCCAAACCATAGCCAATCTTGCCTGATCTGCATGTGTACCCACCTTCTATCTAGTAAAGATAATATTCTTTATTTTTGATATAATATTAAAGTCAATCTTTTAAAGTGCACAGTATTGCACCAGGAACTCTGTTCAATATTATGTAACAACCTAAATGGGAAAAGAATTTGAAAAAGAATAGATATACATATTTGATATACAATAGATATACAACTTGAAAAAGAATAGATATACATATTTGATATACAATAGATATACAATTTGAAAAAGAATACATATAACTGAATCACTTTGCTATATATTTGAAACTAACACAACATTGTTAATCAACTACACTCCAATATAAAATAAAAAGTTTTAAAAAGTGCACAATTCGGTGGGTTTTGCTATCTTCACAGGTTGTACAAGCATCACCACTATCTAATTCCAAATATCCTCTCACCCCTCAAAAGACCCCACACATAGCAGCAGTCACTCTCCATTCTCCCCTCCTCCCAGCTTTTGGCAACCACTGTCTCCATGAATTTGTCTTTTCTGGATATTTCCTATGGAATCATGCAATATATGGCTTTTTAGGTCTGACTTCTTTCACTTAGCAGTGCTTTCAAGGATCATCCATCTTTCAGCATGGATTTGTACTTCGTCTGTTTCTACTGCTGATAATTTTCCATTGTGTAGATATACCATATTTATACCATTATTTATACCTTATCCATCATTAGTTGATGGATAATTGGAATGTTTTCACATTTTGATAATGAATACTTTGCTTCAACTATTATAAATAATACTTCCATGAGCATTTTTATTTCTTATTATTTGCCAGGCTGTGCAGCTTGTGGGATCTTGGTTCCCTGACTTGGAATTGAACTGAGGCTCCAGCAATGAAAGTCCAGCAGAGTCTGAGCCGCTGGGCTACCAGGGAATTCCCAATATAAAAGTTTTTGTGTGGATATATGTTACCATTTTTCTTGTGTATCTACCAAGAAAGGGACAACAACCAAGGAACGGGGTTGCTGGTCACTGGGTAAGTTCACGTTTAATCTTTGGGGAACTGCTGGAGTGTTTTCTATAGCTGCACTATTTTACATTCCCACCAGCAAATTAAGAGGGTTCCAGTTTCTCTATATCCTTCTTTAGGAAATGTTTACTTATTTATTTGGCTGTGTAAAGTCTTAGTTGCAGCATGCAGGATCCAGTTCCCTGACCAGGCATCGAACGGCATCGAACCCAGGCCCCTTGCATTGGGAGCTCGGAGTCTTAGCCACTGGACCATCAGGGAAATCCCTTTCTCCATGTCCTTACCTGTACTTGTTATTATCTATCTTTTTTATTGTTGCCATCCTAGTGGGCTAAAATGATTGTTTTGTAAGATGTTAACTTTGATGTATTAAGTATGTGTAAAGTTTTAAAGAACTTTGGCATATTAAAATACCTAACTGAATAGCCTTGTGATTCCAACTTAAAGTATATAACTGAGTTATGGTTTATACTTGTGAATTTTACTTTACAATTTCTAAAAACAGTGCTGGGACATTTAAAAGGACTACAGACTACTTAAGATTCACTATATTTTTTCTTCTTTTTTTTAAATTGAAGGATAGTTGATTTATAATGTTGTGTTAGTTTCAGGTCTACAGCAAAGTGATTAAGTGATAAATACAGGTGTGTATATATATATATGAATATATAGGGCTTCCCTGGTGGCTGAGATGGTAATGAATTCACCTGCAATGCCGGAGACCTGAGTTCGATCCCTGGGTCAGGAAGATCCCCTGGAGAAGGGAATGGCTACCCACTCCAGTATTCTTGCCTGGAGAATTCCAGGGACCGAGGAGCCTGGTGGGCTGCAGTCCATTGGGTCGCTAAGAGTTGGACACGACTGAGTGACTTCACTCTCACTTTTCACTTTCCTGCATTGGAGAAGGAAATGGCAACCCACTCCAGTGTTCTTGCCTGGAGAATCCCAGGGACGGGGGAGCCTCATGGGCTGACGTCTATGGGGTCACACAGAGTCGGACATGACTGAAGTGACTTAGCAGCAGCAGCAGGGCTTCCCTGGTGGCTGAGATAGGAGACCTGAGTTCAATCCCTGGATCAGGAAGATCCCCTGGAGAAGGGAATAGCTACCCACTCCAGTATTCTTGCCCGGAGAATTCCAGGGACCGAGGAGCCTGGCGGGCTACAATCCATGGGGTCCTAAAGAATCAGACATGGCAGAGCGAGTAACACTTTCACTTCACTTTCATGAATTCTTTCTCAGATTCTTTTTCATTATAGCTTATTACATGGTATTGAACATAGTTCCCTGTGCTATACAGTAGGTCCTTGTTGTTCATCTGTTTTAAAAAATAATTGTATTCATTTATTTGGCTGTGCTGAGTCTTCATGGCTACAGGAGGGTTTTTCTCTGGTTGTGGCGAGTGGGGGCTCCTCTGTAGCTGTGGCGCTCAGACTTCTCACTGCAGTGGCTTCTCCTGTTGCAGAACACGGGCTCCAGGGCGCATAGGCTTAGCAGTTGCAGCACGCAGGCTCCAGAGTTCAGGCTCAGTAGTTGTGGCAAATGGGCTCAGTTGCCCCTCGGCATGTGGACTCTTCCCAAAACAGGGATGGAACCTGTGCTCCATGCATTGGCAGGCAGATTCCTTCCCACTGGGCCACTAGGGAAGCCTTGTTTACCCATCTTATATGTAGTGGGGTGTATCTGTTAACCCCAAACTCCTAATTCATCCCTCTCTCCCCCTTTCCCCCTTGATAACTATAAATTTGCTTTCTATGTCTGTGAAGATTCCCTATATTTTGATATCACTGAAACATTTGGAAACAATTGGAAACTTACAGAATAGTTTGTAAGTTTGTATTAGTTTGTATTTGCAAATACAGGACTATGTAAGTCAGTTGCCAATAGACAGCCCCACCATCCTCAAATACGCTAATGAGTGTGTGTGAGGGGTACACAAGGACGCTCACTCACACCCACCAACATCAGGGGTTCACCCTAGAGCCCCTACTGCCACCTGACCTTCAGACCCCATTCCAGTTCTGCCTGTGGTGCCACCGAGCAGCTGGTAGCAGAGGACTCAGTTCAGAAACTGGCATTGATTTGGTTGTCACATATTCTTAGTTTCTGTCCCCTTCAGTCTGGAACAGTTCCTCAGTCTTTCTTTCTTTCAAGACCTTGACATGTTAGAAGGTTACAGGTTGATGTTTCCTTGTCCTTCGATTTTGGGGGCAGAAGCGTCACTGTGTGCACCTATGAAGCTGCTCACAACCTCCAGGTATCCTGTTGCTGGTGATGTGGACTCTGAACATGTGATTAGCAGTACCTGCCAGGTTTCTCCACCATCGAGTTACCCTTTGGTCTTTGGTCATTAGTAAACATTTCATAGGGAAGCACTTAGAACTTAGTGCAAACATTCTTCATTCCATTTTTTATCATTTCTCTCCTTTCCTTATGCACATCTGCTATAGACTGAATGTTTATGTTCCTCCCCCTAAATCCCCATGTTGAAACCTAATCCCCAGTGCCATGGTATTTGGAAGTGGAGCCTTTAGGAGGAGATAAAGGGCTTCCCTGGTAGCTCAGACAATAAAAAATCTGCCTGCAAGGAAAAGACCCAGGTTCAATACCTGGATCCTGAAGATCCCCTGGAAGAGGGTATGGCAATCCACCCCAGTATTCTTGCCAGGAGAATCCCATGGACCGGGGAGCCTGGCAGGCTACAGTCTACGGGGTCACAAAGAGTCAGATACGACTGAGCGACTAATGCATACAAGGTCATGAGACAGAGGCCTTATGAGTGGGAGTCTCTTATAAAGGGACCCAGAGGGTCAGCCTTGATGGTCCAGTGGTTAAGACTCCACGCTCCCAGTGCAGAGGGCCCAGGTTTGATCCCTGGTCAGGGAACTAGAGTCCACATGCCACAGCTAAAGATTTTGCATGCCGTGATGAAGATCAAAGATCCTGTGTGCCGAAACTAAGATCCGGAACAGCCAAATAAATATAAATCTTTAAAAAAAAATCCACCTGCCAATGCAGGGGACCCAGGGTCAATCCCCGGTCTGGGAAGATCCCACACATCGGGAAGCGACAAAGCTCTCGAGCTGCAGTGACTGAAGCCTGTGCACCCAGAGCCCGTGCTCCACAAAAGAAACAGCCACGGCAATGAGAGGCCCGCGTGCTGCAACTAGAGAGCAGCCCTGCTCAACACAACTAGAGAAAACCCACGTGTAGCAACGAAGACCCCGCACAGCCAAAAATAAATAAATAAAAATTTAAAAATAAATAAAGGGACCTAGAGAGTGCCTTGACCCTCTAGTCATGGGGGGATCGGTGAGAACCAGCAATTGAAAGGTTGTTGTTGAATCACGCGAAGACACCGGGATTCTTGGCCCCCAGAGGAGAAGAATTCAATCCGGGGCCAGAGACGAGGCCTGATCGCTCAGAGCTTTTGTGTAATAAAGTTTTATTAAAGTATAAAGGAGATAGAGAAAGCTTCTGACATAGGCATCAGAAGCGGGCAGAAAGAGTACCCGCTTGCTAGTGTTAACAATGAAGTTATATAATCCAAAGGATGTCTGAGGTTGTAAAGACCTCATCAGACCCACTCCCATCATTAACATTTTAAGATAACACTGTCCTCAGGCAGGATACATCCTTGTAAAGACCAGGTCTACTCCCATAATTTACCTTTTAAGATAACAGAAGGTTTAATCCAGAGACTGTCCTTAGGCAGGATACATTATTGTTATACAATCCTAAGGAATGTGGAGAAAGAAAAAGGTTTGTCCTTTCTTCCTCCTTGAGAATTCCAGACCCCTCTCTCCTTGGGGACCCCTAGACTCCCTATCAACCTGCCTAGGAAATGACTCTCTCACAATCAGGCTCTCAGTGATGATAATGGCACCTTGGTCTTGGACTTCTCGGCCACCAGAACCATGAGAAATAAATTTCTTCTTTTTTTTTAATATGCAATGTTTTACTAGCTGCATACATTTCAACAAACAAGTTGGGGACACAGATTTGGCTATTTAGATTATTAAAAGTATTTATTACAAGGTTTCTTTTCCTATATTTAAGAGAAAACACATGACTGGAAATATTGAGATGGAAACTGGGTTAAACCAATTCCCAAGTCCTTATCAAGTAATTCATCAATAAAGGAAAATATACTTTAGAACTAAAAATTAGGGAAGCCTATACACAATTTAGATAGGGGTGGGAGAGAAAAATAAATCAAAATGAAGTCAGATCATTTACATTTTATAGCCTTCAATCCAGCACATAAAACTGTACTATTTAATGTATTTCTCCATGAACTTTTTGTGAAATTCAGATCGGAAGCGTATCATTTACAAATCTTTTGTCTTTCTTCTGATCATGTACACCTTTTGCACAGTTCTTGAAGATAACGTCATCATCTCACCTTCTTTTAACTTTGAAGTTGGCCTGAGGCTGGGATGGGCCAGTGAGATTAAGAAGAACGAATCCTTTCTTCTTTAGCCTTTTGTTCTTGTTCCTTCCTGGCCTGCTCTTCAGCTCTTTCTGTTTTAATTTTTTCCAGCTCTGCAAGAAGAGCTGCAGTATCATCATCATCACTCTCCTCTTCAAAATCTTCATCTTCATCTTCCTCATCTGTCAGTGGATCGTCTGCATCAAGGTTGGCAGCAGGAATCTGGTCCAGTCGAGGCTTCTTTGACACTGAAGAGGAGGTTGTATGTTCTCGGGTTGGCTGACCTCTTGTTTTTTTCTCTTGCAGCAGCTCTCTCTCTCTTCTCCAACTCTCTCCTGAAGTCACGGTTTCGAACCTCTTCAGGGGCATCCCGAGTGGTCTGTCTATATTTTATCTTTGTATGAGAGGGTAGGTCTCTGCTTGAATACTGCTTTGACAGTTGGCTCAAATCACCCTCACCTTTTCCTCTTCCACCTCTTGCAGGTTCAAAAGTTGGCCGAGCTGCTGTTGTCATCTTTTATGTTTGGCCGAACTCTGACGCTTCTACCTCCGGAGATCATACAGACACCATCATGACTCTCTGCTCCCCGAGAAATAAATTTCTGTTGTTTGTAAGCCATCTGGGCAATGATATTCTAGGGCTGTCACAGTGGCCCTAGCAGAATAAGACAACATCAGTACGGGCTCATGGCTTCCTATTCTAGTCATGGTGTTATCACTCAGGAGTCTCATGGTCCCAGATTCAGTCTGTGGGAGTCCTTCAAGTGATTCAAGTGAGTTCATACACCTGCCCCAGATGCCCCATCCTTTTGTAAGTGCTTCCTTCTTCTCTGACACAAGCAGTTGTTCCCAGCACATCTTGTATGCTCCCTGTCTGAGCCTGGGAAGCGGTCATTTCTACAGCAGTTCCTTCAGTAGAGAAAGATACGGTCCTTAGGAACCAAGATCTGGGTGCCAGTGTGTGAAAAGGGAAAGTGTTAGTTGCTCAGTCGTGTCTGACTCTTTGTGACCCCATGGACTGTAGCCTGCCAGGTTCCTCTGTCCATGGGATGCTCCAGCAAGAATACTGGGGTGGGTAGAACTCCCTTCTCCAGGGTATCTTCCCCACCCAGGGATCAAACTCAGATCTCCTGCACTGCAGGCAGATTCTTTACCATTGGAGCCACCAGGGAAGCCTGAGTGCAAGTGTGCTCACTGCCATTCAGATGTCTCTGCTCCCAGGCCCTCTGGGGAGACCAGGTGGGAATACAAGAAGTCAAGTGTATGTCCACATATGGTAGGGTAGGCAAAATTTTACCTCTATCTTCCTTTTTTTTTTCTTTTGGCAAGGCCTGAGAATTAAACTGACATACCAAATCAACACAGAAGAAATGAATACACATTTAAAAGTTTTACATGATCCTGGAGCCCACATAAGGAAATAAACACAAAGAAGCAGCTACACCTACAAGTTAAGAACAATGAAAGGCATTGTGGAAAAGTAACTAAACTAATACGTGGGGAGGTAAAGGAAGATAGGAATCTTTTTTTTTTTTTTGGCTGCAATGGCCATGTATGATCTTAGTTCCCCTGAAGTGGGAGTGCAGAGTCTTAACCACTGGATTGCCAGGGAAGTCCCAGACAAGAATTATTTTAACAAGGCCTCCCTAGGTTCTCACCTTGCTGATAAAATTGTTACTTTCTTAGGGCACAAGTAGAGCATCTTTCACTTGGCAGTTTTTATCTCCTGTTTTCAGGAGAAAAGTGGAGATTAGAATGACCTTCCTGTATTTGCTGTTTTTCAAGTGCTGAAAGCTCAAAATAATCCTTATACCAAAGGGCATATTTTGGGTGACATATTTGTCACCTTTCAACACACACAGGTATTTACAACTGACTTTCTCTTTTGTGTGTATATAATGCTCATCGATCACAGAGGGCAAGTATGACTCCACTTATACAAGGTACCCAGAGCAGCCAAATTCAGAGACAGGAAGTAGAATGGTGGTGGTCAGGGGCTGGGGATAGGGGAAGAGAAAGTGAGTGTTTAGTGGGTACAAGTTTCAGTTGGGGAAGGTGAAAAAGTGCTGGAGATGTTGGTGGTAAGGGGTGCACAACATGGGAATGTACTTAAGGCCACTGAACTGTACATTTAAAAAATAGTTAGAATGGGGGACCCCCCTGGTGGGCCAGTGGATGAGAACCTGCTTTCCAGTACAGGGGACATGGGATCGATCCCTGGTCGGGGAACTAGTCCCACATGCAGCAGGGCAACTAAGCCGCAACTAACACCTGACTCAGGCAAGTAAATACATACATTTTTAAAAATAAATTAAAAAGAAAAGTCCAATTTGGGGGCGTTTCCTTGTAGCCTAGTGGTTAGGATTCAGAGCTTTCCCTGTCGAGGGCCCAGGGCAATTCCCAATCCAGGAATAAGATCCTGCAAGCCCAGTGCATCAAGGCCAAAAAAAAGAAAAAAATTAACAAAAAAAGAAAACAATCAGATTTTTAAAACGTCATTTTCCTCACTGGGAAGGTAATTTACAAAACCAAAGCAGCTCCTGGGACATCTTCACTGAATATGAAAACCAACCCAAAGTCGCCAAGAAGCTGACACTGACACACCTGGGATTTTCAATTCCTGGAACCGCTGTGGGGGCACTTAGTATTACTTCTGGCCCCAGTTGTTTCTTTTTATTTTTTCTGATCTGGGTCTTCACGGCTGTGTGCCGGCTTTCGCTAGTTGTACTGCACGGACTTCTCTTGTTGCGGAGTATGGGGTCTAGAGCTCTTAGCAGTGGTAGCACACATCGCCCCAGTTGTTTCTTTTTATGTATTTCATCTTTTGGCTGTGGTGGGTCTTCATTGCTGCACCCAGGCTTTCTCTGTTTGCAGAGAGTGGGGGCTACTCACTAGCTGTGGTGGCCAGCTTCTCACTGCAGTGGCTTCTCTTTTATGGAGGATGGGCTCTAGGCACACAGGCTTTAGTAGTTGAAGCACAAGGGCCCTAGAGCGTGGGCTCGGTAGCTGTGGCCCACGGATTAGTTGCTCCATGGCGTGGGGGCTCTTCCAGGACCAGGGATCAAACCAGTGTCCCTTGCATTGCAAGGCAGATTCTTAACCAACCACTGGACCACCAGGGAAGCCCTCCCCCAGTTATTTCTGCAGGAGGTAATTCTGGAAGGTGGAAGGAGAGACACACACAACCTGCTGGGCATCCTTCTTTTTATTTTCATGGCAAATGAACGTGTTGGCTCAATACTAAGGAATAACGGTGTGTCCTGGGGTAGATGCAAGGGGCAGACTTTTTCAGGAGATAAACCTTGATTGGGGTGGTGGTTGTCCGGGTGTGTATATCATTAAGACTCATGGAACTATTCTGTTGAAACCTGGGTGATCTGATTTATGAGTGTAGCATATGGCTTGGAAAAACAAAAAGAGTATTGGGAAATAACTACATTCACCACTTATTTAGAAGTTAAAAAAAAAGATACTAAGTATATTATTTCCAAACTGATAGAAGATAATCAACACAGATGAATAAGAATGCATCCCACATCTGAATTATGAGAAATAAACCAGGAATCAAACTGGTAACAGATTGAATGCCTCATTTGACCAAACATCAAAAACAAGCCTGGACGTGCAGGTTGGAAGCATGTGGAGAAATATCCAGAGACAATGAAGAAATCAGGAAAAGATAAACTGCCAGGATACACAGCAATATACAGAATGACATATACAAAAGGCACATGATTACTGATCAGAATAACAGAACCCATCATTCTGGGAAACTCTCCATCTGAACAGACGTCGATGTCACCGCCTCAAAACCCACAGTCCTCTCCAGATTGAAAAATACTTTTATTTATTTTATTTTGGGTGTGCTGGGTCTTTGTTGCAGTGTGTAGGCTTCTCTAACTTCAGTGTCCCAGCTGAGCTGCCACGTCTGGGATCTTAGTTCACTGACCAGGGGGCGAACGCAGGCCCTCTGCATTGGAAGTGCAGAGTCTTAGCCATTGGACCAAATAGGGAAGTCCTTGTCCTCTCTATTTAAAATCTCCACGAGGTAGGTGTCCTTGGCACACAGATCAGCTCCAGCCCCTGGCCCCGTCCTCCCCATGAGGCCTTGGGGAGATGCTGGCCCTCTCTAAGCCCACTTTCTCTTCTGCCAAATGGAGGTGACTGTAGCCCCCACCCAAATGCAGTTTCCCACCCTTGCTTTCTGAGACGCTTGCCCCCCCAGCTGCACCAACTGTGCAGTGATGGGGCTGAAGGCTGGGAGGCTGAGGGCGGTGGATCAGGTTCTGACTCTGCTTGTCTCCACCCAAAGTCTCCATTCCCGACTCAGCCCCGGGCCTTTTCTCCCTCTGCTGGGTGGGGCACCAACAGGGGTGGGTGGGGTGGGGAGATGGAAATGGAGTGGTAGGCTGCCCGGGCTTCTAGGAGGAGTTTCTGCTCAGCTCCCCAATGCCCTGTTCCCTGCCTTCCAGAACCCTCTATCAACATTCTCCCTCTCACACCACCCTTCATACCTGCATGCCCCTTCAGGAGCCTTGGGCTGTGGGGACTTGGCCTGGGCAGAGGGGCCACCCTTCCCCCCCCCCCACTCCCTTCCCTTATCTTGAACACCAGGTAGGACAGAGGAGGCCATTCTGGGAGGTGGAAGGAGAGAGACTCAAAGAAGAGAAATAGACAGGAACATGTGAGAGAGACAGGGCAGGACAGAGACACAGGACAGCCAGAGACTAGGGCATCCTGGAGAAAAAACCAGAGAGGAACTTCCAGAGATGAAGAAAGCCAGACACACAGTCTACATGGTTCTACTTAGTTGTGTTTCTTGGGCAAACTGCTTCTCCTTTCTGAGCCTCAGTTTCCTTATCTGTCAGATAAGGGTGATCAGGGGCCCTATGCTCAGTGGCCTGTCAGAGATCAGTGGTCTCTCCCACATGCTAGGCAAGCCCGAGGCTTTGTCAGTGGCACTTCTCATTATCTTTCCTTCTTTCTTTCATCCACATTTACTGAGCACTTACTGTGTGCCAGGCACTGCACTAGGCACCAAGGATACAGCTTTGACCACTGGGCAGAATATCCTGTCCTCTTAGCTGCCTTTCCTATCATTATCCTGTTGCCATGGTTATTATTATATTACAGGAGCATCAACTGGAATTTCAGGGGAGACCCATCCTTAGCCCTAGGCAGCAGGTCCTAACCTGGGAGAGAGGGCGCAGAGTTTGAGCTCACAGCTTCGCCTCTCAGGACTCAGATTTTCCATGATGGAATGGATGTGAGTCTTCTCTCTCCACCAGGCAGCAGGAAGGTAGGGCTGGAGGGATGGTGTCTCAACAAGCCTTCCACGCTGTGTGCTGTGCTGGTATGGTTATTATTGTTAACTGTCTCTATCACTATTAGCTCAAAGGGGAGGGACCGTACACCTGGGAATCCTCAGGATGGCAGGGGCATCAGAGGCCCTAGAAAGAGGGTGCTGGGCCAGCATGGCCCCAGGGTCTGTGCCAGGTGTGGGTGGTGGGTGTGGAAAGGCTGAGTCACCAGGGCCAGGCACACCCTGCTTTGATTTAAGGTCCCAGCAGCCACGCCCCCACTGCCACTGCCGTCCCGCTGTTCCAGCCATGGCCGGGAGCTTTGTGAGTGCTCGCAGTGTGGGGGCTTGAGGGGTTTGGACCCAAGGCTGCACTGGCAGAGGGGAGGGGCTGGGGCTTGGCTGAGGGCTCCTGTTTCAGGGAGAAAGCGGGTGTTCCGTTGTGCCAGAATGTTCTGGGCTGCCGTTTCTGGGTTCACCCAATCCATCCCCACGCTCTCCCCCCTCCCCCCATTGGTTCCCCTTACTGTCTATCTTTCTGTCCCTCTGAGTATCTTCCTGCTGAGTCTCTGTGTTCCTCTGCACCCCCGGTTCTCTTTCCCGTGTCTCTGTGCCCTTTCTTCTCTCTGATTCTGCTGCTCTGCATCCTGGTCATGTTCTCCACACAGCTGACCCACTTGTCTCTCTCCTCTGCCTCCCTGATCCACTCTGGCTGCTGCAGAACGTCCCCCACAAGACCTCGCTGCCCGAGGGCATCCGAGTGGGCACTGTGTTGAGAATTCGTGGTTTAGTCCCCGACAAGGCTGGCAGGTGAGACCCCCGAGCCTCAGCGGTAATGGGTGGGAGGTTTCCAGGCTCAGTGAACCCCACTTTTACAGCCCAGAGAACAAAGCCCCAGGCCAACTTTGCCCACCAGGATCTTGGAATCCCCAGGCTATTTCTGCCCTCCTGGAATCTGACGTCCTCACTTATCTGTCCCATGACTGTGCAGGTGGGGTCCCTACATCAAAGAATCTGGGGGTTCCAGGGCAATCTCATGACAAGTCCAAGTGCACAGCCACTCTGGAAATAGAACCTATGAATCACAGGTGCCCTGGGCAGCATGTAGGAGGCCTAGGCAATCAATCCTAGGGCTTCCTGGGTGGGGATCTTCAGGATTTCTGAGAATCTACAGTGCCTGGGAATTTGGGGGTCCCTGGTATTGTCCCAGCCCTCTGGGAAGTGGAAGCACCCTGGTCTTCAGGACCATGAGTCCTTGGCATCTCCCAGACTCTGGAAATGAGGGGGACCCAGGCCCTGGTCTAGGTGAATGTGTGTCCAGGTCTCCCACTGGTTTTTGGGTGCCCTGGGATCTGGGCTCCATGGTCTCCAGTCCATCTCCCCTCTTTCCCTGGTGTGTGGCTCTCACGTTCCTGTAAATATGGATGTGCTCTGGCAAAGGGTAACTCCTCTATCCAATGTTCTTCTCCACCACCTTCCAGGTTCTACGTGAACCTGCTGTGCGGTGAGGAACCAGGCAGTGATGCCGCCCTGCATTTCAACCCCCGCCTGGACGAGTCCACGGTGGTCTTCAACACCCTGGAGCGCGGCACCTGGGGCGCAGAGGAGCGGGGCTCAGGCATTCCCTTCCAGCGAGGGCAGCCCTTCGACGTGCTCCTCATTGCCACTGAAGAAGGCTTCAAGGTGTGTCTCTTCCACAGGGCGGGCTCCAACACCCACATCTCTTCCCTTGGCAAGGCCAGGAAGGCTCTTGGCAGAGGTTGGGATCAAAGGCGTGGCCAAGGTGGGCAGGGCCTCCCCAGTTCCTCACCTCCCCTGGCGCAAGCGCACTACTGTCAGAGGGTAGGCGTGTGTCGGTAGCAAGGACGAGACAGTGAGAGCCAAGTGCTCAAAGGGTGGGAGTCCAGCCGGAAGATATGGACATCCTCTATCCTGTTCCCTGTCCACTGGCGTCTGAGGTAGCAGTTCTGGGACAGGGAAATGGACGACTTGGAAGACAGGACCCCGAATAAGTCCCAGCCGGGGGTGGTCATTGAAGACCTTCCACTACCCGGGCTGTTCTTCACTTTCTGTGCGTCCGAGGAAGGCGATGCATCCAGGAATTCTGGCAACTGCATCACTGCCAAAGCTTAAAAAGCACTCAGGTGTCAACAATGAACTCATTTAATCCTCATGACAAGGGGCTTCATTGAATAATAGACCTCTTTCTCAGTGGGGGCTTGCGTGCGTGCCTAGGTCACGCCGCGTGGGCACGAGCCGGGAATAACCCCGCAGTTGCCTGGGGAACCTTAAGCAGTGTCTCCTCGTCCCTGCAGGCGGTCATCGCAGACTCTGAGTACCACCACTTCCGGTACCGGATCCCGCCAGGGCGCGTGCGCGCGTTGGAGGTGGGCGGGGACCTGCAGCTGGAGTTGGTGAAGATCTTCTGAGCCTTCCCAGGAGGGCTGGCGGAGACCCGGGGCAGGGGTCTTGGATGGCAAATAAAGTCTTTAGTCCCTCATCTGTGCGCCTGTCTTGTGTCAGTGTCTCCTTCATATAGACGAGAGCAGCAAGTTCAGAGAGGTGAAGTTAAAGTCGCTCAGTTGTGTCCGACTCTTTGCGACCCCATGTACTTATACATTCCATGGAATTCTCCAGGCCAGAATACTAGTGGGGAGCATTTCCCTTCTTCAGGGGATCTTCCCAACCCAGGGATCGAACCTAGGTCTTCCGCATTGTGGGCGATTCTTAACCAGCTGAGCCACAAGGGAAGCCCAAGTATACTGGAGTGGGTAGTCTATTCCTTCTCCAGAGGATCTTCCTGACCCAGGAATCGAACCGGGGTCTCCTGCATTGCAGGGGGATTCTTTAACTGCACTATCAGGGAAGAGAGGTAAAGACAATGGCTAATGGTCACAAAGTGGCCCAGGTGGGTCCGACCCTGAATCTCCGAGGGCAATTTCTATTCCTGGAGGCTTGGAGAGGGTGGGGGTGGGGCTTTGACTCGCCTTCCTGCTGCACTTTACGGAGGAGCCAGGTGATAACGCGGTGGAGTTGACTGAGGGAGTCTGGAGGAGCCCAAGCCCTCACCAAAGCGATGGACATGAGTTTGAGTAGGCTCCGGGAGTTGGTGATGGACAGGGAAGTCTGGCGTGCGGCAGTCCATGGGGTCTCAAAGAGTTGGACACGACTGAGCGACTGAACTGAACTGAAGCCCTCCCTTGGGCTTCCCAGGTGGCTCAGTGGTAAAGAACCGACCTGCCAGTGCAGGAGATGCAGGAGACATGGGTTCGATCCCTGGGTCTGGAAGATCTGGAGGAGGAAATGGCAACCCCCTCCGGTGTTCTTGCCTGGGAAATCTCATGGACTGAGGAGCCTGGCGGGCTACGGCCCATGGGGTTGCAAAGAGTCTGAGCACGAATTACTACTAAGCCCACCCTTGCCGCCCCCTCTGAGGGTATAACAGCCACCACCACCTCCCCCCCTCTCCACCCCCCCAGCGGTTGGTCAGCCTGCAAACAGGTCCCTTGGAGACCCCAGTCTCGCGGAGATGATGTGTGAATCTCGGCCTCTCTGCAGTTGCCCCCGCTTCCTGGCTCCCCAGGCTTTCCAGCCCTCCGCTGGGGCGGGTTCAGGCTTGGAAGGGATCTGGGCGTTGCCGGCCTACTTTTCTGTCCCCGAGATGGGACAGTCTCCGCCAGTTCGCGCCCGGAGGCAGACGCACACGGGCGGGGTCCGGAACGCGAAGTGCCGGCTCCTGTGTCCCTGCTGCCCTCTAGGGCGCTGTTCTCACACTTCCTCCTTGGCTCGCCTGATGGCCCTGAACTGCCCCTTCCCCCAGGGATTCTGGAGGGGGAACGAGGGGCGGGGTACAACTTAGAAGCCAAGTCAGCCCCGAGTGCCAGGTGGGGATTTTCTGGCCACTGTGGGGAGAGGAGTCCATACCACGGAGTGCCCCCCTCCCCCGCCGACTCCCGCACCCTCTCTGAGGTGCTCGCAGCGGCGGATGGTCTCAAGCAGTTGATGGAGAGAGGTTGGAGGGAGCGTGCACCGCATACCAGGAGTTGGAAAAGTCCAGAGCCGCTCCCCTGGGGGGATGTTTCTCAGCCTAGTACCTTGCGAAGCCAGTGACATGCTGCCCCCTCCTGGCCGCTGCCCACATCGCAATCTTGGGTCGGGGAAGAGCCCCTCGAGAAGGGAACGGCCACCCACTCCAGTATTCTTACCTGGAGAATCTCATGGACAGAGGAGCCTGGAAGGCTCCATAGGGTCGCAAAGAGTCGGACACGACTGAAGCGACTTACACAAGCACCTTGAAGAGGGGTGCAAAATCCTGTGGGCCGGTTCGAGCCCTTTCATGACCCGAACTTATCCTGCACTTTGCAAACCTCCAACTGCAGGTACCTATCCCCATGGCCAGCCTTTCTGAGTATGTTTCTCAGGGACAGTGGAATAAGGGGTCCCCTGCGGAGACCAGTCTGGCATCCACTGGAACTCCAGGGCTCATTGTTAAGTGAATTAATTTTTATTTTATGTATGTGTTTTCATATCGTTATTGAACATTTTAAAATGTTTGTAGATAACATACCAATACGGTACAAATTTCAGAAAATAGAGTGAAAAGTAAGGCATTTTACTGGCACAACCACAAACGTGGTTAGGTTCTGAGCAGTAGATGGTAATGATTCATCTGTGTTAATTTACTGGTTTCATCTCTGCCTTACCGTATAGATAGTGGAGAATGTTCTTATTTGCACAAAATACAGAGTAAAGTATTTGGAGGTAAAGAGGCAATATATTGGTAACTTATTCATAAATTGCTCAGGAAAAAACTGAAGTTTGTATTGTATTTAAAACTTTTTTTTTCATGTCAAGAAATACATATATATATGAATTATAACATATATATATGATATGATCTTATATGTAGGATTCCCTAAAATTTTCCCCGTGCGTGTGTGCTAAGTCGCTTCAGTCGCGTCCAAGTGTTTGTGACCCCAATGGGCCATAACCCACCAGGCTCCTCTGCCCATGGGATTCTCCAGGCAAGAATACTGGAGTGGTCTGCCATGCCCTCCTCCAGGGAATCTTCCCGACCCAGGATCGAACCCACATCTCCTGTGTCTCCTGCGTTGCAGGCAAATTCTTTACAGCTGAGCCACCCGGGAAGCCCAAAGTTCCCCTCACCCTATTGTTGAAAGCTTAATGAATGAATGCAGCAAAGTAGCAGGACACATAGTCAACACACACAAATCAGCTGCATTTCCCTATACTGAGACTTTTCTTCTTTCATTTTGCTGGCTCCCCAGGGCTCCATTGTAAGGAGTAGCACAACTTAGGCCACTTGAGGCCCCATGGATGTCTACTGGTGTCAAAGCATCCCCTGCATGCAAACTGTACTTTAGTTTTTCAGTTTCCTTGGACTTACATCAGCCCAAAGCTTTCACCTTTTTTTACACACTCCATTGTGATTAGAAAATATATGCATATTTACTGTACAATCTTTAACAAGATTTTTTGAATCACCCACAATTTCACCACTCTGAAATAACCACTCGATATATTAGTGTACTTCCTTCTAGGCATTTTTCTGTAATAATTTATCTACATTGTACATTCTGGGGAAGTTGGAATATATATATATTTATATACATATTTAGCTAATATTTCCTGAGTCCCTACTATGTGTTGTTAGTCACTGTGCTAACCATTCAGTCCTTAAAATGACACTCTGAGATAGATAATTTTTTTTCATTTATAGAAAGACAATAATTTTTTATTTTTTTAATTTTAAAAATTATTTATTTTTCAAAATGAAGTATAGTTGATTTACAGTGTTGTGTTAATCACTGCTGTACACCAAAGTGACTCAGCTTTACATACATATATACATACAGATTCCTTTTTAAAATATTCTTTTCCATTTATGATTTCTCACAGGATATTGAATATAGTTCTCTGTACGACACAGTAAGACCTTGTTATCCTGTATATATCCTCTATTAGCCAGCCTATATATAATAGTTTACATCTGCTAATCCCAACCTCCCACTCCATCCCTCCCCCAACCCCTCCCCCTTGGCAACCACCAATCTACTCTCTATTTCTGTGATTCTATACGTCATCTTTCAGATTCCACATATAAGTGATATCATTTGGTATTTGTCTTTCTCTTTCTAACTTCGTTCGTTTAGTATGATAATCTCTAGTTTCAATCCAAGTTATAATCTAGTTGCATCCAAATTGCTGCAAATCGCCTTATTTCATTCTTTTTTATGGCTGAGTAGTATAGTATGGATGTGAGAGTTGGACTGTGAAGAAAGCTGAGCGCCGAAGAATTGATGCTTTTGAACTGTGGTGTTGGAGAAGACTTGAGAGTCCCTTGGACTGCAAGGAGATCCAACCAGTCCATTCTGAAGGAGATCAGCCCTGGGATTTCTTTGGAAGGAATGATGCTAAAGCTGAAACTCCAGTACTTTGGCCACCTCATGCAAAGAGTTGACTCATTGGAAAAGACTCTGATGCTGGGAAGGATTGGGAGCAGGAGGAGAAGGGGACGACAGAGGATGAGATGGCTGGAGGGCATCACTGACTTGATGGACATGAGTCTGAGTGAACTCCAGGAGTTGGTGATGGACAGGGAGGCCTGGCGTGCTGGGATCACAAAGAGTTGGACACGACTGAGCTACTGAACTGAACTGAGTATAGTATCGGAGAAAGCAATGACACCCACTCCAGTACTCTTGCCTGGAAAATCCCATGGACGGAGGAGCCTAGAAGGCTGCAGTCCATGGGGTCGCACAGAATCGGACATGACTGAAGCGACTTAGCAGCAGCAGCAGCAGCAGCAGCAGTAGCAGCAGCAGCAGCAGCAGCAGCAGCAGTAGCAGCAGCAGCAGTGTAGTATAGTCTTATTATTCCTATTTTGCAAATGAGACATCTGATGCACAAGGAAGTGAAGTGACCTGATCAAGGTTACATATCATGTAGATGGTGGAGCAGGGACCAGAGCTGCTCCATACCTGTCCATATGTTTTGATTAAATACCTGGTGAAGGAGATTCCACAGCTTGGGGTCTAAACCACTGGGAAATCATGTTTTATTTCTTTTCTTGTTTCAATTTTTAATATCAGCTTTATTGAGGTGTATTTTTTTTACAATACATACATATTAATGATTTTTGTATGTCTGATTTTTCTTTTTTAAACTTTTTATTGGAGTATAGCTGTGAGGTATATTGCTCATACAATAAAATTCACCCTGCATGTACAGTGCCGTGAGTTTTGACAAATGCATGTGGTTGTGGGGCTAACATCACAGTCAGGGCACAGAATATTTCCATCACCTCTTCTCAAGCGCTCTTAGCAACTGCTAGCCACTGAAGTGTTTACTATCAGCATAAACTGGTTTTTCTTGCTCTAAACTTGGTATAACAGTGTAGGATGTGCTCTTTTCTGCCTGGCTACTTCTGTCAGCTTGTTTTTGGAGTTCTTTCATGTGTTTGCATGTAGCAGCCACTCATTCTGAATGGTAACCATTGTATGACCACACTGCACTTTACCTATTCACCTGTTGATGGATTTTTGAGTTGTTTCTAGTGTTAGTGATTATGAACTAGAGTGGTATGGACAAATCTTTGTGTGGATGTATTTTCTTTTTAAGATTTTTTTTAATGTGTACAGATTTTAAAGTCTTTATTCAATTTGTTACAATATTGCTTCTATGTTTTGGTTTTTTGTCCACAAGGCATGCGAGATTTTAGGTTCTTGACCAAGGATCCAACTTGAATCCCCTGCATTGGAAGGAAAGTCTTAATCACTGGACCACCAGGGAAGTACCTGTCCATATGTTTTGATTAAATACCTAGGAGTTGAGATGCTGCGTCAAATGATGAGTGTATGCTTGCCTTCTAAGAAACTGTCAAATTGTTTTCCAGTGTACTTGAACCATGCTACATGCTTACTTGCCATGAATGAAAGCTCTGGTACCTCACATCCTTATCAGCATGTAGTATGGCCAGGTTTGTTGGTTTGTTTAATTGTAGCCATTCAAGTCGGAGAAGGCAATGGCACCCCACTCCAGTACTCTTGCCTGGAAAATCCCATGGACAGAGGAGCCTGGTGGGCTGCAGTCCATGGGGTCGAAAAGAGTCGGACACAACTGAGCGACTTCACTTTCACTTTCTACTTTCATGCATTGGAGAAGGAAATGGCAACCCACTCCAGTGTTCTTGCCTGGAGAATCCCAGGGACGAGGGAGCCTGGTGGGCTGCCGTCTATGGGGTCGCACAGAGTCGGACACGACTGAAGTGACTCAACAGCAGCAGCAGCAGCAGCAGCCATTCAAGTGGATCTGTATTTGTGTCTCATTGTAGTTTTAATTTGCATCTTTGCATTTTCCTGTAACTACTCACGTTGAGCATCCTTTTATGTGCTTGCCAGCCATTTGTATATTCTGAGACTTGTTTATTCAAATCTTTTGCCAATTTTAATTGGATTGTTTGCTTTCTTCTTATTAATATATGAGTTTTTTATACTTTCTGGATATAGTTCTTTGCCAAATATATGTATTGTGAATATGTAACATGTATTCTTCTTTGGGTAAACAGACTAAAAACAAAAACCTAAAGTCTTTTCATTGTTTATGCCTTTCTCAGAGCAGAAGTATTTAATTGATGAGTTCCGCAATATCAGGTGTGGGGTTTTTTTTTGTTTTTGTTTTTTTTCTGTCATGGTGTGTGCCTTTGTGTCCTATTTAAGAAATCTTTGGGAATTCCCTGGTGGTCCAGTGGTGAGGACTCAGCACTCTCATAGCCGAGGCCCAGGTTCAATCCCTGGTCAGGGAGTTAAAATCCCATAAGCCACAAAGCAACAGCCAAGGCGGGGTGGGGGTGGGGGGGAATGGGACATAGAAATAAGCATAACGAAAAACTGTAAATCTTCCAAATGAAAGAAAAAAAATTTAATTAAAATTTAAAAAAAAAAAAAGAAGAGGAAGAGACCCCAGAGCTCTCTTCTGTCTGGGAAGATACATCAAGAAGGTGGCCATGTGCAAGCCTGACAGAGAGCCCTCAGCAGAACATGACCACACTGACACTCTGATCTGGGATGCTCAGGCCCCAGACCTGAGAAATAACCATTTGTTGTAGGAGCCCATAGTCTGTGGTGTTTGCTATAGCTGCCAGAGGTGGTGGAGATATCTCTGAAGGTTGGTGTGAGGATTACAGTCACAGCAAGTGCTCGGCAAATAGTAAGCACTTGTTATCCTATTTATAACGAATATCTGCTCTCTATGGGATGTCTTCATTTACATGATAGCATTACAGGCAAAACCTTGTTATTTTTTTCAATTTGGCTCGAGTGAATCCTTAAGTTGATGAGACAGGAACACTCTACTTTGCTGGTTAGGTCAGGAAGCAGGGGTAGAAACTGGGTAATTGGCACCGGACCCCTGACTCCATGGCTGTGTCAGATTCCTTACTCCACAGGGAAATGAGTTAATCGACATTCTGGCTGGTGCACCGCTACAGAGATCATGTCAACTGAATTAGGAAGGTTTTATTTGGTTGCTATTTATTTGGTTGACAAAAGAATAAATAAAATAAAAATGGGAAAGAGAGAATTATTGACTCTGTGAATGTAAAAGTCTGGTTTTGAGCACACCCAGATGGAGGCGTTCTATACTCCAGTAAATCTTATTTCTGGCTCTGCTTCACTCAGCGGCGTCCGCATTCTCAGGCAGGGTCTCCTGACAACATGGCCAAGGTAGAGCTGGGCCACTCGGGGGTTTCATCCCCCCTGCTTAGGGGCCTCAGGGAAAGAGAAGCCCTGTCCTCACTTCCAGGCACTGAAACAAGTAACGTGGGGGCCGGGGGTGGGGGGTGGGCGGGGCCGGGCCCGGCCGGGGTAGGGGTGGTGGTGGCGAGGCGCTCTGATTGGCTGGCTTGAATCACATGCATTTCCCTGGAACAGGTGGGAGGGGCCAGCCCAACCAGAGCCATGTGCCTTGAGAATAAGGGACCCGTGGGTCCCCCAAACATAATGAGGTGACTGATTCCAGAAAGAGGTAAGGAGTGCTGGGTTCACAAACAGCCACTACAGTAACATCAGTCTGTTTTTCTTAGCTAGGCTGGGGAAAGCATATTTGACTCTGGGTTCAAGGAGAGATTTGGGGAGTGGTAATCACAAGAACTCTTGGTGGTGTGAGCCCTGCAGCATGGCAGCCAGCGGGGAGCTAAGAAGAGCAGCAGCCTGGAGGGGCCTTTCAGGAGGGGCCAGGGAAGAAGTGGGAAGGAGGCCAGGGCATCTAACAGTTAACAAGATGTCAGTCAAGTTTTACTAAAAGCTTTCCCCTAGGACTGACGCTAAAGCTGAAGCTCCAGTACTTTGGCCACCCCTAATTCAAAGAGCTGACTCATCGGAAAAGACTCTGATGCTGGAAAAGCTTAAGGGCAGGAGGAGAAGGGGACAACAAAAGATGAGATGGTTGGATGGCATCACTGACTCAATGGATATGAGTTTGCGCAAGCTCCGGGAGACGGTGATAGACAGGAAAGCCTGGTGTGCTGCAGTCCGTGGGGTCGAAAAGAGTTGGACACGACTGAGCAACTGAACAACACAAGCAACTGTTAGTGATACTTTGGAGCAAATAAAGGGGAGAGCGCTGTGACCTCGTGGGGTGAGAAGATAGAGAACAGATAGGGAATGGTGGAAGTGACCATGAAAATGGCAGAGATGATCTCCAGAGCCAGTGGTGATAGGTGACCATGGTTGGGATTGCAGGATGTAGTCATGACGTCAAAGGTTCATTGGTCACCAACTATGTGTCAGGCAGTGTTCTGAACATGTCCCACACATCAACTGGTTTGTTTCTCAACACTCAGAGGTAAGTCTTATTATCACCCCCATTACAGAGATGAGGAAACTGAGGCACAGAGAGGTTAAGTGACTTGCTCACAACACACAGTTCTAAGTGGCAGAGCTGAGATTTGAACCCAGGCCCTCTGGCTCCTGAGCTTCCCAGGTGGCGAAAGTGGTAAAGAACCAGCCTGCCAATGCAGGAGATGTAAGAGACACCAGTTTGATCCCTGGATCAGGAAGATCCCTTGAAGTAGGAAGTGGCAACCCAATCCAGCATTCTTGCCTGGAGAATCCCATGGACAGAGGAGCCTGGTGGGCTACCATCTATGGGGTCGCAGGGAGTTGGACACGACTGAAGTGACTTAGCACACACGCATGCCTCTGGCTTCTGACCCTGCCACCTGCCTCATGTGAGGGTTTGGTCTTGGCAATTCTATAGGAAGAAAACCTGTTTATAACCCCTCTTTGGTGGGCATACAACCAGGACACAGACAGTATCTTTTGGTCCATCTGGAGAGAAAGATCCCAGAGGGCTGAAGCTCATCTAGTGTCACAGAGAAGATGAGGCTCTGTTAGGGCAGGAGACCCCCCTGTCTGCTGAGAGTGGACAGGCTTCTGGGATGAAAACTGGTGAATTTTGGCCACTTGAAGCCAATTTTTCCCATTTGTCTCAACAGCTCTAAGATGGGAGGATAGATAAGCCCCAGGCTGAGGCGCTGCAGCTGGTCTCCTGTTAATGCTTTGAGATGGGGTCCCAACAGGAGCACTGGGTCCTGATTCTGTGCATTCTTGTGGATTTCCTGGCCTGACACAAGTGCGGAGAAGGCCCTCAGTTTAGAGGAAGGACAAAGGAAGGAGACGATGCCAGCTGGATGCCATCTTGGCTGAGTGATGGGGGCCCACTCCAGGATAAAATATGAGGATCTTGGGCTAGAAAAACAACCTGGAAAACTGCCCCTATATGAGCAACTTAAGTTGCCCCTGGTCTTCTCTGGTGGCTCAGTGGTAAAGAATCTGCCTGCAATGCAGGAGACGCAGGTTTGATCCCTGGCTCGGGAAGATCCTCTAGAGAAGAAAATGGCAACCCACTCCAGTATTTTTGCCTGAGAAATCCCATGGAAAGAGGAGCCTGGTGGGCTACAGTTCATGGGGTCACAAAAGAGTTGGACACAACTGAGCAACAGAACTGCCGCTATTGCGTGCAGCTCACTCTGGGTTTACCTGTGTGCTCTTCCACATGTACTTTTTTTCTCCCATATGTTTTCTCCTCCATTTTAGACAATCCTCTTTAACCACACCCACCAACTCTCAGGAAGGAAACTGAGCCCCTCCTACTCCTATAAGTTTGTATTCCACTGACCGATCTCCAGTCCCCTATGCTTGTTTACAACGACTGGTACCCCAGGATGAGAAGATTAGTCCTGCTGGGGTGACCTAGAGTGGGACTTCCTATCACCCCGGATCAGGGAAAATATGTCCTCTTAAGGAAGTGGCAAATGGTGAAGACACAGTCAAAGTACATGTGTCTTTCTCCTGCTGCTGCTGCTGCTACTAAGTCGCTTCAGTCTTTCTCCTAATAGACTTTAAAAAATACTTATTTATTTTAAAAATCTTTGGTTGCAGGATCTTTAGTTGCAGAATGTGGGATCTAGTTCCCTG
Organism: Bos indicus x Bos taurus; assembly: GCF_003369695.1. Classification (NCBI taxonomy): domain Eukaryota; kingdom Metazoa; phylum Chordata; class Mammalia; order Artiodactyla; family Bovidae; genus Bos; species Bos indicus x Bos taurus. The sequence goes on from NC_040093.1 coordinate 17,391,235, forward strand.
ACCAGGGATCAAACCCGCGTGCCCTGCACTGGGAGTGCAGAGTCTCAGCCACTGGACCACTTAGGAGGGAAATCCCCTCCTAGGCAATTTTGTTGTTGTTCAGTCACTCAGTTGTGTCTGACTCTTTGCAACCCCATGGACTGCAGCGTGCCAGGCCCCCGCCCCCGCCTGCCGTCCCTCATTATCTCCCGGATTTCACCCAAGTTCATGTCCATTGAATTGGTGGTACTATCCAACCATCTCATTCTCTGTCTTCTCCTTTTCCTCCTGCCTTCAATCTTTCCCAGCATCAAGGTCTTTTTCAATGAGTTCACATCATGTGGCCAAAGTATTGAAGCTTCAGCTTCAACATCAGTCCTTCCAATGAGTATTCAGGGTTGATTTCCCTTAGGGTGGACTGGTTTGATCTCCTTGCAGTCCAAGGGACTTTCAAGAGTCTTCTCCAGCACCATAATTTGAAAGCATCAGTTCTTCGGTGCTCAGCCTTCTTTATGGCCTTGGTGTACTTAATGATCAAGATCAAACTGAGGAAGAGGAGGAAAGAGCTCAGTTTGAGAAAAGGCAGGCCAGGGTTCAAGCTCAACTGATAGCAGTTGCTGTCAGCCATGTTTTGCAACCTCAGGACAACCCAGTGTTCAGGAAGATTCACCCATCCATCTGGAGGTAAAACCAACAAGGGGGAATGCTTCAAATGTAAGTCAACTTGCCACCAGGCCTGTGGATGCCAGGAGCCCCCCGGGCCGTTCTCAGCCTGCAAAGAGACCAGGCTCTGGAGAAGGGAGTGACCTCAGTCCCAGATGGGAAAGGAGGGGGCTTCTGCTCCTGAAATGGCCGTGCTGAACAGCTAAGGTGCCCCCAGGGATTCCAGCAGCTCCCTTCTTCCCCCAAGGAGATGTCTATCTCCATCGAGGAATCCTGCATGGTCCTTTTCTTTTTTTTTGCACAGAATACAGGAAATTATTTCCCTGAACAGGGATGGAACCTGAGTCCCCTGCATTGGAAGTGGAAAGTCTTAAACAATGGATCACCAGGGAATTCTCCCTGGGTGGTCCGTAACAGAGCAGATAAGATTAATTTTAAAAATTGTTCTAAAGGAGTTTGGGTTTTTTGTTTATTTTATTTATTTATTTTTGGCTGCACCGGGTCTTTGTTGCTGCACATGGGCTTTCTCTAGTTGTGGTGTGTGGGCTTCTCACTGCAGTGGCTTCTCTTGTTGCAGAGCACAGGCTCTAGGGTGCCTGTGCTTCAGAAGTTGTGACCCATGGGCTTAGCTGCCCCCTGGCATGTGGAATCTTCCCAGACTAGGGATCGAACCCCATGTCCCATGCATTGGCAGGCAGATTCTTAACCACTGGACCAGCAGAGAAGTCCAGAAGATCAATTTTTTAATCAATACCGGAGCCATTTATTCCATCCTGATTTCTCAAAATGGGCTTCTTTCCTCTAAATTTGCTCCGTAACTGGTGTCAGTGGGAAACCTTGAACCCATAACTTCACTGTCCCTCTCACTTGCCAATTAGAACAGCGTTTGATCTCACATGCCTTTCTAGCTCTTCCTGAGCATCCTACACCACTCCGGGGGAGACTTTCTGGATTCCCTCTGGGCCATGTTAGGGTTAAGAGGGGCCTTGGACAGCCCCTTATCTGAGGGGTAGAGCAAAGGCCTGTTCACAGAGTGATCTTCAACGCTTGTCTTTTTAATCTGCTTGTTAAGTTTGCTTTTTCCAGGTTACAGCAATTCAAGATGATGGTGATAGAGGGATTCCAGTGATTCTCTGAAACCAATCCTGACTCTCCAAACCAAACCAAACAGCAGAAGCTGTGCTGGGGCCCCTTGACAAGAGTGTTCCATGGCCCCAATTAGGTAGGGTGTATAAGCCCAATGTCAGCCTGAAGAAGCTACAGAAGATAGACCACTGTACATCATCCTCCCAATAAGATTTGGGGGGTCCACGTCTCTCAGGAGGGATCTGAGACAGAGGATCAGGCCCCAGGCTGAGCAGCTGCAGCTGGTCTCCTGCTGATGCTCCAAGATAGGATACCAGCAGGAGCAGTGGGCCCTGATTCACTGCATTCTTATGGGTTTCCCAACTCAATGCATGCACAGAGAAGGCCTTCCGTCTAGGGCAAGGACAAAAGGAGGGAGAAGACACAGGCTGGAATCCAATCTTGGTTGAGAGATGCGTGCCCATACCAGGACCATATATGGAGATGACTGGCCAGAAAAAAAAAACAACCCTAATAACTGTCCCTATTCAAGCAACCTAATCCGCCCCTATTGTGCTCAATCCCTGTTGCTCTGCTATAAGTGCTTTGTTCCTAATAAACACTTTTATCTTTTTCATTATTCTTGGTCTCTTCACTGAATTCTTTCTTCAAAGAAGACAAGAACCAAAGTCCTTCTTCCAGCCATTCCACCAAGCTCCATCATCCTTTTGGGAAAACACTGCTCCACTGAGCCCTGAGCCACAGATGAGCAGGATGGGGTGTCATGGCCACTGGTGGGCCTGGCTCCCCATCTAGGACAAGTAGGTGCAGAGCAGCCCCTCCATGGTCAACCTGGGGCAACCAAGTTGAGGTCTGCCTTGTAGAGGAGGGGAGAGACAGGAGTCCTGAGGGCTCAAAGTCCCTTTAGGTGACAGGGGGAAAATGGCGAGGGACAGACAGTGGGGCATGCACAAGATAGATAGATACAGAGAGAGAAAGAGAATCAGGAAGAGGTGCAAAGAGAGAAACGGAGGTAGCAGGAGATATAGAGACACAGATACAGATAAACAAAAAATGGAGAAAAGACAAAATGAGCCAAGAAAGATGGACAGAAAGAGACATGGAGGCCAAAATAGAAAAGAGAGTTATGATGGCAGGTAGAGAGAGAAACTGTCAGATGGAGAGACAGAGAGACACAGAGGTAAAGACGTCTCCCTCCCCAAACCTGCCTTCCTCCCTCCCACAGAGGGAGGCACGCAGGGACAAGCTGGCAGAGACACGCCCTCTACACTGACCTCCTTCTAGGCACTCCCACAATGGCATCTGGTCCTTTCTCAGCTCTGCCCACCTTCCAAACCGACTGCTAGTCAAGCCCATTAAGCTGCTACCCTGGCCACACCTGAAGGGCCCACGCCTTGAGGCAGAAACCACTGAAGAGGCGTCCTTGCTCCCTGGAACCCCAAACCCTCAATTAGTATTAATGAGGGAAGGTTCTTCACTGCTTAAAGACCCCCATCTGCATTCAGATAGACGGGAGGCCCCGCCCCCATGACTCAGGAGGTTAAAGGGCCCAACGCCAGCCTGTGAGCCCACAGTGTCTGGATGGCGTGTGGCAGCAGGAGAGTCACCATCCAGTTGGTTAACGAGGAGACGGGGCCTGAAACCAAGGGCCCAAAGCTCTTTCGGGGCCAGAACTACAAAGCAATCCGAGCAGCCTGCCTGGATAAGGGGATCCTGTTCCAAGACCCCTACTTCCCTGCTGGCCCTGATGCCCTTGGCTACGACCAGCTGGGGCCCCACTCGGAGAAGGCCAAAGGGGTGGAATGGAAGAGGCCCCACGTAATGTGTGGATGGGGTTTGGGCTCCTGGTCTGAGGGAGGAGGGGGCTGAGGACTGGGTTCCTGGTCTGAGGAAGGAGGGAGTTGGGAGCTGGGCCTCTGGTCTGAGGGAAGAGGTTGTGAGCTGGGCCTCTGGTCTGAGGAAGGAGGTTGGGAGCTGGGCCTCTGGTCTGAGGGAGGAGGGAGTTGGGAGCTGGGCCTCTGGTCTGAGGGAGGAGGGAGTTGGGAGGTGGGCCTCTGGTCTGAGGGAGGAGGGGGTTGGGAGGTGGGCTCCTGGTCTGAGGGAAGAGGTTGGGAGCTGGGCTCCTGGTCTGAGGGAGGAGGGGTTTGGGAGCTGGGCCTCTGGTCTGAGGGAAGAGGTTGGGATCTGGGCCTCTGGTCTGAGGGAGGAGAGGGTTGGGAGGTGGGCTCCTGGTCTGAGGGAGGAAGGGGTTGTGAGCTGGGCTCCTGGTCTGAGGAAGGTTGTGAGCTGGGTTCCTGGTCTGAGGGAGGAGGGGCTGAGGACTGGGCTCCTGGTCTGAGGGAGGAAGTGTCACTCTGGGACCACCTCAGAGCACAGTCAGCCATCCTGTGTCAGGGGAGGCCCAGAGAAGGCCCAGGAAAGCCAAACGCCTGCCCCAGGCTTTACAAGCCTCTCATGGGGCTGGAGGTGCTCATTACTCCAGAGCTGTGAGGGCAGGAGGGGACCCAGGAATCTCACCTCCTGGCTTCTCCTTCCCTCCCCTTCCTGGCTGAGGCCTGGAATCCCTCATCACCCGCAGGAGTTTTGCACTGAGCCCCAGTTCATCTGTGAGGACATGAGTAGAACAGACGTGTGTCAGGGGAGACTGGGTGAGACCTCTGAACCCATGTTGAGCCCCCAGATCCCGCAAGTCACAGTGGGACACTGCAGCCAGCCCACCTCAGCCTCTCTGCCCCACCCCACGCCACCATTCCCCCTCCATCCCCCTCTCAGCCTCTCCCCCTTGTGCCTTCTTTCCCCACTCCCTTAATCCCAGCCTTTCCTCCCAGGTAACTGCTGGTTTCTTGCGGCTGCTGCCTCCCTCACTCTGTACCCCCGACTCCTGTCCCGAGTGGTCCCCCCGGGACAGGGCTTCCAACATGGCTACGCAGGTGTCTTCCACTTCCAGGTAAAGCTCGGTTCCTTTGTTCATGCCTCATTTTCCCCCAGGGTGATATGGATTTCATAGCTCACGCTGTCCCCTTGGGGCTGGAATTCCTGGACTGGTACAGCCGGGTCAGGGGGCAGGGGCTGGGGGCCCAGCAGGGTTGGAGGAGGGAAGTTGAGCCCCGGCCCTGCCCATCCCCCCACCAGCTCTGGCAGTTTGGCCACTGGGTGGACGTCGTGGTGGACGACAGGCTGCCTGTGTGCAAGGGGAAGCTGATGTTCGTGTGCTCCGATCAGCGGAACGAGTTCTGGGCTCCGCTCCTGGAAAAGGCCTATGCTAAGTAAGGACCCTGATGCCCCCAGCAGCAACCTCAAGTCCTAGCCAGCAGCCCTCAGGCCACAGGGGACCCCTGGAGCCCCCTGACTTCTGGGATCCCCAAGACACTTCGCCAAAGATCTCAAACCAAGGACCCTCATGTTACACCATCACCTAATGACTTCCAAATCATGAACACTTCCCTCCATCCATATTTTACACAAAATATTCTTAGATACCCACTAAACACTCGTAATTGGAGAAGGCAATGGCACCCCACTCCAGTACTCTTGCCTGGAAAATCCCATGGACGGAGGAGCCTGGAAGGCTGCAGTCCATGGGGTCGCTGAGGGTTGGACACGACTGAGCGACTTCACTTTCACTTTTCACTTTCATGCATTGGAGAAGGAAATGGCAACCCACTCCAGTGTTCTTGCCTGGAGAATCCCAGGGACGGGGGAGCCTGGTGGGCTGCCATCTCTGGGGTCGCACAGAGTCAGACACGACTGAAGTGACTTAGCAGCAGCAGCAGCAAACACTCGTAATTCTGAAGGAGCCTGAAATATCATATGTCAGGCCCCGGTGTCACCCTTGGAGAACCTGTAATCTCAGTCTCTCCTGATCCATCGAGAAACCCAAGATACCTCCAAAACATCAGGTGTAATCCCCGGGACCCTCAGGTCTTTGCTTTCCCCATTCTGCGGCTCTGAAATCCCTGACAAGGCCCACAGGGATCACCCTCAAAGCAGAAATCTCCCACAGACTCAAAATATCAGACACAGCCCCCAGGAAGTCCAGAATTCTGACAGAACTCTCCTATGAGCCCCAAATCATGCAGTCCTGGTGGCCCCAGGAGCCACCGGCCTGATTTTCCAGGGCTTCTAGGATGTGCCTTCTTCAAGAGTCTGCCAATTTCGGGCATAGTCCCCGGGACCGCAGACTGGGACCTCACAGCCTGGGCCCCACCCCACCCTGCACATCCCAGGGGTTGCCCGAGATGCTCATCATGCCTCAGATGTCTGACCCCAGACCTGCTCCCACAGGCTCCACGGCTCCTATGAGGTGATGCGAGGCGGCCACATGAATGAGGCTTTTGTGGACTTCACAGGGGGCGTAGGTGAGGTGCTTTACCTGAAGAAGGACACTCCAAACCCTCCGGGCATCTTCTCCATCCTGCGCCATGCCCTGGCCAAGGAGTCCCTCGTGGGGGCCACTGCCCTGGTGAGAGAGTCAGACTCCCATGACGACCGCCCCCACACCAGGATCTGAGCACAGTCATGACTAGAAGGAGGCAGTGTCCTGTGTCCTTCTCCTCTCTGCTGCTTTCACTGTTGGCTTATTTTCTCCCACAAATATAACACGAGCCAGTCAAAAGGACATCTGTTTGCTCTCAGAACAAGTTAAGTTTCAGCCACAGCTGGATCCAGGTGCTTAGTGGATGTTGTGAATTTTTTTTTTTTTTTTAATTCCTGCTTCTGGGTTAGAGTCACTTGCAAACTTTTCTCTCAAGGGCACAAAAGTGACCCCCACAGAGGCAGGTTCCTCCTACTGCTCAGGTGGTATGTGCTTAGTTGCGCGGTCATATCTGACTCTTTGCGACACCCACGGACTGTAGCCTGCCAGGCTCTGTCCGTGGAATTTTCCAGCCAAGAATACTGGATCAGGTTGCCAGTTCCTACTCCAGGGGATGACTCGGGGGTCTAACCCGAGTCTCTGGGGTCTCCTGCATTGGCAGGCAGATTCTTTACTACTGCACCACCTGGAAGCCCATACTCAGGTGGGAGGAGGGTGAAAAAAAAGTGCCTCTTAGAAGTTCCACGAACGTTCTGTGATTGCTTTTCATGGGCTCAGTTTGGGTCATATGTCCATCTGTGACCTGATCCCATACTCATACACTGAGCCAGTCTAACTCATTCATTTGCTTAATCCTCTGCTCAGTTATTGATTGTCTTGTGCATTTCTCTGCCTCTTTTCCTCTCTGTTCTGTATTTTTCTTTCTGTTCTTGTTCTGTATCTTTCTTTGTTCCCATTTCTCTGTCTCTCTCATCTATTTTAGCCTCTTGTCTCCATCTGCCTCTCTCTCTCCCTTCTCTTGCCTTCCCTCCCCAACTCCCAGACCCTCTCGGAGTTAGGTGCTCTGGGTGACTCTTGTCTTGGTGACAGGAGGTGGCAGTGCAGAAAGGAGCAGCCACCCTCCTGTCCCCCACTGTGGTTCACTGTCCCCTGTCCTCTGCCCAGAGTGATCGGGGTGAATACCGGACAGAAGACGGGCTGGTGAAGGGACACGCATATTCAGTCACGGGCACACACAAGGTGAGGAATCCCCAGGGTGGGCTGGCAAGGTGTGTCTGGGCACCAAACTCCCCACTGACCATGCCTCCTTAGGTGTCACTGGGCTTCACCAGGGTGCGGCTGCTGCGGCTGCGGAATCCATGGGGCCGAGTGGAGTGGAATGGGGCCTGGAGCGACAGGTGGGATGGATCTGGGGTGGGTGGGTGGCTCGGCTCCCCCCCGCCAACCCCTTACACCTCAGTCTCTCCAGCTGCCCACGCTGGGATGCGCTCCCTACAGAGTGGCGAGATGCCTTGCTGGTGAAAAAGGAGGATGGTGAGTTCTGGTGAGTGGGGCAGGGTCCCAGGTCTGCCTGGGCAAGGGGTGCCAGGCTACTGGGGTCAGGGAGGGGGCAAGCCCCACTTGAAGGGACACGGGAGAAGTTCATGGGGATAAGTCCTAAGTGGCAGAGAAACTGACCATATCCGTGGTAATTTGGGAAGCTGGGTTCTATTTTGGGGAGCTGAAGAATTAGCAGTAATATTAGGGGAATTGGGAAGCATAGTAATCTTCAACAGGTTGAAGAGATATTTAGCACAATTGAGGGAGAGTTGGTGACATCGGGGGCATTTCTTGAAATTGGCAAATTGAGGGGCTGAAGGATGCTTGTTAGTAATAGAGAGTCTGAGGTCTCAATATCTGGGGAGAAATCTAGGGGAGCCGGTGGCGCTAGTGGTAAAGAACCCACCCGCTGATGCAGGAGATAAGAAACCTGGGTTCAATCCCTGGGTCGGGAAGATCCTCTGGTAGAGGGCATGGCAACCCACTCCTGTATTCTTGCTGGAGAATCCCATGAACAAAGGGGTCTGGCAGGCTGCAGTCCACAGGATCACAAAGAGCGGGACACCACTGAAGTGATTTTGCACAGCATGCACTAGGGGAGCTGGAGGGGTCTAATTTGGGGGACTGATGTGTAACTGGCAACATTTAAGGAATTCAGGGGGCTTTGTGATTGAGGGGGTCATGGGATAATTTGGGGGACTAGGGCCCTGGGGAGGTGAGGGCCCAGGCAGGGTCTGACCACCAGCCACCGTCCAGGATGGAGCTGCTGGACTTCTTCCGCCACTTCGACACCATCCAGATCTGCTCGCTGAGCCCCGAGGTGCTAGGCCCCAGCCCGGCTGGAGGCGGCTGGCACATCCACACCTTCCAAGGCCGCTGGGTGCGCGGCTTCAACTCTGGCGGGAGCCAGCCTGGTGCCGGTGAGGCCTGAAGGGGGCCCCAAAGGCAAGGAGGGGTGGGGCTGTGGCAGGCTGGGTAACCCTGTCTCTTTGTCCTTTCCTAGAAACCTTCTGGACTAACCCCCAGTTCCGGCTGACGCTGCTGGAGCCTGATGAAGAGGATGAGGAAGAGGATGGGTCCTTGGGGTGCTGGGGGGCAGCAGGGGCACGGGGCCCCGCACGGGGTGCTCGCACCCCCAAATGCACTGTTCTCCTGTCACTCATCCAGCGCAACCAGCGGCGCCTGAGGGCCCAGGGCCTCAGATACCTGACCGTGGGCTTCCACGTGTTCCAGGTGGGACCCCGGGCTGAGCAGAGGCAGTGGGGGGCGAGGGGAAGACACAGAGGCATGGAGGTACAGGAGGCCAAGGCGGGATCCGAGGGGGTGGAGAGGGGCTGGAGAGGCCGAAGGGGTAGTGGATGGGGGCCAAGGGTCAGGGTCAGGAGACAGTTGAGGACGTCAGAGATTCAAGGAGAGGCTGAAGGGCTAGGGAGTGCGCAGAGAGAGACTGAGGGGCAGAGGGCAGAGGGAAAGGAGTCAGAGAAAGGGCTGGAGAAAAGGCTGAGGATTTGGGAGTGGACCCAGGAGCAGAGAAGGCACTTGAGGGCACAGACGGGAGGGGGTGGGCAGGAGGTGCAAGGTCAGGAACTAAGGGGCAGGGCCTTTAGAAGGGGTGGGGTGGGAAGAAAAGAGGCAGGGATGTGGAGGCAGGAGGAAGGGCTCCGCCGTCCCTTGGCTGCCTCCTGGGGCCCTGACTCCCCTGGCTCTTCCTTCTTGCAGATCCCAGAGGAGGTGGGTATCAGAAAAGACCCCAGATTCCATCCATCCCTGAACCAGCCCCAGCGGCTCCTACAACCTGGGGGCCTGAGGCGCGCTTGGGGTGATCGGTGACCAGTGGGTTTGTCCAGGGCGGTGTGGAGGGTGCAGTGGGTCGGAGGTCGGATGGGGTGAACTGGACGGTGGTGGTCACGCTGCCTTATCCCCCCCAGCTACTGGGCCTGTGGGACTCCCCGAGGAGTCGCGCGCATTTGTCCGGCCTGCTGCGCGCCGACCGCTCACCATTCTGCGCCCGCCGCGACGTGAGCCGCCGCTGCCGCCTGCGCCCGGGCCACTACCTGGTGGTGCCCAGCGCCGCCCGTGCCGGCGATGAGGCCGACTTTACGCTGCGCGTGTTCTCTGAGCGCCGCCACACTGCCGCGTGAGCTGGACACCCAGCCCCGCCCCCGGGATCCCCAGCCGCGCCCCCGGGATCCCTAGCCCCGCCCCCGGGACCCCCAGCCCCGCCTCCCGGGATCCCCAGCCCCGCCTGCGTCAGCCCCGGCCCCCAGGATCCCACCTAAACCCCACCTGAGTCTCAGCTGAGACCCCGAGTGCTCCATATCCTCAGCCGTGGGGTAAGAGCCCCCTCCCCCATCTCCCGTCTGTAATTTGCAGGGAGGTAGATGACGTGATCAGCGCCGACCTGCACGCCCTTATGGTGAGGCGCGGCTCTGGGAAAGGGGCGCTATGGTGTGTGTATGTGGGCGGGAGAGGCGGGGGAAGGGGACGGCGTGGAACTTCTTGGCCAGAAGTAAACTACCCAACCCCACAGGTCCCCTACATTCCCCTGGAGCTGGAGTTGCAGCAGCTTTTTCAGGAGCTGGCAGGAGAGGTGAGGAGGTGGGGCAGGGCTAAGTGGATTCCCTCCTCTTCCCTCCCTCGTCATATAACATCTCATTTTACTTTAGTTTCCCAGTCTCTCTGTGCTTAAATATCATGAACTTCTTTTGCCAAAACCCTCACAGCTCTTCCCTGCCACAGGGCCTTTGCTCCGTCTGTATCCTGGACTGCTTTCTCTCCCTTCACAACCCCTGCCAGGCAGAGGCCTTTTCTTTCCCCAGGCTGGCCAGCCACTTGCCCTGTGAGAGTTCCAGCAGCCCAGGGCTTCCCCACTGCAACCCTGACCTCTCTGTGGACACGTCTCTCTCCCTCCATGGACCAGGAGCTCTGCCAGGCCCGGGGCTCTCTCAGGCTCTGCCATGTCCCAGCACCTCCCCGCATGCTGTCTGGGCCCCCCTGCCCTGGGCTATTTGTTGAATGACTACCTGAGTGCAGCCTCACAACCCTCTCTGTCCTCGCCAGGAGGAAGAACTTGGCGCCCCTCAGCTCCAGATCTTGTTAAGCATCGCCCTGGAGCCTGGTGAGTTGGGGACCAAGAGTGGATCCCCGGAACCCCCATGTGTGTCCAGCCACGATGCTGCTGGGAGAAAGGCCACGGGAACCCTGGCTTCAGCTTGCCAGCACCTCCCCTGTGGCCAGAACTGTGGATCCTGTGATGGGACCTGTGGCCAAGGCCATGGCCACTCATAAGCCTCCGTTCCTCTAAGGGAGAAGCAGGGAGTGTCGCTGCCCTAAGCACTGACTCAGACCGCCTTGCCTGGGTTCAAATCCCAGCTCTGCTAGTTTCCATCAGTTGCAGGACTTTCAGAGATAACAATAATCCTGAGCACTTACCATGATGACCAGGATGTGGGAAGTGCTATCTTTTTGTTTTCCCTGTAGCCAGGGCCCATGCCCAGACCCCCAGAGAAATCGGGCTCAGGACCTGTGAGCAGCTGCTGCAATGTTTTGGGGTATACGATGGGGCAGTGCCCAGGGAGGGGGAATGGCCTCGGCTCCCCTTCTGGAGACACTCACCCTAACCAGATGCTCCCTCCCCAGCATGGGGGAAGCCTGGACTTGTACCACTTCCAGCAGCTCTGGGGCCACCTCCTGGAGTGGCAGGTAAGGTGGGGCCCTGGGCAGGGCACCTCCTCCTGGAGGGCCAGGAACCTTTACTAATAGACCTAAGTGCGCTGTGGGCTAGCGGGATCCCAGGGGAGAAGGGGGAACCGGCCAGCACCACACCAACCTCAAGGATGCCCCTGCCCCTACCACCCTAGTTGCCCCTTTGCATGTGTGTGCCAAGTCGCTTCAGTCGTGTCTGAGTTTGTGACCCTATGGACAATAGCCCGCCAGGCTCCTGTGTCCATGGGATTCTCCAGGCAAGAATACTGGAGTGGGTTGCCATGCCCTCCTCCAGGGGATCTTCCCGACCCAGGGATCGAACCGCGTCTGTCTCCTGCATTGGCAGGCAGGTTCCTTACCACTAGCGCCACTTTGTCCCTTTAGGGGGCACTAAAATAGCTCAAGGGTCAAGAGCAAACTCTGATCCTGGGCTGGAACCCCAGCTCCCAGCTCAGCCCCTTGCTGGCTGTGTGACCTGAGCAGGCCTTTGCTGGTGTATGGCTGGGAGGCTGTCATTCCTGCTGCTCTGGACCTCTGTGAGGAGAAAACGGTCGCAGGCCTTCACACACACAAGTGACAAGCTACTGTTCATGAGCCCTTTGTGGATAGAGTCTCACCTTGTCCCCACAACCCCTCTATTACCGCTGGTGCTGGTATTCCCACGTTACAGAGTGGGCAACAGAGACCCAAAGTGGTTCAGCTGCTGGCATGGAAAAGCCAGGAAGAAAGGGAGACGGGTGGGAACTCAGGCCCGCTTTCAGCCTTCTTGTGGGTGCTCTGGGACCTGGGGGTGGGACTGACCCAGACCTCCCTGCCCAGGCCACATTCGATAAGTTCGACGAGGACGCCTCTGGAACCATGAACTCCTATGAGCTGAGGCTGGCGCTGAATGCGGCGGGTATGGACAGAGGTCCTGGGGGCTCCTGGGGATGGATCTGCTCCCCTACCTCCCCCACACCCCTCCCCCGCACCCACAAAGCCCACACCTTAGTTTGTGTAGGAACTGGGTGACCCTAAAAGAGGTCCGAAGGGGGGACTCCTCTGTGTGGGGGGAGGAGGGCGCTGTGGGAGTGGGGCCTTCCCCAAGAGGAAGGTGAGGCCTTGGGAACTGGTGTCTGAGAGTCCCCAGCCCACAAGGCCTCAGAGTAGAATGTCCTGGACTCCTTGGGTGGCCCTGGGCTCTTGAGTCCACCTCCTGGAGCTTCTGTTTTCCTCTCTGCAAAATGGCTCATACAGAGGGTGGCAGGAAGGAACCTGTGGAATGGCGCCCACAGGGCTTAATGCTGGGAACTAAGCTTCTGTTCACTCAGGCCAGGTCACCTAAATGAAGGCTCTCACTGGAGCCTTCCCGAGTTCTTGCAGGAGACATAAAACAATCCCCTTCTATTTGCGTGGGAGCACAAATCCCTAGCCACGGCACAGAGTCAGAGACCCACACTTTTCCAGGGCCACACAGTTAGAAAAGGTGTGCGAGTGTGATTTGCCCCCCATCTCACCTTGCATGGAAGGAGTGGAGGCTGGGGTCAGACACAGAACTGCCAGACCCCACCCCCCACCCCAGGGCTCATCGGCCATAGCAAAAGGAAGGATGCAACATGGAGGGATGGGAGGCTGGGGGGATGTGACCCAGAGTCTGAGAGGCAGAAGGGCGGGGTCAAACGTCCAGGGAGATACAAGAAAAGAAAGGAACTCAAGAGCCGACTCATTAGAAAAGACCCTGATGCTGGAAAAGATTGAGGGCAGGAGGAGAAGGGGACGACAGATGAGATGGTTGGATGGTATCACTGACTCGATGGACATGAGTTTGAGCAAGCTCCAGGAGATGGTGAAGGACAGGAAAGCCTGGCGTGCTGCAGTCCATGGGGTCGCAGTCAGTCAGACGTGACTGAGCAACTGAACAAGAAGACAGAAGGGGAGATGGAGTCAGAGAAGATGGGGAGATGTGAGCCTGAGAAAGAGCCCCAGGTAGACAGGAGGGGAAGATGGAAGGCTGTGCTATTCACTCAGTATCCCTCGGTAGGGGGTTGGTGTCAGTCTAGGCAGAAAAAAGTGCTCTCATAAGGCTGACATTCTGGTGGTGCAGATACACCAAGCAGAATGTCCGCTGGTGAGGAGTTCTGTGGTGGAAAAGGAAGCAGGCCAGGGTGCTGGGACATGTAGCGAGTGGGGTGTGGGTTGAGACAGGGCGGGCAGGGAAGGCCTCGCTGAAGTGATGGTTGAGCAGAGATCTGAAGGACGGGGAGTGAGCCTCGGGGACGCTGAGGAAGAGCCGTCCAGACAGAGGGAAAGGCAGTGAAAAGGCGCTATGGAGGCCAGTGTGAAGACAGAGGAGTGAACGACTGGGCTCAATGATGGAGAGGACTGAGGAGGGGTTGGGGGGGATGGTATGGCTGGGGCCAAGTAGGGAGGAAGAGGTGGTCAGAGAGGAGATTGGTGGGGGAAGACAGGAGAGCCTCGGGAGGACAGCTCTTTAGTACTTATCAGCCGGAGGAGGGAGAGACAAGTCCAGGATCAGGGTGTGTGTGAGGCTGGAGCTGGCAGGCAAGCGGAAGGCTGCGTGTAGTGGAGGGAATGCCAGGGAGTGGCCAGCAGGAAGCCATGGCAGGAAGACCCTGGCAGCTCTGCGCTGGGGGGCCTGGCAGAACCTGCTCTGACCTTATCCTGTCCACTGCTCCAGGAACACTCCCGAATCCCGCCCTGCTCCAGGCCCTGTGCTGGCTGATGCTGGGGATTCTGTGGTGACCAGGCACCTTTTCCAGACCTCTCCCCTGCTTATTCCCAGAGCCACTAATGCCAGTGACAGTCACTAATGCCAGTGACAGCTGGGAAGGGGTATGGTCAGGGCAGGGACGTGGAGGCGCAGGGAGCTGTGGGAGCCCAGAGGGGGAGCTTGATGCTGCTTGTGGGGGTGGGGCTGAATATCTGAGAGGACTTCCTGGAGGAGGTGTGTACCAGAGTAGGACATGGTGTTCTGGGCGGAGGGACCATCAAGTGTTGAAGGCAGCAAGACAAAGCCCTAGGTCAAGTGGGGGTGGGTGGGTGAAGGGAGCAGGAGATTAGGCATAGCCTGTGTGGGCCACCAGGTGCCTCGGGACAATGAGGGCCCTGGGGAGGGGTAACCAGGAGGTCATGGTCACTAGGGCCCAGCAACCTTAGTAAGGGGGTTCACAAGTACCAGCTTTTAAAGGCCTCTCTTGAAATTCCTTGTCAAAGAAGCCTTAAATACATACACACACACACACACACACACACATATATATATATTTTTTTGCTTTATTTTTGGCCATGCCTCATGGCATGTGGGATCCTAGGTCCCTGACCAGGGACCAGAGATTGAACCCATGCCCCGTGCAGTGGGAGAGCAGGAGTCTTAACCACTGGCCCAGCAGGGTAGAACCCCAGAGATATTTCTAAACTCCAGAAATGGCACCTGATGTGGAGTGTCAAGATATTGACTCCATATGGGACTGGCAAAAATGCTTTGCTGCACGGAGGTATTGTCCAGTGTCTATTAGCAGAAATTCTCAGAGTTTAAAGGGATAACGACACTGACATAGTTAACAATGTGCTGGCGGATACTGTCCTAAGCTCTCGACATCTAACACCTTCACACGCTCATGGGGTCAGGGCTGACCTAGTTCCCGTGACAGGCCCAGAGAAATGAAGGGAGTTGCCCCAAGGCCTCAAAGTTGGGATGAGACAGAACCGGAACTGCAGAGATGGGACCAGGCCCCCTGAAGTGTGCCTGCATTCCCTGGGTAGTCAGAGTGGGTGGTGCGACCCGGAGGTGGGCTCAGGGGGCAGCCGGGCCTCAAAGGTGGCCTCCCCCAGGCTTCCACCTGAACAACCAGCTGACCCAGGCTCTCACGAGCCGATACCGTGACAGCCGCCTGCGTGTGGACTTTGAGCGCTTCGTGTCCTGCATGGCCCAGCTCATCTGCGTCTTCCGTGAGTGCCCTCCCCGGCGCCGATGGGGCAAAAGGAGGTGGTCTCCGCAGCTGCGGGACCAGGGAGGTGGGCCCTCACCTCACCCCTCTCTGCACAGGCTACTGCAGCCAGCACCTGGATGGGGGCGAGGGGGTCGTCTGCCTGACCCACAGACAGGTGAGCCTGGAATGCAGGGTGCGGGTGGGGGAGTGCCGGGAGCCCCCTAGCCTCATCTCTGCTGTCTCCTCTCGCCCAGTGGATGCAGGTGGCCACCTTCTCCTAGATCTCAGCCCCTGGAGCCCTGCCTCTCCCCCATCCCAGCCTGGACCGCGGGGAGGGAACAGCTGCTCTGACAGTGGGCAAGCGCGGCCTTGGGCGCCAGCCTGCCTGGAGCGGATTTCAGGCCCCACCCCTCACTGGCTGGGTGACACTGGGCAAGTCCCTGCACCTCTGTTTTGTCCTCGGGCAGGGTCATGGCGCCTGCCCTGTGCGGGCTGCATGAGTCTGCCCACATTACACGCTGAGAACAGTGGCTGGCCCAGAGTGGGTCCCCAGAGGCACCCCTATGCTCACACACTCACGGGAACAAGGACTAGGGCGCGCCCAAGCCCCCACTTCGCTCTGGGAAGGGGTGCTCCGTCATCACTCTCCAAAGAAGTGGAGAACAGGGATAGAAAAACAGGACGCTGTAGGAATCCTTCTTAAAAATATTACATGTTTTATTATCTTGTTCCCAGAAGGGAGGTTTATCCAGAAACCGGGGGAAAAAAAAAAAATCAAGAATAAACTCAAAAAAATAAGGCGGAGGGTGGTGGTTAGGGAAGGGAGAGCAAAACCATCCACTAACAGGCAGCTAGGGCAGCAGCCCACCCTCCACCTCAGGAGCGTCCCCAGAGACCCATGCCCGACGGCAGACATCAGAGAGAATCGGGGAGGGGCTGGGGGAGGGGAGCCAATCAGCTATGTCTTCATTATGAGAGCAAGAGGCGGCGAAGATATGTTGCTAGGTGAATATATATTTATATAATAAATCCGTAAGTTAATAAAGTAAATAGGAATTTTCTGAAAGGTTGATTTTTTTTTTAATAGCTTTTGTTTTTTTGTAAATTTGTGTGTGTGTGTGTGTGTCGGGAAGGGGGGTGGTTTGGGGAAGGGAGGTGGTCCTTAGAAAATCTGAAGAGATACACAGGTCCAGACAAAGCAAAGAGGGGGGTGTCTGGGGGTGAGGGCCGGAGGCTGCTCTGCCTGGCCCCACTCCTATCGCAGAAGAGGAGGAGACTGAGCTGAAGCCCCTCACGTCCTGGCAACACCAAGTTGGAGGGGAGGGGAGACGGAGCAGGCAGGTCCTCTTTCCTGCCGGGCGGCCCGGGCACCCTCTGCGGGGCCCATCGCAGGCTCGGCGGTTCCTGGACAAGGCACGTCGGGCTTTGGCCTGGATGTGGGAGGCCGTGAAGGGACCTCGGGGGAGAAGGGGTGGGGGTGCCGTTTCTAGGGCTTGGAGGGGGCCTGTTTTGCTGTGAGGATCCACTGTTCCCTCCACAAAGTTAGGAAAAAAAAAAAAACCCAAAACGAAACAATACATCATATATATTTACCAGACCAGAAGCGCTGACCCCGGTAAGCCTCCCGGCCCCCATCCAGGGGGAGGGAGAGCCTTGCGGCCGACCACAGAGAGAGAGGAGAGAGCCTGCCCCAGCCCCTCCCTGCCCACCCGCCCCCCCAGCAAGACCGACAGAGAGTGCTTTGCATAGATACAGAGTCAGAGGAGCGGGGCCGGGGGCCCTCGTGGTGGGGAGGTGGGATGGAAGGGCTCCCCCAGCCCCTCCGGGAGGCTGTGAGGAGGGGGGCGTTTGGTCGGGGGTTCTCCGAGCGGGGCCTCACAGGTCGCTCTCTCCGTACAGGGCTGTGGAGAAGGACTTATAGTCGAGGGCGCCAGGCACGGCGTCAGGGCCCTGGTAGGGCGCCATGCGGGCGATGCAGTACTCGGCCTGGTCGGGCGGCAGCTCTCTCCGCAGCTCCTCGGCTGTGATGAAGTTCTGGGGGGCAGCAGGGCAGGAATCTGGGTCACCCCCACCCGCCCCTGGCATGTATGCTGGCCCACCCGGCCCCCGAGTGCCTGCCTGCTGGGTGTCTGGCTCACCTTGTCCCCAGCCAGGACCTTGAAGGAGGCGATGACCTGGTCGGCCGTGTCTGTGTCGGTGGTCTCCCTCGACATGAAGTCGATGAAGGCTTGGAAGGTCACGAGGCCGCTGTGGTTGGGGTCCACTACGCTCATGATGCGGTTGAACTCGGCATCGCCCTGCGAGGGGGGGTGGGCGGGGGACAGGTGGCTCTTGAGTAGCACAGGGCAGGCCGGGCCTGGCCCAGTGGCTAGAACGTGGGGCCGGGAGAGCAGGGCCTAGCCCCAGCACACGGGACCGGTGGCATCGGCAGGCCTCTGAGGGTCCCGGTTCCCCCAGGGCCCGCCGCCCCATGCGCCCTCCGCTCCGCCCCTCCCATGATCCTGGGAAGTGGGGAGTTGGGGTGAGGATCAAACAGGCCTACTGCTCCTCAGCCCTGGCTCACAAGTTAGCTCTGGAGGGCGAGGAAGAAAAGAGAGAAAGAGAGAGAAAGAGAAGCGGGGAGCGTGGGAGGCCTGGCCTCCTCTCTCCGGAGATTTCCAGGGCAGGAGGTGGGAGGCTCTGGGGGGCGGGGGCGTCGTCGGAGGGACCCCACCCAGCAGAGGCAGCGGAGGAGGAGGAGGAGGGAGGCCAGGCTGCGCTGCTCTGGTGGAGGAGGGTCCCCGAGGACACGGAGACTCTGGAGGCGGTGAGGAGGGTGAGAGGGGGGCAGGGGTGGGGGGGGAAGGCCGAGCAGCAGGGCAGGCAGAGGCGGCATACCAGGCTGTATCCTGTGGAGATAAGCAGAGCCCTGAAGTCATCGGAGTCCATGCTGCCTGTCTGCTTCTGCTCCAGGACCCAGGGACAGCAGAGGAGGCCGGGCCCAGAGTAGGCAAGAGGGGCGGCCCCGTGCGCACAGCGGGGAGACAGGACAGTGGCGGGAGCAGGGTAGACAGAGGCGGCCCCGAGAGACCAGGTAAGGGGGCAGGCGTCCGGAGAGACACAGGGCAGGGAAGAGGAGGCAAGAGAGCCGGTGAGATGGCACACGATGGTGAGGGGTGGGGTGGCCAAGGGAAGGGAGACAGAGAGAAGGAGAGAGAGAGAGAAGAGCAGTTAATGCCACGGTCCGCTGGGGCCCCGGGGGCGCGTACCTGCCGGTCGTTCTCCACGTCGTAGCCCAGGCTGATGAGGCAGGCCTTGAACTCCTCCGGCCCCAGCGCCCCGCCGTGGTCCTGCCGGCGGCATCCGGAGGCAGGTGTGCACGAGGGGTGGGCGGTGTGGAGACCAGGCCGGCAGAGGCGGGGCCGGGGGCCGGGGTCACATGCAGAGGGCAGGGGAGGGGGACACACGGGGGGAAGGGAAACACAGAGTTAGAGGTGACGAGGACACAGTGATGGCCGGGGTGGGGGCCTGGAGGGTGGTCAGAGGCCTCACCCCGCCTCCTCTGGGCCAGGGCAGGGGCGGGGGCTGAGAGATGCAGGACTCAAGACCCAGGACTCCTGGGAGGGAACGGGGGAGCTGTCCTGGCCTCCAGGATCTGGGGTGGGAGAGAGGGGACTGCCCCTCCTGTGTGGAATGCAGGGCCCTGCTAACCCCTGGAGTACATCCTTCCCACGGAGGGCAGGCGGACGACACCTCAGGTCCAGCAGGGAGGGCCTGGGGCGAACTGGCGTTCGGGGCCCCTCTAACGGGGCTACCAGACCACGTCTGACTTTTAAGAACAGTGAGTGTGTGTGTCTTGGATCCCTGGGGGTGCTGGCACTTGTCTGTGTGTCTGTCTGTCTTGGATCCTCGGGGGTGCTGGCACCTGTCTGGATGTCTGTCTGTCTTGGATCCCCAGGGTGCTGGCACTTGTCCGTTCAGGGTTGCCCTGGCAGGTGGGTGAGGAGACACAGCCCCAGGGACAGAGCCAGGGGTTCCCCTTTCTTCTCCTGAGGGAAGCTGGGTCCCTGTCAACCCGTGAGTGGCCTCTGATACTCAGGGACCGTGATGTGAACAGACAGACAGATGTGAAGACGGAGGGGGCGGGGTGGGAGGTGACAGCGGGGAGGGAGGGAAGACGGGGGCTGAGGGAGCCGCTCACCTTGTCGAAGTGGTTGAAGGACGCCCGGAACTCCTGCATCTGCTCCTGGCTGATGCCCTTGGCGTCGCGGGTGAGGATCTGGTTCTCGACCTCGTTGATGGTGCGGGCGATGGTGGTGAGCAGCTGCTCCCAGCCCACCCGGATGTGCTGGGGAGGAACCAGGGCGTGAGTGCGGGCTGGGCCAGTGGTACCACAGTAGCTGCAGCTCAGGGGGGTCAGACTTGGGTTTCTCCTAACCCTCTCCCAGTGCCAACCCAGCCCCACGCACTCCCGTGCACACAGGGACACAGCCACACGCCTGCCTCTGCCCAACCACCAGGGCCCTGGTTCACGTCCCGCTGTGCACGTCCCGGTCACGAGGCAGCAGAGGACTGGGGCCTGACACCCATGCCAGGATCCTCGTGGGAACTCTGCAGAGATGTTCCAGGCAACGCTTATCTAGCTTTCTGGGGAAACTCCTCTCCATTCCTTTTATTTAGTGGCACCCTCGGATTTGCATGGTCTCAGGGCTTATCACTGGGGATCATTTCAAGCTGCCAGTCTGACAGCAACCAGCCCTATGCTGGGACTTCTGCACACTTTGGCTGGACCCACGCCCTCAAGCAAGAACCAAAGGATCAAATGGCTGAGGCCATATGAGGGGGCAGGTGCTGCTGCCCTCCCGGCTCTCCAGGAGCTTGTCCTGAAATGTGTGTTATCGTGGTGATGGGAGAGTACTGGTAAGGAAGTCAACTTTTCAAAAAATATGAACATGGGATCCAGTCTCTGCGGTCAGAGTGAAAGAGGAGAGAGAGGAAGCGGGAGCCGGCTTTTCTACAGGGCAAAAACCACTCGGAAGAAGGCGGCAGCCTGGCTCGGGCTGGCAGGGCGAGCAGGGCGCACCTCCATGGTATAGTTGGTGTGCTTGTTGTCGAAGATGAGGGCCTCCTGGATGAGCTGGTGCTGCTGCTCGAGCAGGTCCAGGTTGGGCTTGTAGTCCACAATGCTGCGCTCATACTGCTTCAGGTGGCTCAGCTGGTCCTCCAGCGTCCCATTCATCTCGATAGAGATGCGCCCGATCTCCTGCACAGAGGACGGCGGCGCTGGGCTGGGGCTGGCGGGCCCTCGGCCACCACCAGCCACCAGGAGGAGGCCTGTCGCTGGCCACCGCAACGCGGACTGGTGGTGGTGGTGGCGGCAGCAGAGAGGCCGCCTCCAGCCTGGGGGTCCTCTCCCAGAAGGCCTGCCGCTCACCGACTGTCCCCCCAGCCCCGCCCTCCAGCGCAGCAGCAGTGATCAGTTTCTGCCCCAGCGCTTCACAGGTCCACCCCCACAGCTCCCTCCCTGTGAAGCCCAAGCCTGGGACAAGCCCCTTCTGCAGAGCTGGAAACTGAGGCCAGGAAAGGGCAGCTTATCACAGTACAAGGCAGAGCCGGGCTGGGAACCCAGGCCTGGCCCGCTTCAGAACCCAGGCTCCTGAGCGCCCCCACGCCTCGCCCCGCCACGGCGGCTGGTACTATGCCCTGGGCTGCCTGCCCAGACCTCTCGGACTGGTCGTGAGTTTCAGTGACGCCGCTTGGTCAGCAGTAGCCCAAAGGGCATTGAGGGGCATGGTTACAAGCGTCCCCGGGGCTGGATCACCAGGGCGGAATGCGTGTGCTCATGAGGGTCTGAGCTCGGACCACCTTGGTCACAGCGACACCGCGGTGCTCACGATGGGGCTGGCGCAGGGCGGTGCCCAACTGTTCGCTGAGAAAATGAAGTAACAGTCCCCGTCCCCTTTCAGGGATGACAACACTGAGGAACAGAGGTTACATGTGCCTGACTCCAGAGCAGCAGCTGAGGGCAGAGTCGACTTGAGACCGCCTCTCCCTGACCCCTAGCACAGTCTTGCGCTGGACAGCACTGCCATTTCCATCGATATAACCTTCCCGATCCCATGAGGCCCCCAAGTCCACTGGCCCCACAGAGCACTGCGGACCTCCTGCCAGGGGTGGGCAGCCTCCCATTCAGCGGGGGCTCTTGCTCAATTTTGCCAAGAGATTCTTGGGGTGTGGCGGGGGGGCGGGGTAGCAGGGCTGGGACGACTGGCCCTCACCTCCATCTTCGTCTGGATCCAGGGCCCCACAATATTGGCCTGGCTGGCGAACTGGCGGCGGAGGTGCTCGTTGGACTGTTGTTTGCTCTGCTCCTCCAGGAGGGCGTGGTCCCGCTTGGGCACCAGCTGCTGCACCTGGTGGGGGGGAGGGGGGCATGTGGGCAGGGGCAGTCAGGGGTCAGCCCTTCGCCTGGCAGCCCCTCCTCGGCATGCCAGTGGATGGGTGGTTGGGTGTCGCCTACCTTCTCCCACTTGGAATTGATGATCTGGGGAGTGACGGTGGTGTAGGGGTTGCTGCCCGAGAGCTTGATGTGGTTGCTCTCGGCGATCCGCTGGGCTTCCTTGTGGATGGCCAGGATGGCCTCCCGCTCCCTGTCGGCATCTGGCAGCGTCGACTTGAACTGGTCGTGGGCTGAGATCAGACCCTGGGGGACATGAAGAGAAGGGGTGAGGGGGCAGCCCGGCCCCCAGAGGGCCCACGAGCCCTGAAAAGGGTGGAGGGCCGGGGGCGGACCTCGATTTCCTCGATGGTGTGGACGATGAACATGTCCTGGAGGTCCTCCATGGCGCTCTCCATCCAGTTGTTGAAGGGGGCTGCCCGCTTGGCGTACTCCAGGTGCAGCTGGTCGATGGTCTCTAGCTGCTTCTCCGTTTTCTGGTGCGACAAGGACAGAGGAGGGAGGTCAGTGGGCCAGCAGGGGCTGTGCATGGTGGGCTGGGATCTGGGAAGCTCTGAGGGCACCCACCCCAACCCCCGCCACCGCTCACCTCCAGGGCTTCCCTGCGACTGTGGGTCAGAGAGCCAAGGGCGTCCCACTGGTCACAGATCTTCTGGCAGCGCGTGTTGACGTTGTGGGAGTCGTAGTAATCCAGCTCGCTGTGGACCGGGCAGAAGGTGGTGAGACCCGGTGCGGGCAGGGATTGCCGGACCCGCCCACCCACACGTGTCCCAGGCCCTGGTGCTGGGGGACACCACCCCTCTGGGCTGAGGCAGGAGGAACTGGCGAGGGGGTTGGCGGGGAGAGGACAACAGAGCTTCCTGTCAAGAGCCGCTGACGCAGGGCTCCCAGACTGTGACCCTCAACCACGCCTTATCTGGATTGTTTTTTGGGCTGTGCCATGTGGCTTGTGGGATCTGAGTTCCCCGACCAGCAGTCAAACCCAAACCCGCGGCAGTGGAAGCACAGAGTCCTGACCAGTAGACCCCCAGGGAAGTCCCCTGGACTTGCTTTTTCCATTTAAACAAAGTCTAGCAGGGCATGCTGGTTAAAGGACAAGGCTCTGGAGCCAAGTTCCCTAGGCGTGAATTCCAGCTCCTGATTTTGAACCTGTGTGACCCTGGGCAAGTGAATTCCCTCTGGATACTTCGGTTTTCTCATCTGTGAGACGGGGGTGGGGTTGTGAGGACACCAAGTTACTTAACACGTGTCAAGTGCTGAGAGCAGTCCTTGGAGCCCAGTGGGTAAAAGCAGGAAGTTAATAAAGGATATGTTTTTATGGGTATTAGGAAAAAAGTGTGTGACTAGCCTGCAATCTCATGCTAAGCAACTAAGAATATATTCAAGAAAAAAAACAAACAAACAAGCTGATCAGAGAATGGGTATTACTGTTGCCTTGACTGAGGTTGGGAACACTGAGCTGATACCATAGCTCTTGCCCCCCGACCCCACTCCTGAGCCCCAGGCCTCCTGCCTCCTGGGGTCACACTTGGGCACTCCCAGCAGGAGGCTCCTAGTCGGTGCACAGGTCTAGGGTGACCAGACGGTCAGGCAGGATACAGAGGCCAGGGGAGCAGGCAAGGGCTGGAGAAGCAGCCAGGCAGCGTTCCACGCAGGGGCCGGGCCGGCCTGGGTTCCACTCGCATCTCACTCACTCCCTAGCTGTGTGATCCGGGGCAGGCCCCTTGGCCTCAGGGTGCCTCAGTCCAGCTCTGTAACAGACGATCAATGGGACTGACGAGCTGGCACATGGAGGGCCCTGAGTGCTCTGAGCTTTCGTCATTATTATTATCAATCGATGCCCAGCCGGTCTGCCCATCCAGGCTCAGCCCAGGCGGCCCTTGGCCTCTGACTCATCTGTAGGGGAACGGACGGCACCCCATACAACCCTCCCCCCTTCCTCCAGGGCAACTGTCCAGAGAGTTGCCTGGGGGACCGTCAGCTCCCTGGCTCAGGGCGATGGGTTTCACATGGCCATTCCCAGTGTCCGAGCAGTGGGCTGGCCTAGCGCTGACTGCAAGTCTGTTGCCAACCAGCGTCCAGGGGCTCGCCTGTCCCACCCCCACAACCCCTGCAGATGGTGGGCGTCTGTATCCGTGACCTCACTCTCCTTGGCCTGGACGTGCCAGGTACAGGGAGCTTGATCCTAGAGGAGCTGCAGGACCCCCAACAGTGCCCAGTGAGGGTGTGTGTACCCAGGACTGTGCCTGCTAGTACTTCTGCCCCTGGGCAAGCACATGGGGAGCCCCAGAGCAGCTGGGCAGTGCGGAGGGAGTGAGTCAGGGAGACAGCCCTGCCCGGTGTGGGGCTCCTCCAGGCCTCGCCGCTGGGCCCCCGCCTTGGAGGAACAGGCAGAACTTCGGGGATGACTGTGACAGGGTGGGAGGTGTCTGTCGAAAGGCCAACTCCAGCCAAGGATCCTATTTTTGAGCAGACAGCTATTTTGGGAGCCCTGCCGCCCCTCCAGGGCCTTTGGATTTTCCATGAAGTAATGGCTGGGGCCTCCCGCTCCCTGGGCCTTGCCTGCTGCTGGCCGCTCCGATGGGGGAATAAGGCTCCCTTTCACTGTGCTGGAGACTCAGTGTACTAATTGTGTGCACGAGTTTATCTGACTGGGGTGGGGCGGGGAGGGCAGAGAACCGGCTGCCTGGAAGCTCTTACAATAAGTGTATTCTGAGCAGCAGAGGGAAGAGGCCGGGCCGAACAATGGGCTCTCTGTGCAGCCCAACTCCCTTGGGGAGCCATGGGTGGGGGCCGTGGAGGTTAGGCCGCCCACCACCTCAGGGGGCCAGAGACCTCCCTTCTGCTGGGGAACGTAGATCCCACTATGGGTCTCATCTGGGGTTAAGACAGGCGGACAAAAGGCATCACCCCGTAAGGCTCCTTCCTGGCATGGGAAAGGAAGGGGTGAGGGTGGAAAGGACCAGGGGAACCCCTCCACCACTGCCCCACCACCGCTCTGGGCCAGGCGCTGGCAGGGAAGCAGATGACGGGGGACCGTGAGCCCACACATACTTGAGCTCCTGGGCGATGGCGGCAATCTGCTCCACGCGGTCCTGGTGGGCGGCCAGGTCGCTCTCGAAGGCTTCGTGCTTGCGGATGAGGGCCTTGATGTCCGACAGGGTGGCCGTCTCATAGTCCCGGTGCTTCAGCATGGCCTCCTTCCCTGAGGTGGGGCGGAGGGCAGGGGTGCTTGGTCAACAGCATCGCGGGCATCCAGAGGGGGTGTCCAACCAGAGGGAGGGGAGTGGGGTACAGACCCCATGCCCTGCCTTAGCGAGGATGCTGCCATGAAAGCCGGAAACCCCGGGAACCTTTTCCCTTGCTCCTTCGCAGGTATTTCTAAGCTATAACACCTCCTGGATGGGGCTGGGAGACACTGTGGGGTTGGTGGGCGTGAGTCAGATATCCCAACTCAGGCTCTGTATTCTAGACTTAGTGTCTTTTATTGGTGCACGCCAAGTCGCTCAGTCGTGTCCGATTCTTTATGACCCTATGGACTGCAGAACACCAGGCTCCTCTGTCCATGGGGTTCTCCAGGCAAGAACACTAGAGTAGGCGGCCATTTCCTCCTCCAGGGGGTATTTCTAACCCAAAGATCAAACCCACATCTCAACGTCTCCTGCATTGGCAGGTGGGTTCTTGACCACTATGCCACCTGGGAAGTCCTTTATTGGTAGAATGTAAGAATCTGGACAGTGCTACCAAGGCTGGAAACATCAACACCCACCTGCAGAGGGCCTAACTGGGCCTCAGCAGTGCAGGGGGGTGGCGGGGTGCAGAGGGGAGGGGAAGTCTGACTTGGGGCTCTTCCGGGATCCTGACCCCTATGCCTGCTCCCTGGCCCTTGGGCGCCACGCCCCCTCAGGGAGGGAGTCCTATCACACATCTGCTCCATGCTACCCTAAGGGCTTTCTGTGTGCAGTGAGGCAGGGCCCATGTCAGGCCCTTTGAAGGAAGGGAGGAACACTGTTATTAGGCCCGGAGCCTGGCTAATTATACACCCTGGGACAGAAGCTCAGGCGAGGAGCCCTGCACACTCAGTACCGCAAAGAACTGAGGGGGAGATGCTGGGACCCCTAACCTCTAAAGCAACCTCGGGCTATCCCCAGAGTGCATACTCAGAGACCAAACCCTCCTCAGCTGGCACCAGAAAATCCCAATAGCTGCCTGCCGAGTGCAGCCAAGCAGGCAGTCTCTCCTGGCCTGCTCCTTCTTCTGTAAAATGGGGCCAATGCCAGCCCTTGGCTAAAGCCCCAGTGAGGTGATCTCGAAAAGGGTGGGCACCAGCCAGGCCCACCCCACCGCAGCCGTCCCAGGGATGGAGCCCCGAACCAGCGGGCAGAGGGTGGTGCGGCCTGGGAGCCTGACTCCATGGGGCCCTGCCGCCCCAGCCCCGGGGCAGTGGGCCCAACCACAAAGGCAAGCTTGCAATTCCCTTCTCCAGATCGCTTTCTCCCAAGGGTGGGAACCAGAAATAGCAGGTTACCACTTCTCTGCCTCAGCAGAGCTGCCGCAAGGGAGCTGCCAGGGGGAAGAAGGGGGAGGAGGGGGCCGCGGCCAGGGCTGCCTGGGACCCGGGCCAAGGGGCAGCCAGGCCGAAGGAGGGGGGGGGGGGGGGGCTCATTTTTGCTTTCTCCCCAGACAATCTGAGACCCTGTGAGGAGCCTCCACGTGGAGGCTCACACACTCCTGCAGGCTGCAGTGGATGGTGAGGGGGTTACAGGGTAGCGGCAGCTCAATCTGCCCTCTGCCCCCGCTGCACACACAGGTAAGGAGCCTGCTCCACCCGATCCCAGGGGTACAGCGGGGCCGGTCTGCCCTGTGGTGTGTAATTGGTGGTTCAGAGGATGGAGGCTTCAGGTCTCGGGAATGAGAATGGATAGCCCTTCCCAGTGGCTCCGGGCCGACGCGAGGGGGAGGGCTGGATGCCAGAGTGCCTGAGGGGAGGCGGGGCCAGGGCATGTGAAGGCCGATGGAGCGGCTGGGCCCTGGCTGAAGCCTGGACCCACTTCTAAACGCCTTCAGGTGAAGGCCGGCCAGGTTCCAGGGAAGCAGCTCTGAGGGCCCATCACCCCTCCTCCCCTGGGCCTCAGGAGACCCTCTTCCAGGCCTCTTGGAGTCCCAGGAGAGAGGCTGAAGGGCTGACAAGAGGCCCCCAGGAGGCAAACACACAGGGATGGTCCTCAGAGACCAAAGAAGGATGATGGAGAGAGATGACACGGATAATGGCAGATGGTTCAGTCCAAGTGGGGGACACGGGTGCTCTAAAACCCACTTAAACGACAAGGGACCTCTGACGAGAGAAATGGCAAAACTGGCTGGTCTCTGAGCTCCCTGGGCAGGAACCTTTCCCCACCTGGGAAACTGCTGAGCACAGCGAAGGGGCTCGAGAGATGTTTGTTGACTGAGTGAATGAAGAACCAACAAATGAACTACACGTCAATGCCCCTCCCCTCAGGTCTGAGGGGCAGAACCCACGAGCGTGGCTTCTGCGAGGCAGAGGGAGGCACCTGCCTCCCAGCACGGACTCTGTGGTCCTCGCCTGGCCTTCCAGCTCCCCCTGCTCTGCATCCCTCCCCTGGCACAGGAGGGCCAGGATCCTCAGGAGCTCCTGTGAGGAGGGCATTCGCTGGGCAGCGGCCAGGAACATGGATGACATGGGCCCCAGTCAGCACAGCCCACAGAGCCTCGTGTCCACGTGCCGGCAGAGGTGGGCAGGCTCCATGTGGGCGCCTCTGGGTGGTCTTAGCAACTGGCCAGGGTTGGGGCTGCCTGCCAAAGGGCTTCCCAGGTGGTGCTAGTATTAAAGAACCTGCTGGTCAATGCGGGAAATGCAGAAGACCCAGGTTTGATGCCTGGGTCGGGAAGATCCCCTGGAGGAGAGCGTGACAACCCACTCCAGTATTCTTGCCTGGAGAATCCCATGGACAGAGGAGACTGGTAGGCTACAGCCCATGGGGCTGCAAAGAGTTGGAACAACTGAAGCAACTGAGTATGCAAGCATGCACACCAAATAGCTGGGCGGTGGGGGTGGGGGGGGTGCTGGAGGAGCCCCCGGGGGCTCAGTGAGGATCTCGTGGGGGACCAGGAGGGTGGGAGGAAGAACCCCACTGAGCAATACAAGGAAGCATGAAGCCAGTTCAGCAGAGTGGTGGCAGGAGGACAAAACAGAGCGGGAAGGAGGCGGCCAGAGTGGGAGGGTGGGAGCCCCGTGGAAGGCCCTCCGCGTTCCCAGGCGCTGGCCGTTTCCTGAAGGCTCTCAGGCCCTTGGGATCTGGGATCTCAGCCTGGTGTGGGTCCCAGCTGAGGGCCAGGACGTGATGGAATCCCGCAGCCCGAGCCAAGAGAACAGGCAGCTGTGGAGCTGCCGAAAAACTGGAGTCACCGCAGCCCTTCTGGGAGAAGGCATCCCGTGGGGGGCAAGCCCCCCAGGGGGAGGCACGGGATGGGGCGGAGGTGAGAAAGAGCTCCCATGGGGGGCCACACCGAAGGCTGGTCAGTGAGCGGCACCTGCAAGTCGGGCAGCAGGGCCAGGAGGTGGCTCTGTGGCCCGGTCTAAGGACCGTGCTTTGGATCCCAGGCTGGCCAGGACAGACTCTTCAGCGTGAGGTTCATGGTCTCAAAGGGTGAGGGGGGCGGAAGGCAGGCTGTGTGAACCCAGGCTGCCGGAGCAGGGCGAGCCTGCCCCCGGCCCCACTGGCCTGGAGGGGTGCTGTCCTCAGGGCAGACGGGCAGGCCTGGGGGTCACGTCCCTAAACAACCAACCCAGGGCTGCATTCTCAGATGACCCAGGAAGGGGCCCACCTGTGAGTGATCTCCAGGCCAGAGCAGCCTGGGGAGACCTGGCCCCAAGCTGTTCCTTGCTGCCCAGGACTGGATGCACCCAAAGCGTCATTTGTGACACGTGTATTCCGAGGCAGCAAAAAAGGGAGCCTAAGAAAGAGACAAACCCTACACAGGCAGCAGGGGCTCTGTGTGTGCAAGTGTCTGCGTGTATTGTGAGCACGTGCGTGTGTCTGAGAGCCAGGAAAGGAGGGCGGGAGTGGGGAGGGCTGTACCATCGGTCCAGGCCTCGTGGATGGAGGCCTTCTGCCGGAACTTCTCTGCCAGGTGGTCGAGCCGCTCCAGCCGGCGGATCTCGTTCAGCAGCCACTCCTCGTAGCCCTTCTCGGCCTGCTCCAGGTGCTGCCAGCCGTTGTTGATGTCCTGTGGGGGCAGGAGAGGGCGGGGCTACATGGGGGGCTGGGGTACCCAGCGGGGCAGTGCCTCCCAGAGGGATGTTCACAGAAGGCAGAGAAACGGGCCGGGGTCACACGTCACCCTGCTCTGCTGTACCTGCACGCCTGCACAGGGCCCCACACGAGGCAGGTGCAGTCTACACTTTCCGATTAAACGAATGAGTGACAAGGAATGAATGAATGCCCCCATGGTGCTATGGGAGTCAAAAGGTGCCTGTGCAGTGACTATCACCCTCTCCTGGAAAGGGATCTCAAGCACTTGGAGGTCTGGGAGTCCCAGCTAAATGAAGGTCCAAATTCAAATGACTCCAAACTATGGTGTGGTCTTGGGATGAGAGTAAACCTCCAGGGAGTGATGCGGGGAAACGAAACAGTCAAATGCCAAGTGTATGCCCCACGGCGCCTTGTACCCGGATCTGTGCGTTCTAGTTCAGAAAGACTGCAGGCCAGACAATACGCCTGGGGTTGGCCTGGAGCTGCCCCTCCACCCCTCACGGGGCCTCTGTGGCTCCGTAGGCCTCCTGGGCCCCGGCACTCACCGACACCATCTTGCCCTCGGAGGGCATGAAGGCAGGCCGGTTGCTGAGGCGCAGCTTGGTCTGCAGCGTGTTGAAGTTGATCTCCAGCTGGCACTTCTCCTGCACCTTCGGCGGCTTGTGGACCCGCCGGTAGTCGCGGAAGTCCTCCAGCTTCTGCTGCATCTCCTGGATGGTTTTCTGCGGCACGCGGTCCTCCAGCCAGGGGATGGTGCGCCGGATCCACTCCAGGAGCTGTGGGCCCACGAAAAGTCCGGGTGACCTTTGCAGGGGACCGCCGACAGGTGACGGGGCTGCCTCCAGCTCATGGACATGGGACCTGGATCTTCGAGGATCCCATCTTGGGGGATCACCCCTGCTGTCCAGCCTGACTTCTCCATGATTCCCCATGGGCATCCCATGGCCAGGGATTCTGGGAATATCACTCCTGCTGGAATCACAGTGCTGTTCTCTGGCTACTTTCTGCTTCTGCCTTTGCTCTTGGTCATCCTCCCTCCTCTAAGCAGGATGGCCTCAATTCAGACATCCCTGTGGGCGCACCGCCCCCATCAGGCCCGCACAAAAATCCACTGTCGCCATACGCAACACTATTTGAGAACCTTGCTGCTTCCCGTTCACCAACTGTAAGCGCCCCAAGGCAGGGCTGGCCACACGCCTGGCTCAGTCTGGGGTGGTTGGTGCCAGGCGCAGGGCCTGGGCACAGGAAA
The DNA here is from genome assembly GCF_003369695.1 of Bos indicus x Bos taurus. Taxonomy (NCBI): domain Eukaryota; kingdom Metazoa; phylum Chordata; class Mammalia; order Artiodactyla; family Bovidae; genus Bos; species Bos indicus x Bos taurus. Next base: position 17,421,410 of record NC_040093.1, read on the forward strand.
CTAGACGGTACAATTGAAAAAGAAAGTGACCTGTACTGTTACGAGCCACTCGTGTCTTTGATGGAGCGAAGACTGGGTACAAACGAGCAAACAAACTGGACATCCCAGAACAATCCCAGGAGAGTGAGACCAGTCACCATGCAGGCAGACGTGCCAGCCGCAGACAGGATAAGAAAACCGAGGCCCGAGGCCTCCATGGTGTTCACTACTGGGTGCCTGGCACCGCCTGCCCTCTGTTGGGCAAGGCTGGGACTCTGGACACAGCCCCTTAACCTTTCCTTGGTGTTGGCAGCGATGGTGGTACCAGGTGGTAGCTTTCTCTTGTTTAAAGTATCCTTAACTTTGCAAAAGAAAAAGTTGGCCACTATAGGGGGCCTGGAAATATTTCCCAAATATTCCTGGTCTGTGAAATCTCAGAGTCTGGGGAACACTGATCTAGAAGAGCAGTCAAACGGCTCCTCCTGGGCAGCATAGATGCCAAGAGGGTAACAGGAGTTCCCTCCTCACAGGGGACCTGCCGTGACAGACAGCCATCCTGTCTGTCGCTGTATCGGATCTCGGGTGTCTCTCCATCCTACCAAATCAGGCTTCTGTGTGCGGGACACGGGGATAGGAATTTTTGCATAGGGGTGGGAACTTTTAAAAAAGCTCCTTTAAATTTTTTTTAAAATAAAGGGACTTCCCTGGTGATCCACTGGTTAAGACTCTGTGCTTCCACTCTAGGGGGTGTGGGTTTGATCCCTGGGTCAGGGAACTAATATTTTTTTGCGTGGCGTGCCCAACGGATTTTTAAAAAATAAAATAAAAAGCTCCCCAGCTGATTCTAATGCAGTGGGAAAAACCCTGTCCCTAGGTATCTCTGTAGGAAGGCAGGCTTGGGGTGCCAGGAGCCAATAAGCTCGGTGACACATCACTCTGACCCTCAGTCCTTGAAACCACGAGCACTGACGTGGTCAAACTCCGCTCTGTAGCCCTGTGACCTTCTCTAGAAGGTCTTGCTGCCATCCTTGCTCTCTGCTCTGCAGGTGTCACAGGGACTTGAGCCAAGGGTAATGAGAGGGGTCTGATCCCTCAGCTCTGGCGGGGCCACCGGGGGAGGGCGGGGGTGAGGGGTCACTCACGTCGCTGGCCAGCCTCTCATAATCTTCCATCAGGTGCTCGTTCTCCTGGTTGACGGCCAGCACCTTGCAGATCCGGTTGGCAGCGGTCTCAGCCTGGGTCGGGGGACGGGGTTGGGGGGGAAAGCGCACACAGTCAGGGCTGCCTGGGGGCTGCTGACCCTCCCTCCTGACAGGCAGGTCCCCTGAAAGCTGGCACGTCCGTGGCCCACACAGAAGGCCCCGAGGCGGGGAGGAGAGGAAGCACAGAGCCAGCAAGAGGGTGCCCTGAACGGCTGAGTCCTGACAGGCCTTGCTGGGGTCCTTGAAGCTGACTGTTAAGGCCCCTGCTCAGGGAGCCAGGCCTGTGTGCTCTCTCCGCTTGGACCCTGGAAGTGTTGAAGCGGGTGGGGAGTACCCTAATGTGGGGGAAATGGACTCAGAGGCCCACAGAGAGGAGGCCTGAGTGAGGCTGAGTAGGGTCCTCCACGCAGCTGAACCCTGGAAGGACCCGCCCCTTGGCTGGGAAGGGAGGCTGCACCAGGGAGCCGTGGGGTGTGGGCAGAGGAGGGGGTGCCGGTGTCCCCCAGAGCAGGCTGGTGGTGGGTGCATGGGCAGAGCACGCCTGGCCCCTTTCCTATCCCCCCTAGAGAAGGCTGCCGCTGGCTGGGTGGGCAGAGGTCCTGATCCACAGGGTGGAGGGGAGCCGGGGCTCCTGAGAGCGGGACGCGGCGCCAACAGTGACTAGTCTCTGCCCCGAACTACAGGGTGGGTCCTGCTGGGGGGGTGGGGGGCGGGGAATGCAAGGACAGGAGGAGGAGGGTGAGGGATGGCACACAGAGACCAGGTACCTTTCAGGAAGCACAGAAAGCCTCCAAGAAGAGTTGAAAACGGCAACAGAACAGGAACAGAAATAGTGAGGAGGGTCTACAGAGCGGTGGGGAAGGAAAACAGAGAGGCTTGGGGATGGCTCCAGCCCTGCTGACGCCCGCCTCTCCCCTCCACACACAGGTGGGGAGGGGAGTGGGGGGCCAGCTGCGGCTGGTGTGTACACACACACATGCACACGCACACCTGCTGCATGCTGCAGGACACTCGCCGACGAGCCCCAGAGGGGAGGCTCGCGAAGGCCTTGGCCAGCGAACACCCAGCCCTGAGTGAGCGCAGGAAGCAGAGCCCAGGTCGGAGCCTGCAGGGAAGTCCCTGACCCCCAGCCTGGAGAGACGACCAGACCGGTCCCCCAAGTTCAGCTCCACCCTGCCAGGCAGGCCCCGCGAAGGTGCGGGCTGATGGGCAGGAGTGTTTTGTTTCGAGGCTGAATTCCTGGCACCCGGCTTGGGGCTTGGCATGTCTGAGGGACTCAGAGCTGATGAATGAATGAGCGAGCAAAGGACAAAGAGCAGATGCTTTCGTGAGTAGAAAGAAATAAACCAGCAGGAGAGGATGGGCATACATGGGGCAAGGACTAGGGCTGCCCTGCATTCATGAAATGAAACAAAACCCTGAGAGCACTCTTTTAAGGGGCCTGATGGAGCCTCTGGGGAAAAGACGGTGGCAATAACACAAGCATTACGGGGCTCTCCTGAGAAGTAAACAGGCTGGAGGAAGCTGGAGAGGCCTGTATGCTGCATGTCCCTGGTGACCCACAGCTCCCCAGAGGCTGGCCTTTATTTCCTCCCTAACGAGAGAGGCCCAGCTCCCTCAAAAACTCCCAGATGTTGGGGCTTCCCTGGTGTCCAGTGGTTAGGACTCCCTGCTTCCACTGCAGAGGGCGCTGCTCTGGGAACTAAGATCCCAAACTCCTAGGAGTAAAGAACACCAAAAAAACCTCCCAAATGCTCTGACCTGGGCTTTCCGGCCGGCATGCCCTCCCACAGAGCCTCCAGGCCTCTGGTCCCCCACTGGAGTCCTGCTATAAGCACCAGAGGGCAGTCTGGGCAGAGAGAAGACACGCCCTTCAGGGCAGTGTGGCAGCAGCGAGGCTGGCGAGGGGCCCGTGGAGCAGGGAGGCCCACAGCAAACGTGCCATCAGTGAGGGTTTGCGGCAAGAATCTCCCACCCCACCCCATTTTCCCTCTAGGGTGAGGGGTCCCCTCCACCTCCCTGCCTGTGCCAAAGGCACCCCCAGTCTCCCCACCACCAGGAGAACACATCAAACACATACTCCAGCCACGTGCTGGGGAGGCTGCTCCCACTGCCAGGCCGTGTGCGGGGCGCTCATGGGGCCAGACACTGTCCTGAGCCCTTGGCCTGCTCATTTCACCCTCAGACGATCCTGAGGAGGGCGCTGGTCTGCTCCCCATTATACATGTGGGAGAAGGGAGGTGAGGGCCTTCTCTGAGGTCACACTGCTGAGCGGCGACAGAGCAGGGACCCCTGGCAGACTGCCCGCAGGAAGGCCTTGCTGGACCTGGGGTTCTGAGGCAGGCAGCAAAGTCCCCATCCCGTGACTTGTGTCCCCTTCTTGTAAGTGGGGATACCGGGGCCCGCCACTCCCGGCGTGGGCATGGGCTGCTGACAGCCCGTGCACATGGAGTGTCTGGAGGTCCTAGCACGCAGCTGCGGGCGGGCTACGTTGCTTCAGCTGTGTCCAACTCTGTGTGACACCACGGACTGTAGCCCGCCAGGGATTCTCTAGGCAAGAATACTGGAGTGGGTTGCCGTGTCCTCCTCCAGGGCATCTTCTCGACCCAGGGACTGAACCCACGTCTCTTACGTCTCCTGCACTGACAGGCGGTTCTTAGCACCACCTGGGAAGCACGAGTTACTGCTCAATAACCAGCTCATCTCTTGGTCTGCTCTCTGCCCAACTGCTAACCGGGACACAGAATCAAATTGCTGGGAATACACTGCAGGCCAAAACCAGGCATGCAGGAGGCAGGAGGAGGAGACAGAGGTGTCCAGGCCTCCAGGCAGCAGGGGCAGCTCTGGTGAGAGGTCAGCTGGGCTCGGGGAGGGCCACCCCAGGGAACAGACACTTCTGACTCCCTGCTTGCGGTGGTGGGGCTGCTGGGGGCAGGGGCCCTGTGACCTGGGCCCCTGGAATCAGAGACAGGCCTGTCCTGGGGTGTTTGCTGGGGGAAGGAGCCGCAGAGCAGGGCAGGAGAGCCAGCATTCCCAGTGGGGACATGGCCAGTGTGGCAGGCGGGTGGCCTGGCATGGATCAGGGAAAGAGGGGGACAGCTGAGAGCAGGTGCACAGGCCCCAGCTGCGCCCCGCTGTCTGAGGTGATACTGGGACTCGACTGCCTTATCTAGAGAAAACTGGGACCAGCCGCCACTTCACAGGGTGGGCTGTATCCATGGAGGGACTCGTGGGACTGTCTGTGGCGTCTCAGCCCTGGACCAGTGCTGGCTGGGTGATGGCCATGGAGGCTCAGGGTCACAAGAACCTTCCAGGCTGGGTCAGTCCTCAGCCCGGACACTGGGATGGTGGGATGGTGGTGGGGGTCGGGGGTTGGCAAGGGTGAGTCTCCGGCCACAGCAGTGAAGGTGCTCCCGCCCCCAGCTCACCTTTTGAGCCCCTGAGAAAGCGTGGTAGAAGCAGGACACGTAAGTCATGATGGCTTTCTCATCTGGCCTCAGAGTGCCTACAATATCTGCGCAGAGAGAGAGAGAGAGAGGCAGGAGAGAGTGAAAGATGCAGGAAGGGCGGCTGAGGCCGGGCCTGAGGCTCATGCGGGAAGGATAGCGCTGGCTCTGGACTGGAAGCCAGACCCCGGCTCCAGCCTGCGTGGGCACGTCTTGCCAAAGTTTTGCAGAGGGGAAGGGGGCGACATCTGAGAGGGACAGATTCCTTTCCTAACCAGACCTGGGTTTGGGACACAGCGGGAGCCTTGGTTGGGGCTGGGGGGATCTTGCTTGCATTATTTGATCTTTCTGAAAACATACGCAGGATCCATGTCCTGTGTGACCACCTACCACCTGAGCATAAACCCCTAATCATCTCCTGGGGTCTCAGAATGAAACCCAAACTCCAGGACTACAATGTCTCCCCAGAAGGTCTCTGTCACCTTCTCTGACCTCACCTTCCTCTGCTCCCCAGCCATTCCTTGCATAAGCCCCGCCATTGATGCCTCAGGGCCTTTGCACTTGCTCCCCCCTCTATCTGGAACACTCCGCAGCTCCTGCTCATCGCCCTCTCCCCGCCAGTGAGGATCCCAGTGCCTCCCACCACGCTGTCTGTGCTCTCTCTTACTCCTCTCATGTACATTACTTTCTCTGTGGACCTGCTCGTTGTCTGTCTTGCCTACTAGGCTGTAAGCTCCATGAGGGCAGGGGCCCTGCCTGACTCGGTCACTGACTGTATGTATTGCACTGAAGGAGGGGGGTGAGCTCTGAGGCGCTCGAGAGATACTACGAGCAGGGAGAGGCTAAACGGGCGGTGATGCCAAGGAGCCGGGGGGATGGCTTCCAGTTGGAGAGAGGCCACTGCCGTCTGCAAGAGAAATGAGGTGAGTGCGGGAGGAGAGAGGCAGCAGCGGCATTGGGCGGTGGCGGCGAGGTGGGCCTGCCTGGCCCTGCCCGGTACCTTCTGCGCTCCCGAAAAGGCATGGTAGAAGCTGGACACATAGGTCATTATGGCCTTCTCGTCGGGCCGGGCCGTGTTCACGATGTCTGTAAGTGAACGACAAGGGTTAAACTGCCCCAGCGGGGGTGGGGACGGGCGCTCACGGAGATGCACGGGCTCCCCAGGCCACAGCAGGAGTCCTGGGAGAAGGACCCTCGGAGCCGATTCCATGACCCTGGGCAACTCCAGTGGGCTTGGCCAGCCCCTTGGCCCCTCCATCCCCCATGGTCACCGGAAAGGCCAAGGCTGTGGGAAATGCGATTAAGACGAGGCCACTTCCTCTCTCTGAGAACGGCCTCAAGGGGCTGGTAGACGGTCAGCCCCAGGGGCCGCCAGAGGCCAGAGGCGGGGGTCCTGGCTGGGGTGGTGCGTGGCTGGGAAACGGAGCAAAGCCGGAAAAGGAAAACAACATTCCACTCTGTGGGCTCCAGATCCCTAGCCTGTGGCAGGCAGGAAGGTGGAGGCCTTGGTTATTCACAGAAGCCGACCCTCCCAGTGACTGAGGGGCGGGACCAGTCAGGAAGGGCTATGGCGGGGGTGCCGGGGCCCAGGCCCCAGGGGCGGCCCTAAGAGCTGGTCCCTTCAAAGACCCCTTCCCCACCAACTCCAACCCAGGCTGCTCCCGCCTGGGCGCCCTGGGTGACGACACCATTATTCCCGGTTCGAGCAGATTTGCTCAGGCGTTCCGGCTGGCTCCGCCAGCTCCGAGGTCACCCCAAGACATGCCCGTAAAACAGCGTGCTGACAAGAGCAAGAGCGATGTACTTACCCTCTGCATCTAGCATCTTGGGGATGTCGAGGTATTTCTCAGCCACTTCGAAGGCATTGTTCAGGTTGGTGACGGGGTCGTCCTGGGGGAGGGAGGCGAGAGAAACATGGTCAGGGGCAGGATGCACAAGCAGAGGGAACAAGGGCTGGCCCCAAAGGGAGGGATCCTGGGGAGGGCTGGAACTGGAAATGTTCCTTCAGGCAGTTCTCAGCCATGTGTGCTGCTGCAGGGAGTTGGGGGCGGGGCAGACACACCTGGATAAAGGAACACTCCTGGAAATCTTTGGGGGGCTAACTGTGCACCTTTCCTTCAGAAAAAAAACACAGGTGTGCTCTTTCCTTAGAATTTCCAGCCATCCCTGGGTCCCAGATCAAGACCCCTGCCCTGAAACACTGATCCAGACCTGAGAGCACACTGGGGTGTGGGCATGGGGGTGGGGAGCAGAAAGCCTCCGAGTTCTAAGCTCAGTCCAACTCACAGGATGGGAGCCCACTTCACATTGACCCTCCCTCATGGGCCTCTCCCACTCTCCAGCTACAGCCCAATTCGATTACTTGATTAGTGGCTGTGGCCTGAGCAGGCTGAGTGCAGGCCTGGGCACCCCCATCCCCCAATCTGGGCCCCCATCTGGGATGATGCTCTTTCTCTCTGGCCCTAGGCTGCCTCCCCCATGGGCCCTGCCCCACGAGGCCAGCTCAGGAGCGCCTTCCTTCTTCTGTAGCATGGGTACCCCCATGATGGTTCAGAATTCCTTACCGCTCCCCACTGGGCAGAGCGTGAATGCTTCCAGAATCTAGAGGGTTATGGAAGGGGAGCTGGGGACCTTCCTGGTGGTCCACTGTTAAGAATCCGCCTTCCAATGCAGGGGACTCGGGTTCGATCCCTGGTTGGGGAACTAAGATTCCACATGCCAAGGGGCAGTTAATTAATCCCGTGTGCCACAACGACTGAGCCCTCATGCCACAACTAGAGAGAAGCCTGCCCGCCCCAACTAGGACCTGATAAAGTCATAAGTAAATAAATAAAAAGGAAGCAGAACTGGAAGGCATTGTCGGCCAGGATCTCCCATAACCCCTGGCAGCTCAAGGAGGGAGAAGGGGACAGGTCCCAAGGGGAGCAAAGAAGGCGAGATCAGCCACCAAGCCTGGGTTTCCTGATGGCTGGCACAGGGCCCTCCTGGCCTGCCCATCTGAGCACAGAGTTCAGCTCTGGACACCAGCGACGGATGGGCTGGGGGAAGTGGCCCAGAGTCAGGGTCAGAGTTGGGGTGTCTGTGGGCCACCGAGGGGAGTGAGAGATGCGTACCTTTCTCAGCTTGTCGTACTCGATCAGCTCTGGTCTGTGCCGGTGGATCAGGGCATTGAAGGCAAGACCATCCTTCCAGCTGGGGATGGAAAGGCCAAGGTTGTGAGGAGGGCCCCCATGGTCATGAGTGGCTATGGGCCGTGAGCACACAGGAATGACTACCTCCCACTTAGCGAGGGGGTCTAGAGAGTGTGCCCGGCTGGCTGTGAGCCTGGCTGCTGGAGCCAGACCGTCTGGGGGAAAACCCCACCCCTTCCGCTGTCAGTGCAACCTTAGGCAAGTCCTCTAACCTCCTGCTACCTCAGTTTCTACATCTGCCAAATAGGGATAATACAGTGCCTATACTTCATCGGGCTGTTGTGAGGATGAGTAACTGTGTGAGGCTTAGGCCAATACCTGCCACGTGACAAGTGCTTTATGACTGCTTGTTACCGGGGTAGCTGTGCCCCGCTGAGCACTGCCGTGCGTGGCCCCACTGAACCGGACAGGCCCGTGCTGCGGGCCCTCTGCACCTTGGCTGACCTGACCGGTGTGCTGGCTAAATGCCAGGATGTGGCCTGGCATGAGGGGCTCTGTTCAGAGGGAAGTGACAGCTGGTCACAGGCCAGACTGGTCACATTTCCCTGCCCGGAAACCTCTAAGGCAGGGGTCCCCAACTTCTGGGGTGTACACAGGTACCTCCTATCAGGTCAGCGGCAGCATCAGGTTAGAAATAAAGTTCACAGTGAATAGAATGGGCTTGAATCATCCCAAAACTACGCCCCGCCTCCCACCCTCAGAGAGAGGAATGGTCTGTGGAAGAACTATCTTCCATGAAACCAGTTCCTGCTGCCAAAGAGGTTGGGGGCCGCTGCTCTAAGGGCTGGCTCTTCTGGAGGTCAGGCTTTCTGGCGTCTCACACAGACCCCGTCTCTGAGCACGGCACTCCTGCTGGTTACCTTCTGCCACCTCATCCTATTTCGTTGTCTTTCTTCGGCCCTTCTCACTACTTGGATTAGGCCGGTTCCTGCACACCTTTGGGAACTGCTGGTCCCCGGCTGAGGTGTGACCTTCCAAGGGCAGGGACTTGATCTTAGCGCTAGTGTATTCCCACTCTTGGCATGGAGTAGGCACTCCACAGGTACTGAGTGACTGAATAAATAAACGAATGAGAAGTGCACGGAGGACCAGCTAGCTGGGAAGGAAGGAGACGTGGAGGAGATCGAGGGAGGGACTGCACGCTATGAATGGCTGAGCACAATGGTCCCCGATGCCCAGTGCAGGGCCCTGGGGAGCCCGAGGACACAGCAGGACCTCCGTGGACGATGGAAAACCCCGTTCTTCATCCCTGTGTTTGCCCTCTCCTTGGACCATCCACCCCAGAAAGACAGCAGAGGCTCAGAGGGGTCAAGTCACGGTCATGTCAGATCTGGTCTCAAGGCCACCCAAAAGCCTGCACGCCTAATCCCCAGGCCGTGCCATACTCCCAGATCTCCCACTGACCATGCCTGCCTTGTGGACACACTCATTTTCTGCCCTGACCAGAGGGAGAGCAGGCTTATTGTGGCTGAGTCCTGTTCCGCTAATAGACACAGGGCACATTTCCCCCGACACTAAACTCACGGGGACGGCAGCTCCCTCTTGAGATGTCAAAACAAAGGAAGAGCTGTGCTGCTGCTTCTGAGTTACCTGACTTGGGGAAGAAGACTCTACAGGGCCTCCCAGAAGTGCTGGGCCACAAGGCCTTCAGCCCGGGACAGTGAGCTGACTGCCACCTCCCCCAAGGCACGCAGGGACCTTCCCAGGGGTTCATGGAAGCCAGTTGTGGGGGGCACTCCTGAGAGCTGGCACCTCACAGACCCTGACAAAACCACAGGAAGAGGGCCAGGGTGGGGGTGGGGGTGGGGATGGGGCCCGCCAGCATCTCGAGTCCTGGGAAGCAGCGTGGGGATGATGTGGGCCAGGCCCTCAGCCAGCCGCTCACCTGATGTGGAAGTTCTGCACGTTGACATTCTTGTACGGGGCCGTCTTTCTCTGGCACCAGAGGAGGAGCCCCTCCTTGGCAGAGGTCTCTGCAGAACACACGAGGACAGTAAGCCCAAGCTCACAGCTAAAGGCACAGCACCCAGGGCAGGTGGGTCACCCTTGGGGCTCAGGCATAAGGGGCAGAGAGAAGCTGGGGGAAGAGGCCCTTGGACGGGGCAGCCACAGTGTGGGTGCCCCTTCCAGATCCTAGCCGCACGCCAGGCCCCAGAAGCAGTCACTCCCCTGGGGTCACCCTGGAAGTGACAGTGACAGGGCAGTGTCAGGGCCTGAACCTGAGCCGTTTCTGACCCCAGCCTATGCCTGGTGGGACACACTGCCCAACAAGCGCCTGATGCAGGCCCCGGCTTCTGAACAAGGCCCCAAGGACAGGCTGCCCGCTCAGGGGCCGGCTGCAGCTTTGAGGAAGCAGGTGGGAGCGCCCCAGGAGGTCCCTCCGTTCCCCGTGGGCAGCGCCCTGTGGACTGTCCTCAGCAGACTGGGCGTGCTATGAGGGCAGGTACCACGTGTGTCCTGGTCACCGCACTGGCCCGTCACCAGGAGCCCCTCCACACGCTGGCCCCGTGGTTTCCCACCCTGTGCTGGCCTGGATCCTGGAGGCCAAGTCCAAGGGTGGGAGGTGGAGTGGAAACATGGGTGCTGATGCCCCGCAGAATGAGGCCAGGCCTGACTCTATCGCGAGTCTGATCCCAGACCACCACATGGCGCGGTGATGGACTCAGGAAAGAGCCTCGAGGCATGAAGACAAAACACCCGAGAGTCTAACCAAGTCCCCAGAACTCGGGTGGCACCGGGGTTGAGAGAAAAGGCTGCTCTCTGCTGGTCGGCAGGCCACCGGCTCTCACCTTCCACAGAGATGTCCTGGATGGCGAACCTGAGGATGATGGTCCAGATCATTCCCAGGGTCATCTTCGCGTTGCCGTCCACAATCTCTGCACACAGGGAAAGGCGCAGAGGGTGAGAAGGTTGTTAGAGCCAGAGGGTGACTCCCCAGGTGGCCCCCGGCCCTGTCTAGAGTTCAACTCCGTCATCTGACAGAGCTGCCCAGGCCTGTCCTGCACCACCTGTGCTGGGAGGTGTCCCTCAGCAGGAAGTGTGGTCCCCAAAGCCTTCTGCCGCTTGGCACCCTCAGGCTTCCTTCCACACATGTGTTCTTAGCCTCACAGGCCTCCTCCTCTTCGGGCAGCTGGTCCTCGTGACCCAGTGCAAAGGACTGCTCCCAGGCACTGTTGGGCCTGTGTTTCCGGCCCCGTCAGGTGCAGGCCACGCTAGTGTTGGTTGAGAATCTGTCCCCTTCCTTCCAACCAGTGCTGCCACCTCAGTCCAAGCCGCTGTCGTGTCCCCCAGATCTCGATGCACCGCCTCCTCCGTCCCCGTGATCCACTCCCACGCAGCAGGGTGGTCACTTTAACGGGTGTGTTGGATTTGTGTCGAGCGCCTGCTTCAGGCCCCACCGTGCCTGACACAAACCCTGTGTGCTGGAGGCGGGCTCACAAGGCCTGCTCTGCGTGACCCAGCTGCTCCCTCCCTGGCACTCTCTAAGCTCCGCCCTCTTGGCGAGTCAGAGTTTGCTTGCTTTAAGGATCTCACACCTTCTGTCCCCCCAACAAAGTGCACCCCTTGCCCCCTTCCTCAGAAGGCTGGTGGTCCTTCCCAGCCTGTTCTACGTCACCTCCCGGCTTCCCTGACTTCCCTGGCACCTGCTCTTGCCCTCACACGCACACACTGGCTGGTCTGTCTGCTAGTTCCGGGGCTTCCCAGCTGGTACAGTGGTAAAGGATCTGCCTGACAAGCAGAAGTCATGGGTTCGATCCCTGGGTCAGGAGGATGCCCTGGAGAAGGAAATGACAACCCACTCCAGGATTCTTGCCTGGGAAATCCCACGGACAGAGGAGCCTGGTGGGCTACAGCCCATGGGGTCACAAAAGAGTCAGACATGACTGAGCGACTCAGTGGCGGCAGTAGCTGCCTATTCCTCGTCTGCCTTGTCATCAGTCCTGCACCCCCAGCACCTGGCCCAGCGAGAGACAGAGAGAGACAGAGACAGAGAGAGAGAGAGAGAGAGAGAGAGAGAGAGAGACGTGGAGCCACGGGCAGCGGGGAGCAGGGGGCACAAGGGCCAGCTGCCAAGCTTGCACTTCCTCAGCTGACCGAAAACCACTCTCTCAGACTCCTAGGGGTGAGAGAGAAGAGTCTGGACCACACGTTCCTCAGCTTCAGCAACTTGCAGAAAAACCACTTCTGTGACGCTCAGGCACTGTGGGGCCTGGGGCCGGGTGGAGAAGTGCGTACAAGCAGCCGCAGACCAGAGCCCATGGGCCTGACATGCTTGTGGCGGTCCTCTCAGGCCTGTAGCCCACTGCGCCTCTCACAGCCCAGATGCAGGAGGGAGGCTGGGAGAACAGAGGGAGGCTTCAAGAGACTGTGCTCACCAGCCTCGAGGACAGAAAACTCTAGGTGAGCCTAATTTGAGGAGGAGGGACGACGGTCCCCCAGAGGATGGGGCCCAGCCTTCCCAGAGGACACACTCACCAGGAGGGGGTGGGGTGGGGGGCTCTTTAGTCACTGGAGAGGCTTCCCCCAGTGAAGCTGTGGGCTGCCGGCTGAGGGGGGCTCTCCGTTTGAGGGTTTGGGGAGAGGAAATACATGCAGCTGGCTGCCTGGAGGCAGGGGAAGGACACGGTGTCCGTGCGCACCTTGCCCAGGGCAGAGAACCCCAGGCCTGGAAACTAGGGTGAGCCTTCTCATGGGGTGAGAGCAGGGATTTGTCTAGGAAATCCACGCTGCGTTCCTCCTGGGTGCCGGCCGCAGTGCCCGTTCCCAGCTGGTGCCCGAGAAGGCTGGTCACGGAGGGCTTAGAGAGTCCCTGTGACGGGGGGAAGGTGGCCGCTCTCATGACACACCCACCAGCTGCTCCCTGGACCTGCAGCTGTGCCTCCGCCTCCTGACCCCACTCACAAGCCCCACAAGCAAGTCATGTTCCTGCAGCTGCTGAGACGGTGCAGAGGGACAGGGAGTCAGGGATGGGCGGGGGGGCTAGATCAGGCTCTCAGGTACCCCAGAGATCTCAGAATGACTCCGGCCAGCTGCCCACCAGAGGCCCAACGGCCACGGGTGCTGGGAGCTAAGCGGTCTGGTCATGAACAGAGAACGTTTTTAGACTGAGTTTTTCTCCAAATGAAAACTGACGACTGCCATGGGTCTTCTCTCACCCTGTCTGTGTTTACAGGCTAGCATTTGAGCAAAATAAAAAAAAATGCAGCTGTGAGAAGCAGGAGGCTGGAGGGGAGCCAAGAGGAAAGATCCATGCAAGGACAGAAAATCTCAGGGCCTGATTGAATTCGGGCTTTTTTGTTTTTTTTTTAAACAAACACCAACCACCTCGACCGTCGCATGCGAGGCTTGGCACCCCTCCTTGGAGAGGGCCCGGGCCAGGGCAGAGCCTTGGAACACGGGATGTGCATTCTTGGCCTGGAGTCTCAGCCAGACTCTCAGAGCCCTGTCATTAACAGCAATTAGTTTTCTTTGTTTTTCTAAAAGCTGGGACAACATGGATGTCGGGGTGTACGAAACCCTGCTCTGACTAATGAGTAAGACTGTGAGCCCAGGCTGATGGGGACCTTCTGGGCTCCATCAGGCCTTGCCTGGTCTCCAAAGGCGCTGGGAAGCTGAAGACAAGAGCTCCAGCTGCTGGAGCGAGGGTACGCCGCTGCTCCCGCCAGGGCCCAGAGACAAGGTCAGGGTGCTGGCTGGGCACCCACATGGGGCCCAGAGGGGTCCTGGGAGTCCCGTCAAGAGGCCACACTCTCCCAGGCCACGCAGCCAGCAAGGTTTGCTCCCTGACCTCTGGACCTACACTCCCTGCCCCAGAGCCCGGACACTGGGCTGCGAGCCTCCTCCCCTCCTCTGAGCCCCTCCTGCCCGTGGACACCAGGCAGGGCCTAAGGGCAAAGGTGCCGCCGGCTCGAGACGGCGGGTCACGTGTCAGGCCCAGCACCGGGACGGTGAGTGAGGTGTCCGCGGTCCGAGCAAAGCCATTCCTCCCCTGTGTCCCTCGTGACTGGGTGAACCAGATTCCCTGGTCTTGGACTGGATTACTCTCTGGAGGAAGGAAAGCAGGGGTGGGCTGTGAACCCAACGCCACGTGGAAGGCAGTCACTGTGGGCACCACGTGGTGTATCCGGCACCCCCATCTTGACCACCAACACAACTTCTTTTTTTTTCTTTCCTGGATGCATGGCTTGTAGGATCTTAGTTCCCTGACCAGGGATTGAACCCGGGTCCTCGGCAGTGAGAAAATGGACTCCTAACCGCTGGGCCTCCAAGGAATTCCCGCAGCGCCACTCTGCTCCGGGCCCCACCCAAACTCACCTTCCGCCCCGATGGAGACCAGCTTGACCCCTTTGCTGGCGATGAAGTCCAGTGCCTTGTTCACGTTGTTGATTTTGTGCACTCTCATCTTGCCCCGCTCTGGCTTAGGTAACCGCTCCCCTGAGGGCGAACACCGTGAAAGGGAGAGAGGGGAGACTTAGGGTCCCTGCTGCTCCCCAGAACAGGCCGACGCCGGTGCAGTGTTGCTGCAGCTGGTAGAGGCCTTGCTCTTGCCTGGCAGCCATGGGCAGGGCGGGTGGTGTCCTGGGGGCACCTGCAGGGTGGCTGGGCGTGTCCTGGGGGCACCTGTAGGGTGGCTGTTGCGGGGAGGTGGGGGGGTCGGTGCTCACCTGAAATGACCTCCAGGAGGAGCATGAGCTTGAGCCCGTCTCGGAAGTCCTCATCAATGTTCTCGATCTGTGTGCCGGCCTTCCGCAGGTGGGAGTTGCACCAGGCTGTGAAGGTCTGGGGAGGCAGAACAGAGGGTGGCCAGGAGGGTCAGTGTGGCTGTCGGGGCTCTCCAGCAAGAGGGCCGGGCTGCGGCCCTGACTCTGCATCAACAAGGCCACCATGGGGCCCTCGCCAGGGGTCAGGCCCTGGGCCCAACCTCTATCTACACTGGCGCCCATCTCCACAGCGACCCAGGCAAGCTGACGGGAGGAAACTGAGGCTTAGGCTGGTTCCCAGACCACCGCTTGGTCAGCGGGATAATGAGTGGCAGAGTGTGGACTGGAACTCACATCAGCAGCCCAAGTCCTGAGCCAGAGCAGAGAACACCGGAGGATGGGGCCCGGGCGTGGCGTCCAAGGTGACTGGCGCTCAGCCCCCTGCTGGCTGGGGCCTCTGTCGTCATCGACTCCAGCGCCAGGGAAGTGCGTCACATCAGTTAAGGTGGACGTGTCCAGACACCTTCCGGGGAGACCGGCCCACGCAGCCCCAGCAGCAGGGTCTGGGAAAAAGCCCACGCCTGTTTCCCACGGGAGTCCCCTGCCCTGTCCCCACCAGCCTGCAGGCCCAGCGTGGACCTGGGCCGATGGCCAGGAATGCACGAGAGCTCGCGCTGCGCCCGAGTGTGGGCAGAGGCCGTGTGGGGGGCGAGGGGCTTCCAGGGAGACACTGGCCAAACACCATGTGTTTTGACAACAGTCACCAGAACAGCTCATTGGAAGACTCAATGCGAGGCCCCTCGCAGACAAAGAAGCCGCCTAATTAACATGCCGCTAGGCGGGTGTAAGCGAGGGTTCCCTCCAAACGCAACGATCCTTCCAAACCCGAAGAAAGGCGGAGGGTTGCGGGCGACTAGGGTACCCCACCCGCCTCCCACCAACAGGAAGAAGAGCTCCACCGCCACCACCCTGGAGAGACAGAAATCTGCCCTCGGCTGCCCCTCCGCCCTGCTCAGTCCACACCTACCCCTCCCTCACCATCAGCCCCTCTGGACACCCACCCAGGCTGACTAGCCTGCCCCACCCGATCCTGACTCAGATGCCTGCCCCTCCTCTGTGCAAATCTGTCAGAGGACCACTGTTTCTTCCCCCCCCCTTTTTTTTCAGTATTTTTATTTATTTGGCTGTGCCAGGTCTTGGTTGTGGCATGCGGGATCTAGCTCCCTGACCAGGGATCAAACCCAGGCCCCCTGCACTGGCAGCGTAGTCTCAGCCTCGGGACCCCCACCAGGGAAGTCCCTCTGCTTCACTCCTAACAGGTGCGTGCTGTTTTCCGCCTCCTGGCAGCCGTGAGCTACTCTGGAGCAGGTTCTCAGCGAGGTGCGCACGCATCCCCTCCCCCATCTTACTTCCCTCGCTCCTTCCCCTGAGCAGCTCTGAATTCGGACAAACCGGGGCCAGGCTGCTGGTTACACCATTCCTGCGGGTAGGTTACCCAACCCTCCTAACGCCCGTTTCCTCATCTGCTACGTGGCAGTGAAGACACCACCCGAGTCACGCACGGTCAGTGCAAGGGTTCACAGTGGTGACCCTGTGGAGCTGGGCCACACAGCAGGTGCTCGGTTCTCCACACACCACGCTTCCCGGGGCCCCTCCTCCTCGGACACCCTGCCCGCCCTGGCCACCACACACAGCCCTCGGCATCTCGGACAGCATTGTCCAGTCATCTGGGGTCTTGCCAGATGCTACGTGCATATACATGTGTGCTCCCGGGGGTAGAAATTTAGTCTCACATCACACATGTCTTTAGAATGCCCAAAGCACAGTGGTCTCAGGCCTGGGCAGTTGGCAGCAGCAGGCCGGGCTGGGACAGGAAGTGCCAGGGGATGCTGGGCCTCTGCTGTCCCCTGTGCCTGAAAGATGCAGTGGGGCAGCAGACTGGCCACCACATCCCTGGCTGAGGACACAAGAGGGCAGCTCCCAGAGCCCGAGCCCCCGGTGCTTCTGGGCCGAGCTCTAGGCACCTGGTCTGCGGGGAGGGCATCTCTCTCCATCAGCCTGTTACACCTGAGGCAATCCTTCAGGGCTTGAGTGCCGGCCCCTCAGCTTACCTCTGGGTTGCAACCAGGTGACTTGGCCTACCTACACCTCAGCATCCTTCTCTGTAGGACGGACTTATCAGAATTTACCGCCTGTATCTGCTGTGGGATTAAATGTGGGAGGAGGGTGGAGAGGAATGCTTTAAAACATCGGCCACAGAGCTGGGCGTCAAGTCCCGAGAACTCGCACACCTGGGAGCACACGCACACCAGTGGCGTCCCACTCCATCCCTGGGAAGGGTGGGACCTAGTCTCTCTGCAAAGGCCCTGAGCCCAGCACCACGGTTTGGAGGGGAAACGAGATCGCAGGACATCCTCTCACTCCAACCTGGGCGGGCTCTGAATGAACCTGGCCTCACTGGGCTCAGGTCGTCTGTCCTCAGAAGATCACAACACCGCCCGCTCTGCACACATGGCCCATCTCCACACCTTTGCTCACCTTCTCTGGGCAGGTAACAAGAGCTCTGGCTGGGGGCTCACCCAGACCTGCCTTGCCCACCGAGGCCACCTTCCAGGGGGGTAACCTCAGGCAAGCAAGGAGCCTCAGGCTCCGTGCTGGGTGAAATGGAGGCAGTATTCTCCCCTCTTAAACGATGATTAAACAAAATAACGCAAGTAAATCACTTAGGACTGTGCCTGGCACAGATGAAGTATTCAGTGTTAAACAAATGTCAAGGGAAGGACTACTTTCAGATAAATGGTAACTCTGCCTGGCACTCCGTCTCCCTGGCCGGAAGCAGGCGGAGGCCCAAGCAGAATGCAGAGTGAGTGCTCGGGGAGAATACCGACCAGCGCGGCCTTGGTGGCGAGGAACCCGACACGTGACGGACGGGAAGGCCGCCGACACACCCCACGCCCGCACTCCATGGCCTGTCCGGCCGTCTTCTCCTCCCAGAAGACCAGGGGCATCTGCTGACACCAGAGACTCAGGGGGCCCCGAGCCCAGGGCACGGTGGGCAGGAGTCACAAGGCCCTCCTCGGGATCAAGCCCACCACTCGCAGCCCCAGCTCCATGTGGCACGACTGTGAGTAGGAGCTGGAGTTCCAGTGGGACATGAAAAATTCATAGCTGCTTCTACTTGGTTACAAAAATAACATTCTGCTTATTCACTCCCTCTCCCTGCCCGGTTTAGACTGAGATGTGCGGGGTGGGTAGTGTGGAGGGTGGTTTCTATAGATGGAGGCCTCGTGGGTCTGCTGTGCCCCCGCCACTCTGCAGCTCTGTCACACAGCACAAGTTGGGGAGTGCGGCCGGCCCTGCTGGCTCTGCGATGCCCAGGGCGCCGTGGGGCGGGACACCCACTCCCGAGACGGGCATCTGCTGCCTGCCGGCCAGGGGCAGGCCTGGCGCTGAACCCACCATGCTGAGCAAAAGCAGACCCAGGCTGCACGCTAAGGAGCTTCCAGTGTGATGAGGGACAGAACTGATCTCATTAACCAAGCGATGACTCAACTACAGAAGTGACACCCGCAGGAAAAGAGGGAACGGTAACAACCACAGCAGATACTCCCATAAGCTAACTATGTGCCCCGCGCTGTTCTGGGCACTTTGCCACATGTTAATAACATCTCTCATCCGCACAGCTACCTTGTGAGGCGGTTGCCATTTCTGCCCCATTTAACAGATGAGGAAACCGAGGGTCTGAGAGGTGATGTGATTTGCCCACAGGTAGTCATGTACCTGTAAAGTCACAGAGCAAGATTTAAAGCCAGGTACCCTGGCCCAGCTTCCCAGGTGGCGCTAGTGGTAAAGAACCTGCCTGTCAATGCAGGAGACATGAGAGATGCTGGTTCAATCCCTGGGTCAGAAGTTCCCCTGGAGGGAGGGCATGGCAACCCATTCCAGTGTTCTTGCCTGGAGAATCCCATGGACAGAGGAGCCTGGCAGTCTACAGTCGGAAAGAGTCGGACACGACTGAAGTGACTTAGCACGCGCCCTGGCCAAGCAGCCACACCCGGAGGCATCACCTTACATTTGCCCTCCTCCCTCTCACCTCTCAAAGAGGGAGCTCACCAAAGTGTTTAGGATGCTGGTGGGGGAGGGGAGGACATTTCCCTGAGGGGCCAGTGGTTAAGACTCCGCAAGCCCAATGCAAGGGGCCCAGGTTCAATCCCTGGTCAGGGAACTAAGATCCTACAAGCCACGTGGTATGGCCAAAAAGAAAAGGAAAAAGAGAAGGAAGCCCTGGGGAACAGCTCCTGACCTTCTGGCCAGGCAGACCCGGGTAAGTTCCCCTGTGGAGAATGAATGGGACAAAAATAAGAAAGACTTTCCAGAAAACGGGACCAGCATGTGCAAAGGCCCTGCAGCAGTGAGAAAAGAGCCTGGCCCTGGAGAAAGGGAGGGAGTGAAGGAGAGCAGCCTGCGTCATGAGGCTGGCAGGGCCACCCTCATGGGGCTGCTGCTGTGTGGGGACTGAGCCAGAGGGGCAAGGGTCAATGTGTGATGACAGGGGGTGGTGGGGAGGAAGGGTAAAAAGCTTCTTTTAAGAGAAACTTGGCAGGAGGAGGAAGACAGAGGAGCCGTGTTAAAGATGCCAACAGTGGTAACCAAGCAAGGCACACTCAAGGTTTTGGCTTCACCTGGGAGGGTCTGGGACTGCTGGCCCTCTGGGGGAGAAGGGAAAAGCCATAAGCATCTAGAGCTCATCTGGGTGGGGCTGTCAAGGTCACTTCAGGGGCAGCACTGGTTCTGAGCAGTGGCATGTCCCTAGCGCCTCATCTAAGAGCCCCCAGTGCAATCAACGAGCCGACAAAGCCTGACCTGGAGCCCAGATTAGGCACGGGAGGAAGTGAAGCAGACACAGAGCTTACATTCTGGTGGTGACGGGCGGTGGGGAGGTGGCGGAGAAAGGGTCTCACTGAGGCTAAATGTACAGTAACTGTTGATGGCTAGCTCTTACCATTTACACGGGCTTGCCTTGTAGCTCAGTTGGTAAAGAATCTGCCTGCAATGCAGGAGACCCAGGTTCGATTCCTGGGTCGGGAAGATCCCTTGGAGGAGTAAATGGTAACCCACTCCAGTATTCCTGCCTGGAGAATCCCACGGACAGAGAAGCCTGGCGGGCCACAGTCCATGCGGTTGCAAGAATTGGACACGACTTAGCGACTAAACCACCACCACCATTTACACGTGGGAACAGTTTAAAACCCCCAACCCTGTGGTCATGTGAGACACGTCATCTCCACTTTACAGGTGAGGAAACTGAGGCGGGGGGGGGAGGCTAAAAGACTTGCCGAAGGTCACACAGTCAGTAAACACAAACACGGGGCGGACACCCATTCCTCTGAGTGGAATGTTCCCTACCAGCCCGGGAAAGCAAAGTCAAGAAAGGTCCTGTCCCCATCTCGGTCCCCAAGCTGGAGCTGAGCTCGCACGGCGAGCAGAGGCAGGCAGGGCTCTTCCCCTCAAAGCCCACCTGCTTTTTTATTAATTCTTAAAAAAAAAAAAAATTTGATCAGGCTGCATGGCACACAGGGTTCTAGTTCCCCCACAAGGGATGAAACCCACACCCCCTGCATTGGATGCAAGGAGTCCTAACCACTGGGCTGCCAGCTACGTCCCCCACCTGCTTCTTAAAGGCTTGGCCTGAGCCCAGGCGGACAGTACCAGTGGCGGCCCTGCCATCTTGTGAAGCGAGCCTGCACACAGCCCTTGACCCACCTAGTGAAGAAGGAAGGATGTGGACACTGCCTCTGAGAACACATGTGCACAAAACCACAGAGAAGAGCTTTCAGAAGTTGCCTCTGCACACTGGCAGCCCGTTAAAGATTCTTCTCCGGTTGTTAAAATAGCACAAGGGTGTGGGGGAGCGGGGGAGGGCGCGGGGTAGGAGAAGAGAAGACTTGGTTTGGGCTCCACGGGTGCACTGGAAGGCAAGCCTCGGGAGCACCCCCCCAAGCTGTTTCTGCTTTCTCACTGTGTGTTGGAAGGGGAGGGCAAGGCCAAGCATCACTGGTCATCAAGTCCTTCCTGTGTCACAGGGGCCCCTCCCAGTGGCCAGGATGTGGGGCGGCTGGGTGAATGAATGATGGATATTGTTCGGGAGGTGACCTCAGCGGCCAGGAATGTGGCAGCAATGGGCTTTAATGAGCCATTCATGGGTGACTCCCTCCCCCAACCCAGAGAGGTAAACCTTCTGGACTCTGGGGCAGTCCCCAGTAAGAAACCAGTGGCCCCCCAGCAGGCAGGGTGATGGCACGGGCCAAGGGGAAGGATCCTGGCGGGATGCGGCTAACCCAGCTGAAAAAACTTTCCTGCCCTTGTCTTCTCAGCGACTACGTGTTACAAGCCATGTTCTCAGTACTGGAGGGGGTGGCGTGGAAGGAAATGTCGGCTGGAGGCTGGAATTCCACTAAACCCAGACTGAAGGGAGTCTCCTGCAAAGTCAGCTGGGACCCGAGGCTCGGGCTGGGGCGTGTGCGCTGGCTCTGATGATGGCTCTGGCGAAGGAGCTCCTGACCAGGGCTGGGGGGCCGCACTCGCCTGACCGCCAACGGACGCTCACATGTGGATTCCATTGACTCCACGCTGGACAGGGCTTTGGGAAAAGCCGCTGGCTGCCTCACGCTGCACCCCCGCCTTCCACTCTTTATACCGCCCACCCCCTTAGCCAGACGTCCCAGGCCAGCAGCCTGACCCAGAAGGACTGGTTGCCTAGCTGAGCCCCGGCAAACTCTCCCAGGGCACTGGCAGGCAGGACGGGGTTCCCTGGGGAGCTGGGAGTTGTCAAACCTTGCCTCTGCAATACCGTGTTGGGTTTGCCGCTCCGCTGGGGCGTCGGCCGCTTTGAGGGGGAGGGCACCATCCCGCCTCCTGAACTCCCACCTTGCCCGCTGTGGCCTCGGCCGCTGCCCATGGTTCCTGCTTCCACGGGACCTTGGGAAGGGTGTCCAGGGCTTGGACACAGGGGAGGGACAGCTATTTATTCCTGGGGTAGGCACCTACCCTTCTTATCGCCCATCTGCCGGCTACTGCCAGGCTTCGGGCAAGGCCTGGCCCCAGCGGGGCATCTTCTCAGGTCCTGAAAGCAGAACCTGCTCCCCTGGCCCCTGGGCTTCACCAAGCCTAAAGGTGCTTTCAGGGTCCGAAAGCTAAGCCTTCCGGAATCTGGGTTACCAGTGGCCCAGGTGAAAAGGTGACTGCCCTGGCAATACCCGCATGGATCCATCCAGGAAGTCTGTGAAGCCTCTGGAATGGCTCTGAGATTACACATGGGAGGGCTCCTTTGAAGTAGCCTTTAGCAGATTCTAAAGATAAAAGCCAGGGAGCAGGTTGAGAGAAGAGAAAATGAACTGGTCATGATGACATGGCCACGACCAAGACAGGTGCAGCAGCGTGGGGCTCGGATGGCCCCGCCAGCTCAGGTCATCAGGGCTAGCGGGGCAGGGGCGCGGGGACACTTCGGTTGCCCGTCCGGTTCCCAACTGCACAAGCAGCCAGGGACAGAGCTGAGTGCTTTGCCCCTTGACGACAGAACCTAATTTGAAAGCAATTACAGGGAAACAAGGAATGCTTCTTATGTCCTAGCCTGCCGTTGCCTTATTCGGAGTTTTTCTCGGCCTACATGAAAAAGCTGACTTCCCAGTCGGAGGAGAGGTATAAATACCGCAGAGTGGAGCAGCAAGCATTCCAAAGGTCCTGCGTGTCCATCCAGAAACCATCTCTTACCCCACCCCCTAGTCCCCTCCCGGTAGCCGGCGTCCCTGCCTCTGCCAACCCCCCGCGAGGCGCCAGAAAGCAAGTGAGTCGTTGCTGCCATGGGCTGCCTCTGGAGTGCTGGCCCCTCCTCCTTGGAAACGCTGGGCTAAGGCTTTCTTCTAGGTCTCTACAGGCTGCTTAGTTCTCATCGCGCAGGGCTTCCCTCAGATGCCACAGTCCCAGGGAGCCTGCCCTGACCCTGCTATTATCTCCACCATGCTATCACCTCCCTGCTTGTTCACCCACTCCACTGGTCACTATCGGAAACGAGGTTCTTTGTCTGTAACCCGTCTCCCTCCCACGTGCAACAGAAGCTCCACGAGAGCAGGGTCCTGCTGGCTGCAGAACCTACTGCCTGGCATGGTACCTGGCGCACAGTAGGTGCTGTGTAAATCCTAGCATGAATCAAATAGGGCTGGGGCTTCTCATGGCCAGTCGCTTAGGACTTCACGATTTCTAATCCCATTTAGACTGGTGAGGGTTCCTACTTAGGGATAAGACTGCTTGCTCTCTTTCAGGAGCTCACAGAAATAATCCTGGAGCTGTACACGTCCCTAAAACAAGCCAGGAAAGACAATGCTGTTGGTGTGCCACCCCCAGGGAATACAGTTGCCTTTGGCAGCCCTCTTCACTCAGGCATCTGAGGCCACTGGACATGCAGAGGCCCTGGTTCCAGAGGAGTTGAGCCTTAGGACTTCCCTGGGGGTCCAGGTGGTTAAGACTCCACGCTGCCAGTACAGGAGGCCCGGGTTCAATCCCTGGTCAGGGAACTAAGATCCCATGTGCCATGTGGCATGGCCAAAAGATTTTTTAAAACAAATAAGTTTTTAAAAAGAGAAGCTGGGCCTACACAGGGGCGGAGTAGTAGGTGGGCTAGGAGGAGGAGGCTGAGGAGCTGGCAGACACGTGAAGACATCCATCTGCCAGGGTCTGCAAGGCGGAGGGGTGGACAACATGGCCCAGTGCTCCAGAGCAAGGGCTTCCAGTCTGAGCAAACGTGGGTCTGAATCCCTGCTCTGCCACCCACTGTGTATGGCCACAGAAGATGACCTTCACCTCTCTAAGTGTCAAGTTCTTCCTGTGTAAGATGAGGATAACAGACATGTGGGCACTCAACAGGGTAACAGAAAAAACACGGCACACACAGCCTGTCAGAGTGGCTGTTCAACAGTTTCTATTAATTACTGGTGGTTTAGTTGCTAAGTCATGTCTGAATCTTGCTACCCTATGGACTGAAGCCTACCAGGCTCCTCTGTCTGTCGGATTCTCCAGGAGTGGGTTGCCATTTCTTTCTCCAAGGGAGATCCCAATCCAGGGATCGAACCCTGGTCTCCTGTACTGTAGCCAGATTCTTTACCAATTGAGCTACGAGGGAAGCCCCTTTCATTACCACATTATTCCTGTTCAGGAAAGTGCCATCATTGGTATCAGCCCTGCAGTTGGTACAGCCAGACCTCCCCCCTCCGCCCTCAGGATTCACCAAGCTGGCTGGCTGCTTCCCAGTGGCTGACACACAGCGGTCTTCCCCCAAACCTTCCCTCCCCTTGCCTGGCCACTCGACTACCAAATGAATAAAGGAATATAATGATCAGCTCTCGTTATTCTTGCTTCAGAGAGCCTTCCAATCCTGAGGTTCACAACCCTGGC
The DNA here is from genome assembly GCF_003369695.1 of Bos indicus x Bos taurus. Classification (NCBI taxonomy): domain Eukaryota; kingdom Metazoa; phylum Chordata; class Mammalia; order Artiodactyla; family Bovidae; genus Bos; species Bos indicus x Bos taurus. Next base: position 17,445,376 of record NC_040093.1, read on the forward strand.
TTTACAACAGAATTATCTAGGAACTTTCCTGGTGTATTTGCATTTTCTCTCTCTAACATTTACTGCCTTCAGCCATTAAGCTTTGAAAAGGCAATTTGTTACGCAGCAGTAGGTAACTAATACAAGTCAAGTAGCTGGATCACAGGCATGATCTCTTTTTAAGCATGTACTCTTTTTTAACCACATGCAGTCTGGTAAATCAGTTTTTTAATTGAATTATAATTCACATATCATAAAACTCACCCCTTTCAAAGTACATATAAAGGGCAGTGAGTTTTAGCATATCCATGAGACTGAAAAACTATCACCTCTGAGTCCAGAACATTTTCATCACCCCAGAACTGTGAGCAGTAACTCTTCTTTCCTTCACCCTCCCTCCCCAGCCCGACAACCACTAATCTACTTTCTCTCTGAATTTGCCTCATGGAGACATTTCACACAAATGGAATTATACAATATCTGGCTTTTTCTGGCTGGTTTCTTTCATTCAGCATGTTTTCAAGGTTCACTTACACTGTAGCGCATTCCTTTTTGACTGAATACTCCATTGTATGGACATATGACATTTTGTCCATTCACGAGTTGATGGACATTCAGGTTATTTCTACATTTGCTATTGCATACATCTGCTATCATGAGTAATGCTGCTACTGACATTTATGCACTAATTTTTGTGTGAAGATATGTTTCCAGTTCTCTTAAATATATACCTAGCAGTGCAACTGCTGGGTCGTATGGTGAATGTATGTATGTTTGATCATTTGAGGAACTGCCCAACTGGTTTCCAAACGGGCTGCACTATCTCACATTCCCACCAGCGGTGTATGATGACTCCAGCTGCTCCACATCCTCACCAGTTCTTGCGATTAACTGACTTTTTGATCACAGTCACCCCAGTGGTTGAGGTGGTATCTCGTTGTGGTTTTTGATTTGCATTTCCCTCATGACTAATGACGCTGGGCATCTTTTCATGTACCATTTTCTAACTGTGTATCTTCTTCGGAGAAATGTCTGTTGTAGTCCTCTGTCCGTTTTTAACTGGGTTATTTGGTCTTTTCACTGTTGCATTATGAGTTCCTATATATTCTGGACATCTGACCCTTACCAGATGTATGACTTGCAATTATCTCCCATTCTGAGGGATGTCTTCTCACTTTCTTTTGTCCTTTGAAGCAAAAAGTTTTCATTTTGTTTTTTTAAATTTTGGAGAATACCTAGTTTTCTTTAATAGCTTATGTTTTTGGCTTATCTAATAGACCATATCTAATATCTAACGGGCTTCCTTGGTGGCTCAACTGGTAAAGAATCCACCTGCAATGAGGGAGACCTGGGTTAGGTCCCTGGGTTGGGAAGATCCCCTGGAGAAAGGAACGACTTCTCACTCCAGTATTCTAGCCTGGAGAATTCCATGGACCATATAGTCCATGGGGTCACAAAGAGTCAGACATGACTGAGCGACTTTCACTTTCACTTTCTAATAGACCACTGCCTGTTTTCTTCTAGAAGTTACATTTAGGTCTTTGATCCAGTTGGAGGTACTTTTTGCATACGCTATGAGGAAAGGGTCTAATTCTATCCTCCACATTCAGTTGTTTTGGCACTATTTACTGAGAAAGCTATTCTTTCCCCAATGCATATGTCTTGGACCCTTGTTGAAATCCAAGCTACAGTAAATGTACAGGACTGGAGAGCTTCTTAAAAAAACGCCTGAACTTCACCCCAGGACAAATGAGCCAGATTTCTTGGAAATGGGTCCCAAATACAATATTTTACAAATCTCTAACCAGAAGCCAGGGTTGAATCTAACAGAAAGCCAGGGTGGAGAATCACCACTCAGATCTAACCTTTTGTTCTAAAAATGAGGAATCCAAAGCCCAGGCAGAACCAGGGAGCCCTCGCCACTGCATCTGTTAGACTAGACAGGACTCTTGGAGAAGCAGGGGACAGGCAGCCCAGGGTACAGAGGTGCCCCAGTCTGAGCCTGTCTCTGTTCTCAAACGGACCTTTCTGGAGTCCTCTCACGCATGGAAAACTGAGCCAGCAACCCATAGCTGCTCAGATTACACTCCACAAACTGGGTCCTCCCAGGGTTGGGGGAAGCCTGCTCCCCCCAAACACACACACACACACACACACACACACACACACACACACACAGAAGCCTGCTCCCCCCGAACACACACACACACACACACACAGAAGCCTGCTCCCCCCGAACACACACACACACACACACACACACACACACAGAAGCCTGCTCCCCCCGAACACACACACACACACACACACACACACACACACGCAATCCACAGGGAAGCAAGGGTCTGAGCTACAGGCAGGCGGAGCCCACGGGGTGGAGGTAGAAGGCAAAGCTCCGCTTTCAAAGGAGGCCTTCTCAGCAGGAAGAGGAGATGGGTGAGGCCTACCTTGAAATAGCTACCTTTAAAAGAGAAAACTTCCACTCCCAAAAGGCAGTTTTAAAATTAGGGCAGCAGCAGCAGAGGCTGGGGCCCTGCCCTCTGCCTCCTCTGGCCCCATCTGGCATTCTGCTGTGAGACAATCGAGCACAGGAGGCCCTTCACCTGGAGAACAGGGAGTCTGAGCCACAAAAACCCCATTTATTTTCAATGGCTTACAGCTGGGCTCGGGTTTCGGCCTAGGGAGGGGAGATTAAAGATCGTCTGGTTTAAACTTTGATCCTTCAGAAAGATAGCCAAGTGAGCCAGTTCTGGCCTCGAGACTGTGCGGCCTGGAATCTGAACAGGTGCCTAAGAGGACCGGTCTTTAGCATTCACACCTCAGCCGGGGCAAATCCGCCCATTGGATGGCTTGTCCAGGTAACAGGTGTTTGGTATTTGGGGATAAAAAGTCGGCGAGGGGGAAACTGACGGGACACTGATGGGACCTGAGTGTCTTCCGCCCTGGGCCATGGCAGCCCACCCCAGGAACTCCCCAACAGAATCCAGGGGTGCAGAGAGTGCTGAGGGCCAGGGCCACCCGACGGCAGGCACGCCCATTCCCCCATCCTACCCTCATTCACCTTCTAGAAGACAGCTTGTTTTCTGCTGCAGTTTACATGATCCCTGAACTGGGCACTGCTGGTAGAAGGGCAAGCAACTGGGGCCGGCCCCGGAGTGATCCCTAATGGTGCTGCTGGTTTCGCCTTTGACATCTGAAACTCCTCCTCGGTGATCCCTTTCCTTTTTCCTGTTTTTGGGATATTCTGATTCATCAGTCAGCCAGTCAGGACAGAAGCCTTCTCCCGCTCCAGTGCAAAGCAGGGAGGTGGGCGACACGGCCAGGGTGGAGCGGGTTGGGCTGGAAACCTTTGCTCTGGACACACCGGGGGAACCGGAGCTGGGCCAGTGCTCACAGACGTGCACTGTTTCCTATATGCTTTGTCCCGCTGCCTTCTCGCTCTCACAGCCTGGGAGCAGACAATCCCTTTGGGAAGCAGGGCGAGCCTTGAGGCTGCGTGAACGCAGGCATTTATCTGCAGGACCCATTCTCCTCATCTCGGAGTGGACCAGCACCGGCAGGGGCACCGTGGAGGTGCTGGGTGCTCGTCAGCCCGCCTGCCTTTTGCTGAGGCTCGTACTGGAGAAGACAGTGAATGAATCCATCGATCAATACGAGAGGTGCCTCAGACCAGAAATTCCAGGCCTGGAGTTTGAAGTTTGCCAAGAGGCAGTTGGAGTTGTTCAGAATTATCTACTCTTGCCCTGTGTCCTACCTCGCTGGCTCTGTGTCCTGGCGGGGTACTAGAATGGTCCTGGGGGTGGGAGGGGGAGGCATCATTTCTGTAGGGTAAGAAATCACTCTGGATTTGGATTCTTTTCTTTTTTTTTCTTTACCATAGGCACTCCTTCTCAGACCCCTTGGACACACAAGATGGACAGTGTCTTAGGAAGATTTTAAAAAAGGAAAAACCAAAATATGGTTCTATAGCCAAAGGGTAATTACAGGACTGGGAGGAACCAGCAGAGAGAGACTGAAACCTCTGACTCATAATTGCTCTATTAAAAACGGTGAAACCGTTTGCCCTGGCGGAACGACAGGGCTAGACTGTCACCCTGGCTCGCCCAGCCTACAGGCCTTCCCCTGGCTGGTGCAAAGGCCTAGCTGAACCACACGGAACCACAAGGCAGGCATAAGGGGCGGCGGCTCCAGGGGCAGCGTGACGTCACAGGACAAAGGCGCCCCTGCTGCTCTCGGCTGACTCCTGGCCCTGAAACGACAGAGTGGCTTGCTCTGCGTGTGTGTGGGAGTACACATGGGGGGAAGTCAGGGGATGAGGGGGCATTGTGAAGTTGTGAGTTCGGTTTTCCAGGGAGGGACTCTGAGGACCAGCTCAATCTGCCCCATTAAAGCTACTAAAGGAGCTGAGCCTCAAAGGAAAACAGCAGAGGTGTTTGTACAGTTGGGTGGGGTCTACCCTGACACAACTGCGTGGATGACTCACAGTTACTGAGCGCTTACTATGTCCCAGGACTTGCTCTGAGTGCTCTACATTTTACAGATCAGCCACCTGCCTGTGGTCACACAGCTGGTAGGCGTCAGAACCGGGGCCCACACGTCTCCTAACCAACCTAGAGTCTGGCCAAGGCTGTTTTCCGTTTCTGCTTTTCACTCTGGCAGGGGCAGGGCCCTCTGTGAGGTACCTCACTTAAGTTTCTTTCCTTTGAAAGCAGACACACAAGTGAGCGCAGTCCTGGAGACCCTCCGCCAATTCCACCCGCCACTGGGGCCACCAGCGCCCCACACCCCCCACGGCCGCGTCGCAGGGCTAGCTCGCGGGCTGCTGTGTGAGTCACGGAAGAGGGAGGGCTGGTCAGGTGACCCACGAGAATCAGAGCTATGCTGAGGTGGCCTGGTTACCTTGACATTCCTGAGATTCTGCCAAGGTAAAAAGTAACCCGAGGAGTTTGCCTTATATGGGCACAATGACAGATTTCGACTTGACAACGTGTTAACTGACCCTGTATCAAATATCAAATCCGTTCCCGGACTGCATAGGAGACGCCCGATAAGAGCCTCTCTGATAGTATAGGAAAAAACAATTTATGACGGGCTACGGCCAGTGACTCATACAAAGGTGCAGCCATTGTGTGCCCTGACGAGGAGGAAGAGAAGGCTGGTGGTTCTCCGGCCACGCGGCTCCATCGCTCTCTCCCCGACACGTGATCGGGGAGGCCTGGCTCCCAAGCCTCCCTCTGTTCACAGGGCTTGGCTCAAGGCAGGGCCCGGAGGGAATCAATTTCAGGCTGGGGTAGAACAGCAAGTCCTGCCTGGACTCTGAGCACCCGGACCACCTGCTTCCTCCCAGAGGAGCCCCAAACAGGAGAGGCAGGGGCCGAGCTGGAGGCTCCAGGGATGACAGGGCTAGGTCTGAGTGCCCCGACACTGCCCGAGAACAGAGAAGCTGGCCGGACCCAGGATCCCAGAGAGTCATCTGGGCCTGGGCCTGGGCTGACGTTGCTGGCATCAGACCCCTCCTCCAGGAGGGGGAGACTCATGGCTCAAGAGCTTCTTCCAAACTTCACTCATTCATTTCCAGTAAAAATGCTGCCAACTCCTCAGCACTGGGATTAAACAAACATCCCTGCCCTCACGGAGTCTACATTCTAGTGGAGGGGATGACACGGAAGGAAGGAAGATGGTGGTGGTGCAGTAAAACAGGGTTACGCAACAGACAGAACTGAGTAACTGGGGAGGGAGTTCAGCCAAGTCAAGGAAGACCTCTCTCTGAACCAACAGAAGGGGCCAACCAGTTGACAGCAGGGGGGAGATCATTCCAGGAGGAGAGACCCCAGGTGGGAACAGGCCTGGACGGTGTGGTGGAGCACAGAGAGCCGAGAGGAAGAGCAGAAGCCTAACAGGCCCCTGGAGGAGGGCTGGGGACTACGAGTCTAAGGGTTGCTGTTTAGTCCTTAAGTCATGTCCGACTCTTGTGACCCCCGTGGACTGTAGCCCACCAGGCTCCTCTGTCCATGGAATTCTCCAGGCAAGAGTACTGGGGTGGGTAGCCATTGCCTCTTCCAGGGGATCTTCCCGACCCAGGCATCGAACCCACATCTCCTGCATTGGTGGTGTGTTCTTTACTGCTGAGCCACCAGAGAAGCCCGTTCTAAGAGTGGCAGGAAGCTTTTGTGGGGGAGGGGGCCGTAGCATGACTGGATTTAGGTTGTGAGAACAGCCCCTGGTGGCCGTGGGGCAGCAGGGTTACAGCAGTGAAGATGGGAAGAACTCTGAAGGCAGAGCTGGCAGGACGCGCCCATCCTGTGTCAACGCCCCCTCCTTCCCAGACTCAGGTGACGGTTACTCCACAGCTTCGTGCAGACGCGGAACCCCCCCCACCGCCCCCACCAAGTCATCTTCTTTAGAAACACACAGGCCTGAGAGTGAACCCCAAGAGGCTTCACAAAGGGACAGTGGACCTCCTCTCTCAGCTGAGACACAGACATGATGCCCAGGGGCGATTTTCAAACAGCATTCTGAAAGAGCTCAGCTGCAACGGGTGCCGGGTGGGTAGGGAGGGAAGCTGCCTCCCTACTCACATTTAACCTCAGCAGCTATTTATTCGATTTTATAACATGGCAGATCCATGTGGGATTCGACTTGAAAGACAGCTGTGCCACTGGAAAAATGTCACTGCTTTAAATCTTAAACCCCCCGTGCAAAATCTATTTCGAATGGCTGCAGCCCCTTCCACGGTAGCCCCTGCGTCCCACGGGAGGGAAGGGGGGCAGACGGGGCAGGAGGCGACTCTGGCTCCACTGACGAGGACCCCGTCAGTCCCATCCCCTCCCCTGCCTGGGCCTTTGATCCTCTCTGCGCTGTGGGTGGCAGGCGGCTGCAGGAAGGCAGACACGCCATGTGCTGCCGTCCTGTCTGAGATGACTGAGGCCCGCTCCCTTCGCTAAGGTGGGGCTACAAACAAAAGGAGGCCTATATCCCAAAGTGCACCCCACCACCCCCGCAGCAGCTGGCCTGTGGCCCACAGATGGAACCTGTTGCATAGAACCACCGAAAAGGCAGCCTGAATTCACAACAGAGTGACCAAAGTGGGCAGCTGTTCCCCCTCACCAGTGGGAGCGAACCCATGCCGTGAGTCTCTAACTTCTATAGCATCCTCTCCTCTTGGAAAAGAAAACAAAGAAAAAAGGAAGTAATGGAAGGTGGAGAAAAATAAGAAATCCCCTGTTTACATAATTAAACATCAACAAGGGTGACACTGGCCTTCAGGTAGCTTCCCATCTCCTGGAGAAAGAGATTCAGGACAAGTAAAGGGAATCACAGCTGAGGGTCTGGGGAGACGTACAGAACCTGCCGCTCTGCCCTGGAGGAGGGCGCGGTCCGGCTGGAGAGGGACACCAGTGAGCCAGTCACTGCGGGGCAGTGTGATCTGAGGACAGCAGAGGTCAGGCGACACCGGATCCGGGCCCTGAAAGAGGAGCGCTATTCTGATAGGTGGTGACCTGGAAGAGGGTCGTCCCACATGGTGGAAACATCAAGAACAAGACAACATTAACGTGCAAGAGATCTTTGGGGAACTCCTCAGGGAAAGATGGGCTTCTCTTGTGGCTCAGCTGGTAAAGAATCCGCCTCCAATGCGGGAGACCTGGGTTCAATCCTTGGGTTGGGAATATCCCCTGGAGGAAGGAAAGGCTACCCATTCCAGTATTCTGGCCTGGAGAATTCCAAGGACTGCATAGTCCATTGGGTTGCAAAGAGTCGGACACGACTGAGCTACTTTCCCTTTCAGGGAAAGATGCAAGAGACGATGGCAGCTGGGGTCAGAAGGTAGAGAGGCTAAGGAACTCAGAATTTGTCCTCTGGGAAGATTCCTCAGAGTGACCTGGTTAGATATGAGTCATGTTCATGGAGCCACCGAGATGAACTGGGAGACTGGAGCGAAGCCAGTTAGGAGGCCGCTGTGGGAGACCTGGCCTGGTGTGGCCAGGGTGTTGATGATGGAGCCAACGTCAGAGCACTTCCTGTGTGCCTGGCAGGGTGCAAAGGGCGCATAGCACTAACTCACGGGAGACTCCCCACAGGCCTTGGAGGCAGTCAGTACCCTCAGCGGCCCAGGCGTTTCCCTGCTGTCACCCAGCGCAAGGTACTGAGAGCAGCAGTACTTGCAGTTTACCCCCGCTGGTCTGACTCCAGAGTCTGCACTTTTCAAGTGCTCACTAAGTGGCCCTGCGTCAGCAGTAGCTAAGGACAGGAGGAGGGTCAGGATTCTGATACTTGAGAGAAATAAATAAGTAAAATCTGGTGCCCGTGACAGGCTGAGGAGTCAAAAGATGATCCCAATGTTTTTGACTTGGACGTCAGACCCGGATATGAAGAACCCAGGGAGAGGGGCTCGAGAATGAGTCTGCCTTGGGACACGCTGAGTGTGAAGTATGTGCATGCAGCACAGCTACTTGGCGTGTAAGTTTGAACTTTCATCTAAAACTCAGAAGCAGTGGTTGAGAATTCAAATGCCTTTCAACGCAGGGGACGCGGATTCGATCCCTGGTCAGGGAATTAAGATCCCACGTGCCGTGTGGCAACTGAGCTTCTGCGCTGCAACTAGAGAAAGCCTGTATACTGCCATGAAGAACCCGTGCAGCCAAAATAAAAATAGCTTTAAAAAAACTCAGCAGAAAGGCCATTTGTTTGCACATGCATTCACTCAGTCATTCATTCGAACGTGTTCTGAGCTTCTCTTAGGGTGGAAGAGGGGAGAAGGCGATGTCGAGGAAAGCAAAGGGCAGAACTTTTTTTCTTTTTCCCTGAGACACACTCAGAACCATCCAGTACAATGGTGTGTGGCTCCGTCAAAAACACAGACACCGTATCCATTAGAGAAACATACGGAAGCAGTTAGGGGTGACGTCTGGGGTTGCCTTTAAAACAGTCTGAGGGGGTTGTGTGCTGGGAGAAGCTGATGAAATAAGTTTGGCAGAAGGTTAGTAACTGTTGATGCTGGTGATGGGTACATAAGGATTCCCTCCGCTTTTGTATATGTTCATGAATGTGCTGGGTGTGGGGGGGAGTTCAAAGGACCACGCACTGCAGAGAGGTGGACAAAGAGGGCCGGGGCCCCTGCCGCAGCCCAGCACCTAATACAGCTCCTGGCACTAAGGAGGCACCTAACACATCCCGAATGGGCACTACTGTGCCCACACCCTCAGGGGTGGTAATTAGCCAGTCTCTGGAGATCTCGGAGAGGACTGTTCGGGGGAGTGGCTGGGGTTGGACAGTATTTGGGAAGTGAGGAAATGGAATCAGCCGGTAGAGGCTGATACATTTTTTAAATGCATCGCGGCCAATAGCCAAGCATATATCTTTCCCCCAGGATAGAACCCAGCTGTTGGACCATCCAGTACTATTCTACTTTCCTGTAAGAGACAGACGACCAGGCTGCTCTGAGGTGAACTTCTCCCCCTCCCCTCACCGTCCCATCTCCACTCCCAGCCTCAGATTCCCACCAAGTCCCCTGTGTCCCTCTCCTCTCATTATCCAGCAAAGGCTGCCGGGCAAACAGGCCCTTTTCAAAGGTGTATCGAGGACACCTCACTATCGTCAAACGAACAGGCACTTCTTTCTCACTTTTCTCCTTTCCTGCGGAACAAAGTTGCATTAAAAAGGAGAAACAATCTCAGGTTTTGTTCTCCAGAACAGAGAGAAGGTCCCAGGGGCCTGAACTCGGAACACGGAGCAGCTCATTCCCCAGGCATCGCTCACACGGACAGCGAAGGAGGTGTGGAGGGATGAGGGCGGACAAAGCCCAGGGCCAAGGCCGACAGCAGAGACCGGGCGGCTGGGTCGCCCTGGGTCCCGTGGCCCCGAGAGCCCCGAGGAGCTATCGAATTCTGCCGGACCACACCACGGAGCCTCTCTCTTTCTCTAGATTTTCCACGGTCCTGACTTCTCTGCCAATGCCCCACAAATAACAATGGCCACCAAAGATAGCCCAGACCGCGCTTCCTCTCCTGGTACCCCGCATCTCTGGGCTCCGCTCAGGACACGGAGGCGAGTGGGCTGCCCCAGAACCCGGTACCACAGTAGCCAGGCTTCGGGATGGCGGCCAGCAGTGAAACCACAGGGCTGGGTTTTTAACGTCTGTAGCTATCTCGAGAAACAAAACACTTTATTGTCTCTTGCTATACTGAGTTAATTTGACCTATAGGTAGCAATCTCTGTATAAAAGGGAAGAGTTAAAAAAAGAAAAATTTAAAAAAGGTCTCCCTGTGTTTAGCCGCATTTTTTCGGGGCAGGGTCCTTCTCCTGTGTTGTATCCGGAGGCCTGGACCACTGCCTGGCACACAGCATGTGGACAACTAGCTTGGGAAGTGTTTGCACAAAATGGGATGAATTCTGTCCCAACAACGTCTCTCCCACTCTCCACTGACAGTGATGTCTCCCCTCCTGAAAAGCATCCTCTTTGTGTTTCGTATCTGGCAGGCACTGAGGCAGAAGTCAGCCAGGACAGCTGGCTGACCCACTGGGTCTGGGGAAGGACAGCTTATGACCTTCCAGAGCACATGGCTTACACGGGGCCTGCAGAGGGACTTCCTTCCCAGAGGAGCTGAGGGTGAGCAATCTTTTTACCCTTAACACCAAGCTGCTCCACAGGAGGCACTCAAGTAAGTGGGTGAACAGACAGGTGGCAGGTCCATCTGACCTGCCTGATGGACTGGCTAGTAAGTAATCTATGCAGCACAGATACACTGCTCCGATAAACATACGTTTACACTCTGTAATACTCTGTAATATATGTTATCGGAGCACCTGTATCTGTTCCACATGCTAGGAATACACACAGCAAGAGACACAGGTGAGTCTACTCTCAGGCCCTCACAGTGTCACGGGAGGGTGGAAAGATCAAAACACGGGTAGAGCTAACAGGAGAAAAGGAGGTGACAGGCGCACCCCTAAGGCAGAGACCCAGCCTGGGCGGGACGGCTTGAGTGTGACTTGCTGAAATGGTGGTGGAGAGCTGCAGATCTCAGGAACCAGGAGGGGCTGCGTGGGAACCCGGTAAGGGAAACAGAGCTCTGCAGGTAGGAAAGAGTGTGGTGCAGAGGCAGCTGGCGTGCCTAAGCACAGCAAAGCGAGCGGGGGGAGGCGGAGACAGACAAGGCTGGGGAAGGAACAACAGACCCCCAGGGCCCCGGGGCTTCCAGACTTGGGATATGGATCAAGATTTCAAGCAGGGCATTTTCTGTCTCCCACGAGGAGATGGGATGGCGGGGGGCGGGGGCGGTTATCGTTGCTCAGGCTTCAGGACGGGCGCTGGGGCCACACTGGTTCCGCTGCTGCACAGGGACAGCGAGGCTGCTTCAGGGGAGCCGGTGGGACCTCAGGGCTTCCTGAGATGAAAAGCCACAACCCGGGCCTTTCCGGGCTCCACTGCGGTAAAGAGCATAAGGGCTGCCTGTTTACCTTTCACATCCGGCCCCGGAGGCCCTGCCCGGGTGGAAAGCTTCCCAGAGGGAAGGACACATGGAGCGCTCTGCAGGATACACAATGCCGCAGGGAGCCTCCCTGAGGCCCGCGGGGCCCCCTTGGCCCACTCGCAGGACACCGAGGCAGTAAGCACGTGGTCCTCCTGGCTTTGCTTTCTCGCCCAGAGTCCGCCCATAAACCACGGGGCTCCACCCTCCACCCTGGGCCTGAAACTATTAAGGATGAGCAAGACACTGCTGCCCCTTTCTAGGATCCTTACTTCCCAAGCCCCCTTCAATGCTTAACACATCCATATCCAGCAACTGAACTTGTTCGATCTCTGAGTCCATCTTCAAAGAGCAGGGGTGCGGGGGGGCGGGGGGGCTCAAGAGGAAGAAGATATAAATATATAAGAATAATTATGACTGATTCGCAATGTTGTATGGCAGAAACCAACACAACACTGTAAAGCAATCATCCTCCAATTAAATTAAAGGCCTCATCTAGATAAAAAAAATTTTAAGTCGGACAATGAATATTAGTGGGAAAAAAAACACTAAAACAAAGAGCAGCTGGCTTCACACTGGAGACCATAAGAAGCGCTATCATCCTAATTCTCTGGCTGCTGTTTCCGAGTTGAAGAAAGGTTCCCGGCACCCCCCACCCCAACCCATCACTCCTGGTGGGACTCTAGATCCCACAGGAAGAGACCTCTCGAAGACTCCGTCCTAACTGCCCACCCCAGGAGACAGAGTCTAAGCAGAAGAGCCGCCATCTCTGCACCTCGGCAAACATGCCCCACCCCATCGCTTTACTGAATCCTGACCCTGAGGTCAACACATCACTGGCTCCATTCTGTAGACGAGGAAACTGGAGCTACCTTGCCCAAGGTCCAGCCAGCAGTAAGTACAGCACCAGGGTCAGCATCTGAGCCTTACTCTGGCTCCATGGCCTGTGTTTATGAGACGCCATGTCTACAGGGCAGGGGTGCCGGGGAGCACACGTGGGCCCAGCTTTGGCCTCTCCATGCACCGCAGGAGTCCCTGCGTCCTGGCCTTGCTCTCTCCCTGCTGTGAGGCCTCTTGATTGAGTGATGAAGAGCTGGGTCCATCCAGCTGACCTTTTATCACCAAACCCTCTGGTGGCAGCTGCAACCTCTGCCCAGCACCTCATCAGCCAAAGTGCGCCCGATAGCAGGATGGACTTGAGCCCTCGAGGGCTGGAGGCCTCGCTGTTGGCCAGAAGAAACGCAGCTGGAGGCGTTCACAAAAGATCCTCCTCTCTTAAGAGGTATTTCTGGGCTTATTAAAAAGCAACAAAGTGGAGAAGGCAACGTACAAGTCAGGCTGGCTGTACCCTCACCCTGTGCTTTTCAGGCCACGATTAATTCTTTGGCTGGTTTCAGACCTTCGTTTTCAAAGATATCTAGTTTGTGCTTGTCTGCAAAGGAATGTAGCTGGGCACCTCCCACCAGCAACACAGAAAACAACTCCTCCTGCCATCACCTGTTCTCTGAGGCCAGGCCATATATAGGCAGACGGCACCCAGAAGGTTTGGCTGGGGAGCTACATCAACTCTCCAGCTCTGAGCCACCATTCAGACAAGTTTCGCCAGACGTGTGGGGCTTGGCTCCCACCCAAGACGCCACGGTCAAGGTGAAACGCACAGCTCTGGGCTACTGAAGCTGGGACGTCACCAACCTTGTCCTGCAACCTGCACGACCCACGTCGTAGGTGACTTGATGCCCTCGCCTGCCTCAAGTCCAGGGATCACCAGGAGCCCCTGATTCATATCACCAGGAGCGTAAAGTCACAGAGAGGAGAGAACCAATCCCTCAGCCCTGATGGGGGAGAAATCACCTCGAAGGAGAAGGGTACGGTTTGATTCCTGGTTCTGTCGTATATCGGCTAAATGACCCTGGGCAAATCACGTAACTTCTCTGAACCCCAGTCTCCTCATCCATAAGGTGGGATAAAAACAGGCTGCTGCAAAGTTTTGTTTTGGCTGTGAGGCACAGCTGGCAGATCTTAGTTCCCCGAGCAAGGATCGAACCTATGCCCTTGGCAGTGAAAGCACAGAGTCCTAACCACTGGACCGCCAGGCAATTCCCAAGGACTATATTTTAAAGTGCTATGTGCTTTATGAGCTGTCGCAGGATCTGTCCCAGCATCAAAAAAGAACACGCTTCCATGGCGTTCCACTTGACTGGGAGCCCCAGGAGGGCAGGGGTGGTTCTGTTTTATTTTTACGCAGCTACATAACGCAGTGCCCCAAACACTGACTTGTTTAGTCGCCTAAGGACTGTAGCCTGCCAGGTCCCTCGGTCCATGGGATTTCCCAGGCAAGAATACTGCAGTGGGATGCCATTTCCTTCTCCAGGGGATCTTCGCGACCCAGGGATCAAACAGGTGGATTCTTTACCACCAAGCGGCACCTGGGAAGCCTTGTGACCCCATGGACTGTAGCCAAAACAGTGACTGCCGTCAAGGAAATTTTGGTGCAACCAATGCTTTTTCGTTCATTTAGAAGAAAACCCAAGATCCTCACTGGAGGCATGTTCTGGTGGCTGTCACCTTTCTGTGAGGCTCTTACCTCACACCACCCTCCCTGCTGGGCCCCACTGCCCTGGGCTCACTCTCTCTCCTCCCATGCTTCTCAGGTCCTCCTGCCCAGGACACTCTTCTCCCAGGGTGGCTCCTGCCCAATCCACGGCACTCTCCTAAAGGGCTCTGCTCTTTTCCTTCAAAACGAGGATCACCACTTGGAATACTGTACGTTTGGCATTTTTATTGTTTTGCTGCTGTTTAATGCCTATCTTCCCCATTGGACAGGAGCTCCACGAGGACAGAAAGGACTATCTCGCTCACCTCTCTTCACCCAGTACCTTGTTTATGGCACAAGCTGGAGAGATGCTCAGTAAAGGCTGCAAGGGTGGATGACGCCACCTCCTTCATCAATCGTGCTGGGGTCGATTACTTAAAACTGGCGTTGAGAGCGTCTCCTCCTTATCTGCTTGACCTCCCTTCCCCTCCATAATTCATCTCCTTCTTCCTGCATTCATTCCAAATCCACCAAAAAAGATACACATCAAAGAAACCAAACAGAGCCTCATGTAACAAACACTCCTGGGTGGCCTGTATGGCTGGCAGTGAAGCCCACTGATGAGAACCCCTACCGACTTGCTCTCTATCCTAAAGCACCTTGGGCTGCCGACTGGTGGAAAGCCGGAAACTTTTTCAGCCCAGGCCCTGAGGTATGGCAAGAGCCCACTGGAATAACACGGCAGACCAGCCGAGGTGATAAGGTCTTCTCCACCCAGCCGTGTTCCTGGGTGGGAAGCCCGTATCCTTGAAGAGAGAGAGAATTTCCATCCACCGGACAGGCAGGGAGCAATGCAAAGCATTACAACCATTTTTCCTCCAGCTATTTCGAGGCACACAAATAACATCTAAGGACTCAAGGCCAGCTTGAGAAAACAATCGAGCCAGGAAGTACTCAGACCAGAGAGGAGGTAACGGAGCCCAAAAAAGTTAAAGTTGAGGGCAATGCCTTTATGGGGAGTTTCCTGGCCTTTCCCAGCCAGACAGATGCAAAGCTTTCCCAAATGCAAAGCTTGATAAGGATCTTTTTTTCTGTGGGGCCATTAATCCAATAAACAGGGGACTTAATTAGAGCTTAGGGAAAAAACTGCATGAATTTTCCAGGGATAAGTGTCAATTTTTTTTTTTAAGTTAGATTTATTATTGCACACCTATGTCCCATTTTTCTGAAATCCGTCAACTCTCTCATCAGTGACTAGTGCTGTGTTCTGGCTTTTCTATCTACACAGATCTTAGAATTGATCTCTTTCACAAAACCCGGGCTGCCAAGACCTTCCAGAAGTCAAATTTAGCTGAACAATCCTAAATGAGTATTTCTGTACGACTGCCACTGGGCTGCAAAGTTTGAACTGGCAGTTAATTCTGAAGGTTGGCATTGTCCACCAGGTCATTGTGTGCGAGAATAGCTGCCTTTGTATGAATGTTGTTTGGAGCCTTCTAAAACAAAAACAAATGAAAAACAAAAAACAACTTTCCACTATTTTTGTTCACAGAAATGTGGAGCCAGATCCTAAAAATCCGTATATGGTGAGAGGAATTTTGAGGAGCCGATCCTTTTATCTACAGTAATGGGGAAAAGAGTCCAGAGAGGGGAAACCAGACAGGGCAAGCCCTCTTTTTTAACCACCATTCATTTCAACCACCTTTTATCAGAGCTGTCACCACCAAGGAGCAAAAGAAAATGGATTTTCTCCTTCCCGGTAAGAGGATTAGCAGCAGCAATCCAGTTGAGAGGAAAGAAGGAACTAAAGGAGAGAGAGGAAAATGAGGCCGTGCAGACGTTCGAGGTCAGAGGTCACAAATCCCTAGCTCTGGGGGCCCGTTTCATATGGCCTCCAGGTTTGGGGGCTCGTATTTTAAACTGAATGAACTGCCCTGTAAAACTCTGAATTTCCAAACTTCTGGAAAATGAAGTTCCAGGCCCACAATCAGCGGAAACTGAGTGGTGGCAGCCCTGGTCCCCACCCAAGCTCCTCCACTGGTTTTTGTCACCTGCCCTTCGATAACCCAGACAGCAGTCTCTCCGCTCCAGAAGAAAACCAGGAGCACTCACATCCCGCCCCCGCCGCCCCCAGTGGCCCAGAAGACAGGGCCACCCACCCGGAGGGACACCCTACATGGCCCAACAGAGCCAGCCCCGTCCTGCCCCTCAAAGAGGACCAGAGCAAAGCTGCCCTGACTCCGCTCCCAGCCTCCTCTGACCACCCCCCTCAAGTCCCAGCATCTTCTATGCACCACAAACAGCCTGAAACTCCGGGTGGGGTAGAGGGTGTGGAAACCCCACATTTCCTGGGAGATCTAGAACACACGCTTTCCAGGCCCCAAATGATGGGGCTGGGAGGCTGAGATGGGTGACACGCAAGAGAAAGGTAAGGTCAGGAAGACATTAGGAACGCCAGACACACTGGCTCCGAGGGGCCCTGGAGGAACAATCCCCTTCAGCTGCCAACACTTTCCAGTTGGTGCTAAGAGTGAACAGCTATTTCCACAAAAGATCAGGAAAGCACTGAAGTTTTCCATATACGTTGGAGATTTTTTGGCTGGGCTGCACTTATTACCTCTCCCTCCTCCTCTCAACTCCTGCTTCGAGACACCTAACGAGCAAGGGAGCCAGCAACCCAAAAGAGGATTTTCACCACAGTGTCCCCAAAGGACAAAATCCCGGGGCTCCGCCCATGCAGCGTCAACCTGCCCTTCGAAAAGCAAGCAGCGCTAACCTCACCAACTTCCTGAGGCCACAGTGGGCTCAGCTTCCTGGCAGTTACCACAAGAACGTGGCTCTAAGCGCACAAGTCAGCTCCGGAATGGAGCTGTAGCTCGAGCCATCCAAAGGCAACCATCTCCCCAGGCACTGGTGTGGTCGGCCACCAGCCCCATCACCAGCTTCTCCCCAGCTGCCTCATACATATCCTCCATCTGGGCAAAAGCAACAGGCCTGCAGCTTCCAGACCTGTCCCCTATCCACCCACTTCGGACCGGACTAGGCCACTGAAGCTTTTCCCACATAGATGTTCTAGAAACGCCACTACTAGGGGAATGCCTGCCAACTCTGGTTTCCTTGGCCAGCAGGGGCCTCCTTCTTGCCTAGATCTGTTGGCCGTTTCTAGCAATGTGTCCCACTTCAGGACAGTTCCAGGAAAAGCAGGATCCCAAGGTGACTCCTCAGCCCTGGGAAACTTACAAAACCACACACCAAGAACCAGACATTCAGGACTCAGCTGGTAGTGGGTTTCTAAGGGAGGCAGCCGGAACACCTGAGCTCCAAGACACGTAGGGTTTGTTGGGAAGACGCTTTCTAAACCCAAGGAGGCAATGTCAGCGGGCCTATAGACTGCAAACTCATTCTACCTATGGCCCACCTTCCCCTCCACGATGGACCTGCTATGAGGCTGCGAATTAGGCTGGTTTTCTTCCCTGCTGTATCTCTAAACCTAACCCTGTGAGTGTCTGGGTAAATGTTAGTTGAGTGAGGAGGAAAAAAAAAAAAAAGAACACTAAGCGATTACAGGATGTGAACCACAGGAAACTTACAGCTATCTTATTCAATCCTCAAACTTCCTTCTAAAGCTGTTAGGATGTTTTTGAAGGAGAGGAGGGTGCGGGGTGGGGGCGGGGGCCACTCTGAACTGTATCCTGATCCTGCATTAGTATTTCAGAGGTTTTAGCCAGAGACTGAACTGGGCAAAGCATGAAACTAGACACAGCATTACAACCCCTGGGTTGTTTGAAATTCTAAGGAACAGGCACCTCAAAAGACATAACCCTCCTTAGCCCAGGCCTAGATCTCCTGATGACTGCCTTGTGCCATATAAATAGTAAGCCGGCTGGCATATTTTGCATTAACGTCTTCACGCAGGGCTGGTTCGAGTTTATTTTTGTTGCTTTCATTTGAAGACTCTGTTTATGCCTCTCTGTTAGACTTCCGGCCAGCAGAAAAAAATGACAAGATGCAAAGCTTTGTCCTTTTTTTCATAGATGCTCCAGACACTTCCTGGAGGTACATGGGAAGGTTAGCGGCTCATAGATGCCCACTTGCTGGCATTGGGTGGTTTTCCGAAATGGTTTTTGTGGCAGAAGCAGATATGGTAATCTAGTCCCGTGTCTCCATTTCCACACTCAGCGATGGAGACTCTCCTCCCGAGAAAAGCAGTAGCAAGCATTTACCTGGTGTCTAACTTCCTGCCTTGTGGGCCACAAATCCCAGAGTGTAACAGCCAGTTACCCAAGAAAGCACAGAACGAGGAATGGCTCAGAAAAGGCTGTTTCTGAAAAAGCAACAGCATTTTAAGGAGCAAACATAGTAACAGAGAATTTTCTTAAATTTGGAAAAATAAGGAAGTTGAACCTAGCTCAGAATATTCCAAAGACCTCCCCCCACCTGTGATTTCTCTCCCACCCAGATTTTCAGTTGACTTGCCTCTTCTAGACAACACACACACAAACACACTTTCTAATCTCACCAGCCCTCCTCCCCCAAGGCCAGGCTTGGCGGTGACAGCTTCGAACAATGACATCACCCAGGTCTGCCTCCTTGGCAGGGTCACCAATATTGTTTGCAGTGAATTTCCTGTAAAGGCTCTTTCGGCAGGAAACTAGTCCTGTGCCTTGAGTCCTCCGCCTGTTCTAAGCCATCCTGTCAATTCAAAACAAAGGCTTTTTTGTGTTTTTCCCTTTAATAAAAAAAAATAAAATAAAATAGAACCTCCCTGCACTTTTAATGAGCACCTTAATTACAGCAAAAGAATTAGATGTATTTACGGATAACCTCATGCCTACTGATAATTAGCCATTTGAAAGGCCTGGCACATCCTTAGGCCTGGTTCCTTCTTCATCCCCTCCCTGAAGCGTTCAGGTTAATTACTAAGCTTGACCTTCCCAAACAAGCAGGTCTGGCTCAGCCAGTCCCCCTCCCTGGGGCTCCCCCGCGGAGAGGGGTTTGTCCCTCCTTCCATGGAGAAAAGGGAGAATGGAAAGGGTTGGTGTGCCCCGGGATAATGATGTAGGAGGGGTGACAGGTTTTGGGGGAGGGGGACCACTCTAAGTGTCGACAAGTTTTCATTAACGCCAGGGCTAATTTAACTCTGGCACAGTGGAGGGGAAGAAAACTGCTCATCTCAGAGGCAGAAAGGGTTAGGATCTGCAGAGTCCCAGTTGCAAAGGAGGGGAGGTGTCTCCGAGCACACGTGTTGTCCCCGCCCCACCCCGGGCCTGCGAGTCCCAACTGGAGGTGCAGCTGATGTTACTTTCCTCTCACTTCAGCGTGTGAGCAGGGTGCCAACCACTTGATTTGGAAAGTGCAAACCAGGTGGCCCTCCCGCAGGGTCCCGCCTGCGGGCCGGCAATGGGCAGCTCTTGAAAACGGGCCCCACTCCCACCTCCCACCAGTGGGTTGTCGCTCCCGTTGTAACATTTTCCAAATTTGCTGCGGGCCTGCGCCCTGTTAGGCGAGAGGCTGGGAGGCGGACATTCTCCTCATTCTTTTTCCTTATTAGGTTGTGGATTTGATTGCTTTTGGGGGGGATAGGGGCTAAGTTGAGGAATGGCATCAGGAAGTGACCTCGGGAAGGGGAGGGGGGTGGCAGGAGGCAGGCGGAAAAGAGGATGGAGCTGGCCGTGAGAAGTGCTTGGGGGAAGGAGGCGGGAGCGCTCCTCTAAGCCCTCTAGAACAGGCGTCCCCAACCTCTGGGATCTGATGCCTGATGATCTGAGGTGGAGTTGACGTATTAATAATAATAATAAAAATAGAGTGCGCAATAAATGTAACGTGTTTGAATCATCCCGAAACCATCCCCCCTCCCCGGTCTGTGGAAAAACTGTCTTCCAAGAAACCGGTCCTTGGGGTCCAAAAGGTTGGGGACCGCTGCTCTAGAAGGCCCAACATTCTGGACCAGCAGCTGAGCAAGGCTCCTGTCTGACTGCACTTTGGGGCGGTTATTTTGGGGCTTATCAGTGGGAGGCCATTCTTCTTTCCGCTTGATCACCAGTTGAAAGAAGGTGGCCTGACTGGCTGGAGGTTGTTTCTAACTTGAGTTGATAAGGATTTTTTTTTTTTTTTTTTGCTTTGTGGGGAAGGGGACAGGGAAAGAAGAGGACCTGAGAAAGAGCCCCTAGGCTGACCCTAAACTTAGTAACAAGCTGACTTACAAAAAAAGCCTTGCCAGCCCTGCCTGTGGCTCACGCAGACACAAAATTGTTTAGGGCTGGCAACTCAGAAACACGGAGCGACGTCCCGGGTAACGAGGCCCAGATGGACACAGAGGCTGGGGACAGGGCTTCGTCATGGACAGGGCTTCGTCATGTCACTTGCGTCTCGCATTCCAGTTGCCCCTTGACAGTGGATGCTGCTTTGAAGTCCCTGGCTGGGTTCAGGGTTCAGAGCTCCCTGGGGGAGGGCTTTAGGAAAGGGGATACATTACATTTTGGTTTTCCACTGAGCTGCATGTTTCAGCAGACCCTTCCAACTCCTTTGAAGAGGAGATGCCAGCAGCAAACCCCACCTGGATGTAGGATGGTGAGCTGCCGAAAGAATTCTGAGAAGCTACATGAATTAGGACTGACAAGGTGCCAGGCACTGTGCCAAGCGCTTCAGACACACTCTTTCTCTTATTCAATCTTAGAATCATCCTGTGAGGTAGGATGGTGGCCCTTTTCAAAGGAGGACACAGGCTTAAGCCAGCCCACAGCCACGCAACCAGTAGGTGGAGGAGTCGGGTACTGAGCCCAGTTCTATCCCCCTCTGAAGGCTCTGCTCTGACCCTCTTCCCACCCCACACCTCTCACTGCCTCCTGCTTCTGTCGCCAGAAGCGCCCTCGCACAGGAGCAGCAGTGCTCTCGACACCCCCTCCCGGGTTGCAGCTGCTGGAGACAGGAGACAGCCTGGATCCCAGTGACATCTGAGCTGCCTCCTGGCGTCTGGTGGGCGGGCTGGGTGCTATCGGCTCACCCACCCACCAGCTCACCCACTGGCTGAGCGGGCATCTCTTTCCAGAGCCTGGGTTCCTGCAACAAACTTTCTGTTCCTGAATACTCTGCAACATCTCCTCCTCCCCAAAACCTCTCCCCAAGTGTGGGTAGAGCAATGTAGATTCCCTACTACAAATGAGTGAGCCCCTATTCTCTCCTGGAAGGAAGTCCACCTCCCTCCCCTCTTCTGCATTTGAAAAGCAGGGAAAGAGACACCTCTTAAGGACTAAGACAGACTCCTCCTGGAAACCATAAGGAAACAGGAACTGGCCATGCTAACAGCCTGCAGCTCTGACAGCAGAAGCAGTGCTTCAGGGCCCAGGCTACAGACTGGCTCATGACAGGTGACACCTGCCACCCTCACTGACCCCACCAAATCCTTCCACGGCCAACCTCCTGATCCCGAGTGAGATCGGAGAGATGGTTGCCAGGTTCTACTGGAGGATTTCAGCCACGATATGCACGAGCTGCGCTGTCGTGGCTCTCAAGCATCATCTGAAGGAAGGAAAAAGCCCAACCTGAAACCACACACATAGTCTAAGAAAGAGGCCTGGGCCAGCTACCCCAACCTTATCTCACAGTAAGGCCAGCGTGCCACTCGAATATGTCAATTTTGGGAAAGCAAATGAAGGGCACTGCAGTATTTGAGTCACACATTTGGCCCAAGAGCATCTGAACGAGGAGAGTTTGTTGGTTTTTCTTTTTTTTTTTTTTTAAACACACTTGAGTGTTTCCTGGGATGGGAACTCTTACTTTGCACAAGCCAGTTAAAGGCATTTATTTAAAGAAAAGAATAGCACCTGGAAGCTGAGCTGGCAGGCAAGAATAAACTCTTGAGGCAGAACACTTGGAGGCTACCCTCATGCCAGCAATAGTGTGTTTACTGTGGTGTGCCAAGCCAGCCAGCCCGCGGGACTCGACCCCATTCATTTCCGTGATCAGCACAGAACCGCTGTTCCCCACTTTGAGTGTCATCTGGACTAGAAGGCAGTGCCGAGCATCACCTACCCAGAGGTAAGGAACAAGGCTTGAAGAAACCCTGGGACAGAAGAGGTCAGGAGAAGGGGATGGTCCTCTGCTCCTCTTTCCTGAAGCCTGTGCTTATTCAGAAGGGACCGTCAGCAAGCTGAAAGCACATGCCTCAAAAGGAGTAGTCAGAGCTGAAGCCCCCTGGGGAGAAGGGTCTGGCCTGCCCCCTAGATCGCTGAAAGCCACAGGACCTGTGAGTAGATAGGGACTCAGAAGCTGGGGTCCTGCAATACAGAGGTTCAAACGCATGGATGGCTGAGACATACTGAACATGGTGCCTTGCCTCGAATGGGAAACTCCCCAAAGAGACGGCTCAGTGAGGGGAGGAACTGGTGGGACTGCTCACAAGAGACAGCTAAGGAAGGCTGTTCCAACTGCACATGCGGGATGGGATCCCCTAATGCCTGTCCCCAGACACCTGCCCGCCACCACACTCACCTCCTTTATGAAGGCTTCCATGACTGACCCCACCTGCCCTTATTCACCCTTCTCCTCTCCTGGGACACAGCTAGAGTGCTGTGGGCTTGTCTGTGGGCCGCTTGGTGTCCTCCTGAGGTCTCATGTGGCTCCGCTCTCGCCCCAGCTACCCTGCCAGCTCCTTGAGAGCACAGGCCAGGTCTCCGGTTTCTCTCATACCCCCAAAGGCTCGGCACAGAGCTCTGCTCTGCACAGGGGCCCAGTGAAGGCTGTTGAGGGCCCTGGCGGTCATGTTTCTACCTGAGCGCCGGACTCCAGGGCCCTTGAAGCCCCAACTCATGTTACACAAGATGCTGGTTGGCTATCAAAAGCAGACACGCTTCGGTCAGCGGCCCCTAACACTGCTACCTGAGTGAAATCATTCAAGAGACCTTCCAAGTCTCTACTGCATGGTGGAAAGAGACAGCCTCCTCCCTCAGAAAGCCCTTTCTATCTGTGGGGACAGCTTGGAGCAGGTTCACCTCAACATAAACGCATAAGAAGCCACCCACCCATCGTGGAAACTTACAGCCGTCTCCCAATCACGGGGTATGAGTTCAATATAATTGGACCCGTTTTCCACTTGCCGTAGACATTCTTCCCACTCTGAATCAGTTTTATAAGGGGAAAGTTTTATTTTTATATTTAAGGGGATAAGGATAAAAACACACACCTTTATCTCCCCTCCTATACAGCTACTTAAAAGATTTAACAAGTTCACATGGATGTGCTGCCAGGAAAACGGAAACCTCGCCGTCTTCTTTCCAGCAGAAGCAGCAGGGCTGGCTGGGCCGTCACAGGCCACCTTCATGTTCACTTGCTCCTTTAAACTCTGTCAGAAGGGATGGTTTTTGCTGCTGGATCGCAGCTAGGGCAGGACAGAGAGAACTCCAGCCCAAGCTCACCTGATGGATACCGCATGATCCCTGAACTTAGCTTCCTGCCCGGCTGTTGTGTATGGAGTCAGGAGTGTCCATGGCTAGCCCCGAGTGCTGTCAGCGTTCCTCCCTTGCTGAGTCAAAGCCACACAACTAGTCTGACAAGGTGCGCCTTCCGACAGGGGAGCCACGGGCCGAATGCAAACTACGGGGTTCCTGGACCGGCCTCCAGCAGGGGACAGAAAGCTGGACGCCTGAGAATGAATCAGCCTGCAAGTCCGCCCCTCTCAACTAGAGGCGTCCTAGCTACAGCCCCGCCTGACCAGAGGAACCGACGGTGAAATACTGAGTAAACGAAAGAGGTTTACAGCGAAATGGAGGTGCCTAGAAGAGCCAGGTTAAAAAAATAAAAATAAAAAAATCGGGCTTCCTGGCTTCCCACTTCAAAGAGGGAGATACAACATTTTTACCAAAGATACCTTGTGAATCCAGCAGCCTCTTGATGAGCCAGAAGGGAGCTGGAATTTGATGGTGAGGAAAGAAGTTAAGCTCTCTGAGAAAGACACGACCAAGCCATATGAGAACACAGTGCCATAAAACTCCAGATTCAAAAGTTACCAAGGCTTTAATCAAACACAGGTGTCTACTAGAGCAGTGATCATGGAGATAATTGAAGCCTTTGTTTGGTTTAATGCTCCGTGGTCTGGGGTTCCCACTTTAGAAGTCAGGTCTGGTTTGGCCTGTCTAGGGGGCCTGAGGGGAAACCGTTGGCAGGGCCAGAAGTCTGGAAGCGTGAGGTTGCTGGCCTACCGGGGTCTAAGGAGGACTGCACTGACAGACCCTGGGCCCCATCACCACTTCCAACAAAGCTCCAAGAGAGCTGGCTCTGCCCACCTTCTCTATCGTACATGCCCTGCTCTGACCATCCTGAATTTTCTGTTGCTCAGGGCCGCCAAGCTTCCCTTCCCTCTGCTTGGAACAGCCGTCCCCCAGTGCTCTCCTGGCTCATTTATTCTCATCTCCTGTGACTGTTGCTGTTCAGTTGCTAAGTCGTGTCCGATTCTTTTGTGACCCCATGGACTATAGCCCGCCAGGCTCCTCTGTCCGTGGGAATCTCCAGGCAAGAACACTGGAGTGGGTTGCGATTTCCTTCTCCAGGGGATCTTCCCAACCCAGGGACTGAACCCAGGTCTTCTGCATCTCTTGCACTGGCTGGTAGATTCTTTACCACTGAGCCACCTTTCTCACCCTTTCAGTTCAGTTGCTCAGTCGTGTCCGACTCTTTGGGACCCCATCTCATCCCTTAGGGAACAGCTAAACTGTCAAGTCTTCAGAGATCTTCCTCTCAATCCGAAGTACCAGCATTGCCCTCCTCCCCTGACCGACCTCTCCCCAGGCTATTCCCAATCACCAGACTGTAGTGTAGTGTAGACATGGCTTGAAAGCCAGACCCCTTGGGTTCAAATCCTAGCTGTGTCACTTGGGCAAGTGGCTTCAACTTCAAAGGATTCATTTCCACACTTGTCCTGTAGAGGTGACAATACCTATCTCACAGGATTACATGAGTCAATCCACATAAAGCTCTTAGAATAATACCAAGCCGAGTCCTAGCTAGCTGCTATTATTATTATTAAATTCATAGGGCATAATCCCATCTGAAATTACCTTGTTTTATTTACGTGCTTGCTGTCTCCCCACCAGCCTGTGAGAGGATCAGGAACATAAAGAAATGAGTTGGGAGATGGTTCTCATTTGGTCATCTGATTTCCTTGGTGGCCAGGGGCCAATCCCAAAGTGGGGAACCAAGCTCCCCGAAGACCCTCAACTGCCCACACTCTGACGTAACTGAACCCACGAGGCCTGAACTGCGACTCACAAGTCTCATGTTTAAACAATGCTTGGAATGTTCGATAGGAACATAGACTTATTTTTAGGCAAGAAAGTTGTCTCCTAGGCTCACCCGGTGGCCCTGGAGCAGGCCGTATTTGGCAAGGCCGCCTCTGTGGCTGTTTATAAAGAGGCCCAGAACTTTCTCAAGTCTAAGGTAGCTGCGAAGAGAACTCAATGCGATGTGAGTAGCGAGTCTTGTATTTTTATGGTCAAAGCTGGTTCCCTTTGAATCTCTGGGGTGTTTCCATACGGCGGGTAGGAGCCCAGTGCCACTCCCTGACCTTCCACGGCTCTGGGCCATGATCCATCAATCAACCATTCTTGAAATGGTTCACTGCTCCAGCGGACTGAATTCTCTTCCATGGGTTGTCCCTGAGTCACTGAGTCAGTGAAAGTTACAAAAGGAAAGGGAAAACTTGCTTCCCAAAATGGTTAAGAAGGTTCCCCCGGGCCCAACTGGTCTAGGTATTTCCTCTCACTCCACCAGTACACTCGGTGCTGGGTGACTACAGGCCTAACATCTTGGAAAAACACATCTTGATACAGACCTTTCTAGACCTTTCTGTTTTACAGAAAGTCATATCCTACCAGACTTGGCCGCGTAGCTCCAGTGATCCCTCCTCCTCCCGCCCCCAACCCCACACAGGAAAAACTGCCTGACGATGCTGGTGATGTTTACCGGCTGGATACCTTCCAGGGCTGGTTAGCAGACAGCCTGTAAGAAGGGTTGATTCATCAGACTGCCCTCGAACTAGCCTGGCAAGCTGGCTGTTTCCAGACATTTTGAATTTTGAAATGCAGTTTATACTTCATAGGCCAGAACTGGAAGATCATACCAGCCTGTAAAATTTCTTTAAAAATCTGACTCTTCCCCACATAATCCATGCCAGCAACAGCCCAAGAGGCATTTAATATTTCCATCAGACACAAAGGTTTAATGTAAAGATACCCATTTCCTTAAAGAAAAGAGAGCGGGGGAAAGAGGTGGGAGTAATGGGGGAGAAAAAGGTTTATTTACTGGCAGAGTTGGAGGAGGAAGGATGTGGCTTGTTTAAAAAAAAATGTTATCATGGGATGAACTGTGCTTGGGATTTGCTGGAAACTTTAGAGTTCTTTTTAAATTTGTCAGTGTTTGCGAAAGCAGGCAAAAGATGCAGGCACATTTTGCCCTGCTGTTAAGAAGTCACATAGCTGAGATTCCAACTCTAAATGCCTAGAGAAAAAGCACTCGCCTCAGCCACAAAGCCAACAGCGGCTTTCACGTGTACTCTCCTCTCTCTCTTACAAATACACACACTCCTCATCGATAAAACAGACTGGGCTGACCCGTGCCCCAGAGAACAGAGGTCCCCCGACCCAGCACGGCCACCACGTACGTGGACACTTTCCTGGAGGCCGGCTGGCAGCACCACGTTTCTACCCAAGAGCCCACATTCCTCCACCGGTGCTGGCTCCAGTACACAGGCACATCTCTCAAGTACTAAGCAGTTGGGTTTCCATGATGATATCAACTAAAGACCTTTCACACACACCTTGACCGAGACTGATCAAAGCGCACCGACGTGTTGACGGTTGCACACGGGCATACCGAGGGTGCACACCGAGGCCGGTGACACTGACTGAAGCGCCAGCTTCCAGCACTGCCCGCGGTGCTTGGTAAAGGGAGGCCTGTTTTTTCAATAACACCAGCTGGAGACCCACAGAGTCTTGGTGTGACACCCCCTCAGGCAACCTCCCAGGGTGGCTCTGGTAGCTCACTTTCAGGCTTCCTCCTGTGGTGTTTTCCCTAACTTCGAACTAGCCTTCTCTGCCACCAAAATGAAATGTGTATGTAAAAAGAAAAAAAAGAAAGAAAAAAGGGGGGAAAAAAAAAAGAAGAAATGCATTTATTTGACTTCCTGCCACACCCCCATCCTGGATGGCTGTTAATTAAGACATTCTTGGAGCTGGAATCAGAGACTTTACTGGTCAGGAGGTAAGATATGGAAACTCTTCATCTTGGGCTCTTTGGAGGTTGAAAGACCAAATGCGTTCCCATCACACCTGGGGAACGAGAAGGAATGCGTACGGCCTGCCTTCCGCGCTGCCTCCCATCCACCTAGACTGCGGCTTCCACCCACTCTCACCAGCCCTCAGGGAGGGGGGAAAAGATGAAAAGAAAAACCCACTAGAAAGCCAGTAACAGACATCACTCAGCCCTACACCTTTTGCTGGGGGGGGGACTTTAAAAAGCATAAAACAAACCACAATGTCTTCTTTATTCCTGCCCAAAGCTGAAGACACAAATTCTATTGTATTGCTGGTGTTCCAGCATCCCATTCAATCGTTTCAACACCATCGACGATATTTCCCGAGATGACTTCACTTGTGTTCTGTGGAGCAGAATCTGCCACTTACAGCTACTTCTGCCCATGTCCAGAGTTCCACTCGGAGACAGAATCTGTTCTGTTCTCTTAGTTGGAAGCAAAACATTGAAATCAGCCTTTCTTAACGCGGCAGGAGGGCACTGCTTTTCCTTTCCGAATTGAGGATGCAAATACCCAGATGGGGCAGCAGGGTGGTTCACAAGTAGAAGAGCAGCCAAACTTCAAGTGTGTTTGTGTAAGGAAGCTGGAGCCTTAAAAAGAGAAAGCAGGGCTTCCCTGGTGGCTCCGTGGTAAAGAATCTGCCTGCCAATGCAGGAGACACGGGTTCAATCCCTGGTCCAGGAAGATCCAACGTGACACGGAGTAACTAGGCCTATGGGTGCACCCCAACTATTGAGCTTGCGCTCTAGAGCCCGGGAACGGCAACTACTGAAGCCCATGCTCCCCAACAAGAGAAGCCACTGCGACGAGAAGCCTGCGTGCAGCAACTAGAGAGCGGCCCTTGCTTCCGCAACTAGAGCAAAGTCCACGCGGCAACAAGGGCCCGGTGCAGCCAAAAATAGATGAATAAATAAAATTTAAAAAAGAAAAAGCAATATGAGGAACAAGGGATAAACCCACAATTATTTTATTTAGAATGTGGCCTCGCTTTAAAAAAAAAAAAAAAAACAAGAAACCATAATATTTGAATGCAGAGAAAAACCCACTGCCACTCAGTCCTGAGACGTGTTCATGGGTAGTGCGGTGGGAGGCCGGGCAGGCAGGACGGGCGGCATGTTCCTGGCTGAGTCACTCTGCCCTGCCACTCTCGGAATGTTGCCAGGGTCAAGTGAGATAACGTTTTTTCCACGCATGGCAAGCACACCATGGGAGATTTTAAGAGTTATCCACGCTCTCCACTGAAACTTGAATGACTTAGAGAAGGTTTCTCCCTTTGATTCTCTTGTCTACCTTCTGAATACATCAAAGAGAAAGTCTCTGCTCGGTTCTCTGGGTCTCTAACACCTCCCGGACACTTGCCCATCTCCTTCTGACAAAGGAGCAGGCCTCAGGCCTAGACCCTGTAGCTGGCTAGAACTTCACATCATTGTTTTCTTTCCAGCCTGTTTATTTGTGCAGTTTCCTTCTATTTATGGCCAGGGAAGCTGGGGTTTCCATTGGCAATACTCATATAAATTTCCCCAAAATTGACTTAGAAGAATATTATTAAGCATATAAAAGCAAACGCGGGCCATGGAAAAAATCACAAATGACTGAAGTTTAGGAAGTACGGAGCCAAGCACGATGCAGGGGATGAGGAGGGCCGCTCTGGCTGGAGAACCACTGTGCCTTCTTGGAAACACAGGATGGTCCTCACTCCTGGGGAAGCTGGGGCTCATCCCATCCCAGGAAGGCAGGAGCCAGTACAGAAACAGGTGGCAAACAGCAAATCCCAAGTTAAAGCTCAATTCACTTGCTTTTAGAGGCTACTTCAGTAAATTACATCTAAGGGAAAAAAGGCCTCTGGCCTCTTCTGGAGTAACTGCTGCTCAGACTAAAGAGATGGCAACCAAGTTACACCAACCGGCTTTCAAAGACTTTCCGCGGACATTCCAAGTTACTGCATCTGTTGTTTACGAGGGAAAGGGGAGGGGGAAGGACATGAAGGGCACAACACCAAGACAAATGTCTCTGGGGTTTTTATAAGCCCAGAGAGACTGCTACTTGGATTCTGATACGAGGACATGTTTGCCGGTTAAATGTATGCAGAGTTTTCCCTTTTCTGGTGGAGGCGGATCCTTCTCCTCCCAACCGGTCGGTTAATTTTTCCTCCCAATAAGATCACTCTTTAAACAGAGGCTGGACTTTTTATATGATTTCTGTTTTCGCTTGACTCACTGAACCTTATACTCCCTGATACCTGGGTCACTAACTAAAATGTAACTCATAAACCTTCCTGAAGAAAAGCAAGTGCTACTTGTGCCGCAGACGCTTTATAACAAATTCTGGTCTAGACGGGCAACACTGTAAAACTAAGTTTCCTTATAATTGCGCTTGAGGCTTTGATGTTTGGAAGTTGAACTTCATCCTGAAGGAGACTGATCTGGAGTTCTCAAACTACCGGGGACATAAAAGTCTTTCAAACCTCCCTGGATGACAGGATCTGTATCAAATCAAGTGGAAGCTTCCGCCCACCTTTTAGTAGGTCAGTGTTTCAGTTACCGCTGCCATTGAATTACCAACTTGCTCTCACTCACCTCCTATTTCCATGAAAAAAGAAGGGGGTGGGGGGCAGGGAGGAAGACTTAAAGTAACATGAGTGCTTTTGTTATTCTGTAAAATAAATACATAAAATAAAAGCCACAGAAGGGAAGTGACCAGACAGATGAAAACAGGGACATCACTAAGAGAAGGAAATAAGGATAAAGCTGGGAAAACCATTGATCTAGAACATTCCGAATGCCAGAGAAGAGATAAACATGCTGATTAATTCAGCCATTCAGAAAATTTGAATAAGCAAGTGACACTACAGCAAACAGCTGTTCCTTAATTATCTTTGCCCTTTCCCTCTCCTCCTCCCCCACAAAATAAAAGGGAATCCTTTAAAAAAAAAAAAAAAAAAAGAACAACCCTAAGTCTGGTCAAAGGCTTGTACAATTCCCGGCACATTATAAATCAATATGTCGAAAGCCAGAAGTGTTCATCTCAACCGTCTCAGAAATTCCCTGAGTCTTCCCAAATCGGTGCCTTTCTGGCTTCATTCTCTCTGCTGTCATCTGCTAGACCCGCGCTGCCAGCTAACTGTACTACTCACTCACTTAACTCTGTAAAAGGGGGCTGTCTGGCCAAACTCAGCCGTGACTGGAGTGTATGTTTAAACAGTAGAACTCCCCACCCCAGAGACTTGAGCCTGGAATCCAGCCTTGTCCCTGATCCTCTGACATCCGATTCAGAGGACATTTTGTGGGGCTGTCGTTGTTGAGGCTGTCGTGTGCGCTCAGTTGTGTCTGACTCTGTGACCCCATAGACTACAGCCAGCCAGACTCCCCTGTCCATGGAATTTTCTAGGCAAGAGAACTGGAGTGGGTTGCCATTTCCTACTCCAGAGGGTCTTCCGGACCCAGCGATCAAACCCACGTCCCTGGCATCTCCTGCACTGGCAGGCGGATTCTTTACCAACGATGCCACCGAGGAAGCCCTTTGGGGGTGCAAATCTACATTTTCACTGACCTCCTGGACTGCATCTCAGGAGTTAGACAGCACCAGCCGCACCTGGATGTTAAAACCCCATCCTCATTTCCAGGGTTGTTTTCCTCCAATACTTCTCACCAAACTTTTCCCATGAGGCAGCCTGCTCGAGGCCAGGCCGTCAGCTGCCATTAAATGGAACTATTTAGCACCAGTTCCAACTGCACAGTGAGTCAGCTCCCCACTGCCAAAGGAGCCTCCTGGCTGGACTCAGGGAGGGTGCTTCAAAAGGCAGAGGGCAATCCTGCCCATGCCCTAGAGCGCAGAGAATGAAATGAATTAGACGAGGCAGTAGGCGCCACTCCACGGCACCAACTGGATTGCAGCCCTTGGCTGAATGGCTGTGAGTGGCTGCAAGGGGCGCTGCGCTGCGGCCAACCTCCCTCACCTCACCTCTGAGGCAGGCATCAGGAAAGCCCTGTTTCTCGCTCTTTTAATTTTCACTGGAGTACGGCTGCTTTACAACGTTGTGTTAGCTTCTACTGTACAGAAAAATGAATCATTTTGTAAAGCGACTCCCTTTTGGACTTCCTTCCCATTCAGGTCACCACAGTGCATGAAGCAGAGTTCCCTGTGCTGTGCAGTAAGTTCCCATTAGTCATCTATTTTCTACATCGCACCAAGAGCGTATGTGTCGAGCCCAATCCCCCAACTCCTCCCACCCCTTCCCCCCTTGGTATCCACACATTAGTTCCCTTCGTCTGTGTCTCTATTTCCGAGAAAAGCCCTGTTCTTAAAACCTGGGGCAGGGGGGAGTGACCGAGGACAGAAGCTAGCAGCTGAGTGCCTTTCCCTACCCCTCTCCCAGGAAGGCAAACAATACCTGCCCCCCTTCTCACATTGGTGTGTGTGTGTGTGTGTGTTAATCGTTCAGTTGTGTCCGACTCTTTTCGACCCCATGGACTGTAGCCTGCCAAGTTCCTCTGTCCATGGAATTTTCCAGGCAAGAATACTGGAGTGGGTTACCATTTCCTTCTCCACCTCACATAGGTACAGTCTTTAATTCTAGATGACAACTGAGTCTGGGTTTTTTTTTTTTTTTTGGTTTTGGTTTTCAGTAAGTAACTTATTCCATTTTTAAAAACTGCTAAGGATCTGCTAGTCTCAGCCAGTTCCTAAGAGGCAAGCAATTAAGAGTAATGGAACAAAATAACAGATGGCTACTTTGAGGTCTCTCTCATCAGCCTAAAAGGAAAAAAAAGAAAGAAAAACAACCCTACTTGGAGAAAAACAAGACACCATCAGAACGTTCAAATAATTAACTCAAATCCAATAGAGCCCAAGCCAAAGGTCAGGGTCTAAACACTGAGGCCCTGTGAGCAGTCAGGGATGTTTCCACGACCACGCCAGCTTAGCAAAGGAGGCAGTTCCTCTCGCTGCGATGAGAGCTTCGGGAGTGGCTACCAAGTGCCCTCACCTGTCCAGCAGAGCAAGGGTGGCAAGGCTACTCAAGCCTCTTTCAGAAACTGGGAGAGGGAGCTCTGGCCCAGAGCTATAATTGCTCAAGAATTTGCTCAAAGACCAGAACAGTCCTTCCCCCCACACCCCTGGAGAAAACATGTAGAGCCTTCCCAGATCAGAACTGTTGCATAACCTACTTATCAGGTAATGCCTTGGTTACAAGGGTCCCCAGAAGGGCTTCAGGTAGATGTGAGAACCACTGGGAACCACAGGCACCCTCTGCCTTGGGCCAAACCTTGCTTAATTCCTAGAAGAATTCAATTGCCACGCGCTTTAAGGGGCCTACAGCTGTCCTGGACACAGCCTTTTAGAGCGGGAGAGTACGCACAGCACACTCACAAGACTGCCACCCTCTCTGTGGTCTGTGGCTCAGCCCTAGAGGGGCAAGAAGGGCAATCCGTCACTTGCCAAAGTGGCAATGCCGGGCAGGAAAACCCAGTCTGGGGGGGATGGGGGTGGGGGTCCTCTTAGAAGGAAGAAAACAGCACAGACTCGTCTATACCTTTCCATTACTCCTTCTCCCATTTCAGAGAAGATGCCCGCCCCAAAATAGGTAGGCGCACAGCAGTGAAATGATATTCCCCCCAAAGTACAGTTGCGTGTAAATATTTGCTACACTTGTATAAAGTCGGACACGCTAGGATCTGGCCCGTCTTGAGAATCTAAAACAGCTGGTCTGAGAGGGGCTGTGAGCCACCCTTTCCTTCCACCGTGCCTGGTCCCTGAGGACGGGATGCGGGGGATGACACAACCGCAGCCAGGCCTGGGGATGCCAGTGAGTCCTGGTTCCTGCTCCAGCCTGAAGGGTGCCCTGGCCTCACCCAGCAGGCAAGGGAGACTATAACCACGGAGGAGCACACACCCTGACTCCCAGAAGGGAGTGGAAGCAAGCAGAGGGAGTCACTGTGGGAGGGGTAGGAGTCAGCAAGGGACAGGGAAGGAAGGTCCCTACTCCCCACCACCTGAGTCAAGAGACTCCACAGCTCATTCTCCCCCAGCACCGGGAGCTGGAGAAGGAGCCCAGGTTTTCTCAAAGAAACGACCCCATGGACCCTGCCTTGTTCCCTTCCCAACTTCCCAGGTCTCTGAGTAACTCTTAACCTTTTTCAACCCGGCATTGCCTCCGGCAGTAAATTATTGTTGAGACTGGAGGCTAGGTCTCTCCCCTCAAAAAGAATTTTTATGTCAGATTATCTCAACCTGCCCACCCGGAGGTAGGTGGGGCAACAGATAAGGACATCTCCACAGAGCTGCCACCCCCCCCCCCCACCACCGCCCCCACCCCCCACCCAACTACCGATGAGGAAATTCAAGCAGAGGTTGCTAATTTACCCCACGGTTAAGCCAGGCCCCACCCCAGGCTGCCTGGCACAGCTGTTCCTTTCACCCTTTCCCCGCCAGCCTGGGCTGCCTGCACGGAACCCCCAAAGCAAAAGCTCACACCCTCAAGAGGCTTCCAGCCACACTCAAACCCCTTGCTACTCTCCCAACACCATACACATCCACCCTTGTAGAATCACAGAAGGGACTCCCTCGACCCCTCCTCATTCCACAGATGACAGAACCACACAGATCAAGGGTCTTGCCCAAGGCCACATAACTGGTAATGAATCCAGAAAGAAAATTCAGGTGTGACGAACCTACCACATGCCTCTAATAGTAAGTACCTCCCACCCTCTTCACACACTTTGAAACAGCCCCCTCCCAAGACACACACCCACCTCAACACCTTCCTTTCTTTAGCTCTTCCTGCGCACGCTAAACCCTCTCTTCTAGCAGCTTGGAGCTCCCTGCTCTCTACCACCTTGGGTTATGTGCACACACGTACACCTATACACACACAGAGATACACACAGACACACACCCGACCCTCTCTGCACCTCCCACTCCTTTTGATCTCCCTTTCCCCACTGTGAGTCCCCCCAAATTGCCTCCACACCCCAACATGCCACCTGAAAACAGACCCTGCTTTAGAACGAGCTCCTCATCACCACCCCCAAAAGACAATTCTGGACACTCTCAGCCCCTCCTCCCCAAACAACTTGTTCTCCCTTCACAACACATAAACACACTCTCCAGTCCTGGGACGGCACCTCCAGAAGCCCTCACGCCCAAATTCCTCTCTCGGTCTATCCATCACACACTCCCTTTCTAATGAGACTTTCATTACTCCGCACACCTCCCTCCCACCATCCGCCATTCCGACCTTTCTCTCCCGCCTTTCTCACCTCATTCAGGCTACCTTTGCCTCCGGCAACACCAACCCTTTGCTGAGCTTTGTCTACGTTCCATCAATTCTTCAGAACCCCTTCTCAGAATACTCCAAATTCTCTCTATCCCCCTTCGGCCTCTCATCAAGGAGGCCTTGGCCTCACCAATACCTCTTCTATCTCCCAATCTTCTCCTCTTCCCTGTAGGATAGGGCACCCCTGATAATATTTCGCCCCTTCAAAACCTCTTATTCACAGCTCCCTGACTTTTCCCACCAGTGCCAGAGTCCAGACCTCCTTAGCAGCCTCCCCATCCTCACCCACCAAGCCCTGGGTCCCTTCACACCCACTTCCAGAATCTTCATCCCCTTTAGAATGAAAGGGGCTTCATCCCTGGGGGTCCCATAATTCCAACCCTCTTCAGAGGATTCTGTAATCCAAATAACGCCCTCCATACTCCAGCTCCTCCTCGGACTCCCCTGATGCCGAATTCTATCCTGACCCACACATTCCAGACTCCCCCTTTTCCCTCTGACCATCTCCAGTCCATCCTGACCCTTTCATCCCGCCTCAGACCCAATTCCGTTCTTGAGTCTCCTCCAATCATCTCGCGATTTCCCCTCATTCCCAGGCCAGACGCTCCAATTCCTGCCTCGGGCTCCCTGATTCCTAGTCTTAGATTTCCATATCCCCTACTAAGCCGCCAATTATTTTTTCAGACTCCCAATTCCCCGCTCAAGTTCTGCAACTCCTTTCCAGGACTCCAAACCCCTTCCCAGACCCGCCGATTCCTTCTCAGGACGCCCAGTTCTCACCACAGACCCTCCGATCCCGTCTCAGGGTCTCCAAGCCCCTTCCCGGCCTCCAGCCTCTCTCCGAAGCCCCCCTCCTCCAGCCCGTCCGGCCCAAGGGCCGCGCACCTTGCGCTGCTGCTTCTCCCAGGCCGGGTCCAACAGCAGGTCCCGGTCCCAGTCGTCCTCCTGGGCCATGTAGTCTCCCATGGTACCCCCGCCGCCAGCGCCATTGCTCCCGCTGCTGGGGCCGTACTGGTACGACTGGTTCGCCGCGTGGTAGTCCACCATTCCGCCGCCTCTCCCGAGCCCGTCCGCTCCAGCCTCTGCTCCCGCCCCTCTGCCCGAGCCACTGCCGCCGCCGCCGCCGCCGCTGCTTCAGCTGCTCCAAGCCCGCCCTCCGCCGGCGCCTGCGCACTGCCCGCCGCGCCTGCGCACCGCGCCGCCGCCGCCGCCGCCCTCCCGCGCGCGCGCCTCCTAACCCAAAAGACCCTGAGACTCCGCCTCGGGGCTTTCGGAGCCTGCGCAGAGCGCGCTTCTCCCCCGCCCTTCAGCTCGTGGACGAGCCGCGCCCCCTGTTCCCGCGTGAGCGCGCCCGGCCTCTGCGTGTGGGCGGGGCCAGATCGCGGATGATTCGTAAGGCGGGTCTCGCCGTCCTACTACGAAAACCCGCTCAGGCGTGGCATGTATCCCATTCAGCAAGAAAAATTCAACAAATATTTATTAAGCGCCTGCTGTGTGCGTTGCCACTTAAACGAAATAGATAAAACTCCCTGCCCTCGCGGAAGCTTCGAGTGACGGGAGACAACAAACAAAAAATTTTCAGTACATAATATATATGTTAATATATTCCAAGGGGATTAGTGTTATGGAGAAAAATCAAGCTGAAATGTAAATGGAGTAGTCAGGATAGGCTTTGCGGAGAAGGAGGACATTTGAACAAACACCGGCGGGATTCACGAAATGGACCTGGGAGTTAGACTGGAATAGCTACTGGCTGACTTGAAAGTTATCAATAGAAGGTTTTGTGGACTTATCTATCTTCATTCACTCAATAGACACTTATTGAGCAGCTACTGTGTGCCAGGCACTGTTCTCAGGTGCTGACGATACGGTTCTGAGCATAAGGGTGATCAGTTCTCAAGTTGCTAATGCGGGGGGTGGGGCGCAGCAATAAATAAATAAATACAGATAAATGATATTGTCACATTAAGAGGTGTCTCGAGTGTAAATATCCAAAGCTGAGCCCCTGATCTTCCTCTCAAACCTGGTCACCCCATGATCATCCCTGTCCCAGAGAATGGCGCCTCCATCCTCCCAGCTTGCAGGCAACAGAACTTGCAGTTACCCCGTGTCCTCTTTCTCCTCGCACCCTACATCCAGTTCTTCAGGAAATCCTGTCAGTTCCATCTTCAAAGTATGTATGGAATCCACTCACTTCTCTCTCCCATGGCCACACCCTGGTCCTGCCCACCCTCTCCTGTCTTCACTCGGACCTCTGCCGCAGCCTCACCATCTCTCTGCTCCTCCACTCACCACCAACTCTCTTTCTCACAAGAAACCAGAAGGAGCCTGCAAACACCTGAATCAGGTCAAATCCCTCCCTTGCTTGCTCAGAACCTTCCCTTGGTGCCACACGTCAAAGTCAAGGAAAGGAGGAAAGGCTGCTGGGGCCTTCCTTGCCCTGACCCAGCCCAGCCCAGTTTTTTGTTTTTTTTCTGGCCCAGCTTTTGAAACCCCTGAGACTCCTGGGGTTTCAAACAAACCCACAAGGTCTTTTTTCCACATCCTGATCATGCTGGTCCTCATGTCTCTCCCAGCTCCCCTCCTACTCTCCCCTCCTTTCTGAACTTTCACCACGGTTGGGTCCAACTCTCTGCCATGCTATGGACTGTAGCACACCAGGATTCCCTGTTCTTCACTATCTCTCAGAGTTTGTTCAAACTCATGTCCATTGAGTCGGTGATACCATCCAACCATCTCATCCTGTCGCCCCCTTCTCCTTCTGCCCTCAGTCTTTCCCAGCACCTGGGTCTTTTCCAGTGAGTCAACTCTCCTCATCAGGTGGCCAAAGTATTGGAGCTTCAACTTCAGCATCAGTCCTTCCAATGAATATTCGGGATTGATTTCCTTGAGGATTGACTGATTTGATCTCCTTGCTGTCGAAGGAACTCTCAGTGAGAGTCTTCTCCAGCACCACGGTTCAAAAGCATCAATTCTTCAGCGCTCAGCCTTCTTTATGGTCCAACTCTCATATCCATACATGACTACTGGAAAAACCACAGCTTTGACTACATAGACCTTTGTTGGCAAAGTGATGTCTCTGCTTTTTAATACTCTGCCTAGGTTTGTCATAGCTTTCTTTCCAAGGAGCAAGGGTCTTTTAACTTTATGGCTGCAGTCACTGTCCACAGTGATACAGGAGCCCAGGAAAATAAAACCTGCCACTGTTTACATATTTCCCCCATCCATTTGCCATGAAGTGATGGGACCAGAGGCCATGATCTTAATTTTTTAAATGTTGAGTTTTAAGCCAGCTTTTTCACTCTCCTCTTTCACCTTCATCATGAGGCTTTTTAGTTCCTCTTCCCTTTCTGCCTTTAGGCCTCCTAACTGTTCCTCCAACATACTAGGTATGCTCCAGTCTCAAGGCCTTTGAACATAGTGATACCTTGCTACCACTGCCTGGAACACTCTCCCTAGATACTGGATCCCCAAGGCTCATAGCCTCCTCTCCTGAAGATTAGAGGAAATGCCACCTCCTCAGTGAGACCTCCCCTGACCACTTTTTTATAAATAGCATCCACACCTTCCCAGCTTTATTTTTTCCAGAATACTGATCACCACTAATATACAAATATGACTGCTTTATTTAGTTTCTTTCTCAAGAATGTCAGCCCATGATGGTGGGAATCTTTGTTTTGTCATATTCCTAGTCTCTGAAACACTGTCTGGCACAAGATTGTCTGTTGTTTAGTTGCTAAGTCGGGTCAGATTCTTGTGACCCTCTGTCCATAGGATTTCCCAGGCAAGAATACTAGAGTGGGTTGCCATTTCCTTCTCCAGGGGAACTTCCTGACCCAGGGACTGAACTCACACATCAAAGATAGAAGCTTAATAAACCCCAGATGAATGAATAGACTTAAAACCATGGTGAGGAATTTGAGTCTTTTTTATTGATATATAATTGACATATAATGATTTGATTATTATTATTTGCCTGAAAAGAAGTTTTTATTTTATTCTAAGTGCAGTGGGGCCATATAGTGAATTTTACTCTAAATACAATGGGAAGTTAAGGAAGACTGTAAGCAGGGCTGGGGTCTGATTCAACGGTCTCCTGGGTCCTCTGGCTGCACCAGGGGAACAGACTGTAGAAGGTGGAGTGTGCTCAGGGAGCTCCAAGAGGAGGCTGCTGCAGTGGTCCGGATGAAGCTGGACAGGAAGATGGAGGGTAGAGGAGGAGAGTGCTGTGGAGGAAGGGCAGTGGGGGGATATGAGAAAGTGGAGCCTCTATGACTTTAGACTTTGTTGGGGGTGGGATGCAGAGGTGAAAAAGAAAAAAAAAAAAAAAATCCAGACTCAAGATGGCTCCTAGGGCTTTCCAGGCGGTCCAGTGGGTAAGAATCTGCCTTGCAATGCAGGGGACACCGGTTCCATTCCTAGTCCAGGAAGATCCCATATGCCGTGGGGCACCTAAGCCTGTGCACCACAACTACTGAGCCAGTGCTCTAGAGCCCACAAGCCGCAGCTCCTGAAGCCCGTCAGCCCTAGAGCCCGTGCTCCATGAGAAACCACCACAATGAGAAGCCTGTGCACCGCAACGAGAGAGTAGCCCCGCTCGCCGCAACTAGAGAAAGCCCGCACGCAGCAATGAAGACCCAGCACAGCAAAAAATGTTAAATAAATATAAATTCTTAAAAAACAAAAGATGGTTCCTAAGTTATGGACCTGAGCAACAGTATGAAGAACTGTATTGAATTCAGGGACGGCCGTGAGGGGAACTGTTGTTAGGGAAAGTAAGAAGGTAAGGGTTTGACTAAAGGCAGGGTCTGACACAGGACAAAAGGACTGTGTCACAATCACCTGCTGGGGAAGGCGGATGAGAAGACACGACTTCTCCAGGTACGGGAGCTCCCAGGTTCTTTCATCTTCTCTCAAAGGCACTGGGAGAGATCCAAGGACAAGCGAAGCCAGAGGATGAGGCAGCCCACTTCCCCACGGACAGCCATGACCTGGCCAAAGGCCCGGCAGCGCTGACCGTTTCCAAAGCAGGGCTGGGCCGAGGCTGGGTAGGGGCCAGGCATCTCTTCCTGCCTGACCTGGAGAACAAGCCCGGGACTCTCATGCTGGGCCTGCTAGGCAGGGAGAGTCCTCTTCAACAATGGACCTTTTGCCCCTCCCTGCCTGCTCCCGGTCGACACTGAGAAAACCCCTAGACCCAGGGCTCAGAGATGAAGAGGATGTCCCCAGCCAGTGAGGTTTAAATGAAAGGCTCCCTTTAATTGTCAGCTTTGAGGGCACTTCCCAGAAGCCATCCATGGAGACTGAACTCATAATAGCTACTGTTTGCAGAGGGTTGAGGGACAGTGGGCAGGGGCTCTCAGGTGGCAGGGGGTGATTCCTACATGAAGGGGTTTGGCCAGGGGGCCCTGGGGTTAGGTTCACAATTTCCACATCATCATTTGGTGGAAAACTTGTGACTTTTTTTGTGACTTCAGTCAGAACTTATTAAATGCTGCTGTTGCTGCTGCTGCTAAGTCGCTTCAGTCGTGTCCGACTCTGTGCGACCCCATAGACGACAGCCCACCAGGCTCCCCCGTCCCTGGGATTCTCCAGGCAAGAACACTGGAGTGAGTTGCCGTTTCCTTTTCCAATGCATGAAAGTGAAAAGTGAAAGTGAAGTTGCTCAGTTGTGTCCGACTCCCAGCGACCCCATGGACTGCAGCCCACCAGGCTCCTCCGTCCATGGGATTTTCCAGGCAAGAGTACTGGAGTGAGGTGCCATTGCCTTCTCCGTATTAAATGCTATATCCCATTATTGGGAATTTCCTGGCAGTCCAGTGGTTAGGACTTGGCGTTTTCACGGCTGTGGCCCTAGGTTCAGTCCCAGGCCAGGGAGCTAAGACCCCACAAGTGTCTTAATTCTGCAAGCCACATGGCCAAAAAGAAATGATAGACAGTAAATTTTGAATTAAAAATAACACTCTATCCTGTTATTAACCCTACCTAGAAGAAAGAAAGGAGAGAGGGCTGTGACCTCTCAGGGTGGGGACATGAGCAGGTCCTGGGATGCTAGGGGTGACTGTGGAAGCAGCTGTACCAGCAGACCAAAGCCCAAGTCACCACGACAGGTGACATGCCGATGATCTCAAAGCCCTGAGTGCAACGGCTGAAGGGGTACTCTCCTTAACACACCCAAAAGCCACTGGGCTGGTGTCTAAACTCGGTCTTTCTGCAGACCCAGGCCTCTTAGCTGCTCAAAGGGTGATCTTCCTAGAACAGAAGCAGGTTGTCAAAGCAGGAAAAGCCGTGGCTTCCAGAACACTTAAAGGTCGTTTCCTCTCCCTTTGTGGAATGGCCGTGACCAGCTTGTATCCTACACAGAGGCACTTGCCAAGTTGGGGAGTGGGAGCATGCCCACCCAGAGTGGGTGCTCTTCTGCTGATGGACTAAATGGGTGGGGGACAGCATCCAGTGTCCCCTCCTTCCCCCCACCCCATAGAGCTGGCTCCCAAGTCCTGAGCTGCAATAGTACCCTTTGTCCCCGGATTCCGGCACACCCTAGTTCCTGGCTCCTGCTCAGGTCTGGATCTCGGCGTAAAGGGTATCCTGTCCTGCCCTGGCTTAGAGAATGATGGGTGTGAGTGCCGGCCAGCAGGGAGGGCTGGCAGCTCTGGCACTGCCCTTTCTGTAAGCAGAGTCCACACACAAGGGCATGAGAGTGAGGCACTCCCTCGGGGCGGGATATGCATCTATCGCAGCATCTGATTTCCTCTCATTTTCCCTAAGAGGCAGTCACTGTTGTGCCCACTCCTTCTTCCTGCAGACAACAGGCTCAGAGGTGAAAGCTCAACCAGTCATTCCATCAGAATGTGTGGAATACCTTACCAAATTTGAATAACCAACCCAAGGCTAAGACTTGAGGATAGGGGCAGAATGGCCTGGCTGCAAATCCCAACTTTCTTAAAAAGTCTCACCAAAAAGAATGTTGGGGACTAGTTCCCAATGTGGGGCCGAGGGGGCGGGGGAACAAACTCTCCTGACTCTGAAAGGAAGTGACTCTGGTTGGCTCAGTGCCAAGAACAGGCTAGGTCTTGATCTGAAAACGTCACTGGCCAGAGCCCATGGAATCCTTATGATTCTGACAAGGGATTCCCAGGTTCGATCCCTGGGTGGGGAAGATCCCCTGGAGAAGGAAATGGCAGCCCACTCCAGTGACTCTTGCCTGGAGAATTCCATGGACAGAGGAGCCTGGTGGGCTACAGTCCATGGGGTCGCATAAGGACAGGACTGAGTGACTACTACTTTCACAGGTTGAGCAAGCAACCAGAGTCCTCCCCCACTCACCCTTCCGGCCACTGCCCTAGGGCTGCTTGGGAGGCCCAAGGGTCAGGGTGCTGCTCCTCCCCCTCCAGGAACCCAGGGGCCGCACCTGTTCGAATAGGTTTTCGGGAGGACAGGAGGGCCCTGGCTAGCCCCAGGTGCAGGGCTGGGCTCCTAGCTCTTACTCACACCTTGCTGACTCACCCACAACCCATTCATACCCTCCGTGCTGACTCATGGCTGCAGGACCTCCACCTGTGATCTGACGGGTCAGGAGGGGGGCGGTGAAGGTCAGCCACTGGGTCTGGGCAGAGGAGCAGGTCTGGGGAGACAGAAGCTCTGCTGCTGGGTTGAGGGGTGGGGGTGGGCAGACAGATCAGAGGTGGCCCCAGCACCCGGTGATGCGAGACCCTGATGCTGGTCGGGGAGGGGCAGAGGCAGGAAGTCGAAGGGGAGACAACAGGCCAAGAAGTCAACACATCTTTATTAAACGACTGCAAAGTTACTGGGAGGAGGCCATGATGCTGGACACACCTGTTGAGAAGAAAAGGGAAGGCCAGGGTCAATGTGGCAAAGATACAAGATGAACCTCCAACCACCAACCGCAGCGCCCACAACTGTTTAGGGGCCTTGTAGACTTAAACAACAGGCTAAGAACAATGCCTTTATTTCTTTTTTTAAAGTCTTTATTGAATCGTATTTTAGCTCCTCGATCAGGGATCAAACCCGCAAACCCCTGCATGGGAAGGCAGTCTTAACCACTGGACCACCAGGGAAGTCCCAATGCCTGGATTTTAAAAGTATGATTTGCTATTTTCATCACCATCCTGATAACATTTACTATGGTAGTATTTGCTTCCCTGGTGGATCAGTGGTAAAGAATCCACCATCTGCCAATGCAGGAGACAGAAGTTCGATCCCTGGGTAGGGAAGATCCCCTGGAAAGGGAAATAGCAACCCACTCCAATATTCTTGTCTGGGAAACCCCACGACAGAAGAGCCTGGCAGGCTACAGTCCACTGGGTCACAGAAGTCGGGACAAGACTGAAGTGACTAAGCAACAATTTGCGAGATGCTCTGAGCGCTGGACTTGCATCTCATCCGCAGAACCCTTTGCTCCAAGGAATTCTCACAAAGAACCCCAACTCGGTGGGCACATCTCATTTAGACTGAAGGTCCGCAGCCCCCAGGTATGGAGATGCCTGCCTGCTCAATCTTGTTCCTCAGTTAAATAGCAATGTAGTCATTTTGTACTCAGAGGCCACAGCGTACCAGTCCTTATCTTTAACACACCAGAACCACACTTAAGAGGGCGGGGAGGAAACCGAGGGCCTAAGGAAGCAGCCCGTCCCTGCCCCGCCAGTTCTCTCTTACTCCAGGACGCCTGCGCAGTGGGAAGGTGCGATAGCAGGTTTGCTCTAGTTGAGCAGCCAGTGGAGTGTTAGTTAATGTGATGGTGACAACAAGGGTAACATTTAGTGAGCTGCAGGACTGGTTCTTTGCTAAGTGTTGCACATGCAGTGTCTCACTTCACACTCATACCTCCAGGGGGTGGGTACTGTGGTATTATTCAGTTACTTAGTTACTTATTATTACTTATATTAGTTCCTTATATAGTTATTAGTTACTTATTATTCAGTTACTTATGGGGTTCACCCAAGGACCAATGACTTTAATAATAAAAAGTGTAAAAACTATATGGAGTTAGTCATAATTATTGGGCTGTCACCCCCCACTTTCTAGATGAGAAACTGGAGGCAGAGATGTAAGGTCGCCTGCCCGAAGTTACAGATGAATAAAGAACCCGGATCCCACCCAGCTGCCCCGGCCGCAGAGCCTGCACTTCCTGGTAGGTGTTCTGCTGTGTTTTAACAGATGTCAGGGCCGAGGCCCCAGGGCCAGTGAGGGTGTGGGGATACCCTGCCGGGTCCCTCCAGGCCCTGGGAAGTCTTACTGAGCGCTTCAGGGCAGGATCCAGTGCCCAGAATTCCAGGGAAGGACACCAGGACCCTCCGCCCTTTCTCCCCGGGGAAGGCGGCCTGCCTGGGACACAAGAGATCAGGGGAATCTGGCAGGTACACATTTCTTGGCCCTGAGTCAGAACTTATCTACCTGAATCTTTGGGGACCCAGCCCTGCTCTCTTATAAGGCCCCTCCTCAGCCCCACAGCCTGAGGCTCGGGCCACTACTCACTGTCAAAGTCGATCTTCTCCACGATGTTCTTGGGCTTTATGCTCTCCTCCTGGCTGCAGATGAAGATCTGGCCCGACTCGTCAGCACTCCAGCCGTACTTGCTCATCCACACCTTTAGCTGGCTGTCTGCAGAGGACACAGCAGCGCAGGGGCTTTGCACAGGGATCCCACAGTACTGGGGATGGGGGGCGCACTCAGGGTGTCCTCCTTGCCTGCCTTGGGCAGATCTGATCTCGGGCTGCCAGCCTGGGGCTCCTACGGTTCATTCTCCAAACAACCGCCAGGGGGAGCCTTTTAGCTTTCTCATCCTTCCCACTACAGGGCTTCTGAGTTTCATTTTCTATTTACCTCTCATGTCTCCCAGGGTAAAAGCTCAGCTCCTAAAAACAGCAGAGAGCTTACTTCTCTGCTTTCCCCCCAATCTACATTGAAATGGCTTCAAAATGATGATTTCATCATTTCCAAGAACAGTAAGCTTATGGCACCATGTTTAAGAATTTCTTTGCAGCTCTTTCTTGCCTTTAGAAAGGGGGCAGCAGAGGATGAGATGGTTAGCTAGCATCACTGATTCAGTGGATGTGAGTTTGAGCAAACTCCAGCAGACAATGAAGAACAGGGGAGCCTGGCATGCTGCAGTCCATGGGGTCTCAAAGAGCCAGACAGGACTTAGCGAGTGAACAACACCAAAAAAAAAAAT
The DNA here is from genome assembly GCF_003369695.1 of Bos indicus x Bos taurus. Classification (NCBI taxonomy): domain Eukaryota; kingdom Metazoa; phylum Chordata; class Mammalia; order Artiodactyla; family Bovidae; genus Bos; species Bos indicus x Bos taurus. The sequence continues at coordinate 17,490,124 of NC_040093.1, forward strand.
ATTTTCTGGCCAGAGAAGTGTTCTATAACTTGAAATAATTCTTTTCTGTGTGACTACTATCAATTTGATACAGATTCATCTGTTTCTCTTTACCTTCAACTCTAAGGGCTGTTTCATCCCTTTCTGATTTAATTTCACTTTTAAACACATAAAATATCGACACGATGTAAAGCACTTAGTATAGTGCCCGACACAAAGTGTCCAGAAAAAGTTAGCTTCCACTGAAAACAATGTTTCATCTGGCTTAAAAGGCAAAACTATCCAAGAAGGTGCTCAGAGAAATCTCACCCCCAATCCCCCAACTCTCCTCCCTGTTCTCACCCTCAGCTCCCAAGAAGTAACCATTTTCCTTGTTTAAAAATTTTTCCCTTCCTGTATTTCTTTTTGAAAAATGAGCAAATATGCACACTTTTTTTTTCTCTTTTTAGAGGGATGTTTAGAAATATAAATCTAATCATGTTCTCCTCTGCTCAGACCCTCCAGTGGCTCCATCTCACTCAGGATAGAGGACAAAGTCCTCAGGCAGGAGACCCTTCAGTGCCTGAAACCCCTCCCCACACCACCTCTCTGCCCTGGCTCTGCCCCCTGGCTCCCCCAGCCCCGGCCAAGGGCTTCCTGGCTGCTCTCTGAGCACTGCATCCTCACACTCACTCTGCGCTCAGGCTGCCGCCTCCACCTCCAGGTGCCTCCTGCTCCCTCACTCCCCACCCTCCCGGCCCTCTCCAGGGGCTGTCATGCATGGATCCCACTAGACATGAACAGCTTCATTTGTCATGTTTTGCTACCTCCATGAGAATGAATCTAAGCCATTCTGTGCTGCTCACTGCCGTGCCCCAGGGCCTTGAACAGTGCAGAGTGGGCATTCAACTAATTTATGCAGAATAATGAATGAATGCTGTAGGATGTTTGAAAAGGCAAGGGAGGTGTTATATTAATTCCTTATTTCCTCTCTGGACTGGGCCTTTAATAACAACCTGGTAAGGCAGGAGTGGGCCCATTTGAGGAGCTGGCTGAGGCCCACTGCCCTGCTCACTCTGACCTCCTAGATGGCACTAGGGACCCAGAGAAGGCCTTACCTGTCAGATCCCCGAGCATCTCAGCCAGCAGCCAGCGATCGATGTGTTGATACGTGATGCCCACGACATGGCAGATAACTGCGGAAATTAGGGACAAAGACGAAGGGCCACTCTCAGAACCTGCTGCCACTCCCTCCCCTCAGGGAGCCCAAGCTCAGAGAGGAACTTACATTTTCGGACAGAGTCTTCAAAGCCGGTTATACCTTCCAGGAGGTCCATGTTTTCATCCAGGGCTTGCTGTGAGGGGAAAGACGATGTTCACAATAACGCTAATTGTCAGTAACGTCAAGGGGACCCCTCGGCAGTCCAGTGGTTAGGACTCGGCACTTTCATTGCCAAGGGCCTGGATTCAATCCCTGGTCAGGGAACTAAGATCTCACAAGCCATGTGGCCAAAGAAAAAAGTTATAAATAATGCCAAGAAGATTAACCCCGATAATAAAATAAGAGAAGCGAACACTCTAGCATTCACCCCACAGGTCAGCCCTTCTTCTGTATGCAACCTTATGATGTAACAATGCTGGTTTTTCTCCTATTTTAGAGATGGGGAAACCAAGGCTCAGAGCAGCTAAGAGATTTGCCCAAAATCACAGAGTGGGGTTTGCACCTGGCAAACCCCATCTGCCCATCACTTCCTCCCACTCACCCCCTCACTCCAACCACAGGGGCTCCTCACTGCCCCTCAGACATGCCAGACACTCAGCCACCTCAAGCCCTCAGCACTGGCTAGGGGTGGGAAATTCAGCTTTGGCCGCTTCTATTTTCCCATGAAATGACAAGAGAGGAGACAGATGAGGTACCTGCACTCAACCACCTCTTCTCGGATCTCACCTAATTCAGAGAAAAGGGCAACAGCCCTACCATGGCCCATGAGCCCACCCTCCCCAACCCCCTGGGAACTACCCATCACCTCCTCCCACTTACCACCTCACTCCAACCACAGGGGCTCCTCGCTGCCCCTCAGACTTGCCAGACATCCGCCCACCTCAAGGTCTCAGCGCTGGCTGTTTTGGGGTCTGGAACTCTCTTCCCCCATGGCTAGCACTCCCGCCTCCTTGAGGCCTCTGCTCAAATGTCACCCTCCTAGCAAGGGCTCCCCCAACATCAGGGAGGGAGCTGAGGAACTCACTAGGACCACGAGAGGGAGCGGCCAGCTCGGCAGGAGGAAGGTGGGAGAGCAGCTGTCCTGGAAGCCAAGAGACACTGGCCGGGCAGGTGAGCCGGGGCCTGAGAACTTCCCATGGGATCTAGCAATGGGGGTGTCACTGTGGGTCTCAACAAGAGCGCTTCGGTGGCCTGTGCCTGAGTCAGGCGTCAGAGGGCTGGCCACAAAAGCCTGAATGGCATGGGTTCATGTGAGCAGAGGGATAAGACGAGGCTGAACACAGGCAACCTGTCCTGGGGTGGGCTGACCCACAGCCCTGATTCGCCTGGGATGTGAGACTTTGTGCTTTAAGACCGGGAAAGCCCTGGGCAGACTGGGACAGCTGGGGTCCCAGCCAGGAGCAAGGCAGGAAGGGGAGCAGAGGGAGGGGGCGGTGGCAGAGCTGGTGGGGAGTGTGGAGGTGCAGGGGGAGTTCTTTTTTATGTTAGAACCCACTGCAGCGTGGACGTGCTGCATGGGGATGGAAATAGTGTGGAAAGGTCAAGTTTGCAGAGTGGGGAGAATGGCTGGTGTGACGCCACTGAGTGGGCGAGAGGGCAGGGGATCAGGGCACTGGAGGAGGAGGGACGGGTCACCCACTAGAGCAGAACAGGGCTTGGTCAGCTGCCAGATGTTGGGTCAGGGGTGGGAAGTTCAGCTCTGGCCACTTCTATTTTCACATGAAATGAGAAGCCAGGTCATAGGCTGAGGTGAGGAGTTGCGGAGAGCCATCCAGGAACAGGGGGAGGGAAGCACGGACCGGCTGTGGGTGGGCACTGACAGCTCCTCTCCAGCCTCCTGCAGCCCCACAGCCCCAGGTGAGGAGCGCACAGTTTGTGAAGGAGGAAGCAGAACAGAGGACAGGGGCTGCTGATCAGGCCGAAGAATGTCGGGTCGGAGGCCTCATGGGGGCGAGCTGGGAATCGAGGGGCGAGGAGGAAGTGGTCAGAGGCTGGAAATGTTTGACCTTCACGGGCAGATGAGGCAATTGCTGATGAAGACAAGTATAGGTCAGTAACTCCCAGACTTAGCCGGGTAGCAAAATCACCAGGGATAATTGCTTAAAATCACTAAGCTGAGACCGCACCCAGACTAATTATGTCAGATTTCATGAAGGCACAATTCAAGTATTAGTATCATATTTGTTGTTTCTTTTTTTTTTAAACTTCTTAGGGATTCAGTGTGCTGAGAACTGGTCTCATCTTGGATGTGAGGGGAGGGAGTGAGGGGCTCAGGGCCCAGGGAGAACAAGAAATCTGGAAACTGAGAAGTCAGGGTGATGGAAGGATCACAGAACTGCCCTTTCAAGCACCTAAGAATAAAGAGTGGCTGTAAGTTACATTCTTCAGAAAAATGAGCTGTCATGGAGTGTGGTGGGGTATGATAAGATAGGAGCTTCAGGACTGGGGGGCTGGGGGAGGAGATGGGTCTGGGAGTGGAGGTGAGAGCTAGGAGGCCATGTGGACTCCCCCTTGGGACACCAGGTCCAGTTAGGACAAGAAAGGGGGAACAGAATTCACTCTTTATTCAACTGTTATTATGTGGCCATATCCCATGGCATGCAGGATCTTAGTTCCCCAATCAGGGTTTGAACCCATTCCTGGTTCGGGTTCCACTGCAGTGAAAGCACAGAATCTTAAACACTGGACACCAGGGAAGTCCGTGGGGGGGAGAGTATTTAGAGGACAGAGGACTTTTGCTGAAAGAACAGGTGCTTGTCTGTGTGTGACAGAGTGAGAGAGAGAGAGAGAAAGCCTGAACTTTGTCAGCAGAGGAGAGGCCTGGGGTGTCCTGGCTCCAGGTGGGGATGAACATTCCATGCCATCCCACACGCAGAGTTCTGAACCCAGGGCCCACTGCCATGGAGGAAGCCAATAAATGTGTGTGGTCTTGACTTCCAGCAGCCTTTTCTGCACAGCCTAGTCACCACCCTACCCTGGGGCCCCAGGGAAGTTACCCAGAAGGCTTGGAAGTGGCAGGTCTCCAGCAGGTCTCCGAGGTACAAAATCTGCCGGATGGGCCGTTCTTCTTGCTGGGGGGAGGCGTTAAGGGCAAAAGGCCTTCCAGACAGAGGAGGCTGCTGCTGCGCCCAAGACTGCCCCGCCCACAACCGCCCCGCCCACCTCCTGCTCACCACAGCCTGTCATGGCAAACATGAGCAAGAACCTAAGGATCCACAGATGGGGACAACTCAACAGGGGCCGCCTCACACACTGAGATCGAGTCACCCCTTACAGAACTGACATGGAAAACGTGATGAGACACACCTCTAGCAAGATGAAAAAAGCAAGATGCAGAAAGACGTGTGTAACAGCCCGTCACCGGGTCGGGAGGAACGGGTGTATATAGACGTGCACACCCGCACTTCTGCATCCGTAGGCTATCGTGGAAAGGCAGAGGGCTGTAAACAACTGTGGCCTTCAGGGAGGGGAGCGGGTGGCCGTGGGCCGAGGAGGGAGGAAGCCTTGGTTTTTTCATGGTACACTTTGCTGTACTTTGAACAGTGGATCCTATGCGGTTTTTAAGCCATCAGAACAGACCTCTGGGGGAGGTGGACTGTCTGTCAGAAGGCAGGTGCCCCCGTGGACACACATGTCAGAGCAGGTTCAATGAGGAAGACATTTCTCAGCCCTGCCGCCAATGAGTAGGCCAGCTCAGTGGTATCTCACTCAACATCTCTTCACTGGAGAACAGTGCTGTACCAGACAGACACTGGCCAGTCCCTGGGGATAAGCAGAATGAAGGGAAGCCGACAAGCCAGCTCTTCGTGGCTCCGACCTTTGGCCTGGTGGTCTTTGCTCAGCTACGAAGCCTCATGGGAATCTTTCTAAAGCATGTTTCTCCCCCATCACTCTGCAGCCTTAATGCCTCTTCAGCTCCCCAGTGCTCTGAGTCTGACCAACTCTGTGGCTAAGCCGAACGTCCTCTACTGACTCTAACATGGCACTGAGCTCTTTTCTTCCTCTTTCCCTACACACGCTCCCCTCTGCCTGGATCACCCTTCCCCACGAATCACCCAATTCCTCATCTTGTATCTGCTCCCTCCTCCAGGAAGATTTCCTGGCTTCCAGGCAAGTTCAGGTGCCTCCTCTAGCCCCTCACACCGCAAGTCCTGACTACTCCAGAGAGGACGGGTCTCCCCCGCTAGACTGTGAGCTCTGTGACGGTACTGCCCCAGCCGCGGCCAGCCCGGAGCCAAGACCAGAGCAGGCAATCGGTGTCCATGTCCGAACTCAAGAGCACGCCCCTGTGACTCCGTCCCCCCGCTCCCCGTCCCCCAGTCCCAGCATGAAGCGGGAAGGATGCGTGGGCCTGGTCGATCATGCACTTGCACAGCGTGAAGTCGGTGTGGGGCAGGTTGGTGAGGGCCTTCAGCAGGATCTGGGCGGTGACCGTGGTCTGGAAGAAGGCCGGGTTGAACTGGTACCTGAGAAGGGAAACAGATGCAGTAGTAGTGCCATCTCCTTGTCCCTGGGCTTCACTGGGTACCAGGAAGGCTGCTCGCTGCTTCCGCCCGGAGTCTGGGAGCTGGACATGTCTGCGCTCTGATACCAACCACCCCACTGTCTGGCTGGGACTTTAAGCTCCCTGACCCCTACTTTCCTGCTCTGTAGATGGAGACAGTTAATCCTCACAACCACTCAGTAAGGCAGACAGTGTTAAGTGATTCACAAATGAGTACATAAGTAGCAGTGGTCAAGCCTCTGGAGCCAATTGCCTGGATTTAAACTTCACCGCTGAGTGGCCCTGGACTACTCTTTAAAAAAATACTTTATTTTTTGCTGTGCTGGGTCCTTGTGGCTGCGCGTGGACTTTCGCTAGTTGCAGACAGCAGGGGCTACTCTCTAGTTGCAGTATGCTGGCTTCTCTTGTTGGGCTTCCCTGGTGGCTCAGATGGTAAAGAATCCACCTGCAATGCGGGGGACCTGGGTTCAATCCCTGGGTTGGGAAGATCCCCTGGAGCAGGGCACGGCAACCCACTCCAGTGTTCTTGCCTGGAGAATCCCCATGGACAGGCTTCTCTTGTTGCAGAGCACAGGCTCTAAAGCTCTCAGGCTCAGTAGATGTGGCACACAGGCTTGGCTGCCCTGTGGTATGTGGGATCTTTCTGTACCCGGGATGGAACCTGTGTCCCCCTGCACTGCAAGGCAGATTCTTAACCACAGGACCACCAGGGAAGCCCCAGCATGGAGCATTTAAAATAAGTAGACTTCCCTGGTCTGGAAAGATCCCACGTGCCACAGGGCAGCTAAGCCTGTGCACCACAACTACTAAAGCCCATGCGCCCTACAGCCTGTGCTCCACAATAAGAGAAGCCACGGCAATGAGCAGCCTGTGCAGCTCACAAGCCCCCCACAACCAGAGAAAGTGCTGGCACAGCACTGAAGACCCAGCACAGCCAAAAATACAAATAATGAAGTAAGATTCTAAAAAATAATAAATGCTCTGTGCATCAGTTTCCTCTCTTGCAAGAGGTGAGAATAAACCACTGTATCGGGACTTCCCTGGTGGTTCGATGCTTAAGACTCTGTGCTTCCACTGCAGGGGGTTCAGGAAACTAAGATCTTGCGTGTCAGTGTGGTGCTACGACAAAAAAACCAAAACAAATTAAAAAACCCAACTGTATCTACCTCACAAACAAAACATAGCCTCAAAGTGAGTTAATACAAAGGTTACAGCACAGTAGGTACCACATGGGGAGTGCTCACTAGGCAGTGGTTATCACCACTAACAAGCTGAACAACCTCCCCAACACACCCACCGTCTCCATCTTACAGATGGCAAAATCGAGGTCACGAAAGCTCTAAACATTACAAAGCTGGTAGTTGGGCTTCCCTGGCGGCTCGGTGATAAAGAACCTGACTGCCAATGCAGGAGACACAGGTTCAATCCCTGGGTCAGGAAGATCCCCTGGAGAAGGAAATGGCAACCCACTCCAGTATTCTTGCCTGGAGAATCCCATGGACAAGAGGAGCCTGGCAGGCTACAGCTCTTGGGGTTGAAAAAGAGTTGGATGTGACTTAGTGACTAAAACAAGGAACAATAACGGTGTGTCCGTAAAGCATCTAGAAAGAAGAAACCAAATATCCACCGACAGAGTAACAGATAATTAGGACCTGGTTCCACATGGAACACTACACAGCAATGACAACCAACTGCAGCCACACAGGAAAAGCGTGGCGCTCACAACCCAGGGCTGAGTGCAAGCTGCCAGACGCAGAAGGGCTCCAGTCGTACGGCTACTCTTATGTTCGGTTCAAAGCAGGCAAATCTGAGCTAAGTGAATCAGGATGTGTATGTGTGTACATATGTCTGCAAGCGTATGGTAAATTCACACAAAGCCAGGCCATGAGAGCACAGGAGTGGTCACCAGGGTCAGGGTGGTTGGCACAAAACACACGGGGCAAAGGACAGGGGTGCTAGCAACACCCATTTGCAATTGGGATGCTGATTACACAGGTGTTTATAACTCCACGTTAAACCATAGATTTGCTTTCTGCAGCAGTCTGTTACGGAGAAGGCAATGGCACCCCACTCCAGTACTCTTGCCTGGGAACTCCCATGGATGGAGGAGCCTGGTAGGCTGCAGTCCATGGCGTCGCGAAGAGTCGGACACAACTGAGCGACTTCACTTTCACTTTTCACTTTCATGCACTGGAGAAGGAAATGGCAACCCACTCCAGTGTTCTTGCCTGGAGAGTCCCAGGGACGGGGGAGCCTGGTGGGCTGCTGTCTATGGGGTCGCACAGAGTTGGACACAACTGAAGCGACTTAGCAACAGCAGCAGCAGCCTGTTATGTGCGCCTTGTTATGATTTTTATTTATTTATTTTTTTACTTTTTGGTTGCACCTCAAGGCACGTGGAATCTTAGTTCCCCAACCAGGGATCTAACTCGTATCCCCTGCAGTGGAAGGCTGGAGTCCTAACTGCTGGACTGCAGCCCTGTAACTAAGTTTGCAAAAACCATCCCTCCTCCTGCCCCTACTTCCTGGCTCCTTAGTCTTGCACATTCTATCCACATTCTATCCAAAGTAGATAAAGAGGTCATACAATTCAATACCAAAAATCCCCCAAAACCCTGTCAGAAACTTCTGAATAGGCTTTTTTCCTCCAAAGAAGACACAGAGATGGCCAACAGGCACATGAGAAGATGCTCAACATCACTAAACATCAGGAAAATGCAAATCAGAATCACACACCTGATAAAATGGCTATCAACCAGAAGACAACAAATAACAAAACACCGGCAAGGATGCGGAGGAGAGAACGCTTGGTAGTGTCATGTCAACTGGCGCAGCCACCATGGAAAACAGTAGCGAGGTTCCCCGTAAAATTAAAACTAGAACTACCACATGATCCAGCAATTCCACTCCTGGGTATGCGTGTGTGTGTGTATATATATAAAGAAAACAAACACTAACTTGAAATGATACATGCACCCCAGTGTTCACAGGAGCACTATTTTCAGTAGCCAAGATCTGGAAGCAACCTAAGTGTCCATTGACAAATGAATGGATAAAGAAGATGTGGTACCTATAACACAGACACACAATGGAATATTATTCAGCCGTTTAAAAAAAAAAGGAAAAAGAATGAAAATTTGCCTTTTGCAACATGGATGGACCTGGAGAATACTATGCTTAGTGAAGTTAAGTCAGACAAGGAAAGGCGAACACCACATGTTTTCACTTACATGCAGAATCTAAAGAATAAAATGAAAGCAACAAAACAGAAACAGAGACCAAACTAGTGGTTGTAGATGGGAATGGGGTGGGGGAGAGGCAAGATAATGGAAAGGGATTAAGAGGTACAAAATATATATGAAATAAGTAAAATACAAAGTCACAACAAACAGCACAGAAGCTATAACCCCCATTATATAATAACTCTAAACGGAGTATAACCTATAAAAATACTCAAACACTATGTTGTACATATAAAACTAATATAACATTGTAAGTCAACTATACTCCAATTTTTAAAAAAGAGAGAGAAGTCACATCTTGCAGGTTACCTCTCACTCCCACCCCACCCAGTGCTGGGAGTGGCAGACTGCTGACAATGGGAACCGGGTGGGAATGGAGGCAGATACTCACAGTTTCAGGACAGCCAGGTTGGCTTCCAGATCATAGGCATTTTCTTTGGCCTGTGTCTCCACATAGCGCTCCAGGGTGGCCAGGTTCTCAGGGTTGTACCTAGAGGAGAAACAAGATCAGTGAGCAGAGACAAGAGCTGAGGCCAGTTACTCCATGGGGTGGGAGTAGCGGGGGGAATGTAGCCTGCTCCTCCTTCTCTTCCTTTCCTCCCTCCCTCTGTCACTGGCCACTTGCTTTATTCAAATATTGAATCAGCTCTATAACCTCTGATGAAACTTATCCATATCCCAGACCTAAGCCCCAGCTCTAAACCCCGGGCTGGGTTTAGAGCCATGGGTTTTTTTCTGAAAAATGCCTCCTCAATCTCTCAGCCAACCAGCCCTTGCGGCCTGTACATCTGGCCTCCTGGACATCTTTGATATCCACCCCTTCCTCCCATACCCAGACCCCACTCTGGTCCAGCCCATACTCTCCTGCCTAGTTTTCCCCATCCCAGCCCCCACCAATCTACCTGTGCTTCCCCCATCACCGCCTTGACCACTCCTGGCTATCACTGTCTACAGTCCAGTTTGTCTGAACTAGAAACTCCATGAAAGCATGGCCAGTGGCTGTCTTTGGTTATCTCTGGTCCGCACGAGTGCCCAGAATTCACAGTGTAGCTTTTAATAAACATGTGTTCGATGAATGAAATAGGCGGGGCGGAGGGGGGAGGCGAGACACAAAGAGGCACTAAGAGGCTCAGGGAGACTGAGGTGCAGAGAGAGAAAATTGAGGGGCTGAGAGAGGGTAAGTTAAGCAGAGAGGGCGGCCTTAAGGTATTAAAGCGGACTGAGAGGCAGGCAAGGCCACCTCCTGCCTTTAGGCCTATACAATACTGTTTTCTTAAACAACTGCTCTAAATTGACTGAAAAATCCCACCTCTGGGCAAGCCCAGGATGCTGACCACCTCTTGCTGACTCCAGAAAACGCTCTCCTCCACCCCTCTTGGACAGAAACGCTCCCTCCGACCGGGCTCAGACCTGTCGATCCCCTTGAGCAACTTGCCCACGTTCGCTCTCATCTGCTCAAACATCGCCATGACTGCTGCCGCCTCCCACACCAGGTTTATAGCCGAAGACCCTGCCGGCAAAGCGTCCTCGAGGACCGGAAGAGGAAGAGTTGGTGGAAACGGAAACTACGTAATTATTTTCTCTCCAGCCCCGGGGGCGGTGAATCGTGCTTTGGGTCTTGCGGCGGCTGCCACGCTTTCCGGCTGCCGCGTGACTTCTTCCCAGCCGGCGCAGTTAGCGCGTGCGCATACGCTCTACTCGAGCAGAAGCTACGGCGCGAGAAAAGACCTAGCCTAACCAAGTGCGCAGGCGCCTTCTCGCGGCGATGGGGCGGGACTAAGCTTTTCCCGGGCCTAGCGTATCCAGTTATAGTCCCAGGCGCGTGAGCGCGAACTTACCGGGAAGTAGACTGATCCGTGGCGGCGTGGACGCACGTTGCGATGCGCGCGGCTGTGAACTCAAAACTGCTGGGGTTCCATCAGTACAATTCTTTTGGTCCATGGGCATGTGCCGAAGAAGGTGCTCTCTGAGGTCCCCTTGGCCCCAGGCCTCGGCCCCTGAGGCAGGATCCTGAGCTTCGCAGGTCCCCCACGCTGGTCCCCCACACTTCACCCTAACGCCGAGGGTAGTGGCCCGCAAAGCTGTTGTGCTCAGCCCGGCAGGGGCGGACGGAGGCTCGTGGACCCCTCCAGATCACGCCCAATCCCCATAGGCTCCAGTTTTGCGGGTGAAGGCGAGCGCCCTGCATGTGTCCACAGCAGGCATGACTGCACATGCTTGTGTTATTATATGTATATGCTCTGGGTACATCCACATACGTGCACACGGGTATCCAGGTGTGTGCACGTCGACTGGCCTGCGCGCCACACAGGGAGTTACCACTAAGTGCCTGTATGTGTCCCTGTATGGGTGAACAATAATGTACGCTTCATGGTCATCCCAGTGTAGACCTGCCATCTCCAGGTTGTGGCCCAACACTCAGCATTCAGCAGAGATTCAAGTGTAGTTTTTAGCCGCTGCCCAGAACGGGGGAGGGGGAGGGCACCCTCCAGGTCACAGTGAAGATAGTTTGCATCTGGTTTACATGCAGCCCAGGTCCCCGGAGGTGGAGGGGGGGGTCCCCTGGGTCCCAAGGCAAGCTGCCCCTCACAGGCTGCCAGGGCCCAGGGGACAGGGGGTGGAGCCGCCGGCTGCACAGCTCTGTGCTGGGGCAGGAAGCGAGAGTGGGGAGGGGGGAGCCCACAGCCGGTGGAGGCAAGGCGGGTGCAGGGCGTGTGGGGAGGGAGGGAGGTGCCAGCATTCGGAGCCCTGAGGCCCTGCTGGCCCCTGGGCGCAGGCCCAGCTCCGGCCCCCAGGAATGGACCTCGTAGACCCTGACATCTTTAACAGGGACCCCCGGGACCACTATGACCTACTGCAGCGGCTGGGTGGCGGCACCTATGGGGAAGTTTTCAAGGTGAGGAACCCCCTCATTCTCCGACACCCTCAACCCTGTGACCTTGGGGGTGAGCCCCAAGAAGGGATAGGGATGCGAGAGGGTCCCAGTCCTCGGCTTGGGTTCAGGGATGCTGAGGAAGACCTCGGGCAAATGGAGCCTGCCTGACTGCCAACTTCCCCTTTACAAGGCTCGAGAGAAGGTGACAGGGGACCTGGTGGCACTGAAGATGGTGAAGATGGAGCCTGGTGAGGAGAGGACCCAGGCCCTCATTCCCCTGCCCCCACCTCCTGGGACCCTGGGATCTCCCCCATACTCCCTCTCTGCAGTAGCCTTTTCTCTTCTGCCCCTCCTTGCAGACGATGATGTTTCCACCCTTCAGAAGGAAATCCTCATCTTGAAAACTTGTCGGCACGCCAACATCGTGGCCTACCATGGGAGTTATCTCTGGTGATGAGCCGCAGACCTGCCCTGCCCCCCAGCCCAGCCCCCAGCTCCCATTCCTGACCAGGCCCCCCTCAACCTAACCTCTAATCCCGGACCTCCATTTTTAACTGAGGCCTCCTAACTTGATCCCCAGCCCGAAGTCCCACTTGTTTGACCAGAGCACCTCCAAATCTCATCTCCAATAAATAACTAGCATTTCTCACTAAATTGATCCCTTTGTGGTAATCAAATGTGAAACCAAGTCCCCCTAAAACTGATCATCGTTCTGACTTGCAGGTCCCCCAGTTTCACTTTCTGTTCCTTTAATATGAACCCCTAATTTCCCTGACCCTTGAATATCCCAGATGCCCCAGGAATGATCTCTGCCCCCCAGACCCGGCATCCTGGGCTCCTCTGTCCCCTTTGAACTTCCACAACCTGTGAAGTCTCTGCCCTGTCTCCTAGGTTAGCATGGGACAACAGAGAACGTCATGGTAGGAGCCCAGGGACCTGGGTTTGGTCCAGTTGACTCTAAATATATATTTTCTTCTCTGAGCCTCAGCCTCCCCATCTGTAAAATGGGATGATCTCACTCTGGTAGGCAATAGAGAGATGACAGCTCTTACATTCAAGTTCTTGTTGAACTAGGATAGGATGGACAGGGAGCCAGGAACTGTCCCAATAATGATTTATTACTGTTATTATTATTATTGCTCTTGAACTGTTGTAGGCTGCAGAAACTCTGGATCTGCATGGAATTCTGTGGGGCTGGTTCTCTCCAGGACATCTACCAAGGTGAGTGGCGGGGCGAGGAGATCCAGGCAGCCCTTGGCCCTCCAATCCACCTGTCCCGTCCCTCTACCCTTGCGTCTCCGGAGACTGTCTTTCTGGCCTATATTTCACACAGAACCCCTCCTCTGCACCAGGCCTGGCCCGGAAGATGCTGGGGAGACTGTGGTACCCAAGTGGGCCCTGAACCCTATATCCTTCAGGACCTGAGAGTCCAGCTCTGGTTTTTCTGCAATGATCCCCTTGACTTTCCCTGCCCCGTCTTCCCCCGTGCCTGCATTTTCTCACCGAGGTCTATTCATGCCTTTGAGTATCTCTGCGTTTCTAGCTCATCGTCAGTGCCCATCTGTTCATTTAATGAGTGAATGCATTTCTGATTCACTCAGCCTGCTTCTCACTGTCTTGGAGCACTGGAGGGTGGGGACGGGGTGGGCCTTGATCAGATTTCTGATGTGCACCTCTATCTTTGACCATCTCCCAGTCTCCCAGTCTCCGTCCAGCCCTAGACCTCAAATGTCAGGAAAGGAAGGACTTCATGAAGAAGTCCTCAGGGCGGGTGGGGGAAACTGAGGCCCACAGAGAGGAAGTGACTCACCCCACCAGCCCGTCAGACCGAGTCTCTGACCCCTTGAGTCTGCTGTCTCTCTCTGGTGTATTCGCCTCACCCCTTTGTGTCTCTCTTTCTCACTGTGTCTGTTTTCCCAGTTGGGGGTGTCTCTGGCCATGTCTGTCTTTCTCTGCCTCAGCTTGAGTCTGTTCCTGATTCTCTATGTCTCTTCCCATCTCTCTCTGCCCTTCCTCGTTCTACAGAGTGACATCACTCAGAGCTGTCCCATGCCCTCCACCTCCCTCCAAAGTGAAGCCCAAGTTTCTCAACACCGCCCATGAGTCTGGCCCCCACTGGCAATCCCAGGCTGGCGCTCTCAACCCTGCTCCACCCACTCCTCTGCTTTCCAGCCCCACCGGGGGCACTCCCCTGCTTCTGGGCCTTTGCACTTGCTTTTCCCTTTCCGAGTGGGACTGCTCCCCATCTCCACCCCCGCCGCCTTCTCAGGGTCACCTTCGCTGATCAACCTGTGTAAAATGTCATACTCCTTCCCACACATATTTCCCACACATATTTCCTGTTATCTTTTCTTGCTTAATTTTTCTTCTTACTATTTATTGGCGTCTCGTGTATCATGTATCTTACCTGTTTATCTTGTCTGCCATCCGTCTCCTGGGCTAGAATGTTCTTGCCATGGGGGCAGGGATCTCTGCCTCTTTTGTCCACAGCTGTATCCCTGTTGCCTGCCACAGTGGCTGGCACACAGTAGACATGCAGCAGATAATCACGTTGAATGAGTCTCTCTGGTTCCCTGCATCGCTGCCTCTCTCTGTTGCTGACTGCCTCTCTGCCTCCTCCTTCCACCTGTCCCATCCCAGTTCTCCCCTCCCTGCGTGGTACCCTCTCAGCTGGTGTGGGTGGTGGCCAGGGGTCTGGCCTGCACCCAATACAGTGCCTGGGTGACCTTTGCAGTGACAGGCTCCCTGTCAGAGCTCCAGATCAGCTACGTCTGCCGGGAAGTGCTCCAGGTAAGGGGATGCTCTCCGGGCTTGGGGTGGGGCAGGGCCCTGCTCCTGCCTCTGGACGCTCATAGCCCCCACTTCTGCCCTCCTCCCCAGGGACTGGCCTATCTGCACTCACAGAAGAAGATCCACCGGGACATCAAGGTGACCTAGGGGCAGAGAGATGGCCTTGGTGGGTGGGGGACCCGGGAGACAGGAGTCAGGAGGGTCAGGGTGTCGTGGGCCCAGGGAGTGTCAGCAGCATTAGACTTGGGGGTATCTCTGACAGCCTCGAATCCCTCCCTCTTCCCCAGGGAGCCAACATCCTCATCAACGATGCTGGGGAGGTCAGACTGGGTGAGTGTGGCTGGTGGGGATGGGGAGAGGGGCTGACTGAGGGCCTGAGGGGAGACTGAGGGGACAGGGGACCCCAGGTCACTATGTCTCTCCTTCTGTCTCCAGCTGACTTTGGTATCTCGGCCCAGATCGGGGCAACACTAGCTCGACGCCTCTCTTTCATTGGGACGCCCTACTGGTGAGGAATGCCTGGCTGGCAGCTAGGAGTGGTGTGGGGTGGCTTGGCTTTCACTAGCCCAGATCTCTGGGCATCTCTGTACTGGCTTTTTTGCCCACCTCTACCTTTCTCTGGACCGGACTTCCCTGGTGGCTTAGTTGGTAAACAGTCTATCTGCTCTTTGGGTCTTTTTGGAGTTTTCCGTTTACCTAGGTCTCTCTGAGCACCCTCCAGCCATTCCTCCCAGTGTTTATGTTGATTTTTATCCTGGTCTGTCTGTCTTTCCATATCTGTCCACGTTTGTCTCACTGTCTCTCTCTTAGTCTCCATCTTCCAGCCTGTCTCTATCTCTCTGCCTTTATCTCTCTCCATCTTTTTATTTTTTTAATATTTATTTGATTGTGCTGGGTCTTAGTTGCAGCATGTGGGATCTAGTTCCCTGACCAGGGATTGAACCCAGGCCCCCTGCGCTGGGAGCGTGGAGTCTCAGCCACTGGTCCACCAGGGAAGTCTTGATTTCTGTCTCTTTCCATCTTTATGTTTGCCTCTGCATCTGGCTCTCTCTATGCCTGCCCATTCTCCTCTTCTCCCCTTCCCCTTCCTGTGTCACTCCGTGGTTCTCTGAGGGTCTCTGCCCCTAGGATGGCTCCGGAAGTGGCGGCCGTGGCCCTGAAGGGGGGATACAACGAACTGTGTGATATCTGGTCCCTGGGCATCACAGCCATCGAATTAGCCGAGCTACAGCCACCACTCTTTGACGTGCATCCTCTCAGGTAGGCAGATGTGGCAGGTCCCCCTGGTCCCAGAGACCCCACTCAACTCTGACCCTGAACACCATCCCCCCAGCCTGTTTCTCCACCTCAAGACCCCCTAGAGGAGACCCCCCCTTACTCTGAGCCCAATCTGAGACCCTCAGGAGTCCCTCAACCCAGAAAGCCTTTTCTCCATCCCTCCACACTAGGGGCCCCAATTTAGGAAGCCCCATCTTGAGGCTCCCCCTGAGCCTGCTGGTGTCCCCTCAAAGGGGTACCCCATGCCTTGTGAAACGTACCCCTCATTCTTGTTCTGTCCCTCACTTTGCTCCCTGCCGACCTCAGTGCTATTAGGGGCCCCTGCAGCTGCGAGGTCTGGCCGCCACTGGAAGTCTAAGCCCCATGCTCTGTCCTTACTCTTCCAGGGTTCTCTTCCTCATGACCAAGAGTGGCTACCAGCCGCCCAGGCTAAAGGATAAAGGCAAATGGTAGGAGAGGGGCACGTGGAGGAGGGAGGGCGGGGCCGAGGGTGATGGTCAGATGGGAGGGCCTCTGGTCCCCTCACCCCAGAATTCACCTTCTTCCTCCCAAGGTCGGCTGCTTTCCACAACTTCGTCAAAGTCACCCTCACTAAGAGCCCCAAGAAGCGACCCAGTGCCACCAAGATGCTCACTGTAAGCCTCTCTCCCCTAGAAGCCTTCCCAAACTCACCCCTGGAATTCCCCAGGGCCTCTACAACGTTGATCATTTCATTTCATGGAACGCCCATTGCCCTTTCAAAGTCACTGGTCCCTCTGAATTCCCCAGGACCCTCGAGACTCTCCAAGCTGATTCCCAGGCCCCCTTTTTTGCTTTCTTTGTGCTGGGTCTTCACTGCTGCCTGTGGCCTTTCCTCTCTTCACCGCAGCGCACGGGCTTCTCACTGGGGTGCCTTCTCACTGTGGAGCAGGGGCTCTAGGGCACAAGGGCTCAGTAGTTGTGGCTCAAGGGCTCCGCTGCTCTGTGACTTGTGGGATCTTTCCATACCAGGGATAGAACCTGTGTCCCCTGCATTGGCAGGCAGATTCTCAACCCCTGGACCGCCAGCAAAGTTCCCTACACTGAGTTCTTAAATCTCACAAATTCCTAAGGGCCTCAGGACCCATTCCTGGGTGTGCTCCGGAATTCCAGGGGAACTCCAGTCCCCTCTGAGACACTTCTAGAGTTTTGCAAAATACCTCACATTCTTCTAATCTCTTCAGACACCTCAGAATCCCCCAGGTTGCTGCTCCCCAGAATTCCCTGCCTTCTTCCTGTGTTGGCAACTTCCCCCCAAGTTTCCTCTTAGACAAGTTCTCCAGCCCCATCCCAACCCCCTCCTTCCAGTCCCGCCCCCTATCTGCTGACACCCTCCTTCCCTCCTCCAGCATCAACTGGTGTCCCAGCCTGGGCTCAACAGGGGCCTGATCCTAGATCTTCTGGACAAACTGAGGAACCCCGGGAAGGGGGCCCCTGTGGGCGAGATTGAAGATGAAGACCCTGAGGTGAGGGACCAGCTTGCCTTTGCTCAGCCTGTTTCCCTGCCTGGAGCGCCCCCTTGCTGCCTCTCTCAGAAAAGAGCCAGGGAGGATGGGGTGGTGGCTTGGCACAGGGCTTTGGGGGCACATGGGTTATGGGAGGGCCCAGGACTCTGGGCTGGACCCACATGGTGGGGGGCTGCTGCTGGAGGACCTCGGGTCTGATGCAGCCGCCGCTCTGCCCAGCTCCCCCCGGCCATCCCTCGGCGGATCCGATCCACCCATCGGGCCAGCTCTCTGGGGATCCCAGATGCAGATTGCTGTCGTGAGTAGAGAATCTTTACGTTTCTGGACACCTGACTCTATAATCCAGGAGATGCCCCCTCATCAGATTGCCCTAGAGACCCTCATCACTTCCAAATAGACCCTCAGAGACCCCCATCACCATCTGACTCTGCAGGAGACCCCAGAGGGCCTCACCACCACCTGGTCTACAAAATGCCTCTGGAGACCCCCACCTCTCTGTCCTGCAAACAGACCTCATGAGGCTTCCCATAACCACCAGGACTCCCAGAGACCTCAGGAATCTTTGTTCCCTGATCCCCAAATGGAACCTAAAAGCAACCACTCTATACCCATTTTGAACCCCCACCTCCCTGATCTCCATTCCTGACCCCTAAATGCTGTATATGCTCAGCTGTGTCCGACTCTCTGTGACCCCGTGGACTAGCCCACCTGGATCCTCTGTCCATGGGATTCTCCAGGCAAGAATACTGGAGCAGGTTGCCATGCCCTCCTCCAGGGGATCTTCCCGACCCAGGGATCCAACCCACATCCCCTGCGATGGCAGGTGGATTCTTTATCACTGGTGCTACCTGGGAAGCCCCCAGATGAGACCCCTGTAAACAAGGATCCCTTCCCTATAGGGACAGCTCCAGTGCTAAGATCCTGACCCCAGAGCCCACCCCCACTTCTATTCTTTCTGTTCCTAAATCCTCGTCCCCAGCTCACTGTGTGACCCGCCCCCCCCCCCGCCCCAATCCCCCAGGGCGGCACATGGAGTTCAGGAAGCTCAGAGGCATGGAGTCCAGGCCCCCGGTGGACACGGTGAGATCCTCCCTGACTGCCCAGCCGCCCTCCTCTCCCCCTGGGCCACTGCTGACCCTTTACTATCCCACAGGCTCTCCTACAGCCCCCTGAAGACTTCAAGAGCGGCAGTCCTAGGTCAGGGACTCTCAGGGTGGGAGTGGGGCAGGGATATGCGTGGGGACCACCCGAGGCTCATGCCTGTTCCTTCTCAGGAGGAACCTATCAGAGTCCGATGATGACTATGACGACGTGGACATGTAAGAGCTCCACAGGCCCCCACCCAGCCCTTCCTTGCCTTCCTACAACCCATCTCCCTTCCCCCGATCCCAGCCTGAGCCCTGCTTCCCTTCAGTGCTGATCCTTGACCCCTGACCCCTGACCGGACCCTCAATATACCCACCTTCCTTCACCTCCAACCCCTGACTCCCCTTTCCTTCCTCTCCAATCCCAGCCAACTCAACCCTGGGTCCCCTGCTACCTTCCAGTCCCCAGCTCCTACCAGATGTTTCTCTCAACCCCAGGCCTCAACTGCTGCCCTAACCTTTAACCCCTGGGCCCCTCATTTTTCTTCATTTTCTCACCCACCCTCAGACCGAACCTTCCCCCATGTCAGGCCCTCAGCCCCAGACCCAACTTCAACCCCAGCAGTTGGCCCAGGCCCCCATCTCCCCCAGCCCCAGGCCTGTGTCAGCCTCACGGCCCACCTGTCCATTGCACACCTGTCGTCTGTAATAGATTCACGTGCACCACGTGAGAACCTGACCCCTGGGAGCACCGTATAGTCTGTGTTCCTAGTAGGGTGTGAAGTTGCAGAGACTTGATGCAGTCAGCACTTGATATCTAAGAGTTACTGGGACCATTATCATCATGGTCATCAGTCCTTTAGCCCTCAGCTCGAGCCCCAGATCGAGTCACCCTCTGACCTTCCTGAGCTCAGACCTCCAGCCCCAACCGTCCCCAGGCCTTTGTTGCCACACCTCCCGCCTGCTGACCCCATCTTTGTGTTCCAGCCCTGCCCCTGCAGAAGACACACCTCCTCCACTGCCCCCCAAGGTAAGGCCCTGGGACAGAGATGGGGGGCAGGGGGCCAGGAGGCCAGGGCCCATAGACACTGAGATACTAAGCTCTCTTGGGCTGGAGTCTGGGACACCAGGTCCTTTGAGATGTGAGAGACTGGGATGACTGGGATCTGGAAATGGCATCCCTGACCCTAGGGGTGGGACTCAGAATATTTAGCCCAATGGATGCTGGTCAGTAGCTGGTCTTTGGAAACCCTGCTGCACCCAACCCTTCCCCTTTAGTTGCTGGAGTATGTTGATTTGGGGGCATGGGTCAGAGAGGAAGGTTGGAGGGGTGGTTAGATATCACAGAGCCATGACCTAATGTCGGTTCTGGCAGAGGTGATTGGCAAGGTACCTTCTCTCTGAGTTGATCTAATGTATTCCCCACCCTCTTCCTCTCTCTCCAAAGCCCAAGTTCCGTTCTCCGTCGGATGAGGGTCCTGGGGGGACTGGGGATGATGGCCAGCTGAGCCCGGGGGTGCTGGTCCGGTGTGCCAGTGGGCCTCCCCCACGCACCCCCCATCTCGGGCCTCCCCCAGCCACCCGAAGCCCCCACCTCACTGCCCACTCAGGTAACAGGGCAGGCTGGGCTGGGAGGTGGGTGAAGGTGGGGGTTGGGCAGGGATCGGGGGGCTTTGGGGGCTGATTTTCCCCTCCCCATCTCAGAACCCTCACTCTGGAACCCAGCCCCTCGAGAGCCTGACCAGCCCCCACTGTTGCCCCCCAAGAAGGAAAAGATGAAGAGAAAGGTGAGGCCAGTGATGCTGAGGATTGATATCTCCGGATGCAGCTGGGGATGCCTGGTGGGAGTGGGGGGTGGGGCAGGGAAGACTAATGACAGGTGACATTAGTTGAGCAGAGCCTCTGTGCGAGACCCTGCTCTCGTGTCTTTGCGTGGTGTGTACCTGCACAGATAGAGATAGATACCGCAGTTGTTGCTGTTCAGTCACTAAGTCGTGTCCGACTCTTTGTGACCCCGTGGACTACAGCATGCCAGGCTGCCTTGTCCTTTGCTCTCTGCTGGAGTTTGCTCAAATTCATGTTCTGTGAGTCAGGGATGCCATCCTGCAGATACTGCAGAGACACATATTATCTGCCATTTCAAAATGGGGAAACTGAGGCACAGGGGGGTTAAACAGTTTCCAAGGTCATAAACCTTTGAGCAGGCAGAGGCGGGATTTGAACCTTGCCACTCTTGCTTCTGAGTCTTAACCACTATGCCTTCCTGTCCCCTCCCCCTTTTGCTGGATCTGCTGCTGCCCCATCCCCCCATGGCCCACCCAGGGATGTGCCCTTCTCGTCAAGTTGTTCAATGGCTGTCCCCTCCGGATCCACAGCACGGCGGCCTGGACACACCCCTCCACCAAGGGTGAGTACTCAGGAGGGCCACGGGAGAATGTGGCAGGGTTGGGGAGGACCCTTAGTGGAAGGCAGAAAGTCAGGGAGAGGGGAAGTGTCTTAATACAGTAGGGAGTGGCAGAGTGGAGGCAGGGGCAGAGACAGGAGTTACAGCTGGGGTTTAGGGATCAAAGCTGGGTAAACTGAAGCAGAGTTTGAGAGTGAAGATTAGGGAAATTAGTTTGGAAGTCAAGAGTGTCAGACATGGAATTTCCCTGAAGGTCTAGTGGTTAAGACTCTGAGCTTCCACTGTAGGGGGGCACAGGTTTGATCCCTGGCTGGGGAACTAAGATCCCACATGCTGCACAGTGTGGCCACAAAAAAATAGATAAATAAAATAGGAATTTTAAAAAGAGTGTCAGATAAACCAGAAAGGTCAGAGTTCAGTGTATAAGATCTGGGACAGTTGGACCCCATTAACCTCAGTTGCCCCAGAGAAGGAAATGGCAACCCACTGCAGTATGCTTGCCTGGAAAATCCCATGGTCAGAGGAGCCTGGTGAGCTACAGTCCATGAGGTCTCAAAGAGTCAGACACAACTGCGTGTGCACACACACACACACACACGCACACACACAGCCTCAGTTGGAGGTTAATGGTAGAGAGACTGGGATCAGCAATTTGGGGTCAGGAGTTTTAGGGATTAGAATGTAGCAGAAAGGGACAGAGTTTAGGGATCACAGTCAGTGAGGGGTAAATGTTAAGCAAACAGTATTAGAGCTTGTGGGGTCACGCTGGACACAAAGAGCCACATGTAAGGGTATTTGAATTTGAGCATCAGTGTTGAGATAGGATTAGCATTCAGGGACCAGAACTGGGGAGAAAAACAGATAGAATTGAGAGGGCTACTGGGGAAGACATGTCTGATGTTGGGGTCAGAATTGAGGGGACAGATGGTCAGGTTTGCAGGTCAGAGATGGGAGAACCACCAGAACAGGGGAAGTCAGAGGCTGGTGAGAATGAGACCAGCTCAAGGGAACTGGTCAGGGTTTGAGTTCAGATTTGTGAAAACAAAGGCTGGAAATGTCAGTGTGGTGGGGGAGAGTAGAGAATCGAAGGAACAGCATCAGTGTTTGGGGTCATATGGGGTCTGGGAGGGCCCATGTGATGAAGCAGGTCCCAGCATCATCATGTCTGCCCCCTAGACCAGCACCTGCTCCTGGGGGCTGAGGAAGGCATTTTTATCCTGAACCGAAATGACCAGGAGGCTACGCTGGAAATGGTGAGGGGCAGTCCCTGGGGTGGGTCAAGGGCGGCCGAGGGTGGGGGCTGGAGTTGGGGTTGCTGGGGTCTTACAGGAGCCATCTCCCCCTTGCCCTGCAGCTTTTTTCTGGCCGGACTACCTGGGTGTACTCCATCAACAATGTCCTCATGTCTCTCTCAGGTCTGGCTGTGGCTTGGGTGGGAGGGCTGGGGGTCAGAACTTAAGGGGTCAAAGGTCAGGAGGTTGGGAAATAGGTGGGCACAGAGAAAACAATTAGGCTCCCCCTGCGCAGAGACTACAGTTCAAATTCCAGCCACCTTTTCACTGTGGGACTTGGGGCAAGACACTTCTTCCTAGGCCTCTGTTTCCCCATCTTTAAAATGGGGCTCACAATAGTGCCCACCTCTCAAGTCAGTTTTGAGGTAATTTTCACAAGAAGTCAGTCTTTACCTTTCTTTGACAATACTTGGTCCATGCTTTACTAAAATGGAGTGAGCAGGTTGTGGATTAAAATTTTGTGTCATTGTTCTATAAACACTTTGTGTAAAAGAATTTCTAATTTATGAGACCCTGAGCCAAATAGAATGAGTGAGCTCATTCATATCACATCTGTGATGACAAACTTTTGCAGAATTTCTAGATGTTCCTTCTTGAACTTTGTAATATGTGTAACTTCATCTGATTGTTAAGTGTCTGTCATTTCTCATGTGGCCACAAGTACTATGAGGGTAGGGAACATATTTATTTTACTCACCATTGTTCACCAGAGCCAAGCACAGTGCCTGGCCTATAGTGGACATTTAAAATATGTTGCACCGGCACTTCCTGGTGGTCCAGTGTTTAAGCCTCCACACTTCCACAGCAGTGCGCATGGGTTCAATCCCTGGTCAGGGAACTAAGATCCCACATGCCATGGGGCACAGCCAAAAAAATTTTTTTAAACATGTTGCATGAAAAAATGAATAAATAAAGGTGCTTGAGACTTGAAGACTTGGGCATTTAAAAGGGACGGGGCCAAGTGATGGGCTGAGAGAAGGGTGGGAGTGTGCAGTAGCCTATAACTGCCTGCTTTCCCTATGTACACACACACTGCAGGAAAGACCCCCTACCTGTATTCTCATAGCATCCTGGGCCTGCTGGAACGGAAAGAGGGCAGAACAGGAAGCCCCATCGCTCACATTAGCCCCCACCGGCTACTTGCAAGGTACCAGCCCCTAGTGGTACCACTGACCCCTCTAATGCCCCATTCCTGCTGTCCCTCGCCCCCATTCATGCCTACCTTCTGCCACAGGAAGAACATAGTCTCCACTAAGATCCCGGACACCAAAGGCTGCCGGGCGTGCTGTGTGGGTGAGAACCCAGGGGTGGGCAGACAGGGGGCAGGACCAAGGGTGGGACTTGGACTCCTCTCCACGGGAGAGGGTTGCAGAGTTAAGGCAGGGTGAGTAGAGCCTGGGGAGAGGTGTGTGGCCTTTGGGGGCGAGGGGTCGCGGGAGAGACCATTGACCACTACTTACCCGCCTCCACAGCGGAGGGCACCAGCTCCGGAGGCCCGTTCCTGTGCGGGGCTTTGGAGACATCCGTGGTCCTGCTTCAGTGGTACCAGCCCATGAACAAGTTCCTGCTGGTCCGGGTAGGGAGCCTGGAGACGCTAGGGGCTTTGTCAGTTTGGGTGGCTGGGGCCGTCCACTCTACGCTTCTGCCGCGAGCTCCGCGAACCTGGGCTTCCACCTGAGGCCTCCCACAATCTCCCCAAGGCTCCGCCCACCTGGAGGCTTCTCCCCTGAAGTCTTTCTGATCCTTAAGCTCCGGCCCTCACTCCACCCGTCACTTTCTAAGCCTTTTGAGGCCTCACCCCCCTGAAGTTTCTAGATGGTGCTTCCCAAAACTGAGGGCTCAAGAAATACTTGGTGGGGAGGGGAAATACTTCGGAAGCCCCAAGCCCACTGTCCTCCAAGACCCCGCCCCTCAGGCCCCGCCCCGTCCTCCTCTGAGCCCGCCCCTCCCTGCGTGGCCCGCAGCAGGTGCTGTTCCCGCTCCCTACGCCTCTGCCTGTGTTTGCACTGCTGACCGGGCCAGGCTCCGAGCTGCCCTCAGTGTGCATCGGCGTGAGCCCCGGAAGGCCGGCGAAGTCGGTGCTCTTCCACACCGTGCGCTTCGGTGCGCTCTCCTGCTGGCTGGGCGAGATGAGCACGGGTGAGTCGGGCAGGCTCTGGGACGGGTGAGGCTTATCAGTTGGGTTGGGTTGGGTCTGAGTGGCTGGGCGGTGCTTAGCCTGAGGCGTAACTGGGAAAGGGGATGAACCGAGAGCGGGGCGGGAGAACGTTGGGTATATATAATTAGTGAGATTGATGATGGGGAGTGGGGAATTCTGTGAGGGGCGCGGTTTAGCCCGATTGCTTGGGAATGGAGAGGGGGGCCTAGCGGAGGAAGGCGTAATGCGGGGAAATTGGTCCCTAAACCCGGATCTCTCAAGCAGAGCACAAGGGACCAGTACAGGTGACCCAGGTCGAGGAAGACAAGGTGATGGTGTTGATGGACGGTAAGAACTTTCCTTCCTCCCTTGCCTCCACTGTTCCTAGGTACCGACCCCCAGGCCCCGCACCTCTCAGAAACTCTGAGCGCCTCCAGTCCTTACTCGTCCTGCTTTGCTTCTTACACTGAACGTATTGTCCGGTCCCTCGATAACCTTCTCAAGCCCGCTTACTGCTCTTAAAGTACCTTCTCTACCTCCTTCTAGGGTCCCTGAAGCTGGTAACCCCAGAGGGGGCCCCGGTCCGGGGGCTTCGAACTCCAGAGATCCCCATGACTGAAGCAGTGGAGGCCGTGGGTATGTGCCGGAATGATAATTCCGGGGTCCGGGGTCCAGGTTGGAGGCTTAAGTGAAACCCAAGGGTAACAGGCACTGCTTTCCTCCCAGCTATGGTCGGGGGTCGGCTCCAGGCCTTCTGGAAGCATGGAGTGCAGGTGTGGGCTCTAGGCTCGGACCAGGTAAGCTCCTCCCTCCTAGCACCCGCAAGCCCCTCCCACGTCAGTCATCTCACTCATCAGATCGATTGGGAAAACAAACTCAGCGTGTAAAGTCCCTGGAGGTGACACTTCCTCTAGGCTCAGTTCAGACAGGTCCCCTTCTCTGCTCCAGTGTCTCTTGGGACCAGAGCTCATCCAGGGTCACTGTGTGACTTTGCATCTTTCTGAGCCTCCCTCAGGCTCCCAACTGTAAAATGGGGTCACAGATAGAGACAAGTGGGTTAAGAGCACGGACCAGACTGCCTGGGTTGGAATCCAGCTGAATGATTTTAGGCAAATGACTTAATCTTTCTGTGCCTCACTTTTCTCATCTGGAAAATGGAGTGAAAATGATGCTTAATTCACAGAACACCATGTGTCAGGCTCTGCCCTTACACTTTTGTATTCTTAATCTTCGGGATCACCTGTCAGGTAGGTATTATGATTTCAAAGGTTAGTGCTCTGAGGTGCAGAGAGGTTAAGTATCTTGCCTGAGGTCACACAGTTGATGAATGGTGTTAGCAGCAAAGATTATTTCTGGACCTGAGGAGTTCAGAGACCTTGCCCCTTACTCTCTTTAAGGGAGAGGGGAGGAGTCTTCTAGACACTGATACAGCACCTTTTCCCCCAGCTGCTGCAGGAGCTCAGAGACCCCACCCTCACCTTCCGTCTGCTTGGCTCCCCCAGGTATGAACTTGGGGAAGAGAACAGAGGACCAGGGAGGGGGGGTGCTTTGGAGGTAAAGAGGGTATCTTGAGGTGTCCCCAGCCCTCTGTATCTTTGGCCTGGACATCCTCTCGCCTGGTCTCCCTGCTTCTGTCTCTGTCCCCTATAGTCTATTCCCCACAGAGCAGCCAAGGTGGGATTTTCTTTTGTTAAAACTTTTTAGATTAATTATTTTTGGCTGTGCTTTGGCTGTGTTGTGGCTCCCGGGCTCTAGAGCACAGGCTCAGTAGTTGTGGTGCACGGGCTTAGTTGCCTCATGGTGCGTGGGATCTTCCCAGATCAGGGACTGGATCCGTGTCTCCCACATTGGCAGGCAGGTTCTTCACCACTGAGCCACCAGGGAAGCCCGAAGGTGGAATTTTCATTCTTTTTTAACTTTTTATTGATATGTTGATGCAAATTTAGACTCAGAGAAGTTGCCAAAATAAATTTAAGAATTCTGTATCCCCTTCACCCAGATTCCCTGTATATTATTTTTAACCACATTTGCTTTATTCTTGCCTTGGATATATGTGTAATTTTTTTCTTTTGGCACATGAATTGCAAGCATGATGCTAGTTTACCCCAAAATACTTCAGTGTATGTTTCCTAAATCAAGGCAAGGACATACTCTTACAAACCACAATACAGCTGTCAAAATCAAGAAAAGAGCACCGAGATAGCACTATCTTCTAATTTCACACACCCACTCAAGTCTCACCAGTTTTTCCAATGATGCTCTTTGTAACCAAAAAATAATACTTTTTTTTTTTTTTTTTTGGTCCATGATATCATCCAGGATTATAGGCTGCATTTTGGGGTCATGTTTCTTTAGTCTTGTGCCCGGAACATTCTTCAGACTTTCTGTGCTTTTCGTGACCTTGACACTTCTGAAGAGCACAGGAAATTTGTTTTTCAGAATGTCCCTTAGTTGGGTTTGAGGTTTCCAGGTTACACGTTTGGGGCAGGAATACCACAGAAGTGATGGGGTGTCCTTCTCACTGCATCGGATCAGGAAGTGTGTGTCAGTTTGTCCCGCTACTGGTGAGGTTATCTGTGGTCGGTCACTTGGTTAAAATGGAATGAGCCAGTTTTCTTGACTATAATGCTACTCTTCTTTCCTCTGTATAAATAAGTATCCTTTTGGGTAATTTCTTGAAACAATGTAAAACTATTGTTTCACCTAATTTTACCATGACTTGATGATTTTTGCCTGAGCCTATTAAATGGTGAGTTTCCTATTTCTATCATTGTTTCTACATTTATAAGTCAGCATTCTACTGTAGGAAAGAGCTGTCCCTTCTCCACCATGTATGTGTGTATATATATTTGTATGTATGTGTGTATATATGACTGTGTGTGTGTGTGTATTTCAGCATAGTCTCAAGGGTTTTTAGTTTATTCTTTTTTAAAAAAGGATCCTCCACTTTATTTTTCTTTAAAGATTTATTGTTTATTTTTGGCTGCGGTGGGTCTTTGTTGTTACACACAGACTTTTCTCTAGTTGCCGAGAGCGGGGGCCACCCTTCTTCGTTGCAGCGTGTGGGCTTCTCACTGTCGTGGCTTCTCTTATTGTGGAGCACAGGCTCTGGTAGCTGTGGCTCATGGGCTTAGCTGCTCTGTGGGAAGTGGGATTTTCCTGGGCCAGGGATCAAACTGGTGTCCCTTGTATTGCAAAGCAGATTCTTAACTGCTGGACCACCAGGAGAGCTGGTTTTCATTTTATTCTATGGGTTATAACCTATTACTATCATTATCTGTTTTGAGGCACAAATACTCACAGATTTAGCCAGTGAGAGCTTCTTCAAGGATCTCTCTGATCTTTCAATATGTCAGAGGGGCCTTTTAAAATCCAGATCTGATTGTGTCACTCTCCACCTGGTTAAAAGCTTCCTGTGGCCTCAAGATAAATATCCCAATCCTGGTCACAGCCCACAAACCACGACTTGTGCAGTCAAGCCCTCTCCCATGTGAGTCCTTTGCCCAGGCTGTTGTCTCTGCCCAGAACACTCGTCCCTGCCCTTTCACCAGGTTCCCTCCTGAGCTTCTTTCAGGCTCCACCATCCATTCTTTAGGGACACCTTGGCTGACCCCTCGAGCTGGGTTTCCCTGCTGTGTGCCTCATGCTTCTTTGTACTTATCGAATTCACTGGTTCATGTTGGTCTCCTGAGGGCAGGGGCCGTGTCTGCTCATCCACTGCTCTACCCAG
Organism: Bos indicus x Bos taurus; assembly: GCF_003369695.1. NCBI lineage: Eukaryota > Metazoa > Chordata > Mammalia > Artiodactyla > Bovidae > Bos > Bos indicus x Bos taurus. The sequence goes on from NC_040093.1 coordinate 17,518,125, forward strand.
CACTATGCTGGCACAAACTCTATCGACTTCTCTGCAAATGAGTGAATGAACAAATGAGTGAATCAACTGACTTCTCTTTTCCTTCCCCAGGCCTGTGGTGGTGGAGACGCGCCCAGCAGACGATCCCACTGCCCCCAGCAATCTCTACATCCAGGAATGAGTCCCCGAGGGGGTGTTAGGAACCAGTCTCGACACCTCCCTCCCCAACGGACACATACTCCTGATCCTGGCATGCCCCTGTCTCCCAATAAACATGACTTCAGTCTCTGCTTTCATCTTGGTTTTGGGGTTGGGGGGAGGAGAGGAGAGCAGAATTCCTGGATGCCCCCCCCATCAGCAATCCAATACAAAGATGTCAGGGGTGTAGCACAGACTTTATTTGTCAGTACATGGTCACCCCTCCCCCAGCTGCCTTGTGGGGAGGGGTTTGAGGGCTACGGGGTTTGCTGTGAGAATAAGGCACTTGAGGTGGGGGGTGAAGGGCCAGCTGGGGGTGTCTCAGCTAAGCTGGTCCTCATACTGCTTGCGGAAACAATCGCCAGCCGGGAAGAAATCCCAACATCTCTCTTGGTACATCTTCCAGACGTAAGACTCCTAGCCGTGGGGGATGGGGAAGAGTTAGTTGGTCACATCTTCAAATGCTTCGTATTGACATGAGCTTTTCACTGCCACCTGCTGCCTGACCTTATATTAAAATTCACCATGTCCCTGCCCATTGTCCTTCCAATTACACACCCTTACCTGGCCCGTGTGTTCTGTCTCGTCCTTGTTTATCAGATACATCAGGAAAAACCTGGGGATGGGAGGCAGCAGTAGACAGGTCACGATTTCCCTTACTTTCTCCTGATTAGCTGGCTGGGAGTCCACACACATGGACACCGCACCCTCTCCCCAGACTAGTCAATAGTATCTCCCTCCCCTCCCCGCTGTTGGTGGCCACGCCCCACCCTCCTGTTTGGCCAATGGGCCCACACTCACATGTAATTGGCCAGGTTGTGTTCCTCCAGTGTGTGAGTCTCGAACCCATGCGGTGTCGTATCAAAGTAATCACTGCCGATACCGCAGATGAAGCACTTGGTCTGTGCATGGCAGGAGACATCAGAATCAAGGTCCATTCAACCCCCTAGGGTCCTGTAATCCCTCAGGGTCGCCCCCCAGACATGACCTACCTCCATATCTTCCTTCACTTGCTCTTGTTGGTCTCGGAGCTCGCCAAAAGCGTCAATGATCAGACCTGGGGGGTTGGGGGGAGTTGCAGGGTGCATGTCAGTGTCTAACTTCTCACCTAATTCAGGCTTTCCCCTCTTCTAGCTATCTGCCTTTGAGTCGTGTACTCCATCTCTCTAATCTCACCCCACTTACTAAAAATAATACCTAGTGTTTACTGAGCACTTACCATGAGCCAGATACTTACCACCTATGAATTAACGTAATTCTGGCAACTCTATGTGGCTAGTATAATTAATATCCTCATCTTATAGATGGAAAAACTGAGTCTCAGAGAGGTCACTTGCCTGAAGTCTCACAGTAGAGGGAGGTAGAGCCAGGACATGAATCCAGGCTGACCAGATCCTGGATTTGTATGCTAAAGAGCTAGCCTGCCTCTGGACACAGCCCCCACTCCCAAGACCCTGATGAGTACTGACCCTGGATAATGGCCAACAGGATGACGATGACGAAGAAAAAGAAGGTGATGTCGAAGACCACCCGGTACAGCTCGTATTCATCGCCTGCTGGGTCCTCTATCTCGTCCCCAATGCCCCCACCAGCTCGGACACCCACGTACATGTGGAAGAGGTAACACTGCAGGGGCAGGGTGAGAAACACGAGTCGCAGGTTCAGTCTTTGACATTCACTGAGAACCTACAGGGCGCCGGATTGGCGGAGCAGGGCGCACACGGCAATGACTGAGACAGCCCTGAACGCTGCTCTTACAGGGCTCACAAGCTTGGCATCAGATAGTGACAGCCCAGAAATGATCAGGGTTGTGATAGGGAGGGCTCAGAGCCAGGAAAGCACAGTGTAATCATGGGCAAGATGGGGGAAGCACAGGAAACGTTGAAGTTTTGAAAGCCTGACCCCGCCTGGGTGATAGGGTAAGGCTTCCTAGAAGAGAGGACATGTGTGAACTGGAAACGTGAAGAAAATGTTAGGTGGGAGAGAGAGTTCCAGGCAGAGAAAACCACATGTGTTTCGTCACCCCTGGGGAGGAAAGAATACATCTTGCTCCTGTGAGGAACTGAAAAGAGGTTCAGTGAGGCTGGAAACAGAGTTCCTGTGAGCAAGAGCAAGGAGAGAAATGAGGGCCAGCTAATGGTCCCGGAGGGCTTCCTGTAAGAGGCAGCATTTAAGTTGAAGATGAGGCATCAAGTGAATAGGCATGTGTACGTAGGGCCAGGGAGAGGGCGGGTGGAGAGACTGTCAGATGCAAAGGGCTTGGGTTGGGAGGAAACACATGATTTTAGGGGAACTGAGGGAGGCCCAGGCAGCCAGAGAGCAAAAGGCAAGGACTGTGGTTAGACTCAGGCCAGGCTAGTTTTCCCCTGGCTTTGTACACCATGAAGGCACTGGGGAACCACAAGAAGGTTCTGAGCAGAGGGAAGGACATGGTCTGCCTGAGACTTGGGAAAGACCTTACAATTTTTTTTTTCTGTGTCTCAGGAAGTGAGAGAACCCAGTGGCCTTGGGTAAGAGCTAAGACCAGTGACTGGTGGGAACAAGGCTGAGTGACAAGACCAAGTCTGGTGGGGCCTCAAATATCAGACTGAGGAGCCAGATGGGTCCCGTGAGCATAGTGCCAGATTACAGGCCGTTCTGAGATAAAGCACTGGAGTGATTCTTTCAACTGTGACCCCTGCCTATAGTAGGTTAAACTCAATTTGGGTGATGACCACCACTTATTAGAATAGAAGAGAAAATAGAAACACGCACGGCATAAAACTTTTCCTGATAGATAATGATGATAGTAGCTCACGTCTATGGAATCCTTAATACCTGTCAAGCACTATTCTAAGCTTTTAAGTCTTTGATGGTCAGGGAGCATCGTATGTGCTCAGTTATGTCCAACTCTTTGCGACCCCATGGACTGTAGCCCACCAGGCTTCTCTGCCCATGGGATTTCCCAGGCAAGAATACTGGAGTGGGTTGCCATTTCCTTCTCCAGGGGATCTTCCCAGCTCAGGGATCGAACCCATCTCTCCTGCATTGGCAGGTGGGTTCTTTACCGCTGAGCTACCAGGGAGCATCACTGAGTCCTAAAAGCAACCCTGGGATATAGGCTCTATTATTATGCAATCATTCCACAGGTGAGGACACCAGAGCATGGGGAGGTTGAGCTGTCAACCCCAAATCACATGGCTTGTAAGTCAGGCACTGTGCTTGAGCACCTTTCCAATAATAATACCTTGAAAAGCTCAAATATTACAACAGTGGCTACCATTCATTGAGGCAGCGTTCCAAGTACCTCACAAGGGTCAGATCACTTAACCCCGGAAATAAGTCTGCAAGGTAGGGTCTATTACTTTTTTTTTTTTTTAATTTGGTTGCACTCTCTGGCATGTGGGATCTTAGCTCCCTGACCAGGAATTGAACCCACGCCCACTACCTTGGAAGGGGGAGTCAACCACTGGACAGCCCAGGAAGTCCCAAGGTAGGTCCTACTACTAACCCCCTTTACAGATGGGAAAACTAAGGGTCAGGGATGGCTGGTAACAGGTCCAAGAGCGTGGGGGGTGGGGCTCACTGTCATCATGTCGTCACACTTCATGTCAGGTTCATCCTCGTCCTCGCTCTTGTTGTAGAACTTGCGGAAGAAGTTGAAGGCCACCACGGTGTACAGGTAGACCACCACTGCCAGGAGGCCCACGGTCATCACCAGCTGGGGGCGGGCAGGGGGCGGGTCAGCTCCATGCTCGGCTTGCCGCTCCCCCATGCCCACCTTCTCTATTGTTGCCCCACTTCAGCCCAGATGGCCCTCCTGCCGGGGTCTCACGACCCACATCCACCCTGGCTCAGCCGGCCCAGCCTTGTCCCTCCTCACCCAACCCTGCGCCCTCCTCATCCGAGCTGCCCAGCCTTCACCCTCCATCCCTCCTAAGGGACAGCTAAGGTGGCCCCTGCCAGGTTCACTCCACTCGGGCAGATCCCTCCACACCTGCTTCCCATTGTGGGTGACGGAGGAGAGGATAGTGCGCAGCGTCTTGACCCCCATGGCGATGTCCAGGAGGTGGGCGGCAAAGAAGAAGTTGTTGTAGTGCCCGAGGAGGGACATCACCATGTACCAGCCCAGGTACAGGAAAGACTGTGGGCACACAAACCAGGGGTCAGCGGGCATACATGAGGGTCAAGGAGCTCTCTGGAGGCCCAGGACCATTCAAGAGCATCGGGAGTGCTCTGGTGGTCAGGGTGCCATCTCTGGCTAGGGATTATTTGAAGGATCAGGAACACTCTAGAACAATGGCGCACTCGGTGTGGGAAGCCATTCTTCGAGGAGCTGGGGAACCCTCGGCAGAAGAATGTAGTCTGGGAATATAAGAGTGTTCTGGGTCTTCCGTGGAGGTCTAGTGGCTAAGAATATGCTTGCCAATGCAGGGGATGCAGGTTTGATCCCTGGTCTAGGAAGATTCCACATTCTGTGGGGGCAGCTAAGCTTGTCCACCACAACTACTGAGCCCACGGGCTGCAAACTACCTGCAACTGGAGAGCAGTACCCCAACTCGCCACAGCTAGAGAAAGCCTGTGTGCAGCAGCAAAGACCCAGTGCAGCCAAATTAATGATTAAATATAAAAGAAAATGAATTAAGGAAAACAAAACAAAGAGTGTGTGGAGGGTAAGGAGCCTTAGGCAGGACTGAGGGTGCCCTAGGATCAGATGTGCGCAGAGCTCAGGAGTGGGTCCCTGGTCAGGGATACCTGGGGGTGGAGCCCCCAACCCTCCTAGCGCCCTTCACCTGCAGGCCCCTCCCCCACCTACGGGGCCCTCCTCACATTGTCTGTGAAGATGACCCCGAACTTCCAGATCTGGTACTTCACATCGATGGACATAAGCCTGTAGGGCAGAGAAAACAAGGATGGCCAGATGCTGGAGAGTCAGACCACGGCCACCTGCCCCAGGCCTGGGGGTGGGGGCGGTCCTCCCTGGCTCACCAGGTGAGCAGCCCTGGCGGTGGTTCAGGTTTGCGCTCGTTGTGGGCTGTGATCTCCAGCGTGGCCAGATCCATGCCCAGCAGCTCGGCGATCCGCTCCCGCCCATAGATGTCCCCGTGCTTGTCCAAGACCTGCATGGGGAGCATGGAGCTGTGCAGACATGACTGGAGTGGGGAAGGTGGTGGTCTGCTCTGTCGGGGGGAGGTCTGGGGACATTCTGAACTTTGTGTGAGAGATTGGGGGTGCATTTTTCTGGGGAGAAGGGCCAGAGCTTTCTTCAGATCCTCAGGGGTAGGGTCCAAAAGTAATAAAGCGCCCCCCAGCAGTTAGCTCATTAGCCAAATTAATTGGGATAATTTATTATAATTAGGCAGGTAGGCAAGGAATCCTATGTAGCTATATAACCTATATAGCCCTATATAATCCTATATAACTGCCCACCAACCCCATCACTGCTGAATTTATCTCCTGCTCACCCTCTCACTCACTCTGCTCCAGCCACACTGGCTTCCCCACAGCTCCTCAAATGCTCCAGGCACATCCCTGCCCCAGGACCTTTACAGCTGCCATTCTCGCCCCGCCCAGGACACACTTCCCCCGGATCTTCACCTGCCTCACTCCCTCCCCTCCTAATCACCCTGCACGAAAGAGTAATCTCTCTGGGCCGGCCCCCACACACTCCTCCCTGCCCCGCACCGTCTTTTTCTCTCCTACAACACTTATCACCATCTGAACATTATAAAATGTGTTCCTCATCTGTCTTTCCAACTTAAGGGCCAAGATGTGTTTACTGCTAGGAACCCTAGAACAGTTCCTAGTAGGTAGGACCGACTAGATACCTAGGAGGTACTCAATAAACTTTTGTTGAGTGAATGAATGATTCTAACAGCCAACACTTGTCTAATGTCTTTTTTTGTGCCAGATACTGTTCACGAAGCAGGTCAAACAATCTTTACAACAACCCAGTGGGGTCAGCCCTCTTAGTACCTCACTCAACATGATGGAAATTGAGGCACAGAAAGGGTGACACACCCAGGAATGGAAAAGCAGACAAGGGACTTCCCTCATAATCCAGTGGATAAGAATCTGCCTTCCAATGCCGGAGACATGGGTTCTGTCTCGAGTAGAGGAACTCAGTTCCCACAGACCGCAGAGCAGCTAAGCCACAACTAGAGTAGCCCGAGTACAGCAGTGAAGATCCCAGGTGCCGCAACTATGACCCAATGCAGTCAAATTAATTAATTAATGAAATATTAACAAAAAAGAGAAAAGCAGACAATCCAGCACCAGAGTCTATGTGCTGAAGATAAGATGCCTTAGCTCCTCCCTCAAAAGTAATATTCATGAAGTATTTACTCTGCGGCAGGCACTGCTGAGGTTGTCACATGCATTGTCTCATTATGGGGGGGGTCGGGGGTGACTATCATGTCCATTTCCAGACGGGCAAACTGAGGTGCTTCTCAGAGAGGCAAAGCGCCTTGCCCAAAGCTGCATGCAAAGCAAGTGCTTGACTGGGCTCATGGCATCAAGGGACCCAGCTGGGGAAGACCTTCGACCTCCCTTTTCGCAGCGTCTCACCTTCCGCTTGACAAACTTGTCCCAGTAGTTGCTAGGGAAAGACCTGCCAAGAGAAAGAAGCCACAAGATGTTCAGGGAGGAAGGAACAGGAGCTGCCAGCCAGATTGGGGTGGGAGTGGGGTGGGGGGTGCGGTGGGGTTGTAATTCGAATGCTTTTCTCACAGGGGATCCCAGACAGTGGGGTCAACCTCTCTCACTCAGGATCAGTCTCTAAAGACCCCAGGCCAGGTGACGCTTGTCCAAGGTCAACCTTAACGTCCTGCCCCCACCCCCAGGACCCGCTGCTGTCATCGGTGGAGCCCAGGTGACGGGGATGTACAAAGACCTGAACTGCACTCAGATGGGAGACAAGAGTGTGTGATGGGCGTCGGGGGGAGTTGGAGCCAGCAGCATGGCCCCGCTCTGGCATCCAGGGAGCAGAGGGCTTTCTCATGCTGTTTTATTTAATTTTATTTGATGCTTCTGGCCCTTTATTTACCAGGTTTTGTTTTGTTTTTTTGTTTTTGGCTCCCATAGCATGCGGCATCTTAGTTCCCTGACCAGGGATCAAACCCGCGCCGCCTGCATTGGAAGCACGGAGTCTTAACCACTGGACTGCCAGGGAAGTCCTGACCTGGTGTTCTTATTCTAGACATGCCTCCCTCTCAGGATGCAGCCTGGCTGTATGAACATGGAAGATGGGACTTCACTTGGGGAGAATGGGATGGGCTGGGAGTGCTCTTTGGGGGTCCAGTGTCCCACCACATTGCCCGCATAACCCTCATTTCCTCCCTGGGCTCAGTTCAAAACCCAAATGATTTCATCAGTTTCCCATTCATGACACCTGGTGAGAATCCTGCGTGAGGACGGAGTTTAAAATGCAGCTCCTGGGCGCCTCTGGAGACTCACTGAACCAGAATCTCCTGGGCTGGGGCCCCGGGAATCTCCATGTGTCACCAGCACCCCAACAGGTACTTTAATGCACAGGCAACCGGTGTGTATTACAAAGAGGAAGGTGGAGGCTTGGAGAGAATGAGTCAGGATCGGCAGCGCCTGGAACCCCAGGCTTGCCAGGCCTGGGCTGGGGATGGAGTGGTACCCCAGTTCTGCATCCCCCACCCACTGCGGGGGCTGCTGAGCCCTTACGGAGTGTTGAGCACCAGCCGGTCCCACTGGCCTTTCACGTCATCATCCTCAGGCTGCTCCGTGATATAGAGGCCATCAAACTCCAGCTTCCGGGCCAGTTCCTTCTCCCGCTTAAAGATCACCAAGGGCACCTAGAGGGTGCATGGAGGTAAACAGGGTTAGGGGTGGAGTGTCAGGAGACCACAGCCTCGGCAGGAACAGTGATGTCTTGCTGGAGCCTTCATGAGACCCCACAGCAGAGCCGCGCTCCCAGAGTGATCAAGGTAGTAGCGGTGGGGAAACGCAATGATAAGGTCAGGGCTGGGATGCGCAAAAAACCCAGGAGGGCCCAGAACTGGTGCCTGCTGCAGTCGGTGGCCTCCCAAGGGAAGGAGGAGGAATGAATCAGGCAGGTGAGAGGAGATCAAAGCAGGGCAGAGCCTTCGAGGCAGAGGGAACTGCACATGCAGACATTCGAAGCCCAAAGAACTCTGTTCGTCCAACTGTAAACTGTCAAGATTAGCTGGACAGTCAGCTCCCGTGGAACTCAAGTGGAAATTTTTGTAACACAACTTATGGGGCATCACAAAGCTTCGAGCACAGTTATGTCAGAATCCACGTCCCCCTGTTGGCACCCAGGCTGCGTCTGAGGCCCGCACACCCTCACAGATTCACCAGCTGACCAACACGTAGAATATGACACGTAGTCCCAAATGACAAATTGTGCTTCTTGACCCAGAAATTAACATCAACATGGGACCCATCTCTTCAGTGTGAGCTGCATCAGTTCCCAGTTTGAATATCACACTTGCTAAAGAGCCCAATACTGTATTCAGCCCCTGGCCTTACCCCAGCCCTAGGTTCCCTTTGTCCCAATGCTGTGCACCATACCCCAGCCCCTGTCCCAGATCCTCTCAGCCAGGGCCCCAGCTCATGTTCTCCCCTCTCCACCGAACACACACACACACACACACACACACGTCCCGGCCCCAAGGCTGTGGTCATGACCCACCTTGAGGCAGTTGTAGCCAATGATACAGAGAAAGGCCACCAGCGTATGCAGAAGGCTCAAGCACCGCAAGGCAGGCTCCATGTAACCCGTGCTCTCCTCCAGGAAGTAGTACACCATGTTCTCATCCTCGTCGCCCTCTGCTTCCTCTCCAGCCCCCGAGCCCCAGCCGGAGCCGCCACCAGACCCTGCTCCTGACAGGCCCCCAGCTGCTGACCCCTCCATATCATCCTCTCCAGGTGGAGAGTCAGAGACCTAAAGCGGGGGGAACAGGTCAGTCAGGGTGGGGACCAGGGGTCCTGGTACCTGGTCCACCACAGCCTGAACCCACAAAGCAAATGAACAGCCTCCATGCCTGAGGTTTGGTCTGGGCCCCTGTCAGAGGCAGTCTCCACAGGACTGTCAATCAAGATCAAGGGGCACGTCCAGGATCCTAGCTAGCAAATCAGACTCTGTTCTGGGAATCTTGACTATTGAACTGAGTGACAGGAGAACTGAAAACCGAGTTGATTTGTCTTGATAGTAGAGCCTTAAAGAGAGACTAATTTTAACGCGCCCACACACATATATATCAGGGTCTTCCCAGGTGTCACTAGTGGTAAAGAACCCACCTATAGATGCAGGAGACATAAGAGACACAGGTTCAATCCCTGGGTCAGGAAGATTTTCCTGGAGGAGGGCATGGCAACCCACTCCAGTATTCTTGCCTAGAGAATCCCATGGACAGAGGAGCCTGGCAGGCTACAGTTCATGGGGTCGCAAAGAGCTGGACTGAAGCGACTTAGCACGCATGCATATATATACCAACTTGTGAGATCTTAGTCCCCCAACCAGGGATTGAACCCAGGCTCTTGGCAGCAAAAGAGGAGGCCTAACCAGGGACTGACAGGGAATTCCCTTAACACTAACATTAATACTAATACTAAAATTAGTGGTTGCTATCATCTATTCATACAGCATCTTTATATACCAGGTACTATTCTGAGAGCTTTACATGTGTTTTTTTGTTTGTTTGTTTGTTTTGGCCGCACTGTATGGCATGTACGATCTTAGTCCCTGAACTGTGAGAATTAAGAGAATTAATTTAATTAAAAGAATTCCCATAAGCTTCCCATTGCCTCCTCCCCACAGATTTCTCTTTAGCTTTTGTGAAAGCAAAGAGAAGTAACTGAATTGGTGGGTGCTGCAGAGAGGGCAAGGCCTGTACCCAGAGGCACAGGGCTGGCCAGTGGCAGAGCTGAATGTGGAACCCACAACCTGTTCGCTGTTCTAACTCCCCCAGGGCCTTAGGCATGTGTTCCAGATGGACCCAGATACCCATCTCAAGATCCAGGTGTCCAGCCCAACCCTTCCCCGGGACCCTGAGCCCAATCCCTTGTTCCTGGTGAATTTCAAGGGCCCTGGGGACCTATTGGGACTGAACCTCCCATCCCACAGCCCAGATCAGCACTTGATCCTCCCAGCCCCTCTTGACCAGCACCTTATAAAACAGCAGGATGAAGTTGATGGCAAATGCCAAGAAGAGGGCAAGGAATCGCAGGGTGTAAAAATTCCTTGAGAGGTAGTTCTAAGATGCAGAGAGAAAGAGAAAGACAGAGCTCACAGTCCATCCTCTCCCTTGGAGAATTTATCCCAACATTCACCCACAACCCAAGCACTGGGGTCCTGAATAACTCGTCCCACAACTTCCCATTTATTGAGTGCTTACTGTATACCAAGACCTGGGCTAAGTGCTTTATCTACATGAATTTGTTTAGTTCTGCGCTGATGTGCCCACTTTCTGGATGAGGAAACGGAGGTTCAGGGAGTGAGCTGTCTTGTTCAAGGTCATGTTGGTAAGAAGTGGCAGACCTGGGCTTTGAAGCCAGGCAGTCCAGCTCCAGGGTCTACTCTCCCAACCCCTCTGCCATGCTGCTTCCAGGACAAGGTGGCCTGGTCTGCTTTAATCCGGGCAGAGGACATCTATTCCTAACTCTCCTTTTCTTTTTTCCTCTCCATTGCTCTCTCCATTCCCTGTTCTTTCCCCAAATCCTCACAGGACCCCCCCCCCTTTTGTCCAGCATGTTTTCCTAAGCTCCTCATGTCAGACTGGCCTGGAGAGGAGACAGGACAGGTGGAGCCCTGGGCCCTGCCCTCCCAAATTTCACTCTCCCTTCTTCCGGGCCTGGATGAGGAGGTGAGTCTCACCTCACACCTCCCCCCACCCCCTGCACAGGAGGAGCTGGGGCTTGTGTGGCAGCTCCCACCTGAAGGCTGAGAGCCAAGAAATAGGCCATGGCTTCAGCTGGATTTAGCTCTGGATAGAGGTGGAGGAGGGAAATCGAAGCAGGTGGCCCCAGGTGCGCAAAGGCATGGAGGTGGGAATAAGGACTGTGGGCAGGGAGAGGCTGAGGGGCCAAGGGAGGACCACCTGAAAATGCTGCCCTGTGCCCAGGTCCTGCTCTGTCTGGGGACATCTCTGCCCTCTGCCCAGACTGGCTTCCCCTCAGAGGTGAGCTGGGCACAGGTGGGCTCAAGAACAGGGTGGGGGCAGAAGTCATGTGAATGCTGGGTTTCCCTGAGAGGGGGCTTCGGATGCCCTTGCTGGGTCCTCACCAAGAACTTCACCCGCTGTACTTCCAGTTCTCCCCAGAATTCCAGGCCTGCACCACCAGCTCCCTCCTTCTTTGGAGGGGGTGGAGGAGGAGCTGCCTTTTTGGGGGGTTCTGGTGGGGTCTCAGGGACTTCTTCCTTCTCCCCATTCTCAGCACTGCAGGGCAGAACACAGAGAGTGAGAAGGTGCCCGGGAAATGCATGCCTGCATTCATTCAAAGCCAAGTGTGGGGCCCCTCCCATGCCTGGCCCAGGTCTAGATGGTGTTGTGGACATAGTGGTGAGACCAACCTCCGGCCCTGTCTTCAAGGGGTGAGGGTCCAATGGGGTTCAGACCCATCACCAGACAGTCGCAGCCCAGAGCAGTCAGGGCTGGGATGGGAGAAGCTCAGAGGCTCATGGGAACGCTGAGAAGGAGACATCCCTTCATCTTAGCAGGGGAGTCAAGGTAGGCTTCCAGGAGAAGGAGATGGGTGAGCCAACATGGGAAGGAGGAGGAAGGCTGAGACCAAGCATGGGGGAAGGTGCTACAGGCAGAGGGAACGGCTGGTAGAAAGGCTTGTGGGGAAGAGAGGAGCATTTCTTCCTCTACCGTCTTTCACAGAGGCCCTCCTCTGGGTCTGGGCTTGGGCTGAGTGATGCTGAGGTCACAGGGTGACCAGGACAGCCTCAGGCCCTGACCTCGGGAGGCTCCCAGTCCATGAGGGAGTGATAGAGGCTGGGCCCTTGCACCTGAGGCCACTCACTCAGCTTTCTCCGGCTCGGGCTCCGGCTCCGGCTCCGGCTCTGGAGGCAGCTCTTCTTCCTCTCCGTCCACCTGGCGGCCGGGCAAGTATCAGGGCAGAGCCCGCACCCTCGGTGCCCCTCAGATCTGCCTATTCCTCTCCATGTCCCTTCTGCACTTTTCTCCTAGGCAGTCTGAGGTGTACTCTCCTTCCACCCCCACCAGAAAAGGAGTATAATTCTCATTTTACAGAGGGGAAACTGAGGCTCAGAAAGATGGAGCAGCCGTGACCAAAGCACTGTGCAGTCAGGCTGACTCCCAGTGGAGCTTCTCCCCGCAGGGCCTCTCATCACCTTGACAACGGCACCCCTACCAGCACTCTGCACTGAGGGACTGAGAATGCTTTAGGGGCTTCTGTCAAGTGGGCTACTTAATTCCCCTCAATCGCCTGTATCTCTGAGGGTCTTCCCCTCAGTGTCTCTGACCCCATCTTGGGTCTTTTTAGGTCTTGATCCCATTTCCCCTCTAATTTGGTCTCTGGATCGCTGGCTCTAAATAGTTTCCAGATATCTTTTCCTCCGTGGCTCCCAGAAACACTGCGCGTATTACCGGGAGCCTTTCTCCAGGTCTCCATCTCTGTGTCGGTCTTTGAGTGTGTCTCTCTGTGCGTCTCTGCATCTCTCAGGCCCTCTCACCGTCGTTTTTTGTTTTCCTTCTCTCTGTGCACTGCCACCCACCCTCTATTAGAGTCTCTCTTCCCCTTTCTCACCCTCCCTCCTACCTCAGTCATTCCAAAGCCCTGAAGCCCCCGCCCGCACTCTCACCCCCAGCTTCCTCTTGATGATGGGCGAGCCCTCGGGCGTGGGCGGCTCCGCCGGCGTCGTGTCACCCATATCCCCGAGGCCGGCCCCTTCGGGTCGGAAGGGCCCCCCATCGGCCACAGCCACCGTCCCGTCGGCGACTCCCGGGTCCTCCTGGTCCGCCACCTCCTCGTCGCCCGCACCCTCGGCGGCATCGCCCGCGCCCTCGCCCGCGCCCTCGCCGTCCGCGTCGCCCCCGGACCCGGCCGGCTGCTCTCCGTGCACCTCGTCGCTCGTGGGGTCGGGCATGCCCGCCAGGAGCTCGGTCACCGTCACCTTCTTGGCGCCCTCCACCAGGCCGCCGCCGAAGAGAGAGCCCCAGAGCAGGCGCAGCGCGCCCGCCGCGGCCCCCGCGCCCGCCGCGCCCGCGCGCGCCAGCACGGCCCAGAGGAGTGCGGCCACCGCGGTCGCCGCCTCGCGCGCCGTGAGCCGCCGCAGCCGTCGCACGCGCCGCCGCAGGCTGCGGTAGCTGAGGCCCCGCATGGCCCGGTTCGCGGCCGCCACCAGCCGCGCCGTGGCGCCCGCCGCCGCCGTGGCCGCCGCGCCCTCGGGCCCCGCGGCGCCCTCCTCCGCGCTCTCCGCGCCCGCCTCCGCCGCGCCCACGCCCTCGTCCTCGTCCTCCTCCGGCTCGCCCTCGGGCTCCGAGATCTGCGCGGCGATCTGCATCTCGAAGATGGTGTCCTCGCAGAAGCTCACGAAGAGCTCCATCTTCTCCGACTCGCCGCCCTCGTTCACCACGTCGAAGATGAACTGACGCTTCGACTCCTTCACCTGCAGCGCGGGGCGGAGGGGACATGATGGGGGCGCCGTCGGCGGGCACTTGGGACCACAGCGAAGGCGGCCGGGCGCTCGCCGCTGTTCTAAGCATCATCGTGGTTTTTATTTCTCGAGGAGTGCACCTGTACTGCGCTCGCTGTAGGTGCACTTGTATGAATTTCAACTGGGCCAGGGCCAGTATCCTGGCATTTTGCGTATCGTAATCACAATTAATCCTTACAAACCATCCCAGAAGTATGGGCTGTTATCCCCATTTTACAGACGAAGAAGTGGAGGCCCAGAAAGTCACGTGTTCAGGGTGACGCAGCCGAAAGGTGACAGGCATGGAATTTGAATTCCCAACAAGCTGGCTCCAGAATCGATGTTTTTGGCTTCTTTGAGAAAGGGGGCATGGTGGTTGAGGGCAACGGTTCTGCAGCCAGCCTGTCTGGGTTCCAATCCCAATTCTACCACTGTTAGATGGAACTCTCTGGGCCTCAGTTTCCCCTTATGAGTTAATAGATGCTGAGTGCTTAGAACAGGGCCTGGCGCCTACGAAATGCCCTACGTGCCTGCTATCTCGGTACTGCTGTTTGAGCACTGGAGGGCCATGCAGACAGACATGGACTCCTGGGACCACCAGAAGGTGCGAATGGCAAGGAGTGAGCAGGAGGAAGTGAGTGTTTGGAGGAATAACCCTAACAAAGAGTGTGCCCGTGGAGTGCATTTGAGGGGCAGAGGTGGGGGGCTGGAGCTCCCACAGCAGGTACCAGAGTGTGAAGGACCAGTGACGAGCCACGGTTTCCTGCAGATGAAGGGATGTGCGGCCATCCTGGGTGCAAGGATGATGCAATGGCTTTTAAGCCAGATTGGAGAGCAGGATGAATGTACAGTGATGCCTCAAGGGATACAGATGAGTGAGCAATATCTTGGGGGTTCTGGTGGAGTATGTGATGGGGGCCAATGTGCAAAAGCCTTGTGAGAGGGCACAGGGGCTTAGGGAGGTATCGGGTGTGAGGGGGCCAAGGTGGCATGGGAGAACATGGGGGAGAAGGTGACCATGCCGGGCTCAGTGCGCCTGTGGACATGGGAATACGGGGGAGGCATGTGTGGACCTGGGCACAACCGGGGATGGAGGCTGTAGATGTGGGCTGTTGCTGTTTAGTCGCTAAGTCGTGTCCAACTCTTTTGCGACCCCATGGACTGTAGCCCACCAGGATCCTCTGTCCATGAGATTTCCCAGGCAAGCATACTGGTGTGGGTTGCCATTTCCTTCTCCAGGGGATCTTCCTGACCTAGGGATTGAACCTGTGTCTCCTGCATTGGCAGATTCTTTACCCCTGTGCCACCTGGGAAGTCCTGTAAATGTGGGAGGGGCCTACAGTTCATACAGGCTGTGTGTATTCACCACGATGCTCACGCCTCACGCAGGGGGACCCAGGAATAAGGGTAAGAGGGCCTGGAACATGAGGGCATGGTTCAGGGTGGGGTACAGGCCTGGGAGTGCATGAGCCAGGTCTCACGGAGGAGAGTTGAGGGGCCCAGGGCTGCGGAGTTGATGGGAGTGCAAGCCTCATGTACTGTGTGATGTGGGAAGGGTGTGCAAGAGCAAGTAGGAGGAGTGTGTGGGTTCCTGGGGGGTGGGCATCTGGGAAACCAAAGGGAAGTAGGAGGAGTTCCCTGATGACCCTGGGGTTAGGATTCTGTGCTTTCACTGCGGAGGCCTGGGTTCCGTCCCTGATCGGGGAACCATCCTGCATGCTGCATAGCATGGCCAAAATACAACAACAAAAAAGGAAGTCTGAGTGCAAGGGGCACACAGTCTTGGTGTGCATTGTGATTGTGAGCAGGAGGGCCACTTGGACAACAGGGCCCGAACCTGCATGAAGGGCACGTGGGCATGTGAGAGAATGGGGGAGGGGAACCACATGCTGGCTGTGTGTGTGAGGTGGACTGGGGGCATGCCAGGGCCATGTGAGTGTACTCTTGGAGCAAGAGAGGATGTAAGGGACAAGTACTGTGGGCTGGGCATATTAGGAGCACATCAGGTCAAGGGGTAGGCTTGGCCACCAAGGACCGGGTGAGGGGGGCTCTTGTGAACATGTTGGAGAGGGCGGTCCAAGGGCTTATGGGTGAGCATGGGTGTGCCAGGGCATGTGTGGGTGAATAAGTGAGGGGCAGGCAACCATGTGGCATGCCAAGGCTTCAGAAAGGCACACTGGCATCCTCAGAATGAGTGTGCAAGACAGGTGCACCCACAGGTGGGCCCACAACAAGTGAGATGGGAATTGTGTGTTAGGAATTCAGAGGGCATTTGGGGGCACATGTGGTGACTGGTGTGGAGAAGGAAATGGCAGCCCACGGAGAATCCCATGGGCAGAGGAGCCTGGTGGGCTACATTGCATAGGGTTGCAAAGAGTCAGATATGACTGAAGCGACTTAGCATGCACGCACGTGGTGACTGGTGAGGGATGGGCCAGCATTAGGGCATCCCGGAGCCCTCAGGGTGAATGTGCAGAAGAGTGGGCACGGGCAGGCGAGAGCATATCAGAAGCTGCTGGTAAGGTGAGCAAGGTGGGTGTAACCACATGGGTTCAAGTACACCGTGTGGGTACAGTTGCATCCGGACTACTAAGAGCTCCCAGGGTGAGTGTGCAAGAGGCAGGCGTGGTGTGAGCAGCCACACTAAGGGCATGCCAATGCTGCTGGTGTTGCATCAGGGTATGTATGCTGTGTGCTCAGTCGCTTCAGTTGTGTCCAGCTCTTTGTGACCTCATGGACTGTAGCCCCCCACAGGCTTCTCTGCCCATGCAGTTTCTTCAGGCAAGAACAGTGGAGTGGATTGCCATGCCCTCCTCTAGGGGATCTTCCCAACCCAGGCATCGAACCCTCGTCTGCTGCATTGCAGGCAGATTCTTTACTACTGAGCTACAGGGGAAGCCCCATATCAGGGTATGTCTATGTCTGCACAAGGTGGGCATGGGAGAGCCAGAGGTCTGCAAGGTCTGCAAGGGCACAGCAGTACCCATACAACGTGTGCAAGAGGGTGGGCATGGGCTTACACGAATGGAGCAGGGGCCCAATGGGGTCTGCAAAGGACATGTGCAAAGCGTGCACTGCCCCATGTGGGGTCCAAGCATGAGAGGGGCATGCCCCGGAAGCCCCGGGAGGCGAGCATGCACATGCATGGGTCTGCTGACCTGGGGCATCTCCCACTGAGCGCGGTTGGTCTCCGAGATCTCGAAGTAGATACGTTCGATGCGGCGGGAGGCCCCCATGATCTCGATGCGGCCCAGGTAGGGCCGGAAGTACTCGAGGATGCTCTCCGCGAGCTCGAGGAAGTTGCGCAGGCGCGGGTCGTGCGGCACGTGCTCTGACAGGTTGGTCAGCAGCACCGCCACGTTAAAGCCGATGTCGCGGGCTGGCTCCTGGAAGCGGTTGGCGAACTCCTCACAGTTGATCATCTCGTTCTCATCCGCTTCGGAGCACGAAAGCAGGAACTGGATTTCCGGACCGGTGAACTGCTTCTGACTGTCCATGGCCTGGCAGGGGGCGGGGGGTGGGGGGGGGAGGGGGGGGGGGAGCGGTGCGTGGAGAAGGAGGAGAGGTCAGAAGGGTGGCCTGGGGAGCCCCGATGCTCTTCCTGAAACCACTATGGACTTTTCATAAAGACAGAAAAGTCCAGGATCATATAATCACCACCCAAGGCTGACACCCAGAGGTTGACATGGGTGAGACTGTACCAGTTATTAAAATACTGAATGCTAGGACTCCCCTGGTGGTCCACTGGTTAAGAAACCGTCTTCCAATGCAAGGGGACTGTGGTTCCATCCCTGGTGGGAGAACTAAGATCCCATATGCCATGGGGAAACTGAGTCTATGCACCACAACAAAGACCCAACACAGCTGATAAATATTTTAAAAATTACTTAATTCATTGTCAAATAAATTGCACAAGGCCCCTTGAAAATTAATTTCCATAAATGCCAGTTTCAAATTTTTTTTTTTTTTGAGATCGCCAAAATCTCAGTAGTTGAACTAAATGTGAAAGAAGTCGGTAGTTTAAAATTATATTCTATTCTGTGTATTGTATTTATCTTTAAGGCATTTATCGCCACAGTTTTATTGAGTTTGAGTAAAAGAAGGGATTGAAGATGAAGTGTAGAACGTGGGGAAGAAAAGAGAAAGCCTAATCCATACATAGAAACTGAGAAGATTTGATCTGTAGCCATAACCAGCACTGATTTATGAACAGTCCTGTTTTTTGTTAACCATTAATGTCAGAACTCAAGGCTGTATAACCTCTCAGTCATCTGTGTTCCCTCCCCGAATTCTACTTGTACATACAATTAAATGTTATCTACTGAAAAAAAATAAAAATAAAAATAAATAAAATGAGCTAATAGAATTTGTTATAATAATAAAAAAAAATTACTGAATGCTGCATTTCCACAAAGCTGAGCCACACATCCACTGTCAGACTGAGTCCATTTTTCATTGGTGGTAAGCAACAGACTGGTTCAAGGAAAAGGAGTTCATCAAGGCTGTATATTGTCACCCTGGTTACTTAACTTATATGCAGAGTACATCATGAGAAACGCTGGACTGGAAGAAACACAAGCTGGAATCAAGATTGCCAGGAGAAATATCAATAACCTCAGATATGCAGATGACACCACCCTTATGGCAGAAAGTGAAGAGGAACTAAAAAGCCTCTTGATGAAGGTGAAAGTGGAGAGTGAAAAAGTTGGCTTAAAGCTCAACATTCAGAAAACGAAGATCATGGCATCTGGTCCCATCACTTCATGGGAAATAGATGGGGAAACAGTGGAAACAGTGTCAGACTTTATTTTTCTGGGCTCCAAAATCACTGCAGATGGTGACTGCAGCCATGAAATTAAAAGACGCTTACTCCTTGGAAGGTAAGTTATGACCAACCTAGATTGCATATTCAAAAGCAGAGACACTACTTTGCCAACAAAGGTTCGTCTAGTCAAGGCTATGGTTTTTCCTGTGGTCATGTATGGATGTGAGAGTTGGACTGTGAAGAAGGCTGAGCGCCGAAGAATTGATGCTTTTGAACTGTGGTGTTGGAGAAGACTCTTGAGAGTCCCTTGGACTGCAAGGATATCCAACCAGTTCATTCTAAAGGAGATCAGCCCTGGGATTTCTTTGGAAGGAATGATGCTAAAGCTGAAACTTCAGTACTTTGGCCACCTCATGCAAAGAGTTGACTCATTGGAAAAGACTCTGATGCTGGGAAGGATTGGGAGCAGGAGGAGAAGGGGACGACAGAGGATGAGATGGCTGGATGGCATCACTGACTTGATGGACATGAGTCTGAGTGAACTCCAGGAGTTGGTGATGGACAGGGAGGCCTGGCGTACTGCGATTCATGGGGTCGCAAAGAGTCGGACACGACTGAGCGACTGATCTGATCTGAAGATGTGAATTGATGAAACTCAGCACTCATGTGCACACTTAGTCGCTCAGTCCTGTCCAACTCTTTGTGACCCTATGGACTGTCGCCCACCAGGCTCCTCTGCCCATGGATTCTCCAGGCAGGAATACTGGAGTGGGTTGTCATGCCCTCCTCCAGGGGATCTTCTCGACCTAGGGATTGAACCTGCATCTCATGTCTCCTGCATTGGCAGGAGGGTTCTTTACCACTGAGCCCCCTGGGAAGCCTCCCAGCACTTGGGTAGCAGCTGGTAAAGGGATGCTGTCCCAAGCTCCCTGCCGGCCATCCTGCTCTCCACCCATCTTCCCACCCTCACCCCTTACAGTGGCACCTGTGGTCTGTACCAGAGGCTCTCATGACCCTCTGGCTGCAGCTGGGAGCCACCCAGGTGGGGTCAGGGAGCAGGAGGAGAATGGAGTTGCGGCGTTTCTCTCCTTGGCTCCCTCCCTGTGCTGGTTGTATCTCTCCCTCAAAGGTCAGTCCTGCCATCCTGTCCAAACAGCTCCCTCTATCACCCAGTTAGATCCTCACTCTTTCCTCCAGGCCAGCCCCCTCAAGGCCAGGGCCCTGACTGATAGCAATACATGCCACCACCTCTACCCCTTCCCCAAGACCCTTTGGTCCCCCATCCTTCCATTTTCAGCATCTAGATAATTGGCACCAGACACAATGGAGGCCTGCAAATCCCAACCGGGAATAGAGTCATATACTCATCACCCCAGAATTAACAAATGCTCACGATGACACATTTTCAACTACTATATTTTTAAGAACTGAAACATGCCAGCAGTGATTGGAGCCCTCTGTACCCTTCTCTTACTCCATTTCCCCACCCTCCCCCAAGGTAACCACTATCCTGGAGTTGGTGTATCCTTCCCAAGAACTATGTGTCAGGGCATTCCTGGTGGTGCAGTGGTTAAGAATCTGCCTGCCAATGCAGGGGACGTCAGTGCAATCCCTGGTCCGGGAAGATTCCACATGCCTTGGAGCAACTAAGCCCGTGAACCACAGCGACTGAGGCCTGCAGGCTTTGAGTCTGTCTCTGCAACAAGAGAAGCCACTGCATTGAGAAGCCTGCAAACCACCATGACGAGTAGCCCCTGCTCACCCCAACTAGGGAAAGCCTTGGGAAAAGCAATGAAGAGCCAGTGCAACCAAAAAGAAAATTAATTAATTTTTAAGAAAGACCTGTGTGTCACAAGGATGGACCCAGAGGGTATTATGCTTAGTGAAATAGATCAAAGAGAAATATTGATGTTTTCACCTCTATGTGGAATCTAAAAAAAAAAAAAAAAACCCAAATTAACACAGGAGAAAACAGAAACAGACTCACAGATAAAGAGGACAAACTAGAACAAACCAGTGAGGAGAGGGCAGTGGGGAGGTGATTAAGAGGTACGAAACACATATAAAATAAATAAGCTACAAGTACATATTGTACAGCAAGGAGAATATAGCCAATATTTTATTGTAACTTTAAATGGAGTATAATCTACAAAAACATTGAATAGCTATGTTGTACACCTGAAACTAACATAATATTGTAAGCCAACTCTACTTCAATAAAAAAAGAAGTATGTGTCAGTACTTCTACTGTCTATATCCTGTTGTTTATTTGGTATCCTGTACATTATTTTGATACAAAGAATTGCTATTATAATCATGTAATTTTTTCTCACAATTGTGTGTTTTCAAGATCTATCCATGTTGATGTATAGGTCAGATGAATGCATTTTCACTGCTGTGTAGTATTCCTGTTTGATAAATACAGCATTCTATCCGGAAGAGAAGGAGACTCCAGGAAAGAAAACCGACAACCATCATAGAAGAAGGTTTGATGACAAGACATTTAGATGATCTCCAGTTTTTTACTTTACAGACACTTTCATTGAATATTCTCATACTGCTCTCTGCTGCACTTTTTGCAAAAGGTTTTCTGGGGAAATATTTTAAATGTTTTGACAGCACCCACAATAAGAATGCATTTTATAATGTGACAAAAAAAAAAAAAAAGATTTCGGGACACAACTCTGACTTTCGCTATGTAACGTGCTCTGCAATGTTCTATTTTATTTTTAAAAATGCTGGTCATGACTTAACTAAATTAATTTCATGACCAACAGATGGTTTGCCACATGCAGTCTGAGAAACGTTGCTCTGGGTATGAACAGAAGCGAAATTTTCTGGCTCTAAAAAGTGCTTTGTAGCCAAGAACTTTGCAAAAATGCTTTCTAAATGAGTAACATGCTTTGCAAATCATGAAGGGCTCTAGAAACCACAGAGCGTGGAGACATAATCACACAGGAACTCTTCACCTTCTACTGTCGCTCCATCAACCTGACTCCTTTTCTTATGATACAGTGTGACACTGCCCCAGAGTAAAATCTGACTCCCCCACCCGGCTCCGCATGGGGCCCGGGACTCCATCCCCTCCATTCGTCCTGGACTATGCATGCTCTTGTGATCTGCTGCTCTCTCTTTGTCATTGTCCATTTGCCTGCCCTCTTCTTTCGAAATACCTTCCTCTCTGACTCTTGTCAGTTTCCTCTGCTGGAGTCTCCTCTTTCAGACCTCTAAAGGTTAAAGGGGCCCCAGGTCTGAAATCTTCACTCTTTTCGTGAGATATACACACTCCATGGAGAGAGCCTTGAGGCTCAAGCCTCGGAAAGCCATCCCATGCCAATGATTGTGAAGTCTACATCCCAGCCCTGACTGCTCCCCAGAATCCATACACTTGACAGATGAAGCCTTATCTGACATCTCTGTGTGGAAAAGGCCAGACTGAACTCTTGATTTCAAAACCTCTCCTCCCACAGTCTTACCCATCTCAGGAATAGCATCACCACCCACCCAGATGCTTAAGTTAAAATCTTTGAGTCATCCCTGATTCCTCCCTTTTATCTCACTACCCACACCGAATCCATCAGCAAATCTGTCAGCTCTGCTTTCAGAAGATCTAGGACACAACACTTCTACCCCCTCCACGATTCTATCCCCCAGTAGAGGGTCACAGCAACTCTTCCCTGGTTTCTCCTCCTCTTCTCTCCCCAGAGTCTCTCCCCAACCCCACACACACAGCTGGAGGGACCCTGTAAACATCCGAGTCAGATCCCATCCCTCCCCTGCTCAGAATCCTCCCTTAGCTCCATTTCATTAAGGTTAAAAGTCAGAGTCCTCCCCACAGCCAGCCAGGCTCAGCACATCCCCCCCATCACCTCTCAGACTTTATTTTTGCCTCTCTCCCTCTCAACAGGCACACTGGCCTCCTCTGCACCCCTCTTGTTCCCATTTTTCAGCCTTTATACTTGCTGTTCCCTTTGCTGGGGAGGCTACAAACTCTCCTACCTTCACAGGGTAGCATTCAGCTCTCGGCTTCGATGTCCTCAGCCCTGCCTGACCACCCAATTTACAGGGCTGACTACATCTCGCTTTGTTGCACACCACCTTGCTCATTTACTTCAGACCACAGGTTATAACCTGAAATTATCTTGTTTATTTATTTTCATCTGTGCCTCCCCACTGGGCTATCAGCTCTGAGGGGGGGGGGGGTCTCTGTTTTGTTCACTGCTACACACAGTAGGCACTCAGCACATATTTGTCAAATGAATTAAGCATTTTGAAAACCGAGAAGACTTTTTAACTCTGTTACAATTTTGGAAAATCAAGAAGTCCTTTTTTAAAAGAAGGCTGACCTTATCTTTTAAATCATAAAAATAATTGAAAAGCCTGTTGTAAAATATAAAGATCTGTACAGTTTGGGAAATCATATGATGCTTTGGGTTTGGGAAACCATGTGAAGCTGGGTAACAGTCAGACATTTAGAAATGAGAATATCGCCATTTTGCAATTTCTAATGAACTAATGTGTCTGGACATCAAGCATTGATGATTGCTGACATCACAAAAGGAGTGATGAGGGGACAGGCTGTGCTTCTTAATGGATGTATGAAGCACCATAAAGGAAGGTGCTGGCAAAAAAAAATAAAAAGCAAAACTCCAACCTGAGTCTGATCAAGCTTCGTGACCTAAGTCTCAGTTTGCAGGAAATGCAGGGGCCAGAGGAACAGATTAAATGACACCATAAGGTTACATCAGCCAGATCCAAAGGCAGGAAACTCTATAATTAACAGAGAAGTATCTACGGATAGCCATGAGCTACATGTGGCTACTGAGCCATAGAATCGTGGTTGGTGCCAAGTGAGATGTGGCAACAGTGTATACTTATGGATTTTGATGACAGTGTAAACAAAAGAATTTAAAGTATCTAATAATTTTTAAATTGATTATATGTCAAAATATAATTTTGGTGGAGGAGGTTAAATAAAATATATTGTTTAAAATAATTTCATGTATTTCTTTTCCCTTTTTTAAAAAGTGCAGGTACTAGAAATTCCTTAACTATATGTGTTGCTCCCATTGTATCTCTTTCTAAAAAACATTTATTTACTTGTTTGGCTGTGCTGGGTCTTAGTTGCAGCATGTAGGATCTGGTTCCCTGACCAGAGATTGAACCTGGGTCCCCTGCGCTGGAAGCACAGCGTCAGCCACTGGACCACTAGGGAAGCCCCTGTATTTCTATCAGGCATTGCTGCTCTACTGGATCAGCAACCTGGGTCTCTAGCAGATAAAATGCCAGGAAAGGAAAAAGTGAAGGAGGGACAGCAGTCGATAGGAGGAGGTTTAACGAAATAGCAACCAGGCCTCCCTGCTGGTAGTGGCTCAGTGGAGAAGAATCCACCTGCAATGCAGGAGACACAGGTTCAATCCCTGGTCCAGGAAGGTCCCAAATGCCACGGAGCGATGAAGCCCGTGCACCACAGCTACTGAGCCTGTGCTCTAGAGCCCGGGAACCACAACTACTAAACCCATGCGCTCTCGAGCCTGTGCTCCGCACCAAGAGAAGCCCTCACACCCCAACTAGAGAGTAGTCCACACTCGCCGCTACTAGAGAAAAGCCCGCACAGCAACGTAGACCCCGCACGGCCAAAAAATAAAGACAGAAATAAAGCTGTTCTTTTTCTACAAGAGAAGAATTAGCAATCAATAGCACTAGGTGACCTTGTTTGGATGCTGCTTCAAAGAAATTACAAAAAGTTATATGTGATATTTTGAAGATCTGGAAATTAGAACACAGACCAGACATTTGATGATTTAATGAGCTATGGATCTTTTCCATTTGTCTTCATTGCTTTGTTTTCAGTTAGGGATGATAATGACACTGTGGCTTGTTAAATAAAAGGAAACCCTTTTAAGACCATATACTGGACAGTTCCATTGATATGAAGTGTCCAGAATAGGCAATTCTATAGAGACAGAAAGCAGATTAGAGTTGGCAGGGGCCTGAGTCGGGGAAATGGGAAGTGACTGCTAAAGGGCATGGTGTTTCTTTTTTCGGGGTGATTAAAATGTTCTAATATTAGATTGTAGCAATGGCTGCACAATTCTGTGAATATACCAAAAAATCCCTCCCATTAAATTATACCTTTTATATGGGTGAATTTGATAGTATATGAATTATATCTCAATAAAGATGTTTTTAAAAGGAAGTCCTGAATTCAGAGAGATGTACAAAAACATTTGCTAATAAAAAAAAACAAAGAAAACCACAAAATAGTGCTAAGAATAAATTAGTAGCCTGAGATATGTTGTCACCCACCAGGAAGGGCTTTCCAAACTGTAGTAGATGTTTTGGAATCTGCCAAGTACTTATCATCGGAGATGTGTTTTGCAAACTGTCCAGAACTCTGTCAACCATGAAGAGCTTGGGAAACCCTAAAATAATTCTGTATGTTTTTCAATGCAGATTTACATATGAAAGGAAATGCAGAAATAAATGTCTGGAGATTTGAACCACCAAGAGGATAACCGTGGCAGCCTTTGAATGGGTTGTAGGTAGGGATCAAAGGTAACCTCAACCATAGCTATAAGTTCTGAATTTCTTTATAAAAGGAATGTACCCCTGTATTACCTATTTTGTTTAAAATTAATAAAAATATTTTAAGTGATTTTCTACATAAAAATCAAGTCTTGGACTTCCCTGGTCTAGTGGTTGAGAATCTGCCTGCCAATGCAGGAAACATGAGTTCAAACCCTGGTCCAGGAAGATTCCACTTGCCACGGGGCACCTTGGCCTGTGTGCCACAACTACTGAGCCTGGGTGTTGCAATTACCGAATCCTGCACACTCTAGGACCTGGGAGCCACAACTAGCGTGTTGCAACTACGGAAGCCCGTGTGCCTATGGCCTGTGCTCTTCAACAAGAGAAGCCACCGCAACGAGAAGCCCTTGGATGGAAACTAGAGAGTAGCCCCCGCTCACCGCAACTAGAGAAAGCACAGCAATGAAGACCCAGTGCAGCCAGAAAACAAAATTTAATTTAAAAAATAAGTTCTATGCATGTCCAAACTCCTCCTCCCCCAAAAACAAATAAACAAGCCATCATAAGCAAAGGCAAAAGACAAATGATGA
Source organism: Bos indicus x Bos taurus (assembly GCF_003369695.1). Classification (NCBI taxonomy): domain Eukaryota; kingdom Metazoa; phylum Chordata; class Mammalia; order Artiodactyla; family Bovidae; genus Bos; species Bos indicus x Bos taurus. The sequence goes on from NC_040093.1 coordinate 17,543,821, forward strand.
ACTAGGAAAAAGAAGTACACCTCATATCACTAGCAAAGTTATAAGCAGCCCAATATATAAAGAGCTCCTAGAAATCAAGAAGAAAACTGCTAACATCCCAGTAGAAGAGTAAGCCAAGGACATAGTTCACTGAACAAGTAATACAAAAGAAGTAACGTGTGCGTGATAAGTCACTTCAGTCGTGTCTGACTCTGTGACCCTATGGGCACTAGGCCACCAAGACCCTCCGTCCATGAGATTCTCCAGACAAGAATACTGGAGTAGGTTGCCATGCCTTCCTCCAGGGGATCTTCCTGAGCCAGGGATTGAACCTGCATCTCTTACATCTCCTGCATTGGCAGGCAGGTTCTTTACCATTAGTGCCACCTGGGAAGCCCAAAGTAATGTGTAAAGATGCTTCACGGCACTCATAACAGGATAAATGTGAATTAAAACTGCACAGCACTACCCTTTTTCACCTATCAGATTGGCAAAAATCCAAATATTTGACAAATGTGGTCTGGTGGTGAGGCTGTGGGGAACAGGCAGCCTCACATGTTGCTTATGAGAAGGAAAAACAGAGGGCAAAATCTGTCCAAATGACAAATGCATTTACTGTTTAAGCCAGCAATCCCACTTTTGGAAGTCTATCTTCAGATACAACTGCACATACAAAACGATGTATGTACATATTGTTCTGGTCAGCATTGCTAGTGGCCCACAAGGAGCCTTCCTCAACACACTTACTTCCATCTGCTGGAAACCTGTGGTACAAATTTACAATATCTGTGCTATTCATTGGCACCTTTGTACAGTGCACGGCTTGTACAAATATGCATGGCAGCCCTAATGACAGCACGCGTTGTAATGGCAAAAGACTGGGCACAAAGCAAGTGTCCATCAACAGGGAATACTCAGAGACTTCCCTGGTAGTCCAGCGGTTAAGACTCTGTGCTTCCAATGCAGGGGGCATGGGTTGGATCCTTGGTTAGGGAACTAAGATCCCACACACCTCAAAGCATGGCCAAAAAAAAAAAAATAGGTAAGTAAAAATACCAATAAGAATAATAAATTATTTTTGAAGAAAAATAGGAAATTATCAAATAAACCATAATATATACGCAAAGTGGAATACTGGATACCTATAAAAAATAATCAGGACACTCCCTGTATCTCTAGATATACTGCAGGACTTCCTTGATGGTCCAGTGGATAAGAATCCGCCTGCCAATGCAAGGGAACATGGGTTCAATCCCTGGTCCCAGAGGATTCCACATACCACAGAGCAACTAAGCCCGTGGCCACAACTACCGAGCCCACCTGCCCTAGAGCCCGTGCTCCACAACAAGAGAAGCACTGCAATGAGAAGCCCATGCACCACAGCTGGAGAGTAGCCCCCACCACTGGCAAAGAGACTGTGCAACAACGAAGCCCAGAACAGCCAAAATAAATAAAAATAATAAAATAAATAAATTATAAAAATAATGGATGTCTGAATAATATTTCATTGCGTGTGTACACACACCACCTTCTTTTTTTGATAGTACTTCTACTTTAAAAATTTTTTTTATTTTTTAATTGAAGGATAATTGCTTTACGGAATTGTGTTGGTTTCTGTCAAACATCAACATGAATCAGCCATAGGTATGCATACGTCCCCTCACACACCACCTTCTTTATCCATTCACCCATTGACAGATACTTAGCCTGTTGCCACACCTTGGCCTTTGTGAATAATACTGCGATGAACATGAGAGTGCAAACCTCTCTTTGAGACAATAGTTTCATTTCCTTTGGACAGATATCCAGAAGTGGGATTGCAGGGTCATATGGTGGTTCTAGTTTTCATTTCTTGAGGAATCCTCTATTCTGTTTTCCATAGCGCACCAGTCTACATTCCCACCACCAATGGTCAAAGGTTCCCTTTTCTCTGCATCCTTGCCACGCTTGTTATCTCTCTCATTCTCTCTTTTTTTTTATAACAGCCGTCCTAACAGGTGTGATGTGATATCTCATTGTGGTTTTTTTGATTTGCATTTTCCTGATGATAAGTGATATTGAGCACATTTTCATGTACCTGTTGGCCATTTGTATGCCTTCTTTAAAAATGTTTATTCAGGTCCTTTGCTCATTTTTAAATAGATTTATTGATTTTATTGTGTTGGAGTTATTGTGAACATTTTGTGTGCACTGCATATCAACCCCTTATTACATACGTGGTTGGCAAATATTCCTCCCATTCTGTAAGTTGCCTTTTTATTTTGTTGATGGTTTCCTTTGCTGAGTAGAGTCCTTTTAAAATGATAAATGACGCAGGGGACTTCCCTGGCAGTCCAGTGGTTAGACTCCATGCTTCCACTGCAGGGAGCACAGGTTCGATCCCTGGTTGGGGAACTAACATCCCACATGACACACAGCGTGGCCAAAATATATATATATATATATAGAGAGAGAGAGAGAGAGAGAGAGAGAGATAGATAGATGACATGACTTTAGCTCCTGCATAATTCTTTCTGGTTCTTCCCTTCCCCCCTCAGACTTTTGCTGAAAATCTGCTGGTTGAGAGAGTAGGGCTAGGACTCCCCAGAGCAGGCCTGGCATTCAGGAGGTGCTCATTGACTATTTATTGAGCTAGTAAGTGGATGACCCTGGAGGCAGTGTACTTTGGAGTCAGACTGCCTAAATTCAAATCCCAGACTTGTCAATTAGTTGTGTGACCTTAAACAGAGCACTTCCACCTCCCTGTGCCTCAGTTTCCACTTCTGTAAAATGGGAATAAAAAATAGTCCTTACTACTTCATGGTTGCTGTAAATTACCATTCATTTACACATAGGACCTGGCACAGAGTGAGAACATGATACATATTATCCCTTCTCCCTAAAGCTTAGGTAGCAATGTAGTTATGACTTCATCTTCCATTGCAGGGGGAGAAGGTTCAATTCTTATTTGAGGAGCTAAGATCCCACATGTCTTGGGACCAAAAACCCAAAACATAGAAAAAAAGAAGCAATATTGTAACAAATTCAATAAAGACTTTTAAAATGGTACACATTTTAAAAATCCTAAAAAAAAAAGAATCTGTGAGGAATTGCCAGGGAAGGTAGGGGTCCCAGGGGTGGGTGGCACAGATACCCAAGGAAGCAGGCATTGCCAGGGATGGGGGAGGACGTGGCCAACCGTGGCAAATGGTGTCAAGATGACGAGTCAGAGGAGAGATTGTAGGGTGGAGAGATCCCTGATGATCTTAGTTGGTGTAGTTTCAGGAGAGTGACAGGGACAGAAGCCAGCAAACCCCAAATGAGGGAAGGAGTGGGAGGTGAGAAAGGAGTGAGCAAGTGTAGACAGCTCTTGGGAGGCGTGGCTGAGAAGCGGAGAGACAGAGAGGGAGGGAGGCTCTCGGAGGACAACTGGGAGGCATGGGGCACTTTATACTTAACTTGGGTGACCCTGGCTTATTTAAATGCTGATGCTGCTAAGTCACTTCAGTCGTGTCTGACTCTGTGCGACCCCATAGACGGCAGCCCACCAGGCTCCCCCATCCCTGGGATTCTCTAGGCAAGAACACTGGAGTGGGTTGCCATTTCCTTCTCCAATGCATGAAAGTGAAAAGTGAAAGTGAAGTCACTCAGTCGTGTCCGACTCTTAGCGACCCCATGGACTGCAGCCCACCAGGCTCCTCCGTCCATGGGATTTTCCAGGCAAGAGTACTGGAGTGGGGTGCCATTGCCTTCTAAATGCTGATGAACAGCAGCAATTACAACCCGTAGGATAAAATAAGAAGCCACAGGTCTATACCGATATAAATGAATGAACAAATGCATAAAAAAACAAGCAAATGGAGGAGAAAGGAAAAACTCTTCCTTACAGTAAAACGGTACTTAATCTGTGCAGAAAAGGGAATCTTCTTACACTGTTGATGGGAATGTAAATTGGTGTGGACCGTATGGAAGTTCCTTAAGAACACTAAAAATAGAATCACTATATAATCCAGCAATCCCACTCCTGGGCATATACCCAGACAAAACACTAATTCAAAAAGACACACGCACCCCAATGTTCATAGCAGCACTGTTTACAATAGCCAAGACATGGAAGCAACCTGAATGTCCATCAGCCGATGAATGGATAATCCCAGTGGTACGGGGACTTCCCTGGTGGTCCAGTGGTTAAGCACCTGCCCGCCAATGCAGGAGACGTGGATTCAATCCCTGATCTGGGGCGATTCCACGTGCCTCGGAACAACTAAGCGTGTGCACCACAACGACTGAGCCTGCATGCTCTGGAACCCATGCTCCACAACAAGAGAAGGCACCACAGTGAGACTGTGTTGCCCACACATGGCAACAAAGAGTAGCCCCCGCTGGCAAACAGAGAAAGCCCATATGCAGCAGTGAAGACCCAGTGCAGCCATAAAGACATAAAAAGAAGATGCGGCACATGTATACAATGGAATACTACTCAGTCATACAAATTAATGAAATAATGACTTTGCAGCGACATGGATGGACCTAGAGATTATCGTGCTAAGCAAAGTAAGTCATAAAGAGAAAGACAAATACCATGCGATATCACTTATATGTGGAATCTAAAATATGACACAAACAGAAACGGATTCACAGACCTAGAGAATAGGCTTGTGGTTGCATGAGGGGGTGCGGGGGAGGGAAGGATTGGGAGTGTGAATTTAGCAGATACAAACTATTACATGTAGAATGGATAAACAGCAAGGTCCTGCTGCATAGCACAGGGAGCTATATTCAACATCCTGTGATACTCCATAATTAATATCAGATCAGATCAGATCAGTCGCTCAGTCGTGTCTGACTCTTTGGGACCCCATGAATCACAGCACGCCAGGCCTCCCTGTCCATCACCAACTATATATGTAAAACTGAATCACTTTGCAGTACAGTGGAAATTAACAGAACACTGTAAATCAACTATATTGCAATAAAAATTTTCTAAAAGGTACCTAATTCCCAGGTGGCACTAGTGGTTAAGAATCTGCCTGCCAATGCAAGAGACACAAGAGATGTGGGTTGGTTCCCTGGGTCAGGAAGATCCCCTGGAGTAGGATATGGCAGCCCACTCCAGTACTCTTGCCTGTAAAATTCCATGGACAGAGGAGCCTGGCGGGCTACGGTCCCTGGGGTCGCAAAGAGTCAGACATGACTGAACACACACACACAATAAAGGTAAAGGATATCAGAAAATTAAAAAACTACCACTTATCAACTGCCAGAGTAATAATCATTTGACACAAGCATTTCTGACGGATGCCAACCTGAGTACAGGATATTTACATAGCCTCAAAGCACAACCTCACAAGGTTCCAAGGGAAACGATAGTATCATTACAGTGGAAACCCTGGTAAACACCTTCACCAAGTGAGCCGAGCTGATGCAAACTGAAATGTGAAGAACTAAAAGCACGTACCTCCTGATATGATACGCCAAGAAGGACACAGTGCTCCTCTTATATTCCTGTCAAAGTCCATAACCTCAGTCGAATCACAAGGAAAGCTCAGACAAGCCCACACTAAGGGCCATCCTATAAAACAACTGGCCTCTATTTTTCAAAAATGCCAAGCTCATAAGAGGCAAAGACAAACCAAGGAAGGGTTCGGGATTGAAGAGGGCTAAAGAGACAGGCATCACCAATGCCATGAACATGAACTTGGGCAAAGTCCAGGAGATGGTGAGGGACAGGGAGGCCTGGCGTGCTGCAGTCCATGGGGTCGCAAAGAGTCAGACACGACTGAGTGACTGAACAGCAGCAACAAGGGGACACAATGCCTAAATTCAATCTCCGATCCTAGACTGGATCCTTGACAAGGGAAAAACTTCCTTCAAGGGTGAAAATTGAACAAAATCTGTAGATAGCGGCATTGTGTCAAAGTTAATTTCCTGATTTGCATAAATGTTTTGTGGTTATGTAAGGGAATGAACTCATTCTCACTACCTGAAGTATTTAGAGGTAAAGGAGAATCATGACAGAGCAAACGACGTAAAAAGTTAACATGTTGGCAATCTGGGTGAAACAGTATGCAGAAATTTTATGTAATGTTCTTGGCAACTTCTCCATAAGCCTGAAGTTATTTGAAACGAAAAAGATAAAATAGTGATGGAAAAGATCTGGCAGTAATAACAGAAATAATAACAGGCAATATCTCCTGTATTCTGTGTTCCAGTCATTATCCACTGTTCGCCCACTGCCCACTCTCATAGCAGTCCTTTGAAACAGTTAATGTTATTATCTTAGCCCCATTTCACAGATGGGGAGCCTGAGGCTCAGAGCAGATGAGTGACTTACCTGGGGTGGAAAGGATGGCAAAGCCAGGTGAGTGGACTCCTGGATAAAGCTGGCTCCTGCATCTCCCTCCTAACAGTCTCATTATTTAGACCTGCAGTGGTCATTAGTGACTGCCTCTCCCATTAGTCTATAAGCCCCATGAAGGCAGGGCTGTGTCTGTCTCAGTCGTTGCTCTGTCCATGGTCATGGTACCAGCACAGGGCCCAATGCAGAGCAGAAACCCAATGGATGTTTATCAACTGAAAAACTGATCTCTATTTATAATAATGATAAAATTATGACTATTAATAATGATAATAGAAATACTAGTTCTTATTTGTATTAATGCATTTCATCTTCAAAACAACTCCAAGGAGGACTTCCCTGGCAGTTCAGTGGTTAAAATTCCCTGCTTCCAATGCAGGGGAAGGTTCAATCCCTGGTTTGGGGACTGATAGTCCACATGCTGCTCAGCCAAAACAAAAACAAAGCTCAAGGGCTTCCCTGCTAGCTCAGTGGTAAAGAATCTGCCTGCTAATGCAGGAGACATGGGTTCAATCCCTGGTCTGGGAAGACCCCACATGCCACAGAGCAACTAAGTCCATGCACCACAACTATTGAGCCTGTGCTCTAGAGCCAGGGAGCCGCAACTACTGAAGCCCACACACCCTAGAGCCTGTGCTCCACAAGAGAAGGCACTGCAATGAGAAGCCCGCACGCCTCAACTAGAGAGCAGCTCCTGCTCGCCTGAACTAGAGAAAAGCTGGTGCAGCAACGAAGACCCAGCACAGCTAAAAAATTTTCTTAAATAAATGAAATTATTTAAAAAAAAAACACCAAAAAAAAACCGCCAAGGATGGTTTTATTCCCATTTTACAGATAAAGAAATGGAGGTGCCCAGAAGAGTCTCTTGACCAAAGCAGGAAGCCAGGCAGGTGCACAAGTGGCCATTAGCACCCCCACCCATCCACCTCCCAGTACCCACCTTCTGGAAGTCCTTCTTGGAGATGAGACCACGGGGATCAGTGACATAGTCCTGGAAGGCCTCAGAGCCCACGATGTCCTTGAGTTTCAGGAACATGTCAAAGAACTTGAGGATCATCTCCACGTTGGATGAGGACTCCACAAGCATGTCCACCATCTGCCGGGCAATCATGCCGTTCACCACGTTCCCTGTAGGCAGCCCCCGGTCAGTGTGACCCCAAAGCACCTCCTCTCTGGATCCCCATGAGGCCTGCCTCCCTCTCCAGCTCAGGAGCTGCCAGGATGCCCTATGCTGGTGGAACTTCCTGGCCAGCTCTGACCCCTCCCCAAAGGGTCACTTCCTGCTCTGCAACAGCATCAGGTGTGAACCTGGCTGATCCTGTCTTCGTCCTCCTCCCCCTATAGCTGGGGGAGTCATCAATAACGATAACAACGGCATCAGCTAACAGCAGGTCCCAGATGCCATGGCAACTGCTACATTGATGTGACCTCATCTTTGTAAGAAACATGTGTCCCTGTTCACTTGTACAGATGAAGAAAAAGACTCAGAGAGAGTCCACACTCAGGGTTCCATAGCCAGTGAGGCGCTGCGGCGGACTTGAACCTAGAGAGGCGAGACCTCAGAGCTCACACACCTAAGTCTTTCCCAAGTCCATAGGGGCCAGGGAGGTCCATAGAAGACTGAAGTAGGCTGAAGGGCAGACAACAGGGAGAGGTGGAGACTGGTAAACTAGGACACCACGCTCCACCCCCCAAAGCAAACTGGCTCCAGCTTCTTTTCAAACACAATCTCACTTTTATTTGTTTATTGGCCACACTACATGGCTTGCAGGATCCATGACCAGGGATTGAACCCAGGCCATGCCTGTGAAACTGCCAAGTCCTAACCACTGGACTACCAGGAAATTCCCCAAACTGGCTCCAGCTTCCTTTTGGACCTTTCAATTTTCATATAGTCTCAAATGTATTAATGCATGAAGTTTCCAAGAGTACAAGGGAACTTCATGGATTCCAGATACATCAATGGCTTACATTTTGCCGTGTTTGCTTTATAATACTTCTCCCTCTGTTTTTTTCACTGAATCATTAAGGAGTAAGCTGCAGACATGAGGCATTTTACCCCAAACATTTCCACATATATGTTCTAAACGATGAGGACATTCTCTTATCTAATCGTAGCGCTGTCATCAACATCAGATTGAATATTGATATGATTTTGTTATTTAATCCAATTCAGTTGACTTTTGCCATGTGAGAATGTAGATCCTGGGCACTGAGTCTTTCAATTTTTCAAAAACAAAATGTTTAAAGGGATTTCTGATTTTTTAATTTGATTTTTTTAATTTATATTTATGATTTATGTATTTATTTTTGCTGCACCATGCACCGCACCATGGGACCCTAGTTCCCTGACCAGGGATGGAACCTGTGCCCCCTGCACTGGAAGACACAGAGTCTTAACCACTGAGCCACCAGGGAAGTCCCTAAATCTGATTTTTTAAAAGCTAATGACTAGTTACCAAAAACTTAAGACATTGTAGGAGGATTATTCATTGCCAAATGGTTTGTCATAGCAAAATATTTTTTAAAAACCTTGAATGTGGAACTTCCCTGGGGGCACAGTGGATGGGAGTCCAGCTGCCTGTGCAGGGGACACAGGTTTGATTCCTGGTCTGGGAGGACGCCACATGCCGGGGAGCAACTAAGCCTGTGCACCACAACTACTGAGCCTGCACTCCAGAGTCTGGGAGCTGCAACTACTGAGCCCGTGTGCTCCAACCACTGGCCCACACGCACCAGAGCTGCACACCTCGACTACTGAGCCCGCACTCCAGAGTCTGGGAGCCGCAACGACTGAGCCTGTGTGCTCCAACCACTGACTCACACGCACCAGAGCCGTACACCTCGACTACTGAGCCTGCACTCCAGAGTCTGGGAGCCACAACGACTGAGCCCGTGTGCTCCAACCACTGACCTACACGCACCAGAGCCGCACACCTCGACTACTGAGCCCACGAGCTGCAACCACTGAAGCCCGTGTGCCTAGAGCCTCTGCTCCGCAACAAGAGAAGCCACCACAATGAGAAGCCCGTGCGCTGCAATGAAGAGTAGCCCCTACTCGCTGCAATTAGAGAAAGCTGTGTGCAGCAATGAAGACTCAGTGCAACCAAAAATAAATACATAATAAATAAACACATACAAACAAACAAACCCTGACTGTCCATTGATAGGGTTGTGGTTAAATGAATCACTGTATCACAATACAACTGGTAATATGCAGCCATATGAAAGACTGAGGATGCTGTTATGAACCGCTATAGAAAAAGTCTTTGTCTGCAAGTTAAATTACTTTATTACTAATAAATTATGGTTGTTTTAAGTCACTACATTTTAGGAATATTTGTTAGGCAGCAAGAACTAACTGACACATTCAGCAAATAAATAATGATTCAGGGCAGACATTTTAAAAAGTGTCCTGGCCACCCCCCTGATTAAGATTTCTCTGGGGAATCAATAAATTACCATATGTACATAGGACCTGGCACATAATAAGTGCTCAGTAAGTGTCTGGAGAGCTTATTACAGCGGTTTAAATGCATTGACCCTGACATGACGTCAGATGGGGTTGAGGCTTAGGCTCTCCTGGGTCTGAGGGCCATTCTCGAGCTTGTCTGCACCTTGGTGCCCTCCACTTACCCCCAGCCACTGGGCACTTACCTTCTAGTAGTGACAGCAACATCACCACCATGTCCTTCTGCAGATCCAGCAGCTCCTTCAACAGCTCGATCTGGCTTGAGTCCTAGGGACCCCACACCCCAGCTGTGTGAGGGTTCTTTTTGGCAGAGATGCCTCCCCCACTTCCAGCTGCTTCCATCCACCCAGCAGGGCCTAAGACCATTTTCCTTCCCCATCTTACCTCCGAGGGGACCCGAGTCCAGACATGTTCCTCGGAAGCAGGGCAAAGGGCAGACAGACAAGATTGTGGGGGTGGGGTCGACACTTTGGGGAAAGTGAGCCCAACGGGGGATGTGTAGTGGCAAGGGCTGGTTGACAAGGAGGGCTGGGAGGAGTATGGGGCTGAGAGCAGACGCTTGGAACCAAGAGAGACAGAGACAGACAGGAGCAAATACCGGGGACACTGACACAGATCTGGGAAGGGATGAGAGTTCAGCACTGCACCTGGCCTATGGTGGGAGGTTGACCCATGTTTGTTGAATGAGTATGTGATGAAAAAAGTGAGACTCTGGGTTCAGGAAGAAGGCTGCAGGACACAGCTATGGGCTCTCTGGTAAGCCTTTTGGGAAGAATGTGGGGACACTTTGCTTCTCCTGTTATAGTGTCTCATGGAGGGCCCACAGAAGTCTCCAACATGATCAAGTTCTGCCTCATGGTCCCTATTTGTATGAGGCTGAACTACAAAAATTGCCAATATTCAGGCATGTCTCGCCAACAAAGTGGTAATTTCATAAGGTTCTACTTAATAAAATGGAAGAAGGGTAAGGGTACCAGGTAAATGGGATGTAAGGCTCCTCCTTGCTAGTTGTAAGGCTTGATGTAAGGCTACCCCATGCTAGTTTTTAAGTTGCTAATTCTAATCCTAAAGTGCGTGCATGCGTGCTAAATTGCTTCAGTCGCTTAAGTCGTGCCTGACTCTGTGCAACTCTATAGACCATAGCCGCCAGGCTCCTCTGTCCGTGGGATTCTCCAGGCAAGAATACTGGAGTGGGTTGCCATTGTCTTCTCCAGGGGATCTTGCTGACCCAGGGATCAAACCCGCATCTCTTATGTCTACTTTCATTGGCAGGCAGGTTCTTTACCACTAGTGCCACCTGGGAAAAAGCCCTCTAATCTTAACACTTTCCCATGATTCCAAAGCTCTGCATTCTGACTCAAAGATTCCAACATTCCAGGATCTCAGATCCTGGTGAGTGCCTGTGGTGTGTGCCTGCCCAAGACACAGCTACTTAATTGATTCAACAATCCTGCTCTCAGAGAATATAGGACTAAACTCACCTTCCTGGTTCTAGGGGTGGGTATTGGACCAGGTCTGGCCAATCAGAGCTTTCTTTTCCCTGACCAGGGTGATTGGTTCAGGAATGGGCATGTGACTCTGTAGTCCAGTAAGAGTATGGCAAGTCTTTTCTTGGAGCTAAAGAGGGGTTCTTTCCCCTCTGAAGCTGTTAGAGGGGCTCACGGAAGCCCAGGACACCATTCTTTCCAGGCCCTGGGAAGTGCTTGCTTGATAATGAAGCTAGAGAGGAGATAGACGTTTCTACTTATCAGCTCACATCACAGATCAGATCAGATCCAGGATCTGATCTGTGATGTGAGCTGATAAGTTCTTTTTTTTTTTTTGTAAGCCACCACTTTGCATTGGATTTCTAGCTTTTGCAATTTAACTTAGGCTATGGCTAATGAATTAATTCTGTAAGATTTGGAAATCTCCACAAAGATACCAGTATTCTCTAGAATTTTAAGATTACAACAGCTTGACTTCAACTCACCCACACTGAGAAACTGTGTAGTTAAACTCAATTTCTTTCAAAAGGTCAGATGACACCAGACAGGGTTTCTGCCAGCCCCTGTGGCGCCTTTGAGTAAATTAGAAAAAGCTTCCCTTCCTCAAGACTCTTCCTGTTGGGAAATTATAAAATATAAAATATTGCCACCTGCTGGAAAACTACTGGAATAAACACACCGATGTATTTACGTAGGATGTGTAGGTTCTGGATGGTGCCCTTTCAGATGCTGAGCCCTCCTGCAGCGCATTTGGCAGCCTTGAAATACGTTGACCTGAACTGAACTGATCTAGGTTCTGGATGGTGCCCTTTCAGATGCTGAGCCCTCCTGCAGTGCATTTGGCAGCCTTGAAATATGTTTACCAGACAAGCAGAGCAAACGGATAAGGTGTTTGTGAGACAATTGACAAGACTGCAAAGGGGTGGGGCTGGTGGGGCAAAGGGAGCATGAAGATGCTAGAGACGGGGCTCGACAGGGACCTTACATCATGGACGCCCTGGATAGGAGTCATCTGCCGCAAGCAGAATAAAGAAGCAAAACACTGCTTCAGCTTCAGGCCCAGATCTAGAAGCCAACCCTTTTCCTATCCCCATCAGTCAACTTCCCACCCCAGGGTTCCCGGCGGGTTCCAAACTGGTTGCATCTTCCTTCTGGATGTACTTTCTGCATGACCCCGCCTCCTCCCCTCCACAGTCTATCGACTGATTATCTATCCGACTGGTGTGAACACCAACCAACCATAGAGGAGTTCTGGGCTGGAGGCGGCGGGGCCCAAACGCAGACCAATGGAACTATAGATGGATAACCAGCCGATTGGCGGTGGAGGGGAGGAGGCGAGGTCATACAGAAAGCCCATCCAGAAGGAAGATGGGACCCGTCCGGAACCCGCTGGGAACCCTGGGGTGGAAAACTGACTGAGGGGGCAAAACTTGTAAACATGCCAGTTAGGGGATGTCCGGAGGCAGTAGGATGAAGAACGGAGGGGCCCGAACCTGAGCGAGCTTCATCATCATGTGGGCAAACACGTGCAGGAATCCCACCACGGCGTCCCAGAGGCGGCTGTGCGCTAGACTCTGCTGGTTCCCAGTGCAGGGGCCCTGGGTGGCAAAGGTTCTACGTGACCACCAGGGAGGGCGAGGGATGCGAGACTGCCCCGCCTCCCCCAGAGAGCGAACCCTACCTGGATGTACTCGGTGAGGCTGTTGAACACCTGTTTAGCCACCGACATTGCCTTGGAAAAGTTCCTCTTGCCTTGCTCCTCAATGACATCCTTGCCGGAGTAGTACCAGTAGAAGTCGCTGATGGACTCCTGGCGGGTAGACGCAGTGTGAGCGGCTACTGGGGCCAGCTATGGCCCAACAGTCCCCGGCCCAGGTCACACCTGGACGGCCTCACAGCCTCACCTGCAGCCGCAGGAGGTAGTCCACAGTACAGATGATGATGTTAATAGTGGTTGTATTCCCTGTCTGTGTCCGTAGGTAATTTTGGAAATCTAGAGAGACGAAAAGTTATTCATTCATTGAGCTTGAGGAGATGGACATGTGCTAGAGGAGATGGACAGTGGGCCCTTTATTCATTTATGCAATAAATATTTATGGAGTGCCTATTGTATGTCAGAAAGCATATAATCATTTCTAATAACTCTTTATCAGTACCTACTATGTGTTAGAGGAAGATGGAGGATCATTTATCCATTTTGTGTAATAAATATTTATTGTGGGCCTACTGTGTGCCAGATGTAGTGGAAGGTCATTTATTCATTTTCCCCCCAAAATATTTACTGAGCATCTATAATACAGCACGGGGAAATGGAGATTCAACCTTTAGCCATTTGCAATTTTTTTTTTTACTGAATGCCTACTATGTGCTGGAGAGATGGAAGATTGGTTATTTATTCATTCATTTCTCAAAAAAAAATTCATTGCACACCTACTGAGAATCAGAGGAGATAAGCATCTGCCATTTACTTGTTCATTTAGTCAATATATATTTATTGAGCACATGCTATATGCTAATGATAGATGAAGATTGGTCACTTATACTTTAGTACTATAAATTTACTGAGCATTTACTCTGTGCCAGGCACTGTTCAGGGCTTCCCAGGTGGCGCTAGTGGTAGAGAATCTGCTTGTAATGCAGGAAACACAGGAGACTCGAGTTCGATCCCTGGGTTGGGAAGATCCCCTGAAGGAGGGCAGGGCAACCTACTCCAGCATTCTTGCCTGAAGAATCCCATGGACTGCCAGAGGAGTCTGGGAGGTTACAGTCCATAGGGTTGCAAAGAGTTGGGCATGACAGGAGTGACTTAGCACATATGCAGGCACTGTTCAAGGCCCTGGGGATACAGGAATAAAAGAAAACAAAGTCTCTGCCCTTGTGAAGTTTCTATTGTCATGTAGTAATTTTTCAATGTTTTCTAACTGCAACCCACAGCAGGAAATACAGTACATGTTTATACTGAGGCCCAGGAGGGGTGTCTAATCTGACATTACATACACATGTACCGAGCCAGTAGCTTCACATACCCCTACTATGTGCCATGTGTGCATGCTTGCTGTCACTTCAGTCATGTCTGACTCTTTGTGACCCGATGGACTGTAGCCCGCCAGGCTCCTCTGTCCATGGGATTCTCCAGGCAAGAATAGTGGAGTGGGTTGCCATGCCCTCCTCCAGGGTATCTTCCCAACCCAGGGATCAAACTCGAGTCTTCCAGTTTCCCGCATTGCAAACGGGTTCTTTACCACTAGCACCACCTGGGAACCCCAGTATGTGCCATGCATTCTGCTATTTTGTGTCCTGTACTAGTTGAGTTAACTAGAAAGAATTCTGATCTCAATGCACTAAATGTATATTCTTAACCTCCCAACCTTGATTGCACATTAGAGACACCTGGAGAGTTTTAAAACTCCCAATGCTCATACCTCATCCCAGACCAATTAAATTAGACTATCTGGGGTGAAAACTGGGCGTTAGCGTCTTGCAAAGCTCCCCAGGCATACCAATGTGCAATTAGAGATGAGAATCTCGGCGATAAACTTGATTCAGGACCATCTAGTGAGTCAGTTCCCACTATTTGAAAAACGGTCTATGGCAGAAAGCTTATAATTTGAGCTGAGTGATGGCTACTTGGGTGCTTATTAAACCATTCTCCCTTCTTTAGTGTGTGGTTGAGAAATTCTGGAATAATAATTATGATGATCACGGTTGTGATGGAGGAAGGTCAGGGGGTTGGAGGAACCCAGAAGAGCTGCCTGACCCAGGTTGGGTGGTCAGGGAGGGCTTCGTGGAGGAGAGGACCTCTGAGCTATGACCTGAAAGATGAGTAGGCGTTGGCTGCTCAAATTCCTCACTGTGTGACCTCTGTGTGCGGCAGACTGTCTTGGTTTTCCCATATGTAACATGGTAGTCGCAATAGACCTACTTTATCGAGCTGTCCTGAGATTTTAATGTGTTAGTATATATAATGAATTTAGAACACTGATCTGTTCTAAATTTATAACAGGTATGTAAGTGCTCAATAAACAACAGCTTGTGGACTCTTAGTTCCCAGACCAGGGCTGAAACCTGCACCCCCTGCATTGGAAGCACAGAGTCTTAACCACTGAATCACCAGGGAAGTCCCAACAACAGCGGTTCTTAAGGGGCCTTAAAGAGAGTGCTGAGGTTAAGAGTTGCGCTTTGGAGCAGTGATTCTCAAAGCACCAGTCCAGACTAGCAGAGTTGGCATCTCCCAGAAACCTGTCAGAAATGCAAATTCCTGGGCTCCATCCCAGAACTACTAAATCAAAAAACTTGGGATGGGGTCCAAAAGTCTATTTTAACAAGGCCTCCAGGTGATTCCTAGGCACACTTGAGTCTGAGAACAACTTCTATAGACCCATTTGCCAAATGACCAATTCATCAGATTATCAAGGCAATGAATAGAACTTCAGTTAAATCCTTTTGATGTTATAGCAGTGTGTTGCCCAGGATGGCTTCAACAGCCCCTTGGAATTTTTTTCTCCTGAAGTTTTACTTCTACTTGACTTCCCTCTAAACACTTCACAATCACTATTTCAGTCTGAATGTCCTTTTGCCTGGTTTCATGTGATAGACAAAAAGTAATAGTCAGACATTCAAGATTTTATAAGCAAATTGATAGGCTTTCCCACCAACCTTGTTTTCTAATTCCTTTTTCTGTGTTCATTTAAATCAGACCATAAGCCTAAATGGTTAGCTACAACTCCCTGGTTTTGTCTGCTCTGAATGACACGGAACACTCAAGACATGCAAAGCCTCTAAGATTTGAAAGATATTTCAAACATTTATTCGACTAGACTGGTTTACGAATCCACAAATTTGGGCAGAAGGCTGGATGGCAGATTTGGTGGGAGAAAGAAATTTCACCGAAAGAACATTCTTAGTTCCAAAAGTCACAGACCCAGGGACGAAAATTCATTTTAAATCCCAAAGACTGATTCCACCTTCGTTAAAGAAAGAAAACCTTAGTCACCTGGCACTAAGGTATGTAACAGAACTTGAAGGAAAACTAGCTGTGGAAACAATGGCTCATGCTTTATCCTTTGTTGAAAAGAAAAGAGTAAAAATTAAAGATGTTTACCAGTTACCTTAAAGAATACTAGCCAAGTGGGGTGCAGGTTCTATGGAAGTTAGGTTTAGAATCACTCCCATTCTTGTCATGAAGTTAATTTCTGGGCAGTCTGTGGTTTCTTATCACCTGCTAAGTGTTATAACCACAACTTCGAGACTGTGCGTGTTTGTCATAGGAAACTGCATTGGGTGGGATGTTTGCTGTTCAGAACTTCAAACTGTTCCTTTAACGTTGTACACCGTGTGCCACGTGAGGTGTCATTTTCTCACCAGTGATGTATTTCATTAACTTGCTGTGTCATCCTTCATCTGGTTATATTGTCTGAACCAGAACACAAGTTGTGAAAACTCAAACTTGTTTAAGCTAGGCAAGAGAATGCGAGACTTCCTCCTGGCAAAGTATTTTATAAGCAAAATTAATAAGTGGTTCTAAGAGATTCATTTAGAAATGCCAGGCAATTTTTCCCTCTGCAGACCCAGAGTTAAAGGAAATCCACCGCATTTACTGAACTTTGGCAGCTGCTGCAAAATGCCTGTGGGAAAACGGCATGTGGCGAACTGCTCATGTGTGAAAATTGATTTTTGGCCAAATTGGGTTTTGGCAGATTGCTTTGGGGGAACTGGACTGGTTAGAGGAGGTGAAAGTGAAACAAAGTGGCTGGATTCCTGAAATTCAAGAGAGATTTAGGCAAGTGGGCAGACAGGGCTTGACATTGGTTGAAAGTAAAAAACGAAGGACTGTGGGGTCGAGGACAGTGGGGCCTGGAAGGGTGGTGAGGTCGTCACTGATCAGGGGAGAATGGGACTGGAGGTTAACTCAGGCAACCCTTCCAGACCCACCCCAGACCTTGGCCGCCTCTCCATCTCACCCTCCTTTCCTCCTCACCATTATTGTGACCCTCGCAGAGCAACTGCAGGAATCGGAACAGGTCCTGGGTGAATTCATCATCTGCCATGACCTTCTCTCCTGGGTGGAAGCGGGGGTAAGGCACGGTCCAGAAGACGTCAGATGCGCAAGGACACCAGAAAGTGTGCACACGGCCCATGCACACTGCACACACATGCACAAAGGGCAGGTGTGCAGGGAGCAGCAGCCACCATTTTAAAGACACTATGAGGGCCATGGGAATCCATGACACCAGAGGTCCCAACCTCAGAGTCCAGGACATCAGCAGAAGGAGACTGAGGGGCCCTGAGTCATGAAGCTGCGGCCTCAAGCGTCTTTCTACAGTATCAGTGTCTCCTTGATGTCACCACTTGTGTGACATCCAAGAGTGTCTGTCGACCTAGAAGAGGTTTGGGCTGCTGATACCTCCCTCAACCTCGCTCCAGGACTCCGGGGTGGGGGGTGTGGTTAATGGATTATGGGGGTTGTAGTCACTTTCACGCAAAGGGTCTGTGCAGGAGAGAAATGAGCAGGCGATGCAGTCGAAAGCCAATTGGCTCAGATGTCTTAAAAGCAGCCAATCCAAGAAAAGCAGAGGGGGAGGAGTGTAAACATGGACCAATCAGAATGGGCATCTGAAAGGAGTCAATCACTGTAGACTATAGGGGCGGGACGAGCGAGGGGAAAGCTAGATAGTGAGTGTTCAGGCCAACCAGAGCAGGTGCAGAGGAGGCACGCACACCAATCAGAGTGGATGCTTGGGGGCAACCAATCCGGTTGGTGGATGGGAACAGCAGACTCGATCAATCTGGGGTCGCGGGTGCAGAGAGCCTGGTATGTGGGAGTGGGGTTCACCCCACCTCGGGACTGCGAATCTGGGTCTGGAAGTCCAACAACATCCAGCTGGAAAAGGATCTTTGCCATCTTCTCTTGCTTCTATTTTACACATGGGGAAACAAGCTTACATAAAGTAAGCAATTTATTCATAGTTCCATGTGTTGTCAGTGGCTAATCTGGGACCCGACTCTTGGTCTCTGGAGCCCTGATCTCAAGATTTTCCGCCGGCATGGTACCTCCCTCCTCTGCATGTCCCAGATCCTCAGCCACCAGGTGGAGGGGGGCAGTTGGGGGTTAGAAGGGAGGGGTGGCAGCAGCATAGCAAGGAATGGGCTCCGGGAATTACCGTTCTGGCGATTGATGACTGAGGCAGCCAACAGGATGGGAGGAAGAAGCAGAAGAAAAAGAAGGAAAAAGAAAGACAGAAGGAGACAGAGAGACAGGAAAAAAAACACACATTGATATGGTCAGGATTGAAGACATACAGAGAGAAACAACCCATAGAGAGAAAGAGCAAGAAGGAGCAAGAAAGCAAAGAAGAGAACAAGAAGAGGGTGAAAGCAGAATGGAAGAAAGAAGAGGGAAGAGAAAGAGAGATGGACAGGTAGAGATGGAGAGGCAGGAGGCAAGGTTCAGGGCAGAAAGGTTAGACACGTCACAACACAGCAAAGAGGAGACTCAATTAACTCGGATTAGGGACATTAATGAGAGAACAGCAACCCGGGCTGGAGACTTGGGGCATGTGGAGGGTGGGATCCATGTGGCGACAGGTGAGAACACAGAAGGACACCCAGGGTTGGGACCAGGGGGAGGGAAACTCTGGAGGAATGGGAGCGGGGCAGGACTGGGACCACTGCAGGAGGGGGAACCTGAGGATGCTCTTGGGGAGGGAGGGTGTTTGGGGGAAGGGAGTTCTGGGCAATGTTGGGGGAGGGAGTAGAAAAACCTGAAGGAAGGGGATGCCCCAGGGAGAGGGAAGCCCAAAAGGGCCTCACCAGTTCCATCCTCATTCACCATGCCCAGCCCCTCTGCCTTGTTCTGCCTCTCGAAGGCATTGAGATCCAGGACACTGAGGGAAAGAAAGGAAAGACGGTGAAGATGCGCTGAGGCCTCTGCCCTCCTCTATTCCAGAGCCTGGCAGCCCTCCCCATGATGGGGGAAGGTGGTAGAGAGAGTAAGCTGAAATCGAGAGGAAGCAGAAACTAAGAGTTGATAGAAGCTATGCAGTAGCAGCTGTGGGGTAAGGTGGGGCAAGGATGAAATACATAAAAGCTGAAATCAGAAGGAAACAGAAACCATCAATTAGCAAAAGCTTCAGAGAGGCAGTGAAAGGCAGTCAACCACAAGAGGAGAGCGAAAGCAGACAGCAGAGGAGCCGCAGGAATGGGGGTCATCAGAAAGAGCCCCAAGTCCCTGCTGCCTGAGTGCCCCTGAAGTCTCAAATACCTTCCAGCTATCTGGATCCTTAACATGACTCATTCTTAAAGTCTGCGGCATTTTGCCTCCTTTATTGTTCCATGTGACTCCTTACAGTAAACTCCCTGTTATCTGAGCTGGCCTGAGTGGGTCTCTGTTCCTGGAACCAAGAGAACAGAACTAGAACTGGAGGTGGTACCAGGACTGGGGACTCAGCTTATGAAAGATGTGCACTAGGGGGCTTCCCTGGTGGCTCAGTGGGGTGATCCAGTGGTTAATAATCTGCCTGCCAGTGCAGGAGACACGGGTTGGATCCCTGATCCAGGAAGGTCCCACATGCCTTGGGGCAACTAAATCTGTGTGCAACAACTACTGAGCCACGTGCTCCAACTACTGGAGCCCACAAGCCCTACAGCCCTGTGCTCTGCAACAAGAGAAGCCACCACAGTAAGACACACATGCATCGCCACTAGAGAGTAGCCCCTGCTTGTCACAACTAGAGAAACACTTGTGCAACAACAAAGACCCAACACAGCCAAAGATAAATAGATAACATTATTTTTTTAAATAATATGTGCACTAGAGCCCACCTGCAGGTTTGCATCAGTGCCTGGATACTCTGGAAGAAGCCAACTTCCTTCTTGTCCTTCAGGTAATCCAGCATTTTCTGCAGAAGGGTGGGAGGAGTGGGGGACCTGGGAGTCACACAGGAACCTCCCAGCCCTCTTAGCCCTCCTCCCAAGTCCCTTCACTCGTTACCTGCTGCACATCAGCATTGCCCCCATTTAGGATGGAGATGCCCAGCTTCAGGGTGGAGGACACCATGGCGCCTGTCTCTCCTTGGGGGAACGGGTTGCAGGGGGGGCACGGCGGGGGGCAAACAGTGGTCTGCTCAATTTGGAATCAGTGTTCTCCGCCCACCAGAAAACAGCCACCCCGGGGGGAATGTCAGAGAACTGGGCAGAGGAGTGTGCAAGGGTGTGTGTGCAAGGTTGATTAGAGGAGTGTGCAAGGGTGTGTGGGCAGGGGTGATCAGGATTGAAGGAATTAGTGGGAAATTGCAAGGCAAGAGGGCAAACCACATGCAGAAGGGGTGGGAGGGTGTGCCTGCTGGGTCCCGAGGGGCTGGGTGGGTTGGGACAGGATGGTGTACTCAGGGGGAGCCAAATGCACACGGAGGGCACCTTTGCAGGCACTGATCATCTGCAGCACCATCTCCGCGGCCCCCCGGGTGTGTAGCCGCGCCTGCTGGTACAGGAGACGCTGCTTCTCCATCTCTTTTTCCTGCAGTAGAGTCCGGCCCACATTGCTGAGTGAATCCAGGCCCACCAGCCCAGCCTTTCCCCTTCACGGCCTTGCCCTCACCCTTGCTCTTCCTGATCCAGCCACATCCCCTGGCTCACTCCTTCGACTGTAAGCTCCTCTGTCCCCTGGGATTTAGATCTGTGATTGGTCTCCTGCACTGAGCACAGGGCTGGGCCTGGAGTGGTTGTAACGTGGCCCCACACACCTTCAAGGAGTCAATGGATAAAATCCCAGGGATCTGTGAACACGGATGGCGGGGGAAGGTCTATGTTTATGTTTCCCCGCCTCTGGCTGAAATGTAGCATTTCCTTCCATTACAGATGAGGTCATAAATCATGGCAATGTTAGCAGAATCTGTGGTTGTGTCACCCATCAGAATCACAGATGTTTGCATACCACATTATTTTTGAAGACATTCTTGAAATGTCACTTATGTTCATCACCACTTATCAATTACAGTAGCTACTGGATCCACTGTTAGTTCTTGTTATTTGGTAGATTAATAAACAGATACAGATATTACTGTATCACAAATTTTTAAAATAATATTTTAGTAACTGTTTTAATACACCTATTTCTTCTGCTATGAATTCATTTTGTACATTTAGACACATTATTCTGAGGGACTTCGCTGGTGGTCCAGTGGTTAAGAATCCTCCTAGCAATGCAGGGGACATGGGTTCAGTCCCTGATCAGGGAACTAAGATCCTACATGCTGTGGAGCAACTAAGCGCACAGCCCACAGCTGAGCCTGAGCCACAACTGGAGAGCCTGGGTGTCGCAACTACTGACGCCCATGTGCTCTGGGGCTCAAGTGCTTCAACTACTGAGCCACAACTAGAGAGTCCATGCATTGCAATGAAAGACCCCACATGACCCAACAAAGATCCCTCAAGCCACAACTAACACACAATGCAGCCAAACAAATATTTTCTAAACATAAATACATGATCCTAAGAAAAGAACTGCCAGATGCCAAAAGGGACCCTGACACAAAAAAGGTTGAGAAACTCGGGGAAATGCTTGCTGATCACCTTAATGAATGAAAGGTTGGGCTCACTGCATTTACTACTCTCTCACTGTCTGGCCTTTGCTTATGCTGTGGCCCTACCTGGAACACTTTCCTCTTTTTCTTCAACTGGCACATTTCTTTTATCCTTTTCTGCGGACATCCCTTCCTCTGAGAAGCCCTCCCTGAAGCCCGTCCCCCCAGGCTGGATCAGGTGTCTCTCCAGGGTCCCCATGACCCCCTGAACTTCCCTGGCTTCCCCCACTCTGACCCCACTGCTTGTGCCTCCTTCTTCCTGCCAGGACCATTTTGCCTAGCTCCCCTCATCATCACCATGGATACTCGATGCTGTTATTGTCTGCCTGATGTAGCTGTCTCCCCAGTGGACTGGCTTGGTCACAGCTGTGTACCCAACATCACCCAGCCCAGGGCTGGGCCCACAGCATTGCTCTGTGAACACATGCTGAATGAATGGGGGATGATGGAGTCAGGGTCCCCTACCCCTTTCTTCCGGGACTACTTGATCACACCTACCTCGAAGGAAACCTCAACCTCCTCTTCTTCAGCTTCGCCATTCTCCCCTCCCTCCTCCAGGTGGCAGCTCTGGGGATGGGGCATCAGTTAGAGATGATGGTGAACAGAAAAGATACCCCAGTCCAGTCCCAGCCCTTTCAGTGGACAGGCATTGCAGCTGGGCGGCGGTGGGCAGGGAAGGGAACCTGCCCTAGATGGGGGCAGGGCCTCACCTTAGCCATGATATCAGCATACGCTATATACAAGTAATCTTCATCCAGTTTGCTGAGAAAGTAAGTGGGGAGACAGTTAGGGCCCAGTATGGAGGAACTCCATCTTATAAGCGCCTCCAGATTTCCTATGGAAAGTCAGTTCTCCCCACGCTCAGGCTGTGTGGTGCCGATGGGGTAGGCTCTCCATTGCCAGACTGGGCATGTGATCAAGGCTGAGCCAATTGCTACCTTCTATCTGCTTGACTACAATAATAAGTAAGAGATGGTCATGTGATCCACACTGGTCCGGTGGAATTCATTCTGGGAGTTTTGCTGAAGCTATTGATAGAAGTGCTCCTTTTCCACTGGGATTGTTGTGATGGTGTGATGGAACCCTAGAGCTTCTGGGACTATCTTGCCACCTGACAACTGGTTAGCTCACCTGACAACTATGATCAACCACTTCCTTGCATCTCCTCTATAATAATACTAATGATAGCAGAAGTAATGGCCAACAACCATTGAGTTTACTCTAGGTTGGTCTCTATTCTAAGTGTTGGTACATAATAACATTAATTCTCATAGTAATCCAACTAGGTAGATATAAAGTTGATCCTTAAACAATACGCGTTTGAACTGCATGAGTCCACTTATATGTGGGGTCTTTTCCCCTCAATAAATACTACTACAGTACTACATGATCCATTGTTGGTTGAATCCACGGATGGAGAACCATGGATATGGAGAGCCAATTATAAGGTTATACATGAATTTTTAAATGTGTGAAGGGTTAGTTCCCCTTTGTTGTTCAGCCACTAAGTTGTGTCTGATTCTTAAGAGACCCCATGGACTGCAACACACCAGGCTTCCCTGTCCTTCACTGTCTCCTGGAGTTTGCTCAAATTCACATCCATTGAGTCAGTGATGTTATTTAGCCATCTCATCCTTTGCCACCCCCTTCTCCTTTTGTCTTCAATCTTTCCCATATCATGGTCTTTTCCAATGAGTCAGCTCTTCACATCAAGTGGTCAGAGTACTGGAGCTTCAGCTTCAGCATCAGTGCTCCTAACCCCTGCATTGTTCAAGGGTCACAATGACTAGTCCCATTATACAGATGAGGAAACTGAGGCACAAATAATTTTCTTGGCCAATGTCACAAAGTCTGTACTGGAATTCAAACCTGAAGAGTCTAACTCCAGAGTCACTGCTTTCCCAGAGAATAGAAAACAGAACACTCGGCTTTCCAGTCTCCCTCACAGCTGGTGGTGGCCTGATGTCAGAATTCTAGCCAATGGGCCATGTGCCTAAGCCCACCATGGAGAGCGTTCCTTGGCTAAAAGGATTTGGGTTTTCCTTAGAGGAAAGCCTTTCTCCTTTCTGTCTGACATGTAGTCACGATGTCTGGAGGTTCAGCATTCATTTTGTAGCTATGAGGCAACAGCTTAGAATGGCAGGGCAGAAATCCTGACTGAGCATGGGTCTCTGTCAGTGTCACTATGCCCCTGCCCAGCCCAGGACTCTCTATCTCCTGACTTGGTGTTCCATGAGAAAAACAAATCTCTGTGCCTCATTTCCTCATCCACACACACAAAGGTGATAATAATATCTATCTCATAGTGTGAAGATGAAGTGAGAGGATCTCACCATCAAGTGTTTAACATGATGCCCGACACATGAAAAGCATATGATAAATACTGCCTGTTGTTACCGTTAGCGGCAGCGCCCTTATTACTGCTATTTATTCCCAAGACTGCCATTGGCCCATATGAAGCTTTTGTCTGAATTAGAAGTGCCCTGTTCCTCACTGCCATCTGCTGGAAATGCATCGCAATATACTGACCTCGCCCCTATAATATACTGCAACTGATTTTATGTGAACAAGACATTTTCTTCTAGAATAAGCCTAAATGGATATTGCCTGTGATGTGAACCCTTCAGAAGAGATGCCCCTGTGAAGTGCCCAGTCTGCACAGTGGTACAAGGCGACTCTGCCTGTCCCAGTTAAATGACATTAAAGGATCAGCTGTGGGTGTCCCCCCTTCCCGGGACACAGAGGTTCTCTCTTGAGGAGCAAGGACTGGGGTGGGAAGAGGTAGTGAGTCCCTCTTGCAGACCCAGGAAGGGTCTCACCTCTTTTCAGTCAGGGCGGTGCGGCTGAAGTGCAGGACCAGCTGGTGCAGGGGGTCTGGCTTCTTCTCTTCCACCTCCTCCTCCTCCTCCTCCTGCTCCCCAGCTTTCTGGAGGAAGGAGTGGGGCTTTGGGTAGGGGTTTCCAGAGTCCCCATCTGTCTCTCATATAAGCCCTGCTGCTGCTGCTGCTGCTGCTGCTAAGTCGCTTCAGTCGTGTCCGACTCTGTGCGACCCCATAGACGGCAGCCCACCAGGCTCCCCCGTCCCTGGGATTCTCCAGGCAAGAACACTGGAGTGGGTTGCCATTTCCTTCTCCAATGCATGAAAGTGAAAAGTGAAAGGGAAGTCGCTTAGTCGTGTCCGACTCTTAGTGACCCCATGGACTGACTTCAGCCTACCAGGCTCCTCCATCCATGGGATTTTCCAGGCAAGAGTGCTGGAGTGGGGTGCCATTGCCTTCTCCGATAAGCCCTGCTAGACTTTTTATTCTCTTCTCCCACATCCTGCACCCTCCCCTGCTTCTGCCCAAGCCAGGGGCCCCTGTTCCCACACCGCTCAGTGTGAAGGATGACCCCTGGAGGTGGGCCCCAGCCCTACCCATCTGCCCCCACACTCCCAGGCAGGCCCCAGCTCACTGAAAGGTCATCTATCATGCGGTCCTCAAAACTGTGGTCTTCTGTCAAGATCCACGCCGCCTTGTAGCTCTCCAGAAACATATTACAGGCCCGGTGCCTTCGCAGGGGAAGATTTGAGGCGTCAGCAAGATTTCCCCATGCACGTCCCTCGCACCGCTTCCCCTAACCATTCTGCCTCCGCTAACCATTCCTCAAGACCCCACTGGGTGCGCACCCCATCCTCTCGCCTCCTCACCCACCCATTCTCCAAGGCGGCTTAGGCTCCCTTCCTCCATTGGAGGCGGGGTGTCTTACGTGGGCAGGTTGTACAGGGGGGTCATGCGGAAACAGGCGACGACTGCCCTCCGGCGCTGCTTCGATAAGAGCTTGTGCCACACGGCCTTCTTGGACTTGTAAGGGTGCTCGATCTGATGGCGGGATTATGTGTCATGGCTCCAGGTTCTGCCCCTGGTCTGATTCCCACTTCCAGCCCCGAGTGAAAATGCCCATCTGTGCCCAGTCCAAATTCAGGACGATTCACAGGGTCAAAGGAACACCCTGGCTCCGCCAATAGAGTCAAAGTTCTGACCTGTTCTCCGCTCGCAGACCAATTATTTCCCTCATAGGCCCCGCCCACAGACTCAGCCCGCCCCCTTAGGCCCCACCCCAATCTCAAGACCCGCCCAAGGTCTTGCCCACAGAGTCAACGCGTCTCCACCAGGCCTAACTCTCAGACCCAAAGTTCTGCACCGGCGCTGTCCCTAGGTCCAAGATTGCGCGCCAGGTCTGACTCCCATATCAAAGCCTCCATTTTAAGTCTCGTTGTAAAATTCAAGGCCCATCCCCTACAAAAGATTTAAGACCCGCCCCAGGCTCCGCCCAGAGACCAAGTTTTGACCACTCAGCAGTAAGACACCTGCTCCAGATGGTAGAGCACGGCGGACACTTCCTGAACTCTGCGCACGATTTTCTCCGGATCGTCAGCGTCCTCCTCGCGGCCCGGGAGGCCCCGGTACAGGGCCATTTGCCAGCGCAGAGAAGGGGAGCCTTCGACCTGAGAGGAGGAAGATCGTCCGGCTTGAGGCCTCTCCCTTGCCCGCTCCCTCCTCCCTCAGCCGGGCTTCTGGGAGGGCCACGCCCCCACCCCACGATTCAATGCCACGATGATTCACTGAGGGATTGAGTACGAGTTAAGGTCCTTCTTTCGATGCCTGGCACCGATATGAGGGCTCAAAAGCTGGCTGTGACTGTTGCTATTATCCTGATGCGCCCCTTTCAGTTGCAGATTGAGGAGGCAGAGGCGTACCTTTCCCTGAAGGTGAAGGTTGTTTTGCAGATATTCCCGGACCTCCTCATCTGTGTCTTTCTGAAGAGACAAGCCAGGCTGGGTCACTCCGGAGGGCCCAGCATCCTCCTTGTCCTACAACCCTCTCCCTTCTAGCCCCACTACCCCAAGATCCAAGAGAGGATTCAAGAGAAATGAAAAGGATCCAGAGGTCAGGAATGGTCAGAGAGGAGTCCGAGTGGCCACTGAAGGCACCTTGAAGAATCAGGATTAGAGGGGCCTCGTTGGGGTATGAGAGGAGGTAGGGGTTGACATGAGGATATCCTCAAAGGTCATAAAAGGAGGTCAGAAGAGGGTCAGAGTGGGGCTGGGAGTAAGTGGGAGATGGGCAGGGAATTTTTGAAAATCAGAGGTAGGTGAGGGGGATTATAAGAGGCAGCAAGGTCATCAGAGGTCAAGGAGGTCAGGCAAATCACTTGTCACTGGCGGGGTTCACACAGAGACTAAAACAGGGATCAGTAGGGTGGGGGTTCTTTAGGATCCCAGGAGAGGGGGTGCTCAAGAACCAAGTTAAGGGGTCAGAAGGGCCCTTTGGGATTTCAGCAGGCCTCAACAGGTCCAGCAGGCCTCAACAGGTCCTAGGAAAAGCTTGAGGTCCTGAGGGAAGGAGGCTTTAGGGTTCTGGGAAAGGGAATGCTTGTGATATCAGCGGAGAATCAGTGGTCTTCAGGGTCCTGGAGATTAGTAGATCCTCAGGGTGCTTAGCAGGGTCCTGGGGGAGGTTCTAAGGGTCTTGGGGCAGGATCCTGGGAGGACTTCTTGGGTCCCTGAGGCTGAAAATGATCTGGGGGGGGGGGAGTTCCCATATAATGGATAAAAGGGGCCCCAGGAGCCTCTTTGGGGTCCCAGAGGGCTTAGAAGGGGTCTCAGTCTCTGAGCCTAGGGAAGAAGTCATTAGGAACCTGGGGGCTACTTAAGGTCACAGGGTGCTCACTGGGCCCCTAAGAGTCTTTGGGGCTCAGTTGGGGGTTAACAGACTCCAAGGGGAGAGATCCACAGGGTCCTGAGGAAAAGAGAGAGTGAGCTGGAGAGCCCAGTGGGAATCCAGAGGTTCAGAGGAGGGCCAGTGGGATCATGAGGGGCTCTGTGGGTCCCAAGGGACTTGGGCAGGTCCTGGCAGAGGACTTGGAGGAGTCTCAGGGGGCTTAAGGTGTCTCAGATGGGATCCTCAGGATTCTAGCAAGTTTGGCAGAGGTGGGGTTGGTGTTCAGTGGGGTTCCTGAAGGTTTGATGTGGTCTTTGGGTCCTAGGGGGGTCTTAGTGGCCTTCCTGGGTTCCAGTGGGGTCCCAGTTAGGGTCCTTAGGATCCAGAGTTCTGACAGCATCCCAAGTGGGGCCCTCAGCATCCTGTGGGAAGGTTCAGGCATTCTAGAGGGCCCAGTGAGCCCTCAGGGTCCTGGAGGACTCAGGAGGGTCCTAGGGAGGGCCCCTGAGAGATGGCAGGGGTTTAGTAGGGGTGCTGAGTGGGGCTCAGTAAGGTGCTGAGTTGGACCCTGGCAGTTCCCAGAAAGGGGCTGAGCAGGCACCAGGGCATAGCGGGTCTTGGCCAGTGTGATGAGCTCCTGGTCAGTGGGGGCACACATGTTCAGGCCGATGGGCAGCATCTTCTTGAGCGTGGCCACAATCAGCGACGTCTGCACGGAGTACCGGTCACCCCGGCGCTTCTTCTTGGTGCGCTCCTGGTCCGAGCCACCTGACTGTGGGAACACAGAGCTCAGTGCCAGCTTGAGTCCCAGCCTGGCCTCTGCCCCAGCCCCACCCTGCCACCACTGTCCACAATCCAGCCCCGCGCCTGAATGTTAGAAAGACCCTCCCCGATCCCAGAGCCACCTCAGTTTCCACCCCAGCCCTTGCCGATCTTTCATTTCAGACCCTGAGCCCTGACCCCAGAGTCTCACAGATCAAAGCTTCTATCCCGAATTCTCAGCTTCTATCCCAAATCCTTCCAGATTTCCCCCAATTCCAGGCTTCCACAACCTTGGGATTCTTCTCCCAGAATCCCCTCAGAACTTTCACTAGGACACCCCTCCTGCCCCTACAACACACATACAACCCCCATCTCAGAGCCCCAGACAGAGTTCCCGAGAATGAAATGAAGATGTAGAACAGGGAAGAGTCCCAAGAGACAAGAGAAGTGGGAAGAAAGAGATCGAGAGAGAGACTGAGAGACTAAGATGAACAAGGAGACAGGAAGACAGAAGATACAAGAGAGAAGACAGGTCCAGAAAGATCTGGAAGCAGAAACACGGGGCACAGAGTCCCACAGCCGTGTTCTGGAGCCTCGGGTGCAGACCCACGGCCAGGGCCACCCCAGTCATGCCAATGAAAAGCCCCAGTGGCAAGCTTCAGCCAGAGCCACATCCACGCCAGCTCGTGATACAGAGTGTGACCCGTGTGCCAGCACATGCGGCATCTCACTGGGTCCTTACAGAGCTCTGGGGCCAGGGGCCACCGACCAGATGCCTAAGGCTCAAAAGGGTAAGACACTTGACCAACATCACACTGCCAAGAATCAGGATTCTAACCTGAGTCGGTCTAATTCTCAAGTCCAGGCCTTAAACCCAATCATGCACGTGCCTTTTGCACCCCCATTCCCATTCCCTAGAACCTCAGTCCACGATGCTTTGAAGCTCTGGGGAAAGCTGAGAGGAGAGTTTTTATTTTTTTTTAATAAAAGTTAAAAAAAAAAAACTACCAAAAGTTGAGGGCCGGGAAGGGGATGGTTAGTGGGAGGAGGGGTGGAGCAAGAGAAAGAGGGCGGGGCCGAAAGCCAAGGCTGAGAGGCAGGGAACAGGGGAAGGGTTTTCTGGAGGCAGAGCAGAGGCTGGGGTTGGGGGCGGGTGGGTAGAGGGTATTAGCCAAGAGCCATGCAGAAGGTCCCAGATGTGGAGCTGACCTGTACATCTCCCGTCTGCTGCATCAGGGTGCAGACAGAGACAAGAAGTGTTACCCCAGTCCCTCCAAGAACCCCAGGGCCCCTCCAAGCCAGCTCCTCTGCCCCACCCTGACGTGTACCCCCCAACTGGGGAATTCCAGACCTCGCTGAGGATGGTGGGTTTGTCCTTTTGACCTTGCCCTTTAGAGGGCAGTTCAGGGAAGGCTAAGGGGAGAGGGAAGGAGGTGGGGATGTGGAATAAAGGAATAGGAGGAAAGAAGTGGGAGAAGTGAGAGGAGGAAATTGGGGTGGAAGAGGGAGGTGGGGAGGATGGAGTAAGATGAGGTGCTGGGTGATGGGGAGGAGAAAGCAGGTAGGGAGGAGCGAGGAGAGGAAGAAAGAAGAGGGAAATGGGGGAGGGAGGGGATGGAGCTGAGAGAAGGGGGAGGTGGGGAGGAAGGAGGATGGGGAAGGGGCTGCTGTGAGGGCTTCAGGGAACGTGACCAGGATGAGGAGGGCGGGCGGGGTGAGGAGGGGTCAGCTAGGAAGCCCGAGGCTGTCCCCCCTTCCCTCCTGGCTAAGTCCTCCTCCAAGAGCAAAGTACCAACCTTGGCCATTTTGCTCTTGTTGTCGGCCGTCAGAAATGACATGTTGTTGATCTCATTCTGGACCACAAAGTTCTGCTCCTCACGCTTAAAGTTCTGGTGGGGGAGAGGTGTTGAGGATCAGACAGGGTGGGGGAGGGCTTCTTTGGGCAGCAGCTGCTCGGGGATCCAGAGAGGAGGGGCGGGTGGGTGGGGACTCACGTGGGACTTGGACCAGTAGATGAAGATCTCGCCCACCATCCTGAACAGCTCCTCCGCGCTGGGGTTGGGCTCGGTCAGCCAGTGTGCCCTGAGCAGGCAGGGGAAGCGGCTGGTGAGGGATGAGGGCAGGGACCCCCAGGGAAGGGGGCAGCAGGGAGACACTTCAGGGGAGGGCACCCAGAGACTCAAACGGGAGAGGGAGAGCTTTCTATGGTAATCTGGCCATTCAGATGATTTAAAAATTATAAATGACAATTACTGAAAATTTTTTTCTGTCTCTAACCCTTTTTATGGAAGTATAACATATGTATAAAGTGCCTAGTGAACACACTTGATTTGGGTAACCACCACCCAAGTCAAGAAATAGAACATTTCTAGGGACTTGCCTGGTGGTCCAGTGGCTAAGACTCCATGCTCCCAATGCAGAGGGCCTGGGTTCAATCCCTGGTCAGGGAACTAGATCCCATATGCCACAACTAAAGATCCTGCATGCCCCAACTATGACCAGCACACCCAAATAAATAAATAAATAATTTTAAAAAAAGAACAGTTCCAGTTCCCAGAAGTTACCTTGTGCCCCCATCCTCTTCTTGAAAGATATCCTTATCCTGGCTTCTAGACCATGAATTATCTTTGTTCTTGAACATTACATAAAAAGATGATATGATATGTACACTATTTAAAATTTTCTGGTTTCTTTCATTCAACCTGATGTTTGTGAGATTCATGCTACAACAATCTGTTCAATTTCATTCCATTAGTATTTTCACTGTGTTGAATATACCTCGCTTTACTTGTCCAAACTTTTCGATTTCTGCTCCTAGGAATCTATCCTACAGCAATACCCATTCATGTGCACAAAGATGAGCTCGCGAGGATATATATAGCATGCATACTGCTGTGTGCTTCTGCTCCCGGGACAGACATAGCTAATCAATCCGTGAACCGTTGCTTACAAAGCCCTGGTACAACCTTAAAATCTTTTCCAACCAAGATGGAACTTGGAGTTGAAACTTGTTCAAGCCCTGGATCTGGCTGCACCTAAGACTGAATACTTTAAATGGTGCCTCTGATTTCAGGGAGATGTTTTAGCAACTGATTGATATCTGAGCTTGCCCTTTACAAAGACTCATGTTTCTGGGGCATATTAGGCTGGCAAGGTCTGGATGGTGACCAGTGATGAAAGAGGGAAATACGGCTCCTTCTGGTTAACACTGCAACCCTCACAGGGCCTCAGATTCAGGAGGTTTAAAGGAGCAGAAGGGGAGCAAACACACGCTGGCTTCTATTGGTCCAGAAGCAACAGGGGCTGGGGGTCAGGAGGTAGGCTGGGATGAAGTGGGAATTGCAAGTACATAGCAAGTCGGAGGCCAGAGGTCAGAAGGGGTCCAGGGAAGCCAGAGGCCAGGCTGAGGGGTGTGGGGGACAGCTGGGGACATGCTGACCTGTTGTTGTCCACGTAGCGGATGAGCAGCGGGTAAAGGGCGTACAGATCCCGGCAGAGCACAGAGAACTCATCCCGCACCAGGAGCTCGCCCTCCTCGGCCTCCGCCTTGGCCTCCAGGCGCAGCTGCTCCTCCTCGGCCACCACCTTCCCTGCCCGCTTGCGCAGCCGCCCGATGGTGGGGATGAAGTGAGAGTGCAGGAGCTCCGGCCGGGCCCGACTCACAATGGGCTGGGCAAACACTGCAGGAGCAGACCGGGCGCATGGGCTGCTGGCCAGCTGCTGACTCCAGCACCTCATCTATGACCTCTGATCCCACCCCTGACCTCTGTTCCCATCCCTGACTTCCAACCTGTACCTCTGACCTACAAACTAACATTGATCCCAGCCTGACCCTCATGTCTGACCCCAGTATCAACTTACGATCCCACGCCTGACCTCAGACTGTGACCTCTGACATAGCACCTGAATCTGCATCCCACCCACCATAACCTTTGACCTGAAACTGTGACCCTCTAGCCTGACACAGGTCCTTGACCTCTGACCCCAACAAGTGAATCCTAACCTGATACCCTACCCTAGCCCATGAGATCTCACTCCAGTCTTTAACCTCTGACCTGGTCTATACCCAGATGGAGCTCACCACATGATTTCTGACCAATACCTCTGGCTTCTTACCTTCTCTGGCCTCTGACCCTGGCCTCTGACCTCAGCTCTGATCTCTAGCTTGGCCCTGATCCAAAACTCAACCCCTGACATGGAACTTATGAACCAGGAATTCCAACCTTTTAAAGACTCATTTCTTGACCTTGGACCCAGAACCCTAACTGTCCATATCAGGGACCCCGATGTTTGACCTGGTTCTCTGACCCTTTGTATAAGGAACTCAGCCTTCTGACTCAGCCCCTAACCCTTTCCAAGGCTCCAGAAATTCCAAATCCAGCCTGGAAGATTCCCAGGATCCATGCATCCATCTCGGACGCTATGACCCTGAGATTCAGGCTCCTGGGAATGATCTCTGGCCTTGTGATCCTGAGAAAACCGAGATCTGACTCCTCCCCATTCCCAGAAAACCACAGACCCTGAGATCTCCCTCTGAGATCCAGAGACCTGAGTCCCAGGACACTGGCCCCAGTTCTCTGGACCTGCGCGCTCGCCAGACCCACCAGCCAGCCGCTTCATCCAGGTGGCCTCGTCAATGCCCAGGTTGTTGACAATGATTCGCAGGATGTTCCCCAGCAGCGAGTTGAGGTGGTCGGAGGTGACGGCTGTGCAGGGTGGAGGGGCCCCGGCAGGTAGGGCAGGTGGGGGTGCCTCGGGCCCGCGCTCCCACCAGCGGGGCAGGTAACTGCACAGCATGGGCAGCGTGATCTCGATGACGTGCGGCATCTCCGTGTAGCGGGCCCCCGACTCAGCCAGCCCCCCGATGTCAGCCATGAGCCGCTCCAGCACTGGGATGTCAGGACACATTTCCTCCACACTGTTGGGGAGCCCCAGGACTGGGGTACAGGGAGGGTGTCAGGGCATGCCAACTCCTCATGCCCAGACCTCAGTGTCCATACCACAAACTGGTGTCTCCATAAGCTCTGGGGTTCCCCAATCTGAAGCACCCGCAAACTGAGGAATCCTCAACACCTCAGGGCCCAGACTGGACCCTACTACCTTCACAATGGGTCTCCTTGGACCCTGTGTGGGCGGAAGACAACCCTTGCCAGCCGCCCCAGCCCCACCCCACTTACTGGCCCGCTCCCGGGGAGACTTGGTGGTGTACACTGAGCAGGCATTGTATTCATTCAGCTGCGGCTCCAGGAATGCCACTGGCATGGCCGCTGCCAGGCGGGCCAGGCACTCGCCCAGGGCTGGCCGCAATCTGGAAGAGAAGGTTGTACTTAGCTTCCAAGCCCCCTCTGCCCAGTCCTGGATCCCAGTCCCGTACTCCACAGAAGTGCCTCTCCCAGAACCCTTAGGAGCAGAGCTGCCATTCACTGGTGGCCACCGATGTAGCCATTTCCCTGGGTTTCCTGAATGTCCTCTTTCTCCGTCGGTGATCTGGGCTCAGGAAAGCCCACTTGGGCACTGCCAGCCACCCTCCCCAGTTCCCCCCAGCATGCCTGGCTCCCGTGGGCCACCAGAGTTTCTGCGTACCCCCTGCCAGTGGAGAACAACCTAGCATCCTGGTGCCAAGGGCCTCTGGCCACCTTCACTGGCCTACCTGAGTGCCCTCACGTGGCCACACTGAGGAACTGAAGGAACTGCAGTTGCCACCGTGCGCATGTCTTCTGAGGACAAACCATCTCCCAGCTTTTCACTCACTCCCATCTTCTCCTGAGCCCTCACGTCCCTGAGCCCCAACAGTCCCCACCCCAGCCCCAAACTATCTCTCTCCTTACTTTTCCACGTAAGGGTTCCTGGTGGTCCCCAGAGAGTAGATACTGCACAGTGTTCGGTAGCAAGAGACCTGGACGTCATCCACTGAGTAGGGGAGAAAGGGTGGGGTTGGGGTTAGTCCGGTCCTCCCCTAACCCCTCCTTTGTCTCCAAATGACAGAGTAAGAGCAGGGGCTGTAGAGCCAGCCTGCCATTTACTAGTTTGGGCCTGTTTCCCTCTCTGTAAAATGTGGATAAATATAGTATTTTCGTTAGGGAGTTGCTGTGAAGATTAAACAATACTCGGAAAGTATTATTAATTATAATAATTAATAATTATTAATATTAATAATTAATACTCAGAAAGCAATTGGGACAGGGCACACAGCAGACATTCAATAAAGGCTAGTTTTTCTTTCCTTGGAGAAGGGTCATGGATCTCTTTGATGATAATGCTGGACACTGCCTCCAGAATATGCAAACAGACATCCAATCCTGACTCCAATCTCGGTTATCCACACACTCCCCAGGAGGCCAGGTTAAGAACCTCATCAACTTCCTAAATGTCATGAGGGGGCAGGGGGACTGTCTAGATTGAAAAGAGGCGACAGAGACATGACAACCACACGCAGTGAGAGAAACCTCGCTGAATTCTGAATTAAAAAACAAATCAAAGACATTTTGAGGGTAATGGGGAAATCTAACCATAGTCAGGTTAAGAGTGATACTGAAATTGTGGTTACAGGAGAAAAGGTTCTGCAACATCTAGATGTTCCAGGCTGAATATTTAGGGATGAGGTGTCACTGTTTGTGCAGCTCATATTCAAGAGTTCAACAAAAAGTTTGGAGATCCCTTCATCATAAGCGGTGGTGGTTTAGTTGCGAAGTCGTGTCCAACTCTTTTGCAACCCCATGGACTGTAGCCCACCAGGCTCCTCTGCCCATGGGATTCTTCAGGCAAGAATACTGGAATGGGTTGCCATTTCCTTCTCCAGGGGATCTCCCCAACCCAGGAATCGAACCCACGTCTCCTACACTGGCAGGCAGATTCTTTACCACTGAGCCACCTGGGAAGCTACACTCAAAGTGGAAGGTAAAACCAAGGGACAGCTAAGCCCGCACACCTCAACCAGAGAGAAGCCCGTGTGCTGCAATGAAGACACAACATGTATGTGTGTGCTAAGCTGTTTCAGTTGCGTCTGACTCCTTGTGACCCTATGGACTGCAGCCCGCCGGGCTCCTCTGTCCATGGGACTCTTCAGGCAAGAATACTGGAGTGGGTTGCCATGCCCTCCTCCAGGGGATCTTCCCGACCCAGGGATTGAACCCGTGTCTCTTATGTCTCCTGCACTGGCAAGTGGGTTCTTTACCACTAGCGCCACCTGGGAAGCCAATACAGCCAAAAGTAAATAAATAAGTAAAGATGTTTTTAAAAAGAAATATACATGTAATTGGTTAAGCTACAGTGAAGGAGGGTCTTTTGTTAGATCTATGGAATGAATATTCTGATTAACTCATTCTCTTCCCTACCAATTTACTGAACTGAATGCACACTTTGCTTACGGCAATGAAACCTCTCAATAAACGTAACACTGAAACACCCGCAGACTCTACCAGGCACACTGGGATGGATGGTGTTGGTGGAACTGACACCCCCAGCCCCACCACGGTCCCTGGGATCAGTAGCCCTTACGGATAACATCGTCTCCAAACTGATGCTGGGCGATGTGCTGGAAGAGGGTGGTGAGGACCGGCAGCAGGGCCACAGTGGTGTAGGTGAGGTTCTGGCCCACGCCCTTCACCTGCGTGCGCGCCTGTGACACCTTGCCGAGCCGCAGGTTCTCCACCATCTTCTCAATGTCCTCCGAGGCACTCTCAAAGAAGGAACGGAGGCCAGCCTTCACAATCTCGGGGCCAGACTTCATCACGGTCCTAGGAGGGAAGTGGGGGCACTCTGCAATCTGAGATTTGAGACGGCAGAGAGTCCAGGAGAACAGGGGTGGGGGCGGCGGGGGGCAGGGGTAGAATGGGAGTGGGCACCGTGACCCATGGCCCCACCTGGCATCCAGGGAGCGTGCCAGGATGTGAAGACAGTTGACCACAGCTGGGGCATCCGTGCCTGGGGGAGGAAGGTGGGCCTGGGTGAAGGAAGGGTAATGACGACAGCAGCTCCCTCTTCACCCACCTCAACTCATCTCTCTCCACCCACCCCACCCCAACTCCGTAGGCCCCTGTCCTTTCCTCATCCTGTGACCCCCTGCCGATCCCTCCCCGACCCCAGCCCTGACTTCTGGGCCATCGCTGTCTGGTGAGGAGTCTGGGCACTCCTGGGTGGCAGGGCCCAGGACTCTCCCAGCCACTGTCCCATTCCCAGGACTACCCACTCCATGTCCAAGTCCAGAGGAAGAACAGTGAAGGTTGTTCAGATTAAGGCATGAACCTGGGCCATATCTCTTCAGGGTGAGGTTGTGAAG
Source organism: Bos indicus x Bos taurus (assembly GCF_003369695.1). Lineage (NCBI taxonomy): Eukaryota > Metazoa > Chordata > Mammalia > Artiodactyla > Bovidae > Bos > Bos indicus x Bos taurus. The sequence continues at coordinate 17,580,418 of NC_040093.1, forward strand.
AGGCGAAGAGAGGGAAGACTTGGGAGAAGGGCTTGGGGAGCAGACCTACTCACCAAAGAGAGAGACTCGGTGACGGACAAGAGCCGCAAGCTTGCAGAAGAGGCTGAAGAAAGAGAAAGGAACAGGACAGGGGAAACGGGGAGCGAGGACAGCGAGGGGACACAATCAGAGGAGGAGAGACAGGGAAGACAGGGAGAGAGGGACAGAGCCAGGAGGAGAAAGGATGATGGGGGAGAAAATGAAGGAGACAGAGGGAGGGGGAGGGGCAGAGAGATGAACCAGCTAGAGAGTCTCAAGCAGTAACTGGGACGCTGGGGATGGGGAGGCCGATCTGCCTTTCTAATAGGATGACTGACTCATCCCAGTCGGCCTGAAAGTCCCGTATCCTGGGGGGCACACCAGGACAGCTTGTCACCCCAGCCCTTCAATCACCTCTGCAGGTAGACTGATCAGTGCCCAGCACCCAGGACAGAGCCTTTAAAGTCCAAGGTTGGGAGAAAAGGACCCAGGATTACAACGCCATGAGGTCAGGGGTCTGAGTCAGAAGTCCTGGTGGGGGCGGGGGGCGCACCTGGTGATCATTTCCTTCTCCTTGTTGGAGGCGTGGCCACCACTGCCCAGCACTTTGGCCGGGGTGGACAGGAAATAGAGGCAGTGGTTGGTGAAGTACTGGTTGATCAAAGGGAGCAGGATCTGGGGGCATGGGGAAGAGATAAAGGGGATTGGGTGTAGGGCGAGGAAAGCCCACCAGTCCCCAGCCTCCTTCAGCTTCTGTGGCCACCTCTCACCTTGGCAAAGAATTTAATCTCCTGTTCGTGAGGGGACTTTTCCACTCGTCCACTGCTGACCACGGCCTCTGGTGGGGGAAGGCAAATAGCGGTCATGGTGGCTTCAAGTCTAGGGAAATCAGGGTTTTCTGATGGGGCAGACTGAGGGTATGACAGCAGATAAGCTCCTGGTATGAAGTCACTGCTGTCGGCTTTGAGGCAAACCTCTCTTCCCTGTTTTCATCTGATCCCAACTCCTTGATCAATCCCTTCCTGATGCTGAAAATGGAGAGAAGGACAAACTGGAATGGGGTAAGGCCATTCCCCCTCCTCACCTGGCACTGAGTAAATATGGAATGAATAAATAAAAAAAGAAGTCAGTGTAGACAGGAAGAAAAGAATTTGTGATAGGTGAGGAGGGGAAATTTTAAAAGCTAAATTTAGCCTTTTTTTGGCTGCAGTGCATGGCATGTGGCATCTTAGTTCCCTGACCAGGATTAAACTCGTGCCCCCTGCACTGGAAGCATGGTCTTAACCACTAGACTGCCAGGGAAGTCCCCTAGATTTAACTTTAAGGTGGAAATCTGTTTCAATCATCATCATCATAGTAATAATAATAATTCATATTATTAAAATAATACTACTAAAATAATAATAAAATAAGGCTTAATTACTAAACACTTGCTATGTCTCTGACACCGTGAGAAAAGTCCTCGTAAAATCTCCTCCCAACATGGGAGGCCTGGCTGGTCCTTCGTCCCCATTTTACAGATGAGGAAATTGAGGTGCAACAGCTTACTTCAGGTCACTTAGCAAATAAGGGACAGAACCACTGCTGGTTATAGTGAACAGAATCCCCGTTTCACAGATGAGGAAACTGAGGTTCAGGAGGAAAGGGAATATCCAGGAGGGTGTGCAGCACAGGGGTCCCACTCGCATGGGATTTGGGGTGAGATGTGTGAGTGAATCCTGCTGGGCCTTTCACTTAGCTGAAGGGAATTTGGGGGTTCCAGGGTGGCTCGCTCTCTGGGGGAAGCCTGGATTACAGGGTCCCCACTTGTGACTCTTAGTGACATATAAGAGGCATCTGCAAGACATCTTAACAGCCTCAGCCTTCAAACTAGGCCCAGAATCTCCCAGTTCTAATTCTGTTTTGCTCCTGACCCCCCACAGGCAGTCAGAGGGAGCCTGTGAACACCCAAGGCAGACCAGGGTCCTCTCCTGCTTAGACTGCCCACAGGGCACCATCTCACTCAGAGTAACAAGCCACAATCCTCACCATGGTGTAAAGCCTGGTTTGATCTGTCACCTTTCTGACCCCATTTCCTCTCATTCTCCCCACCACCCTACCCACCCCACTCTGCTTCAGCCACACAGACCTCCTAATACATCTGCAGCCTCTGCACGGGCTGATCCTCTGCCTGATTTACTCTCCCCAGATGACCAAGTAGCGCTCTCCCTAGTTTCCTGGAATATTCTATTACAACTGGCCCACACTCCCAGCCCTCTTTAGCTGGCTCTAGTGTATTCCTCTCCCCATAACACTAATCACTTTCTAACACACTAAGTGATCACGTTATTTCCAACGTTAATTGTCTGAATCCACCTCGGGAATGTATCCACCACCGGAATGTAAATTGCCAAAGGACAGGGATCTTTATCTTGTTCATCGTCCTATTCTAAATCCCTAGAACAAAGTCTAGCTCAATGACTAAATGGGGAGGGCGCGGGGGCGGGGACAGAAATGCATGAACTGGGTCCCTAGATGAAACTGCAGCTAAGGCGGACGCGAGGAGGGAATTCTTCGTACCCAGGTGAGCGATGAACTCTTGAGAAATGTCCATCCAGCGCAGCAACTGCTGCAGGAAGCCGAAGGCGAACCGTTTCTCAATGGAAGACGTGTCCAGTTCCATGTCCTTAAGACCTCTGCGTGCAGGCGGAGCGAGGGGTCAGCTCAGACCCAGATCACCGGTATTTCCCGCCTCTTTCCAGTTTCCCCTGGACTCCTCCAGGAACCACCTTCGTTTTCCAGGCCCCACTCTTCTTAGACTCCTCCCCTCTGGCCCCGCCTCCGCCCACAGGCCACACCCCTCTGATCCCGCCCCAGCCCCACCCTATCAGTTTCCTCTCTCTGGCTCCGCCTCCGCTACTTCGGATTCGCCTCTCCCAGCTTATGCTGGGGTTCCGCGCGTGATCCCTACCGCTCCCCGACCCGGCTTCCAGCCCTCTTGCCTGGTGACCGCGTAGCCGTTCATCTGCAGGAACTTCAACAGCTCCTGGGCCTTCTCCCGATCTCGTGCCTTCTCCTTGGCCGTGAGCGTGTCGTAGGGAACCAGCAGGGGATGGGTCCCACCACCTGGGAGAGCGAAGACCAGAAATTAGGGGCGTTGGTAGGAGGGGGAACCCAGATCTCTCATTGACGTGGTTCCTGAAGTTGAAAGTGTGCATAATTATAGGAATATAGACAGAGATAAGCATAACCTAACATTGCTTTCAGATGCTCCCCACATCCTCCCCACAGCTCTACAGGAGTAAACGCTCACTGTAGAGACACAGAAAAAGCTGGCTTAAAACTCAACATTCGAAAAACTCAGATCATGGTATCCGATCCCATCATTTCATGGCAAATAGATGGGGAAACAATGGAAACAGTGACAGACTTTATTTTCTTGGGCTCCAAAATCACTGCAGATGGTGACTGCAGCCATGAAATTAAAATACGCTTGCTCCTTGGAAGAAAAGCTATGACAACCTAGACAGCATATTAAAAAGCAGAGACATTACTTTGCCAACAAAGGTCCATCTAGTCAAAGCTGTGGTTTTTCCAGTAGTCATGTATGGATGTGAGAGTTAGACCATAAAGAAGGCCGACTGCTGCTGCTGCTGCTAAGTCGCTTCAGTCGTGTCTGACTCTGTGCGACCCCATAGACGGCAGCCCATCAGGCTCCCCCATCCCTGGGATTCTCTAGGCATGAATACTGGAGTGGGTTGCCATTTCCTTCTCCAGTGCATGAAAGTGAAAAGTCAAAGTGAAGTTGCTCAGTCGTGTCCGACTCTTAGCAACCCCATGGACTGAAGCCTACCAGGCTCCTCCGTCCATGGGATTTTCCAGGCAAGAGTACTGCACTGAATAATTGATGCTTTTGAACTGTGGTGTTGGAGAAGCCTCTTGAGAGTCCCTTGGACTGCAAGGAGATCCAACCAGTCCATCCTAAAAGAAATCAGTCCTGAATATTCATTGAAAGGACTGATGCTGAAGCTGGAACTCCAGTACTGATGTGATGGCCACCTGATGTGAAGAACTGACCCATTGGAAAAGACCCCTATACTGGGAAAGGTTGAAGGAAAGAGGAGAAGGGGACCACAGAGGATGAGATGGTTGGATGGCATCACCAACTCGATGGACATGAGTTTGAGCAAGCTCTGGGAGTTGGTAATGGATAGAGAAGCCTGGTGTGCTGCAGTCCATGGGATCGCAAAGAGTTGGATACGACTGAGCGACTGAACTGAACTGAGAGACACAGAAAGGAAGGTTCAATGGGGTGAAAGTAATCGTTCAAAGTCTTGCAACTCTAACCCAGGCCCTTAGGACTCCGGAGCCTGTGACTAGGGAACTGCGGAGAAGGGGAGTCTGTGCTGGAATGGGATGGGCGCCCTCACCCTTGGCTTCCAGCTCCTGCTTCTTTTTGCGCCCCCATGTGTTGTGGTAATTTTCCGCCAGTTGTTCCGCCATGGCCTAGGAGTGGATGCAAAGGGGTCAAGGCCCATACTCAGAGGATGTTCTCCTCTCACCACAGACACCTCCATGTTCCCAAATAAAGGGCCAGAAGACTCACTTGCAGCTCCCGAGACAGGGTAACTCCACTGAGATCGGGGGGTTGTGGGTTGTAGCCTTCCCTTGCATCATAGGTCTGGGGTGACAGGGGAGGGGCGGGGGGGGGGGCTTGATTGGTTCGCAGGAAGCCCAGTCCCCAATCCAGTTCATCCCCTCCTCTGCGACCTTTCCTTAAAGGCCTGCCTCTAAGCCACCCTCTGCTCTTCTGCCCTTTGCAGTTTTTCAGGCTCCAGATCTCTTGGCCTGCACCCCGCTCCTGGCCTCCCCGCTACCGCTGACCCCACTTCCTTCCCTTGGCCCTTTTCCCTCTCTCGACCCCACCTCCTACCTGGCCCCAGCCCTCCTGGCCCCGCCCCTTCTCCTAGCCGCCCTCCACCCCGTCATGACCCCACCCCCTGCCCCAGCCCCGCCTCCACCTGGGCGCTTTGGGATATCTTCCGGGTTTTCTTCTTCTCCGTCTTCTCCTCCTCACCCTCCCTGGCTTTCTCTATCGTCCATTCCCAGGCAATCATGGCCTTCAAGGACTCCTTTATGGGCCAGCGGTAAATCTCTTTGTCCTGGGGTGCACAGGAGGGAGTGGAGTTAGTGGAATGGGGTGAGAGGGAGGGGGAGGTTGGACCTCCTGGCTCAGCCTCATTGGCCTCCAGGGTCCCAAGAAGGGGAAAACCTTGACAATATGTCTAGGAAGTGATCCAGTCCGAATTCAAAACCAAGTCTCTTACCTGCCCTGTAACACAGCCTCCCAAACAAGCTCTCATTATCCCATTCTACACATGAGACTCAGAGAAGTTAAGCTGTATGGTCAAGGAATCAAACCTAGTCCCTCTGAGTGTTTCTAAAAGAAGAGACACCAGCAGTCTGTGATCTACGGGAGGCAGTCAGGTTTGCCAGAAGGCAAAGTCCATGGAGCCAACTCATTAGAAAAGACCCTGATGCTGGGAAAGATTGAGGATAGGAGGAGAAGCGGGCTACAGAGGATGAGATGGTTGGATGGCATCATTGATTCAATGGACATGAATTTGAGCAAGTGTGAGATAGTGAAGGACAGGGAAGCCTCGCCTGCTGCAGTTCACAGGGTCCCAAAGAGTTGAACACAAATGAGCGGCTGAACAACAACAAAAGTCCATGAGTGAGGAACTCCAATCCACAGATCCAGCTAGATCCAAGCCTATGAAGCTGCCTCCTCCTCTCTGAAGCCCCCAATTTTGGACCCCCAACTTTGGGCCCCAAGGTTTGGTCACCTTCTCTGAAAAGGTCTTGTAGGGCCTCAGCATGGGATGGGTCTTGAGTTCCTCATCTATGTTCTCCCCATAGGACCAGTTGTTCTGGATCTGAAGGATGAGATGGGATAGGTGGGGACAGTGTCACTACGGAGTTGAGGGTGGGAGCAGGATAAGGGGTGGACACCAGCCTGGGGGACCCTGAAGAGGAGCCCTGGAGGGGTTGAGGGCTCCAGGAGGAGTTATGGGTCTCAGGGAAATCTGGGGCCCTCTAGGAGGATCTGGGTCTGGGGGAAAGCTGGGGTCTTGAGGAAGGTGGGCAAGGGTTGGGAATTCCGGGGAGGGGAGGACCCTGATGCTGACCTTGTCGAAGGCCCACTTCTCGTGTGTATACTCCGCGAACTTGTTAATGAAGGAGTCCAGCTTCTCTGGGATGATCACACTATTGGAGGAATGGGGTCAGCAGATGTTGGATCTGGCCCTTCCTTCCATCTCTGAAACCTTCTCCTTCCCCCAGCCCCCCACTGCCCTCAGGCCTCACTTGAGGGTCTCCACAGGCCGAGGATCAAAGTTGCCTTCAGCATCCACCGTGGCCTTTTTCTCAGCCTTGGATGAGTATGAGGCATCCACGTAGTCCGGGGGCAGGGCCCCTGCGATGGCACACAGGCAGGGCATAGCCATGCGGTACAACTCTTGATCATATTTCTGGGGAATGTGAGGGGGGCAGGGTGGGTCACTGCAGGCCTGGCTGAGCCTTCCAATTCTGGAGCCCCAGGACTTCAAATTCACCCCTCCAATAATCAACCTTCTTTCTCAAGCCCTCAGACCTGAAGTATGGTCTCACTCTAAAACTCAAACCTCAGACCCACCCGGACTCTCAAAGCACCCCTAATTAATCCTCTCCAAGCCCCCAAACTAGAGTCCCCCATTCCCTCTTCCATGACATTCAAACCAGAGACCCAAATCATAGATCCTCCTAGATCCAGACCTGCAGAACTGCTTCCCTCCCTGAACTCCCAAACTGGGAATTTCATTTTAGATCACTGACTTCAGATCCCAAGCCCTCTAAACAGGTTTCTTTCAGGAGCCCTGGGTGCTCAGACCTTATGGGCCAGCGAGTCAAAGATGCCCCAGAAGAGTTTACGAGTGAGGTGCAGCTCTTCCTCCGAGGTGACCCCAAAGTTGGCCCAACCTGTGGGGAGGCAGTAGTACTTCCAACAGCGCTCATAGTGGTTGGTGAGGAGCTGGGTGGGAGCAAGAGGGGGACAAACGAATGAGGGGTACCACTGATTTTAAATTATGAAGGAGGTGTAGATCATGCAAATGACATGCTAATAAGAGAATGGTAAGCATATTGGGAAGTGATCCTGGACAGTTGATTATGTAAATTTGGCACTCTTTTTCAGAATCGGGATGGGCATTAAATCAAAGCTGGATTTGTCTGGTGTTGCTTTACGCAAATAAGCATGCAGATATTAATCCATGGGAAGGGTCGTGTGCAAATGGGCATAAGGATGAAGTGATCTGTCCTTACGTCAATTAACATGGCAAGTAGAAACATACTCAGTACTCCATGCAAACATATGGTAATTGGGGACAGAGCCTCTACCATCCATATGCAAATTTAAAATAGGGCTGATTTAGATATATTGTGCAAAATAGTTAAGATATGTGAGTTGCGGGTATCTCCTTAGGCAAAGAAGCATGCAAATGAAAAAATAATAGACGAGACAGTGTGCAAACATGCAGGATAGCTGTGGTACTGTTGATTCAAATAAATGCTCTTATTTGAATAGCGGCAGGCTGGTGGTCTAAGCACGCGAATAAGCATACTGATTAGGAAAAGCAGTGCGCCCCACACAAATATATGTTCATTAAGGGGGGCTGGCTCACTGTTGGGCAATTAAACTCTAATTAGGGAGTGCTAGAGGCACCAATGACGCAAAGTGAATGACCTGGGAATCCTAGTATGCAGTAAGAATATTAAAGAAGTTTCTATGAGGCCTGCTGCCCGAATGTTTGCAGGTTAACCGGCCCAGGCGATGTGATACTGAAAAGTTCCATAGTCCGAGCGCAGAGCAAGGCGGTGGGTGGAGCATGGAAATACGCAGCTGAAGAGGGCTTGCCCTCACCTTGAGCGGCATCTTGGCGAACTCGTTGAGGATAGGCACGTCGAACACCAGGCGCCGCAGCAGGTGCTGCAGCATGGACGGGCGGATGTACCTGCGGGGACACGCACAGGACGGGGTTACCTCTCCGCAAGGCCCACCCCACTCGTAGCCCCGCCCACCCGGGTCCCGCCCCACCTGCAGAGCGCCATCAGGCATTCCTCGATGACGTCGCGCTGCGCCTTGGTGAGCGAGCGGCCGCGGGACAGGCGGTACACCGTGTGAAGCATGGAGTCCACCATGATGGCACGATGCTCCGTTCCCGCAAACAGAGGCGCACACTTGGTGATGAGCGGCAGCACCGCTAGGCACAGGTAGCGGTTCAGCGCCAGCGCCATCTCCGTCGTGCTGAAAGTGGCCTGGGGCACAGGGTGGGGACATCAGGTCCCCGTGCACGCTCCTGGGGTTGCCCTGGCAACTCAACCACCCGGGCCTCTGATCTTCGCCCCAAATCTGCTCCTCCCAGTCTCTATTACCCTTATTACTTTGGACTAAGAAAATTTCAAACATATACAAAAGTCCAGGAGTCAATTAATGAACCCTCATTATCCAGATTAGACTGTTCTGCAGGCGTTCCCATGACCCATCTCAGCCATGGAGGCTGGGAGGGTGGCCAGGCTACTCACCGTGTCCAGCGAGGCAGCCGCCCGCATGTCGGGCAGGAACCCCACGTCCAGCACATGCAACAGGAAGTCCTGGTTCTCAATGCCATATACCCGGTCCAGGAAGAGCACCATTGACGCCTTGTGGTCGGGCACAAAGGATGCTGACATCTTTGGTTGCACCAGAGCCCCGTCTGTGGGCAACGAGACTGGGATCAGGGCTGCCCTTGGGGGCCCTCTGCTTCCCTTGCTGAGTCCCGCCCCTCCGCACCTTTGCCCAGGGTGGGGATCTGCAGCGGGAGGCTGATGATGCCCACGAGGTCATCCAAGGGTACAAGGGAGCGCAGGATGGCACGGATCCGCAGGGCCTCACCCTTGCCGGCTTGAATTAGCTGGAGAGGGGAGGTGGGCATGTCATCAGGCACCCCATGCCCCATTTGGTCATTCCATCCCTTCCTGACCCACTGGCACATAAAGTAGGACCCTGTCTCCTGGAGTGAATGCTAGAATTTCCAGCCCTGATCCCTCTGCCTGCGCTGTTCGTCTGCAGCCCTAACAACCCCAGCTCTCATTGCCTGGTCTCCCCCACTGGACTGGGAGGTCCATGAGAGTGGGGCCACAGGCTCTCTTGGTTATTGGTGTGTCCCCAGCATTGCCTGGCCTAAGACCACCCACAGAGCAAGAGCTAAATCAAGGTCGCTGAATGTCTGAAAGAGGAGGTTCAAGGTTGGCCATGCCCCGCGCCCCAGCCCAGGCTTCAGGTCTCACATGCATCTCTGGCGCACAGCGTCCCAGCAGGTCAATCAAGGCAGCGTAGAAGGACATGATGGCGTGTCCCAGATGCACCCGGTTTTCTTCAGGGGGCTCCTCCCCGAAGCTGCAAGGGAAGGTGGTGATGTGAGGAGGGGGCGGCATCAAGGGGCTTGGGGAGGGTGGTTTGTTCTGTCGAGGAGAGGTCAGGAGACTCACTGCTCGCGCCGCCGGTCCCTACGGACGCCTGGACCGTCCCGCGCGGGGTCCTCGGAGATGCGGATGGCCTCTTCGATGGTGGCCAGCAGCCCCGAGCCGCCCTCGCCCCGCAGGGCAGGCCCAAAGCACTCGGGCTTGCGGATCAGCAGCCGCACCACCACGTTGGCGTTCTCCTCTACGCTCTCACCTGGTGGCGCGCAGAGTCAGGAGGCCTCTTAAGCCACTGCCCAGGGTTCGTCCCTGGGCAGCCCTCAACCTGGCACCTCAGGGTGAACTCCAGGCCCCCGCTGACCTCCGGACCCTGCCCTGTGCCCACTAGGAGGCACCCCTGTCCGGGCCAGGCCTGTGGCCTAGAATATGGACCACACCCGAGGGAGGTTTGACCACCCATGACCGCCCCCCAGCCTCCCGCCCTGTTACCGCCACCTCCCGCCTCACCATTGACAAAGACAGCGAAGCGCAGGAAGTCCAGGTAGCGCTCCCCACCACAGGGGTTCCAGCCGATGTCTGGGTACCCTTTGGCCAGGAGCATGGGGCAGCTTTGGAGGCCACAGCCAGCCAAGTAGGACACCACCTGAGTGTAGAGGGTGGCTCAGCCAGGGGCTCGACCCACACCACCTTCTTCCCCAAGGCGTAAGTCCCTGTCTGCCCCGGGACCTCTGCAATCCGACTGTCTCTGGATCCCTCAGCCAATAAGCCTCATCTTCCACCATCATCTCCCCCCAGGACCATCACAGCCCCCTTCTCCCTGGGCACACTGTTCCCTTCAACCCCCAGACTGTTCCCTACACAGTCAGAGGGACCCTGCAAATACTGTGATGCGATCTCTCTTAGGGTTATGCCCAAAGACCCTCCATATAGCCTGCCTTTGTCACCTCCCTGACCTCACCTCCTAGCACTCACCCTGTCTCCCTCTGCTACAACCACACTGGTCTCTTTGCTGTTTATCAAACTTGTTGAGTTCACTCCTGCCCCAGGGCCCTTGCACTGGCTATTTCCCAGCTTGGAAGGCTCTCCTTCCCCCTCCATGTCCATATGGCCCCTGTCTCCTTCAGAACTTTATCTATCACTTTCTCAGTGAAGCTTTCTGTGACCACTCTTGTCTAAATTTGGTCACACCCTTCCGACACTTGATATTTCTCTCTTGATTTTTCCTCCTTAACACTTGTCACTAGCTAATACACCATGCACGTGTGCGTGCTCAGTCACTTCAGTTGTGTCGGCCCCAAGGACTGGTCACCAGGTGACCCCATGGACTGTAGCCCACCAGGCTTCTCTGTCCATGGAATTATCCTAACAAGATTACTAGAAGTGAGTTGCTATTTCCTCCTCCAGGAGATCTTCCTGACCCAGGGGTCGGACACACATTTCCTGCAGCTCCTACTTGGCAGGCAGATTCTTTACCACTGAGCCACCTGGGAAGTCCTAATACACCATATATTTTACTTATTCATCATGTTTATTTTCCATCTTCCCAACTAGAATGTCAGCTTCACAAGGACAAGGATTTTTGACCGTCTCAATCACTGTCATACCCCTACTGCCTTGGACGGGTCCTGACACATAATAGGTGCTCAATAAACATTTGTTAAATAAATTACTTAACTGTCAGAGAGTGTGTACTGTTTTGTAAATGCTTTTGTGGGTTAACTCATTTAATCCTCAGAACAACTACATGAAACTGTTTCTATTATATTCATTCTACAGATGAGGAGATGGAAGCCTGGAGAATTAAGTCACTAGCCCAAAGCCACACAGCAAAGGGGGGCAGTGTGGAGAGGTGAACCTAAGTTGCTGAACTCCATAGCCCCTGCTCTTCACTGCTATACACAGAAGCAGGGAGCACAGACGGCCAAGAAATGTGCCAAGTCCACACGGCTGGGGGGGTGGGGCGTGGATTTTCACTCAGCCCTGGGGTCACAAAGAATCAGACACAACTGAACGACTAAGCACAGACACACACCGTGACTGAGTGACTAGGTCCTGTTCCTCCCCTGAGATTATTCCCCTTGTGATTCAGTTCTGGACCCTGCACAACAGCACCCCTAGAGTGCATCCCGAATCAGCAGGTGCCCCAGGAGGTCAGGTACGGGCCAGGCCTCTTCCCTCCATACCTTCTCCAGATCCTGCTCCTGCAGCGCCAAGGCCAGCTCGTTGTTGTCGATGACAGAGGCAGCTGCCACGTCCAGGGGAGTGGAGCCCTGCATGCCTGTGGGGGTGAGAGGCAGTGAGAATGCTCATTAGAGGTGCCTGGCTGCCTGTCTCACTTTTGTTTATCTCATCTCCTCCAGGAAGGCTTCCTTGACCACCTCTTTCCCAGTCTGGGTCAGGTGCCTCCTCGGACCCGTGCTTCCCCATCCCAGGCCTGAGCAGTCCAAGCTGTCTCAATCCAGGATGGGTTTGTCTTCCCCACTCCACTGTGAGCCCCATGAGGGCCAGGCCCAGGGCGTCTGGGTGTCCCCAGCACTACTCATTATAGGGCCAGATCTGGGGTGGGTTGAGTTCCCCAGGTGGCGTTAGTGGTAAAGAACCTGCCTGCCAATGCAGGAGACATAGAAACGTGGGTTCGATCCCTGGGTTAGGAAGATCCCCTGGAGGAGGGCATAGCAACCCACTCTAGTATTCTTGCCTGGAGAATCCCATGGACAGAGGGGCCTGACCGGGCTAAGTCCATGGGGTTACAAAGAGTCGGACACGACTGAAGTGACTTAGCATGCACACACGCACATTTGTTGAATGACTGAGTGAGCCAGCGGAGAGTGGGGCCCAGCCTGGATGGACTGCCAGGAGTGGGCTCAGGGCTTCTCACCCAGGCCGATGCCGCTGTTCTCCAGCAGGTAGCTCAGGTGGTCGAACATGGAGCGCTGGTTCTGCCGGCTGATGCGGCAGAAGTAGCAGAGGAAGCGGCAGCAGCTTGTCACCATCTTGGGGAAGCGGATCTCCTGGGTGGGTAGGGTGGGCCAGTGGTCAGTGCCTGCCTCCCTTGGCCCCCTCCCCTGAGCTCCCTGGCCCACACAGCCCCCTTACCTTGGATTCACCGCCCCCAAGGACGTTCACCATGACCTCCATGACTGTCTCGTGCATGCCCAGTGCCCTCATCAGGTTCGGGTGTTGGTAGAAGACTTTGTTGTTCATGATGTTCCTGTGGACAGGCCGAGTGCATGGGGTCAAGTCCGTGGAGAGCCCCCAGACCTTTGGGGGAGCCATCATCAAGACTGTGGTAAGAGTTCACATTTACTGAACTCCTAGTCTGTGCCCAGCACCGCCCCCTTTAATGATCTGAACTCATCCAAGCCTCATGTCCACTCTGGAAGGCAGGATCTATAATTATCCCTGTTTCACAGACAAGAAAACCAGGCAAAGATCCAGGGTAGGCTCCCCTGGGGCAGACATCTTTAGCATGTTGCATGTTGTATTGCCAAGTGCCTAGAAAGGGCCTGGCATATAGTAGGTGCTCGACAGATGTTTGCTGAATGAATGAACGAGGCACACTTGACACTGAGTGAGTGCTCAAACCTATTATTATTGCTACTGGGCTTCCCAGGTGGCTCAGTGGTAAAGAATCCACCCGCCAAGCAGGAAATGTGGGTTTGCTCCCTGGGTTGGCAAGATCCCTTGGAGAAGGAAATGGCAACCTACTCCAAGATTCTTGCCTGGGACAACGAGGCAATCCCATGGGCAGATGGGATTGGGCTACAGCCCATGGGGTTGCAAAAGAGTCAGATACAGTCCATGGGGTTGCACAAGAGTCGGACACAACTTAGCGACTAAACAAAAACACAGCAGCTCACTGAAGCCACACCACGACTCCGAGAGGTAGGTGTGGCTCTTTCTCAGTTTACAGATAAAGAAATGGAAGCTCAAAGGGTGCAAATCTTGTGCCCAGAGTCACAGGCAAGTAGGAGAGGCTCCCCAGGAGTGAGTGGAGAGATAAGGGGAGACAGTCTAGCAGCTGGGAGGAGCACACCACCCCGAGGATGGGGCAGAAGTGGGGAGGGGCAGGGACAAGCTGGAGCCCAGAGGGTTCCGGTCCCTTCCCGCGAAGACGAGCTGGGGGCGGCGGCGGCGGGGGGGGGGGGGGGGGGGGCGGGGGGGGGAAGGGGCGGGGCTCAGCAGGGAAGGGGAGGGGCCTCAGCAGGGGCGGGACAGGACTCAGGGGGGGAGGGGCGGGGTTTCAGCGGGGAGGGGAGGGGTTCAGTAGGGGAAGGGCGGGGGCCTCACCCGATGCTCTGGATCATGAGGTTCTCTTCCTGGGGGCCCATCTGCACGATGAGCAGTGAGCGGATCTGGCCGAGGCACTCGAGCAGGCTCATGGTGTCCTCCACGGAGGAGGGGGAGATGGTGTAGGCCCGGGGCAGGGCGCGCAGCAGCTCCCCGAGCCCATCATACTGCCGGTGCAGGAGGCTGAACATGGCGCGGACCAGCTCCGGGCTCTGCACGAAGTCCTCTTGGGCCCAACGCACCACCGTGTGGGACACCAGCTCTTGCAGCGACTCTGGGAAGGGGACACAGGGTCTGAACGGTCTTCCCAGGACAGGGCTATGAGCCAGAACAATGCAAGAGGGGCCCTTCTTGCCAAAGGGCTTCTCAGTTGCTACCTGTTAAGCCCCACCCTACCCCTGCCAGGACTGGGCAGATGCTGGCAGACTCTGTTCTATGGCCCTAAGAGTCTCTTTGTCATCTTCACCCTATAACCAGACCACAAGAGCCCCCTTTTCAAGAGGAAAAAGAATGTGTACCACCAGATACAAAGTACTAGAGCGCTACTAGGAGCATCTTTAAAAGCACAAATGGTAATTCCATTAGTTCTGTAGAGTGAAGTGAAAGTCACTCAGTACTGTCAGACTCTTTGCGACCCCAAGAACAATACAGTCCATGGAATTCTCCAGGCCAGAATACTGGAGTGGGTAGCCTTTCCCTTCTCCAGGGGATCTTCCCAACCCAGGGACTGAACTCAGGTCTCCCGTATTGCAGGCGGATTTTTTACCAGCTGAGCTATCAGGGAAGCCCTTGTTCTGTAAAAATGCAGGCAATTTTGGGACTTCCCTGGTGGTCCAGCAGTTAAGATTCTGCGCTTCCAATGCAAGAAGTAAGGGTTTGATCCCTGGGCAGAGAACTAAGGTCCCATGTGCCACAAGATGTGGCCAAAACAAACAAACAAACAAACAAACAAACCAGCCAGCCAATTTTTCCTCATGGGAGACAACAGACACAAAAAGAAACTGTGAGGACATTGGTGGCATTTGAAAATAATGTCAAAAATGAACTGTTCTCTTTCCCTGGTGATTTCCCTGGGACTTTCTTTCCCTACATCCAGCATCCATTTCTCTCTCTGTCTTTCTCTCCCAGCACTTTTTCTTCCCAGAATTTCTGGGAAAGAAGATAAATGTTTCCCATGTCTCAGAGTTAGGGGAAACCTTCTTGCACTGGCACTGAATGGTGATCTGTGACATGTCCTACCCTCCGTCCATCTGCTCTGTACACTCTGGACCCATCACGTCAGACTTCATATTCAGCACCTCTCCTGCTCACCTGGCTTCAGCCATGCTGGCCTCTAAATGCACCAAGGGTGTTCCTGCCTCAGGGCCTTTGCACTGGCTATTCTTTCTGTACCAGCCATCTTCTCCCAAATCTTTGCATCCTCTCCCCCCATTCTAACCTTTTCATCTTTGTCCCTCTTTCTCCTCTACTCAACTTCATTTTTCTTATTAGCATCTATAGTCATTTGACATTATGGTTATATATATATATATATATATCTTTTGTAATATTCTAAACTCCTTCAAGGTAGAGATTTTGACTCTTTGTTGTTATTTGTCCCTCTGTTATTTGCCAGGTTCCTCTGTCCTCCCCTATCTTCCAGGGAGTGTGCTGTGTTTAGCTGCTCAGTCGTGTCCACCTGTCTGTGACCCCACGGACTGTAGCCCACCAGACTCTGCTCAGATTCATGCCCATTCAGTTGGTGATGCTATCCGACCACCTCATCCTCTGCTGCCCCCTTCTCCTCCTGCTCTCAATCTTTCCCAGCATCAGAGTCTTTTCCAGTGAGTCAGCTCTTCATATCAAGTGGCCAAAGTATTGGAGCTTCAGCTTCAGCAACAGTCCTTCCAATGAATATTCAGGGTTGATTTCCTTCAGGATTAACTGGTTTGATTTTTTTTGCAGTCCAAGAGACTCTCAAGAGTCTTCTCCAGCACCACAATTTGAAAGCATCAATTCTTTGGTGCTCAGCCTTCTTTGTGAATCAACTCTGTGAATCAACCATACATGACTACTGGAAAAATCATAGCTTTGACTATATAGACTTTTGTTGGCAAAGTGATGTCTCTGCTTTTTAATATGCTGTCTAGGTTTGTCATAGCTTTCCTTCCAAGGAGCAAGCGTCTTTTAATTTCATGGCTTCAGTCACCATCCACAGTGATCTGGGGCCCAAGAAAATAAAATCTATCATTGCTTCCACTTTTTCCCCTTATATTTGCCATGAAGCAATAGATTCCCCAGCTCTAACAATAGTGCCTGGCCCAGAGTTGGTCCAATAATTTGTGAAATGTCATAGAATAAAGTCTGCAGCAACGTCAGGGACTCCGTCCTTGTAATATGGTGCTAATACACAGTTTGTATAATGACCTACTGGCCCATGACTGTTTTCCTATCCCTCAGCACAGTAACTGTTTCACCAAGAAATAAACAAAAAACAATCAAAAGCCTTGGAAACCACGGTGGTGCAGGAGTTGCCCCCAGTCCTAGGTTGGAGGTGTGGCTCTCCCCTCTGGCAGTCATGCACCACACGATTTCAACACACACACTGTGCAGCCCCCGCGTTTGGGCCACACCTCCAGCAGGCCTCCTCTCTCACCCCACTCTCCGCTCCTCCTCTCTCATTAATACCACCTACCCATCCCTCGTGCTGCTCCTGGGGCCTGTCTTGTACCCAGAAGCTCCGTAAGCACAGGGCTGCCTGGCCCACCCCTGTCTCTTCCCTGGTGGCCCCAGTCCTCACGGGGTTTGCGCTCCTCAGCGGGTGGTTCCTCCTCTGATTTCTCCTCCTTCTTCTTCACCAGCCGCACCTTCTCCAACAGGCTCATCAGGCGACTGCCCAGGGTGGCTTCTTCCTCTGGTTCCTCCTCTTCCCCCTCCAGTTGAATTCCTGGAGGTAGACAAGAAGGGAAGGCATGTCATTCATCTGCTTGCTTATTAATCTGCTGAATCATTTACTTCTTTATTCACTCACATATTCACACATTCATTTCTCACTCATGTGTGTGTTCATGGGGTTTTTCATTTATTTCTTTATATGTTCATCTATTTGTTCACTTATTCATTCTTTGAATTGTTTGTCTTTTAAATCAACTATTGCAAGTATCTTCAAAGAACTAAAGGAAACCATGTCTAAAGTATTAAAGAGAAGTATGACGACAGTGACTCATCAAAAAGAGACTCCTGATAAAGAGGTAGGACTTTCCTGGTGGTCCAGTGATTAAGAATTTACTTGCCAATGCAAGTATCTTGGGTTCGATCCCTAGTCCAGGAAGATCCCATATGTTTCAAGGCAACTAAGCCCAAGGGCCACAACTACTGAGCCACACTCTAGGGCCCACAAGCTGCAACTGCTGAGCCCACGAGCCCTCGAGCCTGTGAAATAAGAGAAGCCTCCACACTGCAACTAGAGAGTAGCCCCTACTCGCTGCAATGAAGACCCAACACAGCCAAATAATAATAATAAAAAGAACTAGATACAAAAATAACCATATAGAAGCTGAAGTGACAAAGTACAATAACTGGAATATATTAGAATGGCACAACAGCATATTTGAGATAGAAGGAGAAAGAATCAATGAACTTGATTCATAGAACAACAGAGGTTATCCAACCTTAATAAAAGAATGACGAAAATTAACAGAGCCACAGAGACCCATAGTGTACCGTCAAGCATAACAACGTATGCATAATGGGAGTCCTAGAAGAAGTGATGAGAATGGGGAAGAAAACTATTTAGAAAAATAATGGCCCCAAAGTCTGAAATTTGATGAAAAATATTAATCTACACATTTAAGAAACTCAGCAAACTCGTACTCAAACTGCTTAGAGGCCAAAGCAAAGAGAAATATTGAAAGCCAGCCAAATAAAAATGAGTCATCACATACAAAAACAATCTCAGTAAGATGATCAGCTGACTCCTTATGAGAAACAATAGAGATCCACCAACCATCCCTCAAGCCATCTTTCTTTTTATTCATCCAACCAGTCAGCCAACTCTTTACTCACTCCTTTATTCAGCTATTCTCTCCATCAATTCACACACTTGTCCATTCACTTATATACCAGCAAATTTGGAAAACTCAGCAGTGGCCACAGGCCTGGAAAAGGTCAGTTTTCATTCCAATCCCAAAGAAAGGCAATGCCAAAGCATGCTCAAACTACCGCACAATTGCACTCATCTCACACGCTAGTAAAATAATGCTCAAAATTCTCCAAGCCAGGCTTCAACAGTACGTGAACCATGAACTTCCAGATGTACAAACTGGATTTAGAAAAGGCAGAGGAACCAAAGATCAAATTGCCAACATCCACTGGATCATTGAAAAAGCAAGAGAGTTCCAGAAAAACATCTACTTCTGCTTTATTGACTATGCCAAAGCCTTTGACTGTGTGGATCACAATAAACTGTGGAAAATTCTTAAAGAGATGGGAATACCAGACCACCTGACCTGCCTCTTGAGAAATCTGTATGCAGTCAAGAAGCAACAGTTAGAACTGGACATGGAACAACAGACTGGTTCCAAATAGGGAAAGGGGTACGTCAAGGCTGTATATTGTCACCCTGCTTATTTAACTTATATGCAGAGTACATCATGAGAAATGCTGGGCTGGGATGAAGCACAAGCTGGAATCAAGATTTCTGGGAGAAATATCAATAACCTCAGATATGCAGATGACACCATCCTTTTGGCAGAAAGTGAAGAAGAACTAAAGGGCCTCTTGATGAAAGTGAAAGTGGAGAGTGAAAAAGTTGGCTTAAAGCTCAACATTTAGAAAACTAAGATCATGGCATCTGGTCCCATCACTTCATGGCAAACAGATGGGGAAACAGTGGAAACAGTGACAGACTTTATATTTTTGGGCTCCAAAATCACTGCAGATGGTGACTGCAGCCATGAAATTAAAAGACACTTGCTGCTTGGAAGAAAAGTTATGACCAACCTAGACGGCATATTAAAAAGCAGAGACATTACTTTGCCAACAAAGGTTTGTCTAGTCAAAGCAATGGTTTTTCCAGTAGTCATGTATGGATGTGAGAGTTGGAGTATAAAGAAATCTGAGCACAAAAAAACTGATGCTTTTGAACTGTGGTGTTGGAGAAGACTCCTGAGAGTCCCTTGGACTGCAAGGAGATCCAACCAGTCCATCCTAAAGGAAATCAGTCCTGAATATTCACTAGAAGGACTGATGCTGAAGCTGAAACTCCAATACTTTGGCCACCTGATGTGAAGAACTGACTCATTTGAAAAGACCCTGATGCTGGAAAAGATTGAAGGTGAGAGGAGAAGGGAATGACAAAGGATGAGATGGTTGGATGGCATCACCGACTCAATGGACATGAGTTTGAATAAACTCTGGGAGTTGGTGATGGACAGGGAGGCCTGATGTGTTTTAGTCCATAGGGTCGCAAAGAGTTGGACACGACTGAGAGACTGAACTGAACCGATAGCCATTCATCCGTGTGTGTGTGTGTGTGTGTGTGTGTGCGCGCTCAGTCATGTCTGATCTTTACAACCCCATGGACTGTAGCCCACCAGGCTCCTCCTCTGTCCATGGAATTTCCCAGGCCAGAATACTGGAGTGGATTGCCATTTCCTCCTCCAGGGGATCTTCCCACCCCAAGGATTAAATCTGGTCTCCTGCACTGACAGGTGTATTATTTACCACTAGCGCCACCTGGTGGCTGGGGCTTCCCAGGTAGCTCATCTGGTAAAGAATCCACCTGCAATGCAGGAGACTCTGGTTTGATTTGGTCAGGAAGATCCCCTGAAGAAGGGATAAGGGGTAACTCCAGTATTCTTGGGCTTTCCTGCTGGCTCAGTTGGTAAAGAATCCGCCTACAATGCAGGAGACCTGGGTTCGATACCTGGGTTAGTAAGAGCCCCTGGAGGAGGGCATGGCAACCCAACCCAGTATTCTTGCCTGGAGAATCCCCAAAGACAGAGGAGCTTGGCAGGCTGCAGTCCATGGGGTCACAAAGAGTCGGACACAACTGAGTGACTAAGCACAGCACAGCGCCATCTGGGAAGCCCATAGTACATCCACCCAAACACCCACATAAACATATCCTTCCACATCATCCACCTGTTCACTAATATGTTCATTCATTCAGTCATTCATTTTACCAACAGTTACTTCACAAGAACTGTAGATATTTAAGATCAGAAAATCTTAGGAAAACTTCAAGACGGGTCTCAGAAGAAAGTTTGGGAGGTGGATTCTCTGATCTCCTCTCGTACCGCAGTGTGTCAGCAGGTCTCGATGAAATTCGAGCAAATCCTGTCGGACCTCTTCAGGGAGAGGACAATCTTCCTCATCCTCAGCAGTTTTGAAGTGCAATAGCATGTTGATCTAGGGAAGGTCAAAGATTAGAGTGAGAGACCCCAGAGCAGGAACTCTGAGGTTGAGCATCAAATATCCAACTGTGAGTTCCTGTCTAAGCTCATGAATCAGTGAAGAATATCTGGGCGACTAAAGGTTCAAAAGGAGTCAGGGTCAGTCTGCAGTGACTCAGAAGTCTGGTTCAGAGAGAGGTAAGAGAGTAACTGTTACTCTGTTACTCAGAGCTTTCCTGGTGGTTCAGACAGTAAAGAATCGGTCTGCAAAGAGGGAGACCTGGGTTTGATCCCTGAGTTGGGAAGATCCCCCTGGAGGAGGGCACAGTAACCCACTCCAGTATTTTTGCCTAGAGAATTTCATGGACAGAGGAGCCTGGCAGGTTACAGTCCATGGGGTTGCAGAGTCAGACACAACTGAGCAACTCACACACACACAAGAGAGTAACAGATAAGTGTATCAATAGGGTCAGAGGTCAAAGTCAGATTTTGAGGTTGAGTATCATCCGTGATCAGGGCAAGGGGAGAGGCTGAGGTTGAGGGGTAAACAGTAAGGCCAGCTAGGGTCAGGGGTCAGGGGTCAGAGGACCTGCTCCTGGGGTGGGGAGCGGAACTCGCGAGTGCGTCGGGCTGTCTCAGCTGCAGTCATGGTGAAGGCTTTTATGAGGATGGCGTAGCGGTCCCTCTGGTTGGCCTGGAGTTTGTCCACATAGCGCTCTGCAAAGGCTGCCAGAGATTCCACACGGTGCTGTAGCTCTTGGTCACAGAAATACTCCAGCAGGTTACACATCTGTGGGATGATAGCCATGTGGTAGGTGGGATGATAGCCATGTGGTAGGTGGGATGATGGTGAGACCATGAGGACTTCCTTGAAACTCTTCTTGCCTTCCCTCCCCACTCCACAGCCCTGTTCGGGTCGAGCCACCACTGTCTCCCGCCTGGATCCTCAAGGTGGCCATCTCCATGGTCTCATCCCTCTAATTCACCTCCCACAAGGAAACCAGAGAGCTCATTCAAAACCCAGCAGCAGTCCCCTGTTTTATGCCCCTCCGCAGCACCCACTACCTTGGGTCAAAGTCCAGACTCCAGCCCCACCAGACCCTGCATTGGCCAGCCCAGAGGGATGGAGGCTAGAAAAACAGGAAGAACCAGCTCACCTGTAACTTCACAGACTCGGGCAACTTCATCTGGAGCAGCCCCTCCTCCAAGTCCTCTTTTTCCCCCTCTGCTGTCTCCTCCTCCTCTTTTTCCTCATCTTCCTTCTCCCGTGCCTCTTCCTCCTCGTCCTCCTCCTTCTCCTCCTCATCCTCTTCTTCCTCTTCCCCTTCCTCCTCCTCCTCCTCTTCCTCTTCTTCCTCAGTGAATACTTCAGGCTCAATCATCTTCAAGATCTGTTTTACATCCTCATCGCCAAAGATGCCCATCACCTAGGGGACAAAGGCCGGCTGTGTTACTGCAGGCTGCAAGGCTTCCATAATCAAGTCCCGGCCTCACTCCCCAGACCTGATTCTCCAGCACAAGCCAGATTCATCCCTGCACTGACTGGATACAATTCCTCCTACAAACAGGAATGGCATCCCCCCTGTCCCACCATCCACCTTCCTTAAGATACTCCCAGATCCATACCCTGTGTCCCATCTACATGGCCCAGACCACATAGCCAAACATGAGCACCTCTCCCTTCACAAGTAAATGTCCTTTCTCCCAAACCTGACCATTTGTGACTCTGGGACAAGACACATCCTACATCTGATCGAGGCCCTCATAGCTCCCAGTATATGCCAGCTCTCAGTCAACATAATGGAGATGCTAAGAGATGGAAGGAGAGGGGGTAAATGAAAGGGAAAATAGCTGGGAAAGAGAGAGATGAATGAATGGGGGAGGACTAGGTGACTGGGTGGATGAATAGATGGGATAGCAGAGGTGTGAAGGAGAGGTCTATGGATGGGTGGATAATGGATTGAAAGGTGAAGGTAAAGGGGGAAGAAGAGATGGTGGGTAGATGGATGACAGGATAAATGATGTTTAGAGACGTGGGAGGATGCATGCTTTGATAGATGCATACGCAAATACATGAGTGGATAGGTAAATAGATAAATGCATAAATAACCATGTACTGGGATGGAATGGATATATGGATGGGTGGATAGATTTGTGTGTGAAAACTGGATGGATGTTTATATGTAAGAATCATTAGATGGGTAGTGAATGAAAGAGTACATGAAATAAAGAACGGATATTGAAGGATGGAGAATGAGTGAATGAGTGGGTAAATGAACAGGTGTAGATGGTTGGATGGATTTGTGGGTACATGTATTAAGTACCCACAAATCCATCCAATCATCTACCTCTTGAGATCTGATCTGCCTCTTGAGAAATTTGTATGCAGGTCAGGAAGCAACAGTTAGAACTGGACACGGAACAACGGACCGGTTCCAAATAGGAAAAGGAGTACATCAAGGCTGTATATTGTCACCCTGCTTATTTAACTTCTATGCAGAGTACATTATAAGAAACGCTGGACTGGAAGAAACACAAGCTGGAATCAAGATTGCCGGGAGAAATATCAATAACCTCAGATAGGCAGATGACACCACCCTTATGGCAGAAAGTGAAGAGGAACTAAAAAGCCTCTTGATGAAAGTGAAAGTGGAGAGTGAAAAAGTTGGCTTAAAGCTCAACATTCAGAAAACGAAGATCATGGCATCCGGTCCCATCACTTCATGGGAAATAGATGGGGAAAGAGTGGAAACAGTCAGACTTTATTTTGGGGGGCTTCAAAATCACTGCAGATGGTGACTGCAGCCATGAAATTAAAAGACGCTTACTCCTTGGAAGGAAAGTTATGACCAACCTAGATAGCATATTCAAAAGCAGAGACATTACTTTGCCAACAAAGGTCCGTCTAGTCAAGGCTATGGTTTTTCCTGTGGTCATGTATGGATGTGAGAGTTGGACTGTGAAGAAGGCTGAGCGCCGAAGAATTGATGCTTTTGAACTGTGGTGTTGGAGAAGACTCTTGAGAGTCCCTTGGACTGCAAGGAGATCCAACCAGTCCATTCTGAAGGAGATCAGCCCTGGGATTTCTTTGGAAGGAATGATGCTGAAGCTGAGACTCCAGTACTTTGGCCACTTGAGGCGAAGAGTTGACTCATTGGAAAAGACTCTGATGCTGGGAGGGATTAGGGGCAGGAGGAGAAGGGGATGACAGAGGATGAGATGGCTGGATGGCATCACTGACTCGATGGACGTGAGTCTGAGTGAACTCCGGGAGTTGGTGATGAACAGGGAGGCCTGGTGTGCTGCGATTCATGGGGTCGCAAAGAGTCAGACATGACTGAGCGACTGAACTGAACTGAATACCTATGGATAGAGAGATGCATGGATTGATGGATAGGTAGGTGGAAGATGGAAGAATGGATGAATCCATGGATGGGTGGATGAATGGATATGTGGATGAATGGATGCACAGTGGAAGGTGGATGATGGTTGGATGTATGAAGGGGAAATAGATTAATAAATAAATGGGTAGGTGGATAGATGAATAGATGAAACAGTGAATGAAATGATGTATGAATGAATGGACAACTAGATTGAAAGTTGGATAGATGGAGGCAGGGATGGATGGAGAGGTGGACGAATAGATAATTGGGTGGAGACTGGAAGGATAAATAGATGGTGAACTTTTGGATAGGCAGATGAGGGTATGTTTGAATGGACAGATGGATGGATGGAACGGTGGGTGGAGGACGGCTGAATGATGGTTGGTTACATGATTAAACAAAAAGAAGGAAAATGAATAGATGTCAGATGAATGGATGGAAGGAAAAGTGAATGAGTAGATGATAAAAGGATAAGTTGGAAGGTGAAGGGTGTATGGATGGAGAGATGCATGGATGGTTGGATACATAAATGGGAGGTATGCAGGTACGGGTGGATGAATGGATGTATGGATGATTTGGTAGCGGGAAAGACCGGGACAGAGGGAAGCAGGAGGAAGTCCTTACCAGCAGGGTGGACACCAGCTTGAGCACCGGCACAAACTGGAACTCCACGGAGCCCCCGACTGGGTCACGAGCGTGCTGCCCACCATCTCGCACCGCCTCCCCCAGCATTCTGAGTGCTTTGTCCCGAAGAGCTTCCAGAGGGATGCTGGGGCTGAGGCGGGCCGGGGCTTCTGCCGCCCCAGCAGCTGGCAGGGCGGCCACGAAACACGGGGCTGAGAAATGGTGTGGAGGCCGCAGCGAGGTGGTAACGCCGACGCCAGGAAGCCCGTAGCGGCGGGGACCGTTATCCGCTCTCTTTCCGGGTGGGAAGAGAGTGATGGCGCGGGTCTCAGGCGTGAGGGGCACGATGTACTCAGAGAGCATGGAGCGGCGGCTGCGGCAAGCACTTTCGAGGTGGATGCTGATGAGGAGGTCGTAGTAGCCTGCCCGCAGAGGGCCGGGCAGGTGCGCGTCCTCCAGGGCGTGCAGCAGCTGCGCCTGGTCCACATGGCTGCACAGAGCATGCGCCACGCGGTTGTTGCCCAGGGCGCACACAGCCCGGTAGAGGCGGAGGGTGTGCGAATGGAACCGCTGCAGGTCCAAGCGCTCAGACAACTCCAGGATGTCCATGCATCTGTGGTAGAGATGGGCTACATTCAGAGACAGAGCAAGCAGAGAAGGTGGGAGACAGAGGCACAGACCCGAGAGGCAGAGTGCTCAGGCGAGTGTTGGTGGCCCTAGAAGGGAATCCCAGTGTTCTGCTAGGTCAAGATTCTGTGAGGTCTGTGGAGCTGAGTCTAGGAGACTTTTTAATGGTTCCGGAAGTCCCTTACTGGTCTGGGGGCTCCCTGGGATACGTTTGGGGTTTATAGGATGGTCTGGTACCCTGGGGATCTAAGAGTCCAGGGAAAAGATCTGGTGACTGTGAGATGTATGTGGGCTTCCAGGTTGGGTCTAAATCCCGCTCTGGCAAGTCTGAGTACCCTGGATATATTTGAACACCACCAGAATGTAAAGTTCATCAGGACAGGACATTCCTGCCTGTTTCGTTTGTTTGTTCTTTGTTTGCTATATTCCCAGCACCTAAAAAGGACTAAACACAAAGGAAATCAACCTTGAATACTAATTGGAAGGACTGATGCTGAAGCTGAAGCTCCAATACTTTGGCCACCTGATACAAAGAGCCGACTCATTAGAAAAGACCCTGATGTCAGGAAAGATGAGGGCAGGAGGAGAAGGGGATGACAGGGGATGACAGGGGATGAGACGGTTAGATGGCATCACTGACTCAGTGGACATAAGTTTGAGCAAACTCCAGGAGATGGTGAAGGACAGAGGAGCCTGGTGTGCTGCAGTCCATGGAATCACAAAGAGTCGGACATGACTGAGTGACTGCACAACAAATGTGCTCCATAAATATTTTCTGTAGGAACAAATGAATATGGGTGCATCTGGGGCCTCTGGGGATGGGTCTGAATCCTTCTGGGCAGGTCTGAGCATTGCTAGATGTCCGTTTACAAGAGCTTGGTGTCTCCAGCCCGGAATGCTGTTGTCACACAGGAGGGGCTCAGAGCTATTTGTCGAATGAGTGAATAAAGAAAAGATGAAGCATGTTGGAAGCCTCCTGGGGTCAGTCTGGGATCCTGGCCACATTTAGAGTCCGTAAAAGCTTTGCTGTCATCCATGAGAATACTCTCTAGCTGGGTGTGTCTGGGTCCCCTGGAGTGAGTTAGAGATTTCCATGGGACACATCTAAAGTTTCCCTGCATATGCCCAAGAGACCCTAGGATGCATCCAAGCCTCTCTGAATAATGTTCAAGACCCTCTGAGGTATACTTGAGGCCCCTGGGGTGTTGTGTGGGATTCTTGATGTGGATCTGGCTCCCTGAGATGGGTCTGGAGTCCTCTGGGGTGTTATCTGGACATGCCTGGGTTGAGTCTGCATCTCTGGAGGTGAGTCTGAGCCTGCTGAAATGGATTGAGAGCCCCCTGGTGTGCTATCTGCAGAAAATAGGGTGGTCTGGGGCCTCTTGGAGTGTTATCTGGAGCCCCAAAGGTAGTGGGGAAGGGGAACCCAGTGGGATCCAGACCCCAGAGGGCTTGAGGTACCCGCCCCACCCCTGGGCGATGGGGCTGGCCCTGACCGGTTCTCCTCGGGGACGTGCAGCGCCATCATGGTGAGCGGCTCCTGGCACTGCACTGCCCAGCCGAGCCGCTCGCCCGCCCGCCGCGTCTCCACCTGCAGGAAGTGGTTGGGCATGCGGCTCCAAGACACGGGCATCAGCATCTGCATCTCCAGCCGCGGAGGGCACTGCGGCGTGGGGTTCTTGCGCTCGCTCAAAAACATGGCGGCTGACAGCGGCATGATGTTCTGCGGGGCACAGAGGTGTGCACAGGTCAGGATTCCCAGTCTGCTGGATCCAGCCACTCCACTTCCAGGAAGACATCCCAGACTGCCCTCCCGCCACACACACTTCAGCCTGACATCCCGCACCTCCTTCCTCAGCCTGCCCCCATTCGCGCCCCATCACCGACCTTCTGTTTCCCCAGCTCAAACTGGATCACGTTCTGGTGCGTGGGCAGGACAAAGACGGCAGGGAACAGCTTTGTGTTGGGTTCCACCTAGCAAGGGAAAAGAGGGCAGGGTGAGGAAGAGGATGAACTGGAGGTGGTGTTGACTCTAGATCCCAAACTCTGGAGCCAGTCGGCCCAGCCTGATCCTGCTGGTGCCTAAAGGTCCAAAGGGCATAGGAGGCTCCACAGTGGCCCTGAGGTTGCTCATGGACTGTACCACCTCTGATCCAGCAAGGCCAACCTCCTCCACCTCCTAAGGGGAACCTGTCATCTGGGACTTTGCAGATTCATGATGGAGGTATATAGGCCCTCACTGTACAATTCCTTTAATTTTGTTGTGTGCTTGAAACCTTTCATAATCAAATGTTGAATAGGAAAATACCACTTTAGAATTCTGGTCCATCGTAGGATTTTCCTTGATTGGTGAAAAGGTGGGGACTGGTACCACCCAGCCCAAGATGGAATACGGATCTCTCTCCAAGGTCAAGGCTCTGCTCTGTCTCCCTTTTCCTAGATATCAGTAGAGGGTCTCACAGGCACCTCCCATAGCCACAATACAGCTCTGGCCTGTCATGAGGTTGTTTTTGTCCTGTATCCCTGGGGTCTGTCCTCTCGGTGGGCTGTCCTGGGATGCTAGGTCACGAGGATGCTATTACTAAGTTGCTGAGGGGCTGGGCTCACCTGGAAAAAGGTGTTGCTCTCTTTGCCGTTGGCAGTAAAGGTCATTAGGCCAGTGGCCAAGTCCACCAGGCAGCCAATGACAAGGTCCGTGTGGCTGATCCGGCCCTGCTGCCCAGGGCTCACGAAGTCTCCGCCCCACACCATGTAGCAGTTACTACACTTGAGGCTGGAGGACACAGGAGTGGTCAGCACACTGATCCCCAGGCGTTCTGAACACCTGGACACCCCCTTCCCCGAGCTCCCAGAATACCAGGACTCAGAGTCCCACCCCTAAACAGCCACCACCTGCAGACCTGAGCACTGAAACCACTCACCCCAGACCCTGCGGAGCTAGAATTCTTAGGAGGTGGTGGTGGATTCTGGAAGGAGAAGGAAGGGGAGCAGAAGGAGAGAACAGAGAAAGGAGGTAACCTAGAAAGAGGATGGCAAGATGGGGAAGGAGGGGACTTCCCTGGCGGTCCAGTGGTTAAGAATCCGCCTTCCAATGCAGGGGTTGTGGGTTCGATCCCTGGTCAGGGAACGAAAATCCCTCATACTGTGGGGCAAATTAAGCCACACACTGCAACTTGAGAAAGCTTTGCGTGCTGCAATGAAGACCCAGCGCAGCCAAAATTTACAAAAAAAGAGGAGGAGGGAAAACTCAGAATAGGAGCCATGGGGAGGAAGATAAGCAGGAAGACAGGAGGAAAGGAAAGGGCGGTGCCCGGCGTGCCTACCCCCCACAGCCCCCACCCCTGCCCACACCTGCTGTGGATGTTGCCTTGCTCATCTCCCATGGTCACTGTCACCGCCCGGACCTTGCTGAGGTCGAAGTTCATGTCGTGCTGGTGGTAGTCAGGGGTGACCCAGCCCACCCACACGCAGCTGGGCTCCTGGCCGGCAAAGACCCTCACAGAGTAATAGTACTGGAGAGGCAAAGGGGAGACCAGCAGTCAGTGGGCTTCCCTGGGGCTCTTGGTTTCCCTGGATTCTCAGTGTCCTCTGGGGCTTTGACAAGAAGTTACTGCATTTGAGACCCTCTCTTTCTGTATCTACTGATACATTTCTAGATCTGGGAAACTTGGGACAGTTTTGTGATACCCTCAAATTTGGGTCCCTCCCACCACTAGGCTATTTGTGTCAGAAAATATTCCAGATTTGGGGAATCCCAAAACTACATTGGGATTATTGTGAATTCTGGCTCCCAGGAATACACTAGTGAAAGTGAAAGTGAAGTCGCTCAGTCGTGTCTGACTCTTTGCGACCCCATGGACTGTAGCCTAACAGGCTCCTCCATCCATGGGATTTTCCAGGCAAGAGTACTGGAGTGGGTTGCCATTGCCTTCTCCAGGAGATCTTCCCAACCCAGGGACTGAACCCGGGTATCCCGTGTTGTAGGCAGATGCTTTACCATCTGAGCCACTAGAATAGCTGTTAAATTTGGGGGTGGTGAGTTTACAAGGATGAACCCAGATATTGGGATCCTGAGTCTATGTTGGTTTATCCTTGGGATTTGGGGATCCCTGGGAGTTAGGTCAGCATGCCTCATGACTTCATTGTGTTCCCTGTGATTTTTAGGCCCTTAGCTATATGGAATTAGGGGTTCAAAGGGTTTGAATCGATGTGTACTATATTTTGTGGTTTCCAGTAGGTACTGGGGTATCCCCAGATAAGGGCAATTACTGGGGATCATGGCATGGAATTTGGAAATCTGCCGAGGGCCCTTGGTTCGCACCGTGGTGGTATTGAGGATGATCTCAGGGTCATCACGGTCGTCAGCAGGCACCACCTCATGAGGGAGTCGGGGCAGAGTGGGTGTGGCTGGTGGCTGGGTCATCATGGCAGCCTTCTTGGCCTTGAACAAGAACCTGGTGGTGAAGAGGAGAGGCTGTCATGAGGCTCACTCTCCAGCCCAGTCCCCCAGCCCTCCCATCACAATGTTCATGCCTCCACATTCATCCTACATATGTACATATCTATGTGTGTGCGTGTGTGCATGCTCAGTTGTGTCTGACTCTTTGCGACCCCATGGACTGTAGCCCACCAGGCTCCTCTGTCCATGGGATTTCCCAGGCAAGAATACTGGCATGGGCTCCCATTTCCTTCTCCAGGGGATCTTCCCCACCCAAGGATCAAACCCACGCCTCCCCCATTGGCAGGCATCAGCAGGTGGATTCTTTACCGCTGAGCCACCAGGAAAGCCCCACATCCATCCTAACTACACCCCATTTCTAATACCCAAGGCCTCGCTTCTAGAGGGATGAAATCCCAATTGCGTCAGGAGTGTCCACCTTGGAGGATATCTGTGTTTTTGGATGTCGGGTTGCCCAGATTTAAAGGTGCCTCTGGGAACATGGAGGTTGCCTTGGGAAGTGTACAGTGGTCCTCCCAAGTCAGCATGCCTCACGTGGGTGCTAAAGGCATTTGGGAAAGGACAGCTCTCCCTGTGGCACTGGCTTGTACACTGAAGGCATGTGGAATCCCTGGAGCCCCAGCAAGCAGTATGTCTCCTCAAAACTGTGACAACCCAAAATCTCCCATCATTTCCACACATCCCCTCAAGAGACACAGAAATACATCCTACTGAAAACCACTGCCACCACAGGGGAAAAGCAGATTTGGTTTCAATCCAAGTTTAATGCCCTTTGAGGGTTCCCCTTAAAGTTAGTTTTTTTTTGGGGGGTTACATTTGAGATACAGAAGTGACCCCAATTTAGAAGACCAGTGGTGTTCATTGGAATGCCTCGGGGGCATAGATAACTTGACCAAAAATTTGAGGTCCCCTTTAGTGTTCACAGATAATGAAGTCCATTGGATGAAAAGCTTTGGGACCCAATAGGTACCCCCAAGGACAGTGGAGTTCTTCATAGATATAGTGGGGCATCCCAATTTTACATTCTCAAGGAAATTAGAGTGTCCCAGAGAAATAATAGCCTTCACTTGAGACATAATAGGATCCCTTAGTAATCTGAGTCCACATAACACATATGGGATACAGTGGGGTTTCTCAAGTTATTGAAGTCGCCTAATTGAGGGGTCCCAGGACAGACCCCCAAGCCCCACCCTGCCCCTCCCTTGACTCACCCTCTCTTCTTGTTCTTCTCTGTGGTAGCATCCTTCTCATTCTCTGCCCTGGCAGGCTGGGCCTCCACCCCAGCCTGGGCAGGACTCCCAGGTGTCCCCTCCTTGGCAGTTCCTTCTTTGTTCCCCTCAGCCTCGGCCCAGTGCCCAGCTGAGCGGCGCAGGTTTTCATAGTCGGGATCAGGTTCCGCTGCCCGGGCCTCATCCTCCGCAGGAGGCTGCAGGCCAGGGGGTGCCAGTGGGGTGGCCCCTGCGGTGCACCGGAAGTGCTGGTGGAACTGGACTGGAAGGCTCAGCCGGAGAAACAGCATCTCCACCAGACTGTTCTGGGAGCCCCAGGTGCGGTGGGTCAGGCGCAGGCAGGGGGGTGTATCTACAGTGCCATCCACACGAGTCACCTGTTAGGGGAGCAGGAAGCCCTGAGCCAGGAGGTTGGGCTGGGCCATTGGCCCTAAACCTTATTACACACAGAGTCACCATTCGGCGTTAGAGCACTGTGTGAGAACCAGACAGAGACTCACTCCTCTGGGTGGAGGAGCTCCTATGGGATACACAACCTGGCCACGGGTGCATTCACCTTCTGTCTGTCTGGACACCTTTGCGCATGAGCAGCCCTGGTCAGAAACTGGAATCACTCAGGGAGCTTTCAAAACCTACCTGATCCACTCCAGCCTAGGCCATCCATCCATCCATCCATCCACCCTTCTATCTACCCACCTATCCATTCATCCATCCATTCTTGCATTCTTCCATCCATCCAACCATCTATCCACTGTTCCACCCACCCATCCATCTATCCACTCCACAAACATTTACTGAGCACCTACTGTGTGCCGGGCACTTTCCCAAGTGCTAGGAACACATCAGTGAACAGAACATGAGCCCTGCCCTCCTGCTTTCTTATGGAGACCTCTTGGGGACAGCAGCCCAGAAGGGTCAGAGTTTTTTTTTTTAAAGGTCCCCCAGATGAATTTTTGTTACATTTGTTGTTTGTGGAAAGGCAACACTCAGAAGAATGCACACATCATAGGTGTACAACACTATGAGGTTCTGGAGAGACACACCTGTGTCTCCTGCACTCAGACGGAGAAATGGACCACATAACCAGTCCCCCTGGAAGCCTCCTCAGTGCCTCTTTAGTCACTACCCTCTCAAAGATAGTGAGGGATTCTGATGAGGAAAATCCAACAACCTGGCCTAAATAAGGGGCAGGAGCTGAGAGCGGGACAGGTGCCTGGCCTGTGGACCCAAAGGACAGGCTCAGATTTTCTGGAGACTCCATAACAACTAAAGCAGTGCCCTTTCTTTGATGCCCCACCTCAAGATGACCTCATCAAGGAC
Organism: Bos indicus x Bos taurus; assembly: GCF_003369695.1. Classification (NCBI taxonomy): domain Eukaryota; kingdom Metazoa; phylum Chordata; class Mammalia; order Artiodactyla; family Bovidae; genus Bos; species Bos indicus x Bos taurus. The sequence goes on from NC_040093.1 coordinate 17,612,216, forward strand.
CAATTGCCAAGACAGACCTCTGTGCTCCTTGTCAGCCAATGAATTCACCCCAAAACCATGCAACCAAAACTGTCTGCAGAATCTTTTTCTCTCCTCTCTCTCCTTTCTCTCTTATAAATTCTGTCTGGAGACTTCCCTGGAGGTCCAGTGGTTAATTCTTTCTGCAATGCAGGGGACACAGTTTCGATCCCTGGTTGGGGAACTAAAATCCCACGTGTGTGTGTGTGTGTGTGTGTGTGCACTTAGTCATGTCTGACTCTTTGCAACCCCATGGACTGTAGCCCACCAGGCTCCTCTGTTCACGGGATTCTTCAGGCAAGATTCCTAGAGTGGGTAGCCAGTCCTTTCACCAGGGGATCTTCCCAATACAAGGATCGAACCCTGGTCTCCTGCATTGCAGGTGGATTCTTTATGGTTTGAGCTGCCAGTTCAGTAAAATCCCACATGCCCTGGGGGCAACTAAGCCCACACATGCAACTACAGAACCCACGCTCTCTGAAGCCCACGCACCTCAGTGAAGATCCCCCAGGCCACACGACACAGCCAATAAATAAATTAATTAAATAAACCCTGTTTTGCCTCTGCTCCTTGACAAGTCTACTGACCATCTTCCTCCTGTGACTTGTAGGCTAAGTAACTAAATGTCTGATTATTCACTCACAGTACAGCGTAGCGTCCATCATCCTTAAAGTGCCTATGAATGGGATCCTACAGTACGTATTCTTTTGTGTCTGGCTTCTTTCAGCCAACACGATGTCTGTGAGATTCGTCTGTGTGGTTGTGGGTGGGTTAGTTGATTCATTCTCCCTGCTGTCTAACATCCTGTTCTTGGGGTTGAGAACACCATCTGGCAGTGGCAAGTATTGGGAGGTTCCTGTTGGGCTTCCCAGGGGGCGCTAGTGGTAAAGAACCTGCCTACCAATGCAGGAGACCTAAGAGACTCGGGTTGGATTCCTTGATCCGGAAGATCTCCTGGAGGAGGGCATGGCAACCTACTCCAGTATTCTTGCCTGGAGAATCCCCTGGGCAGAGGAGCCTGGAGGGCTATAGTCCTTAGGGTCACAAAGAGTCAGACACGACTGTAGCGACTTAGCACGCATGTCTACTCTACCATCCTCTCCCACCCCAGGCACCTCTCTAGTCTTTGTGTCCCCATTCTCTCCACCTACAACTCACTGTCAAAAGGAATCTTCCCAAAACTCAGATCTAGACTGGATAGTCCCCTGTTTAAAACCCTTCTATTTAAGATTAAAAAAATAGAATAAAAGTCAGGGATGGGGGCATTCCCTGGTGGTCCAGTGGTTAGGACTTCGTGCTTTCACTACCAGGGCCCGGGTGTGATCCCTGGTTGGGGAACTAAGAGTCTGGAAGCTTTGAAGCTCAGCCAAAAAAGAAAGGAAAACACCCTTCTGTTTTTACCTAGCCTGAAATGCTTCCCCACAAATTATTTATTAATTACAAAGGGAAACACACTAACTTGATGGTGGTAACGATAAACATAGAGTCAGAGTTAATATAATCAGCTGTAAGCCATAGTGCCATGGTGGCCTCTCTGAGATCCTGCAGCAAGCAGAATACAACCTCATTGCTATGATGTTCCTGCCAAATATGTGTAACCTGAACCTAATCGTGAGGAGACATGCATGCATGCATGCTAAGTAGCTTCAATCTCGTCCAACTCTTTGTGACCCCATGCACTGGACTGTAGCCCGCCAGGCTCTTCTGTCCATGGGATTCTCCAGGCAAGAACACTGGAGTGGGTTGCCATGCCCTCCTCCAGGAGATCTTCCCAACCCAGGGATCAAAGCCAGGTCTCTATGTCTCCTTGCATTGGCAGGCAGGTTCTTTACCACCTGGGAAGCCCAAGGAGACATGCTGCTGCTAAGTCACTTCAGTCATGTCTGACTCTGTGTGACCCCATAGACAGTAGCCCACCAGGCTCCCCCGTCCCTGGGATTCTCCAGGCAAGAACACTGGAGAGGGTTGCCATTTCCTTCTCCAATGCATGAAAGGGAAGTCACTCAGTCATGTCTGACTCTTAGAGACCCCATGGACTACAGCCCACCAGGCTCCTCCATCCATGGGATTTTCCAGCCAAGAGTACTGGAGTGGGGTGCCATTGCCTTCTCCGAAGGAGACATGAGAACTACCCAAATCGAGGTATATTCTGCAAAATAACTGGTCTGTACCCTTCAAAAACACTAGTGTCATAAAAGACAATGAAAGACTCCAAAGCATTTTATATACATTAAAGAGACATAACAACTAACTGCGGAGAAGGCAATGGCACCCCACTCCAGTACTCTTGCTTGGAAAATCCCAAGGACAGAGGAGCCTGGAAGGCTGCAGTCCATAGGGTCGCTAGGAGTCGGACACGACTGAGCGACTTCACTTTCACTTTTCACTTTCATGCATTGGAGAAGGAAATGGCAACCCACTCCAGTGTTCTTGCCTGGAGAATCCCAGGGACGGGGGAGCCTGGTGGGCTGCTGTCTATGGGGTCACACAGAGTCGGACACGACTGAAGTGACTTAGCAGCAGCAGCAGCAGCAACTAACTGTAACGTGTAACCCTGGCTTGGATTTTGGACCAGAAAAATAAAAAGAGACACTATTACCACAATGAACATAGTTTGAATATGGACTGTAAATTAGGTAATAATATGTATCAATGTTAAATTTCCCGATTTTCATAACTGCAGCTCTGTAAGAGTATAGCTTGTTCCAAAGAAATGCATATTGAAATATTTAGGGATAAAGAGGCAAGATGTCTCCAACTTATCTAAGTAATTTAGAAAAGAGAGAGAGTGTATGAGCGGCAGATCGGGGCTATGCCTAGGAAGAGAAAACTGATGATCAGAAGGAAAGTCATATGCCCCAGGGCACAAAACAGGGAAAAGGCTAACTCAAGGCCTGTCTGACTGTAAAGTACCAGCCAAAGCTCAGCCATGTGGAATTCAAGTTCTTCCCAGGTTGAGAAAAGGACCATCACTTTGGTCTACATGGGGTTTTTATGGTCAGAATATGACGCGGAGTTTAACCTTGAGAAAGAAAGGCACTAGGGTCTAAAAATTAGGATACTCAGATTAATGAAGAGTTACTAAAAAATAAGTAACCCCCGGGACTTCCCTGGTGGTCCAGTGGTAAGGAACCCACCCTCCAATGCAGGGGACATGGATTCAATCCCTGGTCAGGGAATTAAGATTCCACATGCCACGAGGCAACTAAGCCCGAGTGCCACAACCAGAGAAGCTTATATGCCGCGACAAACACTGAGCACAGCCCCCCCCAAAAGTAACTGCCCCCAAAAAACCACCCTAGGTAACAATTAGTAAGGAAGGTCCCGAAATGTGCCCAGGGATTTATATTTCTTTAAGCCTTGTTGTTGGCTCAGCAGTAAAATAATCCTCCTGCAATGCAGGAGCCACAGGAGACATGGGTTCCATCCCTGGGTTGGGAAGATCCCCTGGAGGAGGGCATGGCAACCCACTCCAGTATTCTTGCCTGGAGAATCCCACAGACAGAGGAGCCTGGCGGGCTACAGTCCATAGGATCGAAAAGAGTTGGACACGACTGAAGCGACTTAAGCACACAAGCAGAAACCCTTGGTAGGATCAAATAGTTATAAGGGCTGAAAATTTCCAGTGAGGTCACTTAATCCAGCTTCTCTTTCCTCCCTTCCCCCATTTTGCAGGCAAGCTACCTGGAGCTCAGAAAGGTATGTTTTTTCCAAGGTTATACCTACCATTAAAATTACCTAAATTAAAAGACACTTGTTCCTTGGAAGAAAAGCTATGACCAACCTAGACAGCATACTGAAAAGCAGAGACATTTCTTTGCCAACAAAGGTCCACCTAGTCAAAGCTATGGTTTTTCCAGTAGTCATGTATGGATGTGAGAGTTGGACTATAAAGAAAGCTAAGCACCGAAGAATTGATGCTTTTGAACTGTGGTGCTGGAGAAGGCTCTCGAGAGCCCCTTGGACTGCAAGGAGATCCAACCAGTCAATCCCAAAGGAAATCAGTCCGAATATTCATTGGACTGATTTCAGCTGAAGCTGAAACTCCAATACTTTGGCCACCTGATGTGAAGAATTGACTCATTGAAAAAGACCCTGATACTGGGAAAGGTTGAAGGAAGGAGGAGAAAGGGACGACAGAGAATGAGATGGTTGGGTGGCATCACCAACTCGATGGACATGAGTTTGAGCAAGCTCCAGAAATTGGTGATGGACAGGGAAGCCTGGCGTGCTGCAGTCCATGGGGTCGCCAAGAGTTTGGCATGATACAGTGACTGAAATGATACCCTACAAGGCAGCCCGGGGAGTCCACCATCCTGACACTCACTTCTACGTTTGTGGTCTAACATTAACGGAAGACAAAGAGTAGCTTGGGGAAGAGAACTGTGGCGAGAATGAGGTGTGGAAGCAGATCTGAGGGTGTTGAGTGGGGTTGGTCCTCACCTCATAGTGCGGGTGCTCAGGAGGCACGGCCTCAAATTGCGGAAGGCCTTTGCTGAACCAGGTGGTGACCGGGCGCTGCATGTTGATGGCAAATGGCTCAAAACCTTCCTGGAGGCCACAGATGGCAAAGAACCGCAGGGAGCTCACGTCCTGGCCCAGGTTCAAGTGACCCACCTGGCCGGGTCCCAAGCTGCACACAGGCAGGAAGCCTGGTGGGAGGGGATAGATGGGCAGGGGTGAGCATAGGTGGGCGAGGCGGGGGCAGCCATGGGGAGGATGTGCGTGGAAAGAGGGGATGGAAGACCCGGGGGCTGGAGGGGGCGGTGTAGGGTCAGGTGAGATGGAAGAAAACCAGAGAGGGGCCCCGAGGCCGGCCCTCACCATCCCCAATCTCGATATCGCGGAAGGCTGTTTCTGAGCCGGAATCGGACATGAGGACCTCGCCATTGAGGGTGAAAATGATGGTGTTCTCTGTGAGGTCGATCATGCAGCCCACAACGTCTCCCGACTGCCAGGGACGCCCAAACGGTTCACTGCCCAGGTGCCAGCGCTGACCCTGTGAGGAGGTGAGGGGGAGACGTGGTGTGAGAGACATACAGAGAAATGGAGAGATACGGGAGCGAGGGGAGACATGTCAAGACACACACACAAGGCACCAGGCCCAGTGCATGGGGAACAGAGGAAGGGTCAGCCCCACAGCGTCCCCCTTGTGTCCCCACATTTGCATCCATGGTCCTTGGAAGGTAGGGGCTAGGCATTCGTGCTTTCCCTTCCCAGCCATCTCTCTATCTCATCCCTTTTGCCTGGGTTCTCTGTTGTTTTCATGACTGGGGCTGTACAGGCCACCCAGGTGGTCTTGGAGGGTTGGGAGAAGCAGAAAGTAGAGGAATGGAAAGGAGAAACTAACTATCAACGTCCCCCATATGTACGCATCTATACCCATATGCTCCAGAACAGATACATGAATAATGAGATGGATAGATGGATGGGGAGCAGGTGTATGGCTGGATGGAAGAATGAAATGAAAGCTGAGGGTCTACCTGGGATGACAGAGGGAAGAAAGAAAGTACAGACAGACACACAGGTCTGTGTAGGTGGCAGATAAATAGATGACGTCTGTATGCATTAGATTATTGGATAGATGAATGGATAAATGAAACATTGAATTATTAGATAGATGAGCGAATAAATGAAATCACAAATTGGTTAAAAAAAGGTGAATGGCTGAACTGACAACTACCCGAATATATGGAACCGTAGATGCCTAAGTGATTCTTTGGACAGACGAGAAGATGGATGGATGAAATGACAGATGGATGGTTGGATAGAGAGATGGATGTGGACGGATATATGCACAGACAGAGGGAGGGGGAGGATGGAGGGATGGATGGGAAGGTAGATTCAGGGATGGGCGGACAGAGTGAGACACAGAGAGGCAGGGCTGGATTACACGAGTGTGGGAAGGATCACAGAGCCTGGCAGAGCGGAGCCAGGGAGCTACCCACGCGGTGCCCGTTGAAGACATAGGACAGGTCATCCGCTCCCAGCTCCACGTCTGGGCGCAGCTCAGGCCGAGCCCAGCCCACTCGCATCTCGCCGGTGGTGACTGCCTCGAACTCGAAGTACCAGCGGCCACTCTGCACCACGTAGGATTTCTCTGCCCGGAAGATGCGCACCCGGTCCCAGCGAGACTGGCTCTCCACCTGACCTGAACATGGGGCCAGGCAGAGTAAGAGAGGCTGGGTTGGTGGGCGAGATCAGGAGAGGTAAGGGCCTTGGGGCGTTGAGGGGAAAGGCACAGCTTTTGGTGTTAGAGAAGAAGAACTGGGGACTCTCAGAGCAGTCACAGAGAAGTAGGAGGGACCTACTGAGACTTCTCCTCTGTCCCTCTAGCAGTCAAGAGTTTCAGAGAGGAACTAGCAATAGAGACATGGAGGGAGAAAGTTGGGTCGGTCACAGTCATGGTCTGTGGTGAAGGGTCAAGATTAAGGCTGATGTTAAGAATCAAGGGCTGAAAGCAGGATCGGGGAGAGGGAGTCAGAATCAGGGTCAGGAAGGGGGATGGAAATTGGAGTTGGTGGCAGGGGTTGAGGCTGGGGTCAGGGGTCAATAATAGGTCAGCAGTCAAGTTAGGAGTAGTACTTAGAGGCTTTCTGAGTGCTTGGTTGGGTGGCTCCCCGTTGTATACATAGTCCAGAGGTTAGGGGTCAGGGGTCAGAGCTGGGGGTCAGGAACTGGAGTCAGGGGTCAGGGTTCACTGGGTTCCTGGTCTATGTTGCAGCTGTAGCCCAGGCAGAGCTTGAGTCAAGGTCAGTGGTCAAGATCGGGTTCAGGCTCAGGGACAGAGTGAGTGTCATGGTTGGGGAAAGTGTCAGTGGTACAGATGTAGCCCACTGAGGGGCTGAGTTGGGTCAGAGATTGGAGTCCAGGGGCGGAGTCAGGGGCCTGCGGTCAGCACTCACTGGGCTCCTGGTCGGGCGGCTCGATGTTGTAGCCGTAGCCCAGCAGGGTGCGCACGGCCTGGCAGAGGCTGTCGCGGTTGCTGCGCTTGGTGGCCTCATCCAGCAGGCGGTAGGGCACGAGGCGAGGGTTCCGGCGGGCAGGGATGTCCTGCACGGCACTGTAGCTCCAGCCCTGGGCCACTCGGTCTCGGGCCCACACGTTGTGCCCGTTCTCCGCCAGCCGGTCCACCAGCGTGGTCTGCGCGGGCGTCAGTCTCACGTGGCTCAAGTCTAGCGGTGCCGGCTTGTACCCGTTGCTCATCATGTACCTGCGGGTGGTGGTGGGGAGCCAGTGGGACGAGACCCTCGCCTCCACTACTGGGCTCTGTGCCACGGGATCCTTGACTTCTGACCCTGGTCCTTAGGATCCCATGATCTTTGAAACTTTTGACCTTTGATCTCTGACAGCAGGGTTCTTTTTCAATATATTTGTTTATTTATTTGGCTGCATGGGGTAGCATGCAGGATCTTTAGTTGTGGTGGGCAAACTCTCAGGTGTGACATGTGGGATCTAGTTCCCTGACCAGGGGTCAAAGCCAGGCCCCCTGCACTGGGGGCATGAAGTCTTAGCCACTGGACCACCAGGGAACTCCCATCTGACATCAAGGTTCTCAAATAAGCTTACCTGACCTCAGACCCCAGGATCCTGTGACCTTAGCAAGGGCTTTGACTTCACTGACCTCTGGCCTCTGTGACCCCTTTCATCTTGATCTTGGGAGCCTCATCTCTGGTCCTGGGGTGCTCTGACCTCTCACCTCTGACTTGAAGGCTTCTTACCTCTGATTCCAGGACCCTATCATTTCAAACTGCTCACTCTGGAGTCCTTGACTTTTGAACCTTGGCATCTATCCCCAGGACCTGTGACCTCTCATCTATCATTTCAGGATCCCTTACTGACAACTCCAGCAATTTCTCACCTCTTTCCACTGACCCCGCACCTCTAACTCAGAGACACAACTTCTGCTCTCTCATTTTCCCGACTCCATGGAGACCCTGACCCTGAGTCTGACTCACTCCTACTCTCTCAGGAACTCCTAACTGTGTTCTCAACTCCCTAGGACGCTCACCACTAACTCTACAGCTCTGATCCCTGGTCCTAGACCTCCACCCCAACCCATGGCCCCTTTGTCTCTGACCTCAGCCTCACCACTCCAGCTCTCGATCACTCCAGCCCTCACTGTGGCATCCCCAGCCCCCTACTCTATTCCCCAGGTAGGGCCCAGGTCACCCACACTCACGTCTTGGGGAGTTTTGTCTTCTTCAGGTTGTCCTCCGCCTTCTCATCTGCCATGCCCACGTGGCAGCCCAGCGCCAGTAGAGTCCTGGGGCAGGGGGTGGGGGCAGGGGAGCAGGTCACCCCACATGGCCACCCTGTCCCTAGCCTCCCCTCCCCCAGCCCGGCTACCCTCCTCCCCAGGCCCCTGTCAACTCTGTCTCTGGGTCACCAGCTCTCTCCCTGTTTTCTGCTCTGGTTTTCTGACTATTTGTCCCATCTCTCTGCCTCTCTGACTCCTGTCTCTCCCTGTATCTCTGTCTCTGTATTTCTTTGATTATGTTCTTTTCCTCTCTGCTTCTTTCCTTGTCTCTTTCTCTTTCTTCCATTTACTGTGCATCTTTATTTAGCAAGGGGAACCATTTTAAATAATAGTATTTTTAAAAATTTTGTTTTCCAGTGTATACATTGCTAGTATATAGAAATGTTTGTCTTTAGGTTATCTATTCATTTATTATTTATTTTGGGCAGCCTTGGGCCTCCGTTGCTGCATAGGCTCTTCTCTAGTTGCAGTGAGTGGGGACTGCTCTCTCGTAGCAGTGCTCAGGCTTCTCATGGCGGTGGCTTCTCTTGTTGCAGAACACAGACCCCAGGGCACTCGGCCTTTAGTAGTTGCAGTGCTTGGGCTCAGTAGTTGTGGCACACAGCCTTATTTGCCCTGCAGCCTGTGGAATCCTCCTGGATCAGGGATTGAACCCGTGTCCACCTTGGCAGGCGATTCTTAACCACCGGAACACCAGGGAAGTCCTGAGCATCTCTCTTTATGCCTCTATCTCTTACTCACCCTCTGTCAGTTTCACAATCCCCATCTCCCACTCCCTGTGTTGCTCTTTTATCTATTTCTCTCTCTCTCAGTCTCTGTCTCACTGTCCCTGTTTCCCTGTGCCCTTCCGCCCAGCGGCCAGGCCCAGGGCCCTTTCCCCAGTCCCCTCCTCACTTGAGCGTCTCCCCCGACATCTGCAGGTTGTAATTCCTCTCGGGCTCCGGTAGGCTGTGAAAATCCACAAGGCAGGGGTGCAGTCTCTTATTGTCATCCCGAACCTGGAGAAACCCCAGAGTCACTCCTTGGCTCCTCTTCCCTCCCCAAGACTCCCAGACTGTGACCTCTGACCTCTTACCCCTCGTTCTGCCACTTGAAACCCAAGGAGCCCTCCCAAAGTCTCCTCCTCCAACCCCCGGTCCCTCCCCAATAGCAAGCGGTTCTCACTCCTCCATAGCCAGTCTAGCCTCTCTCCCCAGTCCACTCACCGGGCCATAGGTCCAGCCCTGCTCGATGCGAGTCAGTGCCCAGAGTTCATGGATGTTCTCGGCCAGCTTCTCCCGAATACGCTCCAGATGGGGAGGCAGGACAATCTGGGGGCAGGGGACATTCGTGAGGTCCCTGAGTTCCCTCCACCCCGTGCTATAAAGTCTTCCCAAGAACACGCACCAGCTCTCGACAGTTCACCAGGGAGCTCTTTTGACCTTTCCTGCCATCCAAGCCCTGCTCCCCATCACCTTATCCTGCCTCCAGAATGGATGCTCAGAACTTGACATCCTCAGAATCAAGGAATTATCTGGGGATGAGTCTGTCTCCCCCTGTGGACTGGGAGCTCCATGAGGGCAGGGCTGGGGCTGCGTTTGTCTCCAGCATTTCCCCAGCCCTCCCCAGCCCAGAGGAGATGCTCTGGAGATGTTTTCTGAATGAACGGATGGGTCTCTTTCCTTCTCTGTACAATGAACACTGGAACAATGTTAACTCATAACATTGGGTTGGCCAGAAAGTTCGTTCTAATTTTTCCATAGAATCATATGAAAAAACGCGAACAGACTTCTTAGCCAACACAATACTTTATATGGGTTCAGTGAAATCATCTACATAAGTTACTAAATGTTATATACAGTAGCCCCTCGTACAATGCAGGCTTAAACTGCGTGGATTTTTTTCAGTAAATATAGTAGCTGTATTTTCATTTTGTGTGTGTGTGTGTATGTGCTCAGTCATGTCTGAATCTTTGCAACCCCATGCACTGTAGCCTGCCAGGCTCCTCTGTCCATGGAATTTTCCAGGCAAGAATACTGGAGTGGGTTGCCGTTTCCTACTCCAGGGGATCTTCCTAACCCAGGGATTGAACCTGTGCCTTGAGTCTCCTGCATTGGCAGGAGGATTCTTTATCACTGCATCATCTGGGAAGCCCCATGTTTTCATTTTACAGATCTCTAATTAACTCAAGGTAGGAAAAAGTTTGTGTTTGATTGAGATCACAATATGTGGAATCAAAAGAAGGGTTTGAGTCATTCTATCCAAACTGTTTCAGCTTCCTGCTCTTCATGTGCTATTTACGAATTCTTTTGACCTAAGACAGAAATAGTAGTACTGGGGCTTTCAGCTTGCTGGGGTTGGGCCCCTAAACCCCCTGCATGGTCCAAGGATCAACTGTAGTTTGTATAAATACCTGGCACATAGTTGGACCAGGTTGGGTTGTGAGGGGAGGAGTGGGGAGGGGATGTCCAGGAGACCAAGTGGACGGCTCTTGAGGCTGACCGGTGGGGGACAGGAAGGGAGACATCCAAGCTACAGGGGGATGGCAGGTTGATTTGCAATAACATTACTACTACCCATAATGATGGGGCTTCCCTGGCTCAGTTGGTAAAGAATCACCTGTAATGCAGGAGACCCCGGTTCAATTCCTGGGTCGGGAAGATCTGCTGGAGAAGGGATAGGCTACCCACTCCAGTATTCTTGGGCTTCCCTTGTGGCTCAGCCGGTAAAGAATTTGTCTGCAATGTGGGAGACCTGGCTTGGGAAGATCCCCTGGAAAAGGGAAAGGCTACCCACTCCATACTGGCCTGGAGAACTCCATGGACTGTATGGTGCATGGGGTCACAAAGAGTTGGACACAACTGAGTGACTTTCACTCACTCACTTTACCCATAATGACAATAACTCAATTGAGGACTTAACACTTTCTTAGGACTGTGCTAAGCACTTCACATATATTAATTCATCTAAACTTCACTACCATGCCACAGATACGTTCGCTCATTCTCCCCTTTTCCTCACAGGTGAGGGGACCAAGGCACAGAGAAGTGAAGTCGCATGCCCACAGAGACATGCTGAAAGTCAGACCCTCGTGATCAGGCTCTTAAACATGACTTACATCCCCTTCTAGAGGAACACACTTGGAGAGAAGGGTGGGGAGCTCAGGTTGGGATAAGAGGAATGGGGGGAGGCCTGGAATAGAAAACTTGCTCCACAAATTGTGGTGGATATGATCACAGGCTTTGGGATCAGACTGCCTGGGTGCAAATCAGCTGTGTGACTTGCACGACCTGCTTGACCTCTCTGGGCCTCACTTTCCCCAACTGTATATTGGGGCAATAATAGTCCTTTCTTTTATTACATATTTATTTTTACTAATTTATTTGGCTGCACCAGGTCTTAGTTGCAGCATGCAGGATCTTCTGTCTTCATCACGGCATGCGGGATCTTTAGTTGTGGCATGTGGGATCTAGTTCCCTGACCAGGGATTGAACCCAGAGCCCCTGTGTTGGGAGCGCAGAGCCTTAGCCACCAGGGAAGTCCAAATAATAGTCCTTTCTTTAGGGGGCTATCGTGAGGACCCCCTGAAACTCAGATTCTGCCTGGAGAGATTCCTTTGCCTCCCTCCTGCCTCAGTTTCCCCATCTGTCAAACAACAAGGTCCCCAGCTTCCAGCTCAGCTGCCCACCCCACTGACTCCTAAGGGGGTCTGCCACTCCAGGAAACCCTTACAGAGCAGGCAGTACCTGGACAGTGTCCACAGGGCAGGGCACAAAGTCGGTGTGTGAGAGGCAGCGACTGGGGCCCACCAGGTGGGGCCCCCGAGGCCCTTCCCGCCGGTACTCCTTGATGGGTTCCAGATGGAGTCGCTCTCGTGGGAGCACAGCCTCGTGGCAAGGGGCGTACCCAGGAGGAGGGAGGAACTTGAATTCTCCATGGCGGCCACCAAGGAGGAACCGCACTCTAGATGGGAGAGCGGGGTCACTAGTGAGGACAGTTTACCTAGCAGAGTCTGTACTCAGGGAGGGGAAGGGAGCAATCCTGGAATTGGTGGGAGGTGCTGGGTTGACTTGAGGTCAGTGGACAGTCATAGGGTCATGGAAGTGATTTTAGGAATCAGGAAAGTCTAAGGTCAAAGAAACTGTCAGAAGGCAATAGGAATTGTTAGAAAGTCAAAAAAAGTAAAGTGGGGGCCAGGTCACTAAGGAGTTAATCCATGGTCACAGGAAGGTCCTTTGGAGGAGGTCCTGGGTCAATAGAGCATTTAGAGATACCAGAAGGTTTGGGGGAGACCAAGAAGGTGGTCATCCAGAAGTCATTGAGACTTTCAAGGTGTAACCTTGAGAAACTGTAATTACCACTGAAATGGTGAGAAGTCACACACAGAGTTTGGGGTCATTGGGAAAACACTGGGCTACTGAGAAGTCTTTGAAATAACTGTGGTCATTGAAGGGTAGCTGAGAGATTATGGAGCTCTTAAGAGTACCACTGGGAGAAGCTGGGGTCATTGAGGAGTTGTTAAGAGCATGGCGTCATTGGGAGAGTCCAAGATCATTGGGAGGCTTTGTGGTCACTGGAAGATCATCATTCAGATTTTGAAATCATTTGGAGGTTATTGGAATGGCATAGAATAATTGGGAGGATCAGAGGTTCATTTGGGAGGTCACTGGAAGAAACTTATTAATCATTAGAAGGTCATTGTGAAATTTGGGGACACAGAGATTGGGGAGAAGCGGAGGTCATTGAGAGTGTCACAGTGACCCTCACACAGGGGTCTGGCCTGTCGGTCCTGAGGATAGGCCGCTGGGTCCTGGCCCCATAGCAGGCCACGGCATGCCTGCAGAAGCTGTCTTAGGACAGGCCCTGGTCTGGAGACTGGCAAGGGGGCAGGGATGAGTCCTTACTTGACACCAGCCGAGAAGCTGACAACAGGGAAGAAGAGCCCATCAAGATTGAAGGCCTCGAAGACCCCCTGCACGGGACAGCCATTGATGCGGAAAGAGATGGACGGCACACTGAGGTCCAGGCAGCAGCTGACCACGTCCTCGGGGGCCAGGAGGTGCTGCCCAGGGTAAGTGACCAGGCGTGGCACGTGTCCTGCACCCAGATCACCGGGAAGAAGTCAGAAGTCAGAGGTCCAGCAGAACCAGTGGGCTCAGGAGACAAGGGTAGATATTAGAGGGTCCAATGGGGTTTTAGGATCTCCAAGGTCAAGTGCTCTTAGAGATTAGGGGCAGAGGTCAAGTTTCCCCTGAGGTTAGGTTCTTGAGAGGTGTAGGAGTCAGAGATTAAAGCTGTCCTAGAGTTAGGATTCTGGAATCTTTGGGGTCAGAAGTCAAAGATCAGAGGTCATAATAATCGGGGCAGTTTTCTAGGATCTCTCAGGTCAGAGATCAGACCTCCTCTGGGATCAGAGTTCTGGGGCTTATGAAGAAACAGGTGAGGGCCAAGATTCTCGAAGCTCTAGGGTTAGGGTCTTGGGAAATGAGGAGTAAAGGGGTCAAAATTAGCCTGTTTGGGGGGTCAAGATCCCAAGAACCCCAAGGTGTTCAGTGAGACCCTTAGAAACCCTGGGGTCAATGGTCAGGGTTGAGGATCCCCTAGAAGGGTCCAGGTACCTGTCCAGAGGTGCAGCCCGTCAAAGCCGTAGGAATAGAGGTCATCGCCGACCCCGTTGCCGCCCCAGCCCTCGCCGCCCCCGGGGTAGGGGCTGTAGCCCTCAGTGAGGGCCCAGCCCACCCTCAGGTGGGTGGCCTGAGCCGTCAGGAACGGAACCACCTCGTCCACCATCACCTCAAAGTACCATTTGAGGTACTGCGTGGTGCCCTCTGCTCGGCCCACAAAGATGTTGGGGCGGATGCTACAGGAGAGACAGAACAGGAGAGGAGGGTGAAGGAGAGATGGAGAGGAGACCCAGGCTGCTGGGGGCGGGAAGGGAAGGGAGAAAGACCAAGAGATCCACACCCAAGAAAAACAGAAAAGCAGAGACATGGAGACAGAGAGTAACAGACAGAGAGAGACACACACACAGAGAAAGCAGAGAGAGACAGAAGCATCAAAGGACAGAGAAGAGAGAGGTGGACGAGAGCCCAGGAAAAAGAGGTGGAGGAGAAATAGAGACAGAGGAAGACAGAAAGAGCAACACAGAAAGAGAGGAAGAGACAGGCAGAAACAGAGCAGGGAGAGAGGACAAGAGGTGTGAGAAGCCAGGGATGACCTGGGAACGGCTGTGGGGACCGGTGTCAAGTCCCAGGGTGGGAGGTGGAGGAAGGCCCACCCACCCGGGAGTTAGGGAGGGGCTTGAGAGGTTCTGAGTCCTGGAGTCAGGAGTCAGGGGCCAGACCTGGTGACATAGTTGATGAGGTTTGTCTGTAGCAGAAGCTCGCGGCCAGGGAGCAAGTTCTCAGTGATGAGATCTTGGTTGGAGCGCACGGCCACGCCATTGCACACACACAGGGAACATAGCACATCCAGCACCTGGAGGTCAAGGTCAGAGGTCAGGGTGTGAGGGCACCAGAGAAGTGGGGGAGGTGGGTCTATGGGAGACCCAGGATGGGATACCAGAAGGATGATGCACCAGGATGGGAGATAGAGATTTGGACTGAGACGAGGTGATGTAAGTGGGAGGTCAGGAATCACTGAGCGAGATTGGGGTCAAAAGGAAAGGTCAGGCGAGAAGCGAGGGGCCATTTGAATTAGGATAAGACATCAGGAATGTAAGGAAGGGGAGACAGCAGTAACAGCTGAGAGGTCAGGGGAAGAGTGAAAGGATCAGTCAGGGAAAGAGCACAGGGATCAAGATGAGGCTTTCAGATTAGTGGAGTGTCTTCAGGGCCCAGGTGGATAACGTAAACATGTGAGGTGGTGGTGGCAGTTTAGTCGTTTAGGCACTCAGTCGTTTTAGACTCTTGTGACCCCGTGGATTGTAGCCTGCCAGGCTCCTCTATCCATGGAATTTCCCAGGCAGCAATCCTGAAGTGGGTTGCCATTTCCTCCTCCAGGGGATCTTCCCAACCCGGGGATCAAACCCGTATCTCCTGCATTGCAGTCGAGTATCTGAGGTGGTTAGAAATAATTCTATGGGAACCAGTAGCACTTGTGGCAAACTGGAGGGTATCTGTGCAGCTCCCACTGAAGACTACAAAATTAGAAACTGAATAAACTGCTTCAAAGATCTAATGAAGCATCTGATGTCGCGCAGAGCTCATTTAAGAACCATGAGTTGAAGACTCGGTATTGAGATGGAAGCTTGTAGCAGGAGAGTCCAGGTAAGGGACAAATTGGGGAAGGGGGGGCAATTTGAGGGCCATAGGGAAAGGTCAGGGTTCAGAATTCAGGGGATGAGGGGCCAACCTTGTGGTTCCTCCCATGCTTGTCCAGGAGGGAGATGATGGACTTGATGTGGTTCTCTTGGATGATGTTCAGGACTTCCGGACTCTCAATCAGGACACAGTACAGCACCTCCAGGATCCCTGCACAGGGACCAGCATGAGAGCTGACACGGATGCAGCCCTCCCCTCCCCCAAGTCCCCATCCCCTCCCCGTGAGTTCTCCTACCTGAGGAGGCCTCTAGCCGATCCAGCTTGCTGACCAGCCAATCCAAGTTGTTGGAGAAGAGGGCACAGTTGGCACGATTGCCACGGATCAGAGAGGCTGAAGGTGGAAAGAGGGGTCAGATCCCATAGGACTGGGAACCCGGGGTGCTCAAGGGGGAGTCCAGACTGGGGCCCCTTACCCAGGATTTCATAGAGCAGGTTCACAATCTCTTTCCAGGACTCTGCTGCCTCCTCCCCTGCAAATTCAGCGAAGTGGGCAGCAGTGGTGTAGACATTTAGGCGGTCAATGCAATTCAGGACCAAGGAGAGCATCCCCTGGAATAGAGAAAATAGGGGGTCATCACAGGAACCCCAGGCCCTCCCTTCCTTACCTTT
Source organism: Bos indicus x Bos taurus (assembly GCF_003369695.1). Lineage (NCBI taxonomy): Eukaryota > Metazoa > Chordata > Mammalia > Artiodactyla > Bovidae > Bos > Bos indicus x Bos taurus. The sequence continues at coordinate 17,628,404 of NC_040093.1, forward strand.
CTTGAATTTGCTAATTCATAATCCTTCAGTAGCTAGTGACTTCTTGTTCTCAGATCTAAACTAGAGTCACAGGGACTTCTCTGGTGGTTCAGTGGTTAAGACTCCACACTTCCACTGAGAGGGCATGGGTTCAATCCCTGGTCAGGGAACTAAGATGCTGTAAAGTACAGCCAAATAAATAAATAAATACACGTGTGCTGTGCTTAGTCGCTCAATTGTGTCTGACTCTTTGTGACCCCATGAACTGTAGCCCGCTAAGCTCCTCTGTCCATGGGGATTCTCCAGGCAAGAATACTGGAGTGGATTGCCATGCCCTCCTCCAGGAGATCTTCCCAACCCAGGAATCGAACCAGAGTCTCCTGCATTGCAGGGGGATTCATTACCAGCTGAGCTATCAGGGAAGCCCAAATAAATACATAAATAATGTTAAATCAGAGCCACCGGCTCCGTGTCCACCTTCACTCCTATTTCCCTCTTCTCCTCCTCGGCTGCCCAGACCTGACTCTGTCCTGCTCTGCCTCTGTCCCCAGCATAACACATTCCTATTAACATCAGGACTGTATCTGTGCTTCTCCTTCCAGCATTTTCTTTCCTCCTTTCCACTTCCAAGCACCCTACTCCTGGTCCCATTTGGCTCAGCTCACTCTCCATACTAACCATCAGAGAGATGTTTGCCTTCTCTCTCTCCTTTTGTCTTCTTTCATTTTGAATTATAACAGATATACAGAAAAGCACATAAAAATGCACAATCAATTCTTGATTTTCACAGTAGCTAAGTTCTGTATAGTCGACGTGAGCACTGAATTAGTGAATCCTGAGAATCATGGCTCAAAGAGGAAACTCAGGGAGCATCTCTGAGTCTCTGAGCACAACATTTCCAACAATCAATACACACTCTTGTTTTATGTGTGTTTCTGTTTAAAGACACCAATTTAATAGATGCTGTTGATTCATTAACATTAAAATCACAACCAATGACACTGTAATTCATGTATTTTCTCAGAAAGGTACATCACAGCTGTCTTGCACTTGGAAACACTAGATAGCACTTTGCCACTGTGCTGAGGGGTCATTTTAATCAACAAAATTAACAAAAAAGCACAAAAATATGAAGTGTGGCTCTCAATATACCAATATGAAAAGGACGCTTGTTTACAGGTGAGAGTTGAAATAAAAAGGCAGACTGTCACCTTATTCAACCTCAACTAGAAACATGGCATCAGCTGACTTAAACTTTTTCCTCTCTGTACACGTCCACAAATGACCACAAATACACTACAAGTATTGATTTGGTGGCGGGGAGGGTTACGAATAAATTTGAGCAAGTAGGCATGTTTGCAAAGACAGTATCTGCAAATAATAAAGATTAAGTGACTATGGTTTAACAAACAAATATAAAGAACACTTGTGTAACCTTGAAAGAGAGCATTGCCAGCCACCTAGAAGTCACCTCTATGCCCCTCCTGATTATACAACTCTCTCAGCCAGGGATTACTGTCATCCTAACTTGTATGGAAATTCTTTCCTTGCCTCTCTATGCTTACTACCTATGTGCACATTGGTAAACAGTCTAGTGGCATTTTGCCTCTTTTTGAACTTGACATATACAGTAAGTATCCTTTTGTACATGGATTCTTTTGCTCAATACTAGATTTTAAGATTAAGAGCACTGTGGGACTTCCCTGGTAGTCTAGTGGCTAAGATTCTGTGCTCCTGGTACTGGGGACCCGGGCTCAATTCCTGGTCAGGGAACTAGATCCCACATGCTGCAACTAAGAGTTCAGATGCCAAAACTATAGATCCCGCATGGCACAACTAAAAAGACCCAGCTCAGCCAATTAAAAAAATAAATATTTTGTTTAAAAAAGATGAAGAGCATTGTCTCACGCAGTTGTCATTTGTTCATTTCATTGCTGAGAGGCATCCATAGCCATCGTATGGAGAAGCCACATTTGTGGATACATTCCAGCAGTAACAGACAATAAGGCTGCTATGACAACCATTGTATCTACATCCTGGGCTCATGGTAAGAGATGCAGCGCCTCGTGGTAGAGAACACAACCAGCTGGAGTCACACAGAGTGGCTCTGCCCCTAGCCAGTTGTGACTTTCAAAGACCTAACTCTTCTGTGACTCCCAAAGCAAAAGTCCTCGCCATGGCCTGGCCCTGTCACCTCTCCCGGCTCATCCCCTCCCACTCTTCCTCTAGCTCACCCAGCTTCAGTCAATTCAGCCTCCTGGTTATTCTGGAAACTCTCAAGCACACTCCCACTTCACGGCCCCTGTACTTGTTCTATCTCCCTTCCCTCAGGTGTAGGTGTAACTGCCTATCTTCATTCAGGTCATCCTCCCCGACCATTCTGTTTTATTTATTTTTAATATCTATGTCTTTGGCCAGGTCTTAGTTGCAGGAATGGGATCTTAAGTTGTGGCAAATGGGATCTAGTTCCCTGACCAGGGATCAAACCTGCATCCCCTGCATTGGGAGTACCACTGGACTGCCAGGGAAGTCCCTGACCATTCTACCTTAAATTGCCACAACCCCAGCACTCTCTCGGAGAAGGTAATGGCACCCCACTCCAGTACTCTTGCATGGAAAATCCCATGGATGGAGGAGCCTGGTAGGCTGCAGTCCATGGGGTTGCTAAAAGTCGGACATGACTGAGCGACTTCACTTTCACTTTTCACTTTCATGCATTGGAGAAGGAAATGGCAACCCACTCCAGTGTTCTTGCCTGGAGAATCCCAGGGACGGGGGAGCCTGGTGGGCTGCCATCTACGGGATCGCACAGAGTCGGACACAACTGAAGCAACTTAGCAGCAGCAGCAGCAGCAGCAGCAGCACTCTCTACTATTGCCCTGCTTTGTTTTTCTCCTTAGCGTTTATTATCATCATCTAATATACCCTATAATCCTTCTATTTTATTGATCATTTATCCTCTCCCCCATGTCAGCTCCACAAGGACATGGATTTTTCTGTTTTGTTGACAACTATAATCCCTCTGGTATATCTGTTCAATAAGTGGTTGTTATTTAATCTCTCTGCGACTCAGTGACCCATTGTAATTCCCATTGCAATATGGGAATTACAATCCCCCATGGGGTTATGGGGAGGATATCAGGTATACAAAACCCATAACATACAGTAAGGGCTAAATTCGCTAATAATAACCATAGTCAATATAGCATCTTCTATGTGCTGGTACTGTTCCAAACACTTTGTGTATACTAATCCCACGCCATAAATTTTGTTATTGTTAGTATTATCATTTCTAAGTCTGCCGCCCCCATCAGAATGGGAGCCCCTGAAGAGGAAGGGGGCCCAAGCTGTTAGACCCTAAATGAAAATGCTCCCCAATCACCGTGTGGAAATATCTGACCCTGGGCCTCTGTCCAGCCCCAGCCTCTCACCTCTCTCGGCCCCTCCCACTCAGACCTCTCGCCGAGTGGAGACCACCAAGCCTCGTAAAACACAAACTCCCAGCCTCTGACTCAAGCTGAAGTCCCTCCTTACACCACCCACCTGAAACCCGAAAACCTCTCTGGCCCTGACCCTCACCATGCCCCGCTCAGGTTCTGTCTTCCCATCCCGCAGGCTCCGCCCCTACAGACACCGCCCCCTGAGGCCAGCAGCTCAGCCTCTGACTTCTCACGCCTTGCCTCCCTCCACAGGCTTGTCTTGGCTCAGAGCTTAGCCTCACCGCGCCGCGTCCTCCCACGAAAGGAAACAAGTCCTGCCCGGGGCCTCCAGGCTCCGGTCCCAAGTTGCTTTCACAGGCCCTGCCCCTGCTCTGCCAACACGCCCCGCCCCTCACCAAAACCACGCCCACCGCTCAGTCAGGACACTCAAGACTCCGCCCCCTCGCGTGTCCCTGATGACCCGCTCCCCAGCTCTGTTCACACAGGACAGGTCCTTCCTCCTGCCTCGCTCCACTCAGACCACCGCTTCTCCAGGCCCGGCAGGCTCCGCCCCCCTCACAGGCCCCGCCCCCGCGCCCACAGACCATGCCCTCCTGGGCTGTGGCCTCACCTCCTCCTGGAAGAGGCTCTGGCGGTTGCGCAGGCTGCGCAGCTTGCTCTGCTTCTCTTCGTGCTGTAGCTCCTCGGAGGGCGGCTCAAAGTAGCCGATGAGGTCCTGCAGGCTCAAGATGACGCCCTCGAGAGGCAGCGCTGTGCCCGCCGGGGACCCCGAGCCCCTCGGCTTTCCGCTGAAGCTGTCCAGGCCCCTGCGGGGACCGCGCACTAGTCAGCAAGGGACCCGCAACACTGTGCAAGTCCCGCCCCCTCCCACCCCGAGTCCCCGCAGGACTCCCACAGATACACCTGTTTAACAGAGCGGGAGACGGAGGCGCAGGGATAGAGGGGCATCGGCCTGAGTTCACACAGTCGCCAAGGGCAAAGCGTCTGTGTAGGACACGTCATGCAAGCATAGGTCACGGCTAAGGGATGTCTAGGGTCGAGGGTCTGGGTGTCAGGGGTGTGAAACTAGGTAATGATCAGGGATGTGATGTCAAAGTCATGACTGGTAGAGACAGATTAGGGGTCAAGTGTATAGCTGTGGTTAGTCGCTCAGTCGTGTCTGACTCTGCCACCCCATGGACTGTCCACCAGGTTCCTCTGTCCATGGAGTTCTCCAGGCAAGAATACTGGAGTGGGTTGCCATTTCCTTCTCCAGGGGATCTTCCCCACCCAGGGATCAAATCCAGGTCTCCCGCATTGCAGGTGGATTCTTTACCATCTGAGCCACCAGGGAAGCCCAAGAATACTAGAGTAGGTAGCCTATCCCTTTTCCAGGGGATCTTCCCAACGCAGGAATTGAACCGGGGTCTCCTTCATTGCAGGCAGATTCTTTACCAGCTGAGCTACCAAGGAAGCCCCAAGTGTATAGAGGTCAGGAGTTTATCTATGTTGGGCATGTGAATGTCAGAGATAGAGATGTAATGGTCAGGTGCAAAAACTCCAGAAGCACGGGGGTCAAGGTGTGGCCTGGCCCCCCAGGGCAGGGCAGGCTGGTGGCTCACTTGATGAAGTGGTTGTAGAGGCCGGCAGTACTGTAGATCATGCGGGCAGCCTGAGACTCCTCGTGCTGACAGCGGGTCAGTGACAGTGCGTCGTCCATGTGGCCTTCCTGGTGCAGAATGGCCTGGCAGTGGTGGAACAGAGAAGTCAGGAAGGGGACCCAGTCCCTAAGGGCCATGCTCCCCAGACCTCCACCCACTCTCTAGCCCCCTGACTGCCCCCATCTTTCACCAGATCTCTGCCAGTCCCCCACCATCCCTCTCCATCTGTCTCTGTGTCTTTCATCCTCAATCCCTCTCTCTTTTTTCCCCTCTAGCTTTCTCCTCTTTCTCCATCCTTCTGTCTCTGTCCTCTGCTTGTGTCTCTCTACCTTTATCTCTCTCTCTCATGTCTATCCCACACTGTCTCTTTCTCCCTCCCTCCCTCTCTGTCTCTATCTCTCTCTCTGTGCCTCTTTCTCTTTTTAATTTTATTTATTTATTAGTTTTGGCTGTGTTAGGTCTTCACTGTGGTGTGTGGGCTTCTCGTTGTGGTGGCTTCTCTTGTTGTGGAGCACAAAGTCAAGGAGTGCAGGCTTCAGTAGTTGTGGTGCCTGGATTTTGTTGCCCCAAGGCACATGGGATCTTCCCAGACCAGGGATCCAACCCATGTCCCCTGCATCTGCAGGTGGATTCCTAATCACTGGACCACCAGGTAAGTCCAAGCATCTGTCTTCTTTCTCTCTTTCGGTCCCTCTTTGATTTTCACTCTCTCCCTCTCTGTCTCTATCTTGTCCAGGCCAGACCCTCTCCATTTGTATCTCCTATTTATTTAACATCCCCCCCCCATCAGAAAGCCCTAGTGCACCCCAAACCTAACATGTCCCAGACAGAATGCCTGCACACCTTTCTGGAAGGTGAGCCCATCATGGCAGCTGGCTTTCCCCTGAGCTGACCTCCCAGTCCAGGACCCCACCCAGTCCAGCAACTTTAAATATCATCCACTTGCCTACAACTCCCACATTCTCTTCTCTGGTCCAGGCCTGTCTCTAAATCCTCTGCTCTTGTATCCAACTTCAGTCCTCACTTTTTTTTACAAACAGGTGCCACTCTAGTCTTCCCACTTATTCCGTTAGCAAGTCTATTGCATGTCTCTATTCTTGGCACTGGGGCCTGTTCTCCTGAACTGACACTTGGCTGTCCCTGACTCGCTTAATGGCACTTCCCTCCTTCCAGCTGCTCAGGACAAAAAGGGCAAAAATAATGGCCTCATCCTTAATCCCTATCCCTTTGACCCTGATATCCAATCTGTCAGAAAATCCAGTTGGCTCTGCCCTCAAAATACAACCAGGCTCTTCTGCCTTTCCTCATTCCACAGAAACCCCTGTGTTGTCCACTGTTATCCCCCACCTGCCCCCTCCCACCCCATCTCCCTCCTCCAGCTCTGCTCACTCCCATAGTCTGTTCCCACAAGCAGCTCAGGAACCCTGTGACCCTTAATCAGGTCACCCCCAGGCCTGCTCAAAACTCTCTTGTGGCTCCATCTCATACATGGTAAAAGTCAAGATTCCCCACCCCCCACACCTCCATCACCACAGCCCACAAGGCCCTACACAATCTGTTCCCATCCCCTCTCTGCCCTCATCTCTATAATCCACCCCTTGCTCACTCTCCTCCAGCCAAACTAGATCTCCTTTCTGTGACTGCAACAGACCAACTTCATTCCCAACCTCAGGGCCTTTGCACATGCTGTTCCCTCTATCAAAAGTATTAATAGCTTTCCTACTGTTCGGTTGTAAAACTATGTACTTCATTAGAGACAGTTTAGCCAGTGTCTGAGCATGGGGAAGGCAGGGAACAGGTCAATCTAGCTTGCCTATTTTTCCACATATACATCCAGAACAACTGGGCTACTCAATACTTGGTTGAATATTATTCTCAGTTTGTTACTGTCCATCTTTTTCTTTCCATCTCTGTCTTTTCTTATTTCTGTCTATCTTTCTCTATTTTTATGTCTTCATGTCTGTCTATATTTCTCTCTCTCTTCATATATATATATATTCTTTTTTAACTGGACATTTACATTGATAAATATACCCAAATCTTTGTACAATTATCCAATTGATTCCCTTACGATAAATGTCTAACATCAGAATTACTTATGCCAAAGGACATATCTTTTTAGCTTTTAGTATAATTTGACAAAATCCTCCAAAATGTTTCACTTTATTTTCATTCTTTTTTAATTTATTTTTAATTGGAGGATAATTGCTTTACAGTGCTGCATTGATTTCTGCCATACAACAATGAAAATCAGCCATAAGCATACATATTTCCCCTCCCTCTTGAACTTCCCTCCCACTAAATATATAAAATTTCTTTTTTCCTGTGTCTCTCAATCTCAGTTTCTCTCTCAGCCTTTCTTTCTCTCAATCCCATGCTCAAACCCTGAAGGTCCAAGCATGACCACCCCCAGTCCCCTTCCTGCAGCCCATCCCTCCCCATTCCAGGCACCCACCTTTTTCTTGAGCACACCAAGTCGCAGGGCCTTGGGGTCCGGGGCAGCATAGGTGAGCCACAAGCCTGAGGCCACGTGCTGCACAAAGCACAGTGACTCCCCATACTTGATTTCCGGGGGGCCCATGCCCTCCACGTCCCGCTTGGGAGCCGTATCCAGTTTCTCCTACAGGGGCAAGGGTCAGAGGTCAGCCTCCTCTGCCTGTGAGTTTAATGGGGAACCCCCGCCTCCGACAAGAGATTGCAAAGTGTGAGGTGGGGCTGGAGTGGAATTTAGAGCTCCAGGTGAGCGCGGGCATCCTGATTGCACCAACCTTGGAGACACGGAAGCAGAAGGAGGTGGCCTTGGTGTGGGCCTTGCTGGCGTCAACCACCATGAGGCCCTGGTCCTCAACGAGCGCCAGGTACCGCCCAGTGGTGACATGCCGGATGCGGAGCGGCTGGCCCCAGCGCAGGTGGCTCCCGCTCCAACTGCAAAGGGTAAGGACGAGGTGGGGGTCAGAGGGCCCCCCAGTTCTTCCAGTGGACACCACAGTCTTTGTTGAAACCTTCTCAAGCCCTCTACCCTGTTCCAGGGGGCCCCAAGCCTTCCTCCAAGCCCTCAGATCTTTCTTAGGACCCCCAGGTCTCCCTCAGGAACCCCAAACTTCTCTCAAGCCCTCATCGCCTCCTCAGAGCTTCCCCAGATAATTCTGGTGCACCCAAGTTTCCCAGATCTGTCATTTTCTCCCCTCCACTTCCCACAGTTTCAGTCAGGACCCCCGATCTCTCCCTCAGGAACCCTCACCACCCCCAAGACCCCTAAGGACCTTCATTACTCCCTTAGGGACCCCAGATTTTCCCTCAGAACCCTCCAGTCTCTTCCTCAGCTCTTCCTCCAAAACCCTCTTCTCCTCCCAGGCCCCCCAGGAACCCCTCACACCCCCCCTGCAGCCTGCCTCCCCCAACCCGACCTGTACCTGATTCTCAGTGGTTCCAGTCTCCAGAGGGAGCGGGCGTGGGTACACACAGATCCCCCCTCATAGTAGACAAGTCTGCGTACATGGAAGATAGCAAGGTCAAGGGTTCAGGGTCCAGTCCCCCAGCCAAACTCTGCCACCCCACCTCCAGCCCCAAGACCCCAGACCCTCTTGTCCCCAAGCCCAGACCTGCGCTGGTCATCACTGTCAGCAGGGGAAATGGTCAGACATTCATCCATGTGTCCATGAAAGAGGCGGAGGACATGGCCACCGGTCACATAGCCTGGACGAGAAGCAAGGGCAGGTGGTCACGGGGAGCTGGAGCCCCCAAAAGGTCTGGAACCAAAACTGGGGGCCTTCCTTCTGCCCTGTGGGAAGCTGGGGGCCGGGTTTGGGGGTCTGCAATCTGAGACCCCCCTTCATCTGAGTTTGAAGGTACAAAGTGGTAGTCTGAGATTTGGGCTCAGTTTGAGGCCTGAGCTGGGGGCATGAGATTTGGGGTCTGAGGTGGGGGATATAATTTTGGCAGTCTGGGTGTGTGGGGCTGAGGTTGGCAGGTTTGCAGGTCTGGGGTTTAAAGGTCTGAGTTTGGATTTTTGACGTTGGGTCAGAAAACGTCCTCAGAGATTTGGGTCTAATATTCCCTGACACTGGGGTCTGAGTTCCAGGGCTTGCTTTGGGGCCTGGGTTTAGAAGTACAATGGCTGGATCTGAAGTTGGGATCTGAATTTTGAGTGTTACTTTGGAGGTCTGAGGCTAGTATCTGAGGTTTGAGGTCTGAGGTTTGAAAGTTTTAACTTTTGGGTGTGAGTCTGGGGAGATACGAGCTTTGTAGTTACAAGTTGGTGGATTTGAGGGTCTGAGATTAAGGCCTGAATTTTGTTATCTGTGACTTGAGTCTCAGCTTGGGTCTGGCTTAAGGCCCTGAGGTTTGATGTGTGAGATTTGGGGTCAAAGTTTTAGGGCCAGTTTATTCAGGGTCTTAGCATGGCAGTCTGAACTAGGAGATGGTATTGGAGATTTAAGGTTAAAGTTGGAGGTTTGAGGTTGATTGGCTGAGTTTGAGTCTGAATTAGGGGTCTTAGATTGGAGATCTGAGTTTGAATTTGGGGGGCTGGTTTTGGGGGTTGAGGGATAAGCTTGTGCTTGCCTTTAGAGGCTTTGAGTCTAAGAGATAAGCTCCAAATTTAATGTTTAAAGCTTTGGATCTGAGTTTAGGGGTCTGACCTCTAGGACTTGAGTTTGGCATCTAAGCTTTGCAGTCTGAATTTAGAATCTGACAATCAGTTTGGAGATTTGAGCTCTAGAGTCTCAGACTTGGGGTCAGTTGGAGATCTAAGTGAGGGTTATAATTGGGAGATCTAGAGATGGGGTCTGAGGAGTGAGGTTGGAGGTCTGATTTGGGGGTATCTGCTTAGGGTCTAGAAGCCTGGGGTCCTCACCCTCTTCACAGCCAGAGCAGATGGGGTTCATGTTCCACAGTGTCTGCATGAAAGAGGCGTCAACCTGGAGCTCCCCACTGGCTGTTGACAGGTGCTGGAGGCCACCAGGATGTAGGGGTCAGAGATGATAGGGTGTGAACAATAGTTCCAGAGTCAGTCAGAAACCAAAGTGGAAGCCAAGAAATGGGCAGACAGAAAATTAGAGGTCACAGATCAGGAAACGGGGATCAAGTCAGGAAATGGGGCATCAGAAACCAGAAACTGGATGGAAACCGGAAACTGGGAGTCAGGACACTGGGCCAGAGACCAAGCAAACCCATGATGAGGAGATGGGGTGGATCCCATGACCCCCAGCCCCGGGGCACAGTAGGTGCTGTGGTGGGGGAGGGACTGCTCACCAGGTAGCGCTCGGAGGAGACACTGACAAGAATGAGGTCATCGCCAACTCGGACCTTCTCTCCTTCTGACCTTTGCTTGGAGGCTGGGTGCGTCGTCCACCAACAGGCCTCTCCTATGGGCGGGGGTGGGAAAGGCTCTCTGAATGTGTGTGCGTGTGTGCTCAGTCACTCAGTCATGTCCGACTCTTTGCGATCCCCTGGACTGTAGCCCACCAGGCTCCTCTGTCCATGGAATTTTCCAGGTAACAGTGCTCTTCCTCAAGGTATTCCCAGACACGAAGCCTTCCAAACCCTCCTCCCCAAATTCTCCTATTACTTCTGCCTCAGTTTCCCATTCCCACCCTCAGACTCTCTGCCTAGAGTTCCCCCACGTCTACCCAAGTCTCTCTGTCCAGAATATGTCTATCCACACCCCAAGACTCTCAGTTCCAAAGGTCTGGGGTGCAGACCTGCACCCCAACTCGTTGCCTGCGGTGTCCCCATCACACCCCCTGCCTCCAGCCCCTATACCTATTGCATCCTCCTGAAGTCCTACGTCAAAGGCCAGCTTGTCAGTCATGGAGCGAGAGGTGGTGAGGCAGCTCAGGTACTAGGGTTGGAGCAGGGAGTCAGCCTCCTGGCGGGCATTGCCCCCTCACCCCCTGCCCCGCCCCCTCCTGGATGCACTCACCATGCCGCTGTGCGCGTGCCGGAGCAGGATGGCATGGCCATACAGGAGTGTCCTGTGTCCCCCACCCTGGGACGACTGTGGGGGCACAGAGGGCACAGAGTGAGAACAGGGCCCCCCGAAACATCTGGCCTACCAGGGGGGAATATGCTCCCCAGAAAACACCATTCTCAGGCCTGGATTCGAAGAAAACTCAGCTTAGACCAGAAACAGATTTTCTGCCTCAGCTTCCCTGCTTCCCCAGGGAAGCAGCATCTGGTCTCTGAGAAGCCTGTGGATGGGGTGTTTTATATTCCCCAAAGCCCACTCTGTCCTCCTCGCCTCCTTCAACTTGTTAGCCAGGCCCCAAAGTCACCCAGGGAGCTGAACCCCTCTTCCAGAGGTTCAGATTCCTAGGGTCACTCAGGGAAGCCCCGTATCTCATGTTCCACGGACCTTGGCCCCTCTGCTGTCACCGTCATAACACGTCTGTGCACCGGTACTGTCCTGCCAGTTGTTACATTGCAGCATCGTCCATAGAGACCTGCCCTGTGCTTCCACCACCCCCTCACCCCTGGGCACAAGGAGACTCAGCCCCTCTTGGAGGGGTGGGTACACCCAGGTGCTTGAAGGCATCATGCCCCTATCACATGCCCATCACATGCCCATGCTCTGAGGGGGCCATGTGATGGGGCCACGTGATCACATGGCGGACCCACTCCTGGACCAGAGGGGACCCACACTTGGGGCGGCAGGAGGTGATGAGGGGAGAGGTCCCATGCGGAGAAGAGCTGGGAGCGGGGTTGGAGGAAAGGAAAAGAGGAGGAAGGAACAGGTGGGGGAACAGGGGGCTCAAAAGCCTCCACCCCTTCCTTCCTGCCTGCCTGGCCTTTTCTGGGCTCCACAGACCTTGACAACTGGGGTGGGGGAGACCCCCAACCCCTGTGTGCAGGATGTGAGCCCAAGAGGCAGGCCTGGGGTCAGGAGAGGTGGCAAGAACAGATGACACCCAAGGCCAGACCTACCCACTTATCCAAATTGAGGGCCTGCGGGGGGCAGGGCAGAGAGAGGAAGAAGAGAGGACGGTAAATGACCCCCAGGTCTTCCCATCTGTCCCCACCACCCATCCCGCCTGGGGGAGCCTCACCTCCACGCCGGCCTCCACGGTGTTGGCCAGCATCTCCTGTAGGGCTCGGACAGACAGGGACTGCTCCAGGACAAAGCAACAGATGGCCAGATCGGGGGGCACATTCTGGGGGGCGGGGCGGGTAGGGAGAGGTGAACGGGGCCCTGAAAGCTCCAAAGTGCTGGTGCACCCCCTGCCCCTAATCGAAATACCTACACTCCTTAGAGACCCAGACCTGACCCCAACCCTCCAAGAAGCCCTGCCCTCTGCCGTCCACTTCAGACACCCCACATCCGCGCCAACATCCCGGGAAATACCTGTTTTCCTCCTCCTGCACACTCTTTTATCCCGCCCGAACCTCACAGAAGTTTCCACACCCCACCTAATCTCATAGGAGGCCTCATCCCCCCGCCCCGCCCCGGCCCCGGCATACACACTGCGCCCATTCCAACCCTGGAGCCTCCTCCTGGCCCTCCCCGCAGAGAACCCCCACCTCCCGCCATCACCAGCAGACAGGCCTAGCTCCTGCCCCTCCCTCAGACAACGGCGGTCACGGATTCACGCCGCCCCCCTGAGCCTCCCACCCCAGGCACCTCAGGCCCCCGGCCGCGTCCTCCGTCAGTCTCCAGATCCCCTCCCTCTCCCAGCCCCAACCCCATCCCCCCAGGTCACCTCCTCCCTTAGATCCTGAGTACACCTCAGGCTCAGACCCCAAACTCCCTCCACTTCTCCAACCTCCAGCCCCCTCCCTAGTCAGCCCCCTGCTAGCACCCCCTGACCCTCCCAGCCCTTCTGCCTTGGATTGAAGACCCTCCGCCCCGCTCTTTTCAGACCTCCGCCCACCCCAGACCTCGCCCCTTTCCCTCGTGGGGAGAGCACCCCCTCTCCAGACCCCCCCCCCCAGACCCCTTTCTTCAGGTCCCAGCCTCTCTGCTCGTCAGACCCCCTCTCCCTTTGTCCCGCACAGACCTGGGCGTTGCTGGTGGGCTCCAGGAAGCAGAGGCGGTTGCCGAAGCCCTCGGCGGCCAGGCAGAGCTTGAGCTGCTCCTTGAGCACCGTGGCGTTGCACTGCAGGACCACCTCGTCGTCCTGGGGGCGGGCGGAGCATCAGGGGCGGCGCCGCCCCAGGACACCGCCCCCCGGTCCACCCCTTCCTCTCGTGAAAAAGATACTGCTAGTAACGCCCACCCTCGCCAGCTATCCAGTAGGGGCTCGTGTTGAGGGCGCTGCACGCTTCTAAAATCCCCATGAGATCCGAGCCAGTGTCATCCCAGTGTTAAAATATGGAAACTGAGGCTCAATGAGGGGACCTGGCCTGTCCAAGGCCAGATGGTTGATAAGAGGAGGAACTGGTATTTGAACTCCAGTCTAACGGTCTCCGGACTTCCCAGGTGGCGCCCTGGTAAAGAACCTGCCTGCCAAAGCAGGAGACGTAAGAGACACGGGTTCTATCCCTGGGTCCGGAAGATCACCTAGAGTAGGGCATGACAACCTATTCTAGTATTCTTGCCTGGAATCATGGGCAATCTCATGGGCAGAGGAGCCTGGCGGGCTACAGTCCATGGGGCTGCAAAGATCTGGACACGACTGAAGCGACTTAGCACGCACCCACGCCAAGTGGCTCCAGAGGACTCCCAGGTGGGGGTCCACAAGGATGGGAAATATGGGCGCCTGGAGTTAAATGGCTTTTAAGCTCAGTGTTCTCTAACTTTTCTTTTGTGTGTTGTTTTAATAGTAGTTATCATTTAAGGAGTGCTGCCTAGTGACTCTTGAATGCAGTGCCAGAGCCTGGACTGGATCCTGGATAAAGGGGAGTATAGATGTAAAGATGGTATAGAGACAGCTGGTGACAGGTGAGTACAGCCTGTGAATTAGATGATGGTATCACAGCCATAGTAAATCTCCTGATTTTTATTTATTTTTTGGCCATGCTGCACAGCATGTGGAATCTTAGTTCCCCAACCAGGGATCAAACCCATGTCACCTGCATTGAAATCGTGGAGTTTTAACCACTGGACCACCAGCGAAGTTCCCATGAAATCTGATTTTGATAACTGTGCTGTGGTTTTGTGAGAGACCACCAACAATAACCAAGTGTTAGGTGCTAAGTTCTATCTGATTCTTTGAGGCCCCATGGACTGTAGTCTGTCAGGCTCCTCTGTCCATGAGATTCTCCAGGCAAGAATACTGAAGTGAGTTGTCATTCCCTTCTCCAGGGGATTTTGCCAACCCAAGAATCAAATCCAGGTCTCCAGCATTGCAGGTGGATTCTTCACCATCTGAGCCATCATCTTCCCCTTTGTAAGAGAGAGCCCTTGTTTTTAAGAATCAGACACTGAAGGATTTAGGAGTTAAGGTTATCATGTCCACAACCTACTCTCAAACAGTTTAGGAAAAGACATTTGGAGAGAGGGAGAAGGAGAAGGGAAGGGAACGCATCTTAACATCTGGGGAAAATGACTGAAGGCTACATGGGAGTCCTTTGAGCTAACCTCACAACTTTTCTCTAAGCTTGAAATAAATTTAAAATGTAGGTAAAATAAACAACCTTCTGAGATAAGTCCTAGTATTTGAACCTGTGGAAACACGGCCCAGAGAGGTGAAGTGACTTGCCTGAGGTCACACAGCCGGAATATGACACAGCTGAGATTTGATCCCAATGCTGCGGCTCTATATGCCACACACTGCTTTTTTTTTTTTTTTTTTCCCATTCAAACCCAGGCCCTTGGCAGTGAAAGCTCTGGACCTCTAGGGAATTCCCAATATGCCTCACTCTTAGAACACTAGACTACTTCTTGATATGTTAGTTGAGTAGCCTATATTACATTTATAACTAATATAAATGTACTTAGGGGCATGCTCAACATTTTTACTGACAGAGGTTTCAATCACAACTGATGGGGGGGAAATACTGATGGAGACTTCAGTGTTTAACCACCAAGTAAGGCAGTGATTATTCCATTTTACAGCCAAGGAAATAGGTTCAAGGAGGTTAGGCATCCTGCTGGAAGTCACACAGCCCCTAGTCCTTCCAGCAAATCCTGGGCTTCACTCCCCACAGACAGCCCTCTTTCTTTCTATCCAGCCTGGGAGGAGGAGCCCCAGGACTACCCTGTTCCATAACCCCCAACCCCGACATCCGGGCGTATGCTATCTATTCAAAAGGATCGTATGGTTTGCATTTATCAAGCACCTGCTGTCTGCTAGACTTCATGCTCAGGGCTTTACATGCATCTAATAAACACTGAGCATCTGCTCTGTGCTAGACACTGACTACGTGTGGATATAAAACAGCAAATAAAGCAGGCAAAATCCCTGGCTGTGGAACTGACATCCTTCTGGGAGATGTAATGAACAGGTGAATCAGGGACTTCCTGGTGGTCTAGTGGTTAAGGCTCCATGCTTCCACTGCAGGGGGCATGGGTTCAATCCCTGGTCTGGGAACCTAAGATCCTGCATGCTGCTCAGTGAAGAAAAAAAACAGGTGAATCAATTTATAATTTTAATTTCAGTAATAAGTGCTATGGAAAAAATAACTCAGGGTGATGTAAGTGAGTGGCTCTTGGGGTAGAGATGACATCAGTGAGGGGGGTGAAGTGACTGCCTCTGCAAGGAGATGACATTTGAGCTGAACCTTGTCTGAATAACAAGAAAGAATCAGGCCTGATCATCTCTGGAGGAAGAATGCTCCAGGAAGAGGAGGCAGCCTGTGCAAAGGCCTGGGGCTGAGAGTGTTCAGAAAAAGCAAAGGAGGGACTTCCTCGGTGGTCCATTGGCTAAGACTCTGTGCTTCCAATAACAGGGGCCCAAGGTTTGATCCCTGGTCCGGGAGCTAGATCCCACATGCTGCAACTAAGACCTGGTGCAGCCAAATAAATGAATAATTAAAAAAATAGAAAAAGCAAGGGAGACAGCCTGGTGGTGCTGTCTTCAAGAGTAAGGGAGAAAGTGGGAGATGAGCTCAGAGGCATATTTGCATGTACCCCTTGAACCCTTAGGGTACATATTTTTGTACTCATTTTCCAGACTGGGAAATTGAGGCTCAGAAAGAAAAATAAAAATCACTTGCCTAAAGTTAGGAAACAGGAAGATGTCAAAATCAAGATGTAAACCAGAGACAGGGAGCCTAATTCCTATGCCAATGATTCTCTAACTTTCTCCTGCATCAGAATGAAGTGGGAGGAGGCTGGTTAAAAAGGCAACTTCCTAGCTGCCCTACTCTCCCCCTCAACACCAAGAGCCTGATTCAGTAGCTCTGGGGTCAGCGGGGAATCTGGACCATTAGCCAGCCCCCAGGAGGTTCTGACCTGGGCCAAGCTTTGATGAATCCCAGCCTGCGCAGGGCTGGATGTTGCCACGCATCAGAAGGAAATGAAAGGAATTTGGGAACCATGGCCATCATGCTTAAAAAGTGAAATAAAAGTAGAGCAAGAACAGAAAATAGCAGCATGCCCCTCGTGTTCTAAGGGCTACCTACATTTTATGAAACTTGTTTCAGTTAAAAATAGGCGTGTGTGAGTGCACCTAATTTGAGCATAATATCATGAACTGGAGGCAACCCAATGTCCATCAGCAGGTGAACCGATAAACAAATTGCAGCATATTCACAAAGGAATACTTAGCAACAAAAAAGGAATGAATTCTTAATACATGCTACATAGATTAATGTCAAAAATATTACAGTGTGCAAAAGAAGCAAGACAAATGAGCATATACTTTACACAAAACACTGGTTAGTGACTAACGGAATCTATGGTGACATAAAGCAGATGGCCAGGATGATTATTGAAAAGAGCCCAACAGAACTTTCTGGGGTAAAGGAAATATCCTATGTCTTGATTATGATAATGGTTACATGGGCATGTACAGCTTGTCAACTATAACACCTAAAATGGGTACAATTTATTGCCTGTCAATTATAACTCAACAAAGTTGACTTTTTATAATACATGTGTATAGATGCATGTACTGGGTTGCAATATAAAATATATTTCTTACTAGTGGGATGAGAGTTTGAGAAAATCACCTGATAACCTCAAAAAAGTTCAGTAAAATGGACCCAGTCTGGGGCCAAGAGATGCCAAGGCCAAGCCTCTAGAACCCAATGCTGACTACCCAGGCAAGTCAGAGTCCAGTTTTCCTCTTGTGAAAGCAGGAGAGCTGTACCCAGGGGCATCCAGAGATGACACTTCCTGGCCTTGACCTTGGTCAGTGACTCTGCCACTCAGGCCTCGGTTTCCCTCAAAACTCCCAGGGAGATAAAGATAGGGCCCTACCTCAGAAGATAGAGCGGCAAGGATATAATTAGATGCCTCTGGAGGTTGAGGCCCTGGGCATGGCGCCTGACATAGAGTGGCTGCTCAAGGGCTCATAGCCATGGCCATGGTCTTATTAGGGCTGGGGAGCAGGGCAGAGCCCAACCCATGATGTCTGCTAAGGGGCTGGGGCTGGGGCAAGCGTCTAGGGTGAAGCTAGGCCTCCTCCCGTGGCCGAATGTCCAGCTGTCCCCATCCTTCACTACCAGCCCCAGCTGTTCCTCCCTCCCAGGAAACCAGAGCTGGCTCACCAGGGCCCTATTCTGGGGCCGGAATGCTGTGTCAGCATTTCCCAGGGCCGGGAGCGGGTGGGGAAGGGCTAGTGCAGGATCAGCAGACCTGGCCCAGGACTGAGAACGTCCCCTCCCCTCCTCACACCCCTACACCAAGCAGAACCACTGGGAGGAAAAATGGGAAGGACTCTGAGATGGGCAGCCCCTCCTCCATCCTCTCTCCCTGTCCCCTGCCCAGGCCCCAGAAAAACGGTCTATTCTGGGAGGGACACCTGTTGTTCCAGTACCCTGCCCTGCCCCCCGCCACCCTCTGCCAGCCAAGGATCAGAAATGCGGGGAGAGACACAGTCTTTGACACTGAAGACGCAGTGTGAAACGCAGATGGCCTGAAGCTGAAGAACAACGCCAGAGACAGGGAGACAGAGATGGAGAGAGACAGAGGTGCAGACAACCCAAAGAGACAGATCCGGAGAGACACCACCCAGAGACCATTAGCATCCATATTTGACCCTCCTCTGAAGACCAAGTGGGGGAAGAAAGAAGACCCAGAACCAGAGGGACCCTCAGGAGACCCTCCAGGGCTGGGAGTTCAAAGGAGTTCGGTCTGTCAACCCACACCAGCCCCCTTCCCAAGAATTTAAATAGGTCAGAGTCTGAAGCAAGAAGAGAATTAGGGCTAGGGGGGGGGGGTGGGGGTGGGGAGGGGGACAGCTAAATTAAGCTCAGGAATTAGAACCACCTTCCCCAAGTGCCTGCTTCCAGAGAGGTGGGAGGGGGGTGCTCTCTCAGCGGCCCTGTTCTCTGGGACAAATTGCTAGTGTCAGAGAAGGTGGCAGAAGACACCCCCACTCCCCATTTTGCAGTCCCAAATTCTGCTGGTTCTCTGGCAAGGAAGGTAGGGGAAGACTGAGAGAGAAAGAGAAAGAGTGACAGTCACCCACAGGGATAGAGGAAGATACCGTGAGTCTCAGTGACCACAAGCAATCAGGGCAGAGAGTTCAGAGACAGAGACACTCAGAGGGACCCGAGAGACAGTCCCAGAGATCCCAACACAGAGATACGCACCGTCCGCAGAAACTGGACCTCATCCTCGCCCTCTCCTCCGTCACCCATGATGTCGAAGCCCGAGGCGTCTGAAGTCGGTCTGAAGTCGGGGACTGAGGAGGGGGCTGAAGGCCGGGAGGGTGGGCTGGGGGCGGGCTGGGGTCGGAGACCTCTGGGGACACCAGAGGCACCCGCGGGGTAGATGGAACTGCGTGGAGGACTCGTGTGCTGGACAGAGCTGGGAGGAGGTCCCCGCCCCCGGGCTCCCATTGGACCAGGGCGACCAAGGCCCCGCCCCTAGACGGTGCCCGGCCCGCAGACTCCAAACCTCTGCCAAAGGTGTGCTTGGGGTGAGGAAGCTCAGGGGGAGTGTCTATAAGATAGCTACCCTCTGTCCTTCTACGCCATAGTGCCATCATTCTCTTATTTCACAGAAAGCAAACTGAGGCTCTGAGTGGTGAAGGCCCTGCTTGACGTCACACAGCAGAGTCGGAATGAGCACCCGGTTCTCCTGGCTTTAAAAAGCATCATACAGGGCTTCCCTGGTGGCTCTGGTAAAGATTCTGCTTGCCAAGGCAGGAGACACGGGTTCGATTCCTGGTCCAGGAAGATTCCAGCTGCTGCGGAGCAACTAAGTCCATGAGTCACAGCAACTGAGACTGTACTTTAAAGCCCGGGAGCTGCAACTACTGAGCCAATGTGCCGCAACTACTGAAACCCGCTCCTTAGAGCCCACGCTCTGCAACAAGAGAAGCCACTGCAATGAGAAGCCACTGCAATGAAAAGCCCGCAAATTACAAATAGAGTGTAGCCACCGCTGGCTGCAACTAGAGAAGTCCATGCAGCAACAAAGACCCAGCACAGCCAATAAATAAATAATGAAAATTTAAAAATTTTTAAAAAGAAAGCATCACACACAATGATTAAGAATATGCCGGGCTGGATCCAAATTCCTGCCTTGCCACTCCTTTGTGTGACCTTGAATAAGTCACTTCACCTCTCTGTGCTTAGTTTCCTCAATTAATAAGGAGGATATTAATAGCACCTACCTTACAGGGCTGCTGCAAGTATTAAATTAGATTATTTCCAGCACTTAAAACTGTACCAATACATGTGAAGCTGCTATGGAAAATAGTATGGAAGTTTCTTAAGAAAACTAAAAATAGAACTACCGTATGAACCAGCAATTCTACTCCTGGGTTTGTATCCGAAAAAAGCAAAAAAACCATTAATTCAAAAAAAAATACATGCACCCAGTATTCATAGCATTATTTACAATTGCCAAGAGATGGAAGCAACCTAACTATCCATCATCAGATGAATGTACAAAGAAAATGTGGTACATATACACAATGGAATACTATTCAGTCATTAACAAAAGAATGAAATTTTGCCATTTGAAGCAACATGGAGGGATTTGGATGGTATTATGCTAAGCGAATGAAATGGCTACCCACTCCAGTATTCTTGCCTGGAGAATCCCAGGGATGGAGGACCCTGGTGGGCTGCCGTCTATGGGGTCGCACAGAGTCGGACACAACTGAAGCGACTTAGCAGCAGCATGCTAAGCGAAATAAGTCAGACAGAGAAAGACAAATATTGTATGATATCACTTACATGTGGAACCTAAAAAATACGACAAGCTAGTGAATATAACAAAAAAGAAGGTTCACAAATACAGAGAACAAGCTAGTGGCTACTAGTGGTGGGAGGGGCAATGAAGGGGAGGGGAGTAGGAGGTACTAACTGTTGGGTGCAAGACAGGCTCAAGGACATTATACAACATGGGTAATATAGCCAATATTTTGTAATAACTGTAAATGGAAATAATCTTTAAAATTGTATTTAAAAACTCCCTATACAAGGAAATTCATCTTCATTATCACTACTATAAAAACTGATGAGGAAGGAGTACTAGCCAGAGCAGATGTCTTTTGTGTACCTGTTGCATTAATGGCCCTGAGCTAGGACCTGTTCCTGCATGTCATTTTTTAGTTCTCACAACAATCCTGTCATTATTTACATTGTTTAGAGGGGAAATTGAACATGTGTGGTCCTTGCCATGCATGGTTTTAAGGACACGACCTAAATAAATGAAGTACAGCTGCCCCCCATACCTGTGGGTTTCCTATTTGCAGATTCAACCAACTGTATATAAATTATATACATATACTTAAATTATATATATATATATATTTAAATTCAGGGGCTTTCTGGGTGGCTCAGCGGTAAAGAATCCACCTGTGATGCGGAAGATGCAGGAGACTCAGTGGGTTCAATTCCTGCATCGGGAAGATCCCTTGGAGGAGGGCATGGCAACTCACTCCAGTATTCTTGCCTTGGAGAATCCCATGGACAGAAGAACATGGCAGGCTACAGTCCATAGGGTTGCACAGAGTCGGACATGACTGAAGAGACTGAGCATGCATTTAAATTCAAGAAGTTTCCGAAAAGCAAAACTTGAATTTGGCACAGGCCTGCAACTATTTCCATAGCATTTACATTGTATGTACAACTATTTCCATAGCATTTACACTGTATTAGGTATTATAAATAATCTAAAGATGATTTGGGCTTCTCAGGTGGTGCTAGTGGTAAAGAATCCGCCTGCCACCGCAGGAGACATAAGACACTTGGGTTTGATCCCTGGATCGGGAAGATCCCCTGGAGGAGGGCATGGCAACCCACTCTAGTATTCTTGCCTAGAGAATCCCATGGACGGAGAAGCCTGGCGAGCTACAGGTCATAGGGTTGCAAGGAGTCAGACATGACTGAAGAGACTTAGCACACACGCACAAAGATTATTTAAATGTTGCCAGAGGATGTATGCGAAGAAGGCAATGGCACCCCACTCCAGTACTCTTGCCTGGAAAATCCCATGGATGGAGGAGCCTGGTGGGCTACAGTCCATGGGGTCTCGAAGAGTCAGACACAACCAAGCGACTTCACTTTCCCTTTTCACTTTCATGCATTGGAGAAGGAAATGGCAACCTACTCCAGTGTTCTTGCCTGGAAAATCCCAGGGACGGTGGAGCCTGGTGGGCTGCTGTCTATGGGGTCGCACAGAGTCAGACACGACTAAACTGACTTAGCAGCAGCAGCAGAGGATGTATGTGAGTTACATGCAAATACTATACAATTTATATAAAACGGGACAGACTTTCCAAGGGGGTCTGGGAACCAAGCCTCTGCAGTTGCTGAGCAATGACTGTATTCCTCACAATAATCTTGGGAAGTCAGTACTTTTATGATGCTCATTTTCCAGATAAGCTGAGCACAGAGAGGTAGAGCAACCTGCCCAAGCTCACACAGAGGTTGAGCCAGGAATTTGAACCCAGAGCCAAGGTTCTTAACCATTTTACTATACTGTCTCTCTATTTGCATAAAATCTCTTAGTTATAGCAAAAAGACACTTTAGCAGAGCCAGGCTACATCCCCCAGAATACTAATCCTCATCTCACCAGGGGCTGCCTGAGCCACCCATGGCCACTAGTTGGGCCACCCTTTATGCAGATGAGTGCCCTGGGCTTTGTAAGTTGGGGAACCCTGAGGGGGGCAACCAGCTCCTTCCTGCTCCTGTGGGGACTTAAGTCCCAAAGTGGGATCCCACACACACCTGGGCCTCCTGCTGGGCAGTTAACTTCTTGCCTCTGGGTCTCAGTTTCTTCATTTGTCCACTAGATTAATTTGGGATAGTTCCCTCCTTTTAGGATTGTGAAGATTCCATGAGGAAACCAATTAGAGCCTACCACATGGTAACTGATTGATTTAAGGATCTATTAAAATTATTATTGGGGGATTTCCCTGATGGTCCAGTAGCTAAGGTTTTGTGCTCCCAATACAGGGTGCCCAGTGTTCAATCCCTGGTTGGGGAACTAGATCCCACATGCCACATCCAGGAGTTGCATGCCACAACTAAAAGGTTCTGGAACTAAGACCCAGTGCAGCCAAATAAATACATATTTTAAAAATATATATTTTTGGGACTTCCCTGGTGGTCCAGTGGTTAGGACTCTGCACCTACACTGCGGGTGGCACAAATTCGATCCCTGGTCAGGGATTTAAAATCCCACACACCATATGGTGAAGCGAAAAAAATATATTATTAACATGAAATGGTATCTATTAAGCTATACAAAACAATATCTTGCAGTTTAATAAAATTATGTTGATACCTAGAGAGTTGAGTATAATAGACTGCTACATGTTACATAAATACCGATTTACTGATACAACTGTACTATATGGCACACAAGCTTGTACCACATCGTTGGATGATATAATGCATATTATAAAATTAGATATTTAGGCTAATATAATTGTTAACCAATTATATGTTTATCTATTGTACACTATTTAATGCACACTTGTATATTAAGTATCTAAGATTTTCCTTAGAATTGTGTATATAACAGAAAATTATTCTATGTCATTGGGCTTTATATCATAAGATATTAATAGCATTTCTTTCTCCTGTTAGTCATCATTACGTGTCTTAGGACCCACCCATGTTGCTCTGTGGACACCTTGTCTATGCCTGTGGGAGTTTTGCAGGCCCTTCTCGTGACTGTCTGCTTCTGTTTATTCACCCTCTCATCTGGGAAGGTAACACCCAGGTTGCCCCCAGGTCTCCCCAAATAATGTTGTGGTGAACGTCCTAGTATATGTCCCTGAGTGGAACCGAGGGATGCACATCCAGGAGCTAAGTGAGGGGGTCACAGCTCCATGTACACGTTTGATTTGACCATATTGCCAAGTTGGGGCTTCCCTGGTGGCTCAGGTAGTAAAGAAGCTGCCTGCAATGCGGGAGACCCGGGTTCAATCCCTGGGTCGGGAAAGTCCCCTGGAGAAGGGAATGGCAACCCACTCCATTATTCTTGCCTGGAGAATCCCATGGACAGAGAAGCCTGGTGGGCTGCAGTCCATGGGGCTGAAAAGAATTGAACACGACTGAATGACTAACACTTTCACTTTCCGTGCCAAGTGGTCCTCAGGAATGGCTGTCTGCTATCAGTACAAGGAGGGTCCCGAGGTCCCCACAGTCTCAACCTCTACTTGGCATTTTTCCAAGTCCTAATTTTTGCCAGACCGATAGGATGATTCAATGTTCTTTCAATTTGCCCTTCCCTGATCCCTTACCAATAATTTCTAGCATCTGCTCAGGTGCCTGTCAGAGTTTTGGGTCTCCTCCTCACCTGCTCATCCTCTTTGCCCAGTTTTCTACCAGAGTGGCTATCTTTTTCTCTTGCTGACTTGCAGCTATTCCTTTTTTATATACATTCTGGATATTCTTCTCATTGATTTTACTTTTTTATTTTTGGCTTTGCTGGGTCTTTGTTGCAGCGTGCGGGCTTTTTCTAGCTGTGGCGCATGGGCCCTAGAGCACAGGGGCTCAGTGGTTGTAGTACACAGGTGTAGTTGCTCCGCAGAATGTGGGATCTTAGTTCCCTAACCAGGGATCAAACCGGCGCCCCCTGCATTAGAAGGTGGATTCTGAACTACCGGACCACCAGGGAAGCTCCTTTCATTGATTTTAGACATTTTAAATATAGTTTTTCCTCTCTGTCATTTGATATTTGTTCCACAGTGTCCTCAATTAAAAGAAATCTTTATTTGGATGTTATTAAATGCACCCTTTTCTGCCTCATAAGTTTTTTGTGGTTTGCTTGAGAAGTCTTTTCCTTTGTGGTTGCTGGTGTTATTGCTGGTATTAACCATCCCTGAGGGCCATGGCGGGGTGACACATGTATATACCAGTGCCCAGAGCTTTCCAATCTCTCTCCTTGATCCTCCTTTGAGTCCAGGAGGCCTGGAGACACTTTCTCACTATGAGCTCAGTTCAGTCAGGGCCATTACATCACCTTGTGTGAAGCGGGTGCTGAGGAGATTGGCTGAGAGTCACAAACAGCACATCACGGAGAGCATCCTTGAGATTAGAGGAGAGAGAAGAGAAAATGCTGGAGGAGGAAAACGGAGGAGAGGGTCTGAAACCGTATCACATGGCGTGGAATGGAAAAGTTAAAGAGAATGCACTCTGTACTTGTCTAAATGTTCCAGTCTGGAAAAAAAAAAAAAAATCCATGGTGACTTCTCTCAGTGGAAAAAAGAAAGGAACAAAAATAGACTTCTAGGACCTTCCTTGGTAGTCCAATAGCTAGAACTCTGCACGCCCTATGCAGGGGCCTGGGTTCAATCCCTGGTCAGGGGACTAGACTCCATATGCCTCAACCTAGGAGCTGGTGCAGCCAAATAAATAAATATTTTAAAAAATAGACTTATATGAGAGCTTTGGTTGAATGGACTCACTTACTAAGTTTGGCAGAATCATACTGCAACTACTACTCTACTCCCGGGTATCTACACTACAGGACTACGCACTGCTTCGTTCACCAAAAGACAGGGGATAGAATGATCACAGCAACATTATTCACAGCAGCCCCAAACTGGAAACAACTCAAATGTCCATGACAGAAAAACCAATCGATAGATCATGAACTAATCACACGATGGAAGACTATACAGCAACCAAAATAATGAGCTACAACTAAATACAATACAAAAGAATCACAAAGACACCAGGTGAAATGAAGGAAGCCAGACAAGACAGTTGATTCAGTTTATACATAGCTCAAAACCAGGCAAAACCACTTTGCTAGAAATTAGGCTGCTGGTAACACAAGGGGGCTTATGGGAAACAGAAACATGCTCTCCCTTGATTTGTGTCACATGGACGTGTTCAGTTTGTCACCGTTCAGCAACCTAAACACTTATGATTTGACTCTTTTTTGTACTTTCATTTAAAAATATGTCAACATGACACATTTAGGTAAACGAAAAAAAAGCACACATACTCAAAAGAAAAGTCTGTTTCTATGAGCATGTTTCTATGTATTTAAACAAACTCGCAGCCAACAGGTCAGATGAAAGCCAACCATGTGTCAGCCCTGCCTAAGAGGGGCAGTGGGCTAGGGTGGGGGCTCCCAGGGGGTTAGCTTCCATCTGCAACGTTTTGATAATAACAGTCTTTAAGATTGTGTGAGAATTGAATGAGTTAATATAAGCCCTTACAACAGTGTGAGGCATACAGTAGATGCTACATGAGGTTTTCTTACAATAAAAGGAATAGAGTGAAAATGTTTTCTGGGGGCACAAATGGCATTAAAACTAAGCTAGAAATAAAAGAAACAGAAGAAGAAATATACAAAATACCATGTCTTGTGACTTTCCAGTCAAACTTCTGTGCACTGTTAGACGTTAAGTATGTCCTTACAGAAATACAGACTTTTCTTTTGAGTGTGTGTACATAAATGTGTCATATTAGGCACATTTTCTTTAAAAAGGGCTTTTATTGAAGCATGACAATGACAGAACAGAGAATCACGGGTCTGGAGATCGAAAGATGGGGGAGATAGAGAGAGCCCGCCGGGTGATTGGGGGTGGGGGCCGGCAGCACCGGAAACCTCAGCCTGAAGGGATCCCCAAGTGGGGGGAGGGGGGACCTTTGGTCTCTCCCCAGCCTCTTCCTTCCCCCTGGCCTGGGGCTGGGTGGGGAGGGGCAGTTCCTCTTTCCTTCCCAAGCGCCGAGGAGGCCCCAGCTCCCAAGGGGCTAAGAAGATGGAGCTGTGGTGAGGGGGGAGGAGCTGAGCCTCACTCTTATAAGACCCCCCTTCCCCCCCCAGGAAGCATGAACAGGAAAGACAGCAAGAGGTGAGAGGACCCTCCCCAAGGAGACCGGGAGCTCCGTAAGCCCCTGGGTCTCTCTCGGGCTGCAGGGGGAAGGTCGGGGAGGTTCTGACGAGGTGGGGCACGGTGTCCAGCTACTTTCGCAGCCGCCGCAGAAGCAGGGGGCGCCAGGTAGAAAGATGCTTCGGGGTGTCCAGAGAAAGCTCAGGCTGGGGCTGTTGGCTCGGGCGGCTGTCTTATCCTTGCTCTGCTGGAATTCGAGCTGCTCTGATCCCGTTCTCCCCCGCACCCTTCACGCCCCTCAATCATCCTGGCTCTCTAGGCTGGGTGTCTCTGTCCTCCCCGGGGGTTTTCTTGGCTGCCCGCTGGACTGGAAACTCCAGACTCCTGCAGGGCCCTACCCTAGGGGAGGGGAGTGTGCCGAGGGGCAAGGCGGCTTCCCTGCCTAAGCAACTCCTGGCTGTCCCCCGGGGGCAGACAGTCGGAAGGTAAGGGCCTAGCAGCTGCTTATGCCCGCAGGTTCTAGAGAAGGCTTCCTATAACCTGGAGAAGCTTGCCCTCCTGTCCTCACAGGGGCAATGGTGGCTGCATCCCTAGCTTGGGCAGCTTCTCCTTCCTCCCCCGGTTTGTCTCTGATGGCAAAAGGTCCCCTCCCCTATAATATCCAGGAGTTTAGTGGTGGAGACCTGGCTGCCTCATTCTCTCGCTGTGTGACCCTAGTCACACAGACTTGCCCACTCTGTGCCTCAGTTGCTTCTTCAGAGTCATAGTCCCTCCTCAGACTGGCTCATAAGCCCTCAGTGGTACAGCCTAGACCTATGGCTCTCAAGCATGCGCACACATCAGAGCCACCGAGGTCTTCTAAAACACAGGCTTCTGGGCTCACCTCCAAGGTGTCTGATGTTGTAGATCTGAGGTGGGGGCTGAGAATTTCTATTTATGTGAAGTTCCCAGGTAATGCTGTTGGGATTGGACCTCCTTTGAAAATTCCTGATCTATAGATAGGTGTTTACCTCTCTGCCCAGTACACAGTGGGTGCTCAATAATGCCAGCTGTTACTCGACAACATTCAGTACTGATTTACTGAGCCCTCAGGATGCTCCAGGGTCATAGCAGTGCCCTTGTTATGGGGGTTTCCCAATTTCTGTTCATCCCCATCCCCCTAGCCTGGCTTTCAGTTTGCTCCATCACATTCTCTCTCTGCATCTCAAATCTAACTTTCCCACCCCTGGCCACTTAACAGTCTCAGCAAACTTAATCCCTTATTTAGCACTTTTGAAGAGCAGGACATTGAATGTTCATAATAAATTCCTGGGGAAGGTCCCAAGATGACTCTCATTTTTCACATGAGGAAACTGAGGTCCAGAGAAATGATGTCATTTACATAAAGTTACACAGCCAGCACAAATTTCTCCAACCCAGTTTTTTGGGGTTTTTTTTTTTTTGGCCTCGAGGCAAGCAGGAGGTGAGTTTCCTAACCAGGGATTGAACTGCCCCTGGTAGTGGAAGCATGGAGACAACTGCTGGTCCACCAGGGAAGTCCTTCCAACCCAGTTTTATCTGACTCCTGCGGAAGTCAAGGCTTTCTGCCTGGATTCTGCTCCCTCCTTCCTTCACCACCCCTGTCTCCCCATTACCCTCGTTCCCCAACTAGAACAGGAGCCTCAGAGAGGCGAAGGGCAGAGTGAGGGCTATTTTTAAACTTCTTGAAGCTGCCTCAGCCCAAGGGACCGCACCCAGCTCTGAAGAGCCCTGGTGAGGCCACGTTGCACCCGTATCTTCTCTCCAGGCTCCAAATCTAGAGACCCAGGCTCATAGCTGAGACTCAGTCCTGCTGAAAGGCTGGCTTGGGGGAGGGGTCTGTCATCTTAGTGGGGATCAAGGAGAGGGGGAGAAGAGAGAAATGAAATCTCAGGGGTCTGCTTCCCTCCTGAGGGCTCAGGGAAGGAGGGGTGGGTGTTGGAAGGCAAAGGGCAATTCTTTTTTCTAGTTTTTTTTTTTTTTCCAATTTTTAAAATTCAATAATTTTATTTATTTTTCAGCTGCTCTGGGTCTTCATTGCTTTTTTGCATTGGCTTTCTCTAGTTGCAGTGATCAGGGGGCTATTCTTCATTGGGGTGCTCGGGCTTCTCATTGTAGTGGCTTCTCTTGTTGCAAAGCACGGGCTGTAGGCACACAGGCTTCAGTAGTTGTGCATGGGCTCAGTGCATGCTTAGTTGCTCCATGGCATGTGGAATCTTCCCAGTCTAGGGATCAAACTCAAGTCCCCTGCATTGGCAGGTGGATTCTTATCCATTGAGCCAACAGGGAAGCCCTGCAAAGAGGAACTCTGAGGAGCGGCCCTGAAGGCAGAACCTTCCATGATTCCCCCTAGGGAGGACAAGAATAGTTCTGGGGGTCTTCTCTCCATGATTCTCTGGGAGGTCTGGAGTAACCCGTCTGCCAACAGGAAGTCTCTTCCATGAGGTCTTGGGACCACATAGTCAAGGGGAATTCAGGGGCAGTGGCCGGTGGAGAGTTCTTATGATTCCTGGTGGGTCCTTACTAGTCCTTGGGAGGTCTTCTCCCATGATTCCCTCGGGGGGCAATCAGGGTAGCCTTAGGGGTTTTCCCCCTGGTTCCTTTGGAGTTTACCTGTAGGAGATGGCTCCCATGATCCGGACTACTGGGGTTTTCTCCTATGGATCCAATGTAGGTCAGGACTAATGCCAGCCCCTTTCCTTTAGGAAGCTTCTCCCAGGATGCCTTGGGGCTTTGGGGACAAGAAGAATGCTAGGGGTCTGTCTAAAGGAAGGGGCTCCCATGAATCCCCAGGGGATGTTCCCACAGGAAGTCCCACCAGGAATGCCCAGTCAAGACAGGGGGGCGGGGCCGGCCCCGACAGGCCCGCCGCCACAAGACATGCCCCAGCCCCCGGGAAATCAGCAAGGTCATGGCTTCCATGGCTCTGGGCATGCTGAACGAGGGTGGCTGCAGTGAAGATGAGCTGCTGGAGAAATGCATTCAGTCCTTTGGTGAGTCTTCCCCTTCCCTGGCCAGCCTCCCCCAAGTCTGAGCTTGGGCCAAGCACCCACCTCTCTCCGGGCTCAGTTTGAGGGGTATAGAAACAGAAGCAGGAGTATGTGGAATGAATCTCAATCACTATAGTAGGAACACAAGAGATACCTGTGTTTCCTTTTCCTGACCTGCATGGATGGGGTGGCAGGTTGGCGGGCAGGGGTGGGGTGGGGTTCTGACTCTTATTTCCATCTTCAGCATGACTTGCCAGGCACAATGTTGGTCCATGCACAGTCCAGATGAGGAAACTGGAGCACAAGGAGGCCAGGTTGTGTGCCCGAGCTCACACACGAGTCACTGGTAGAACTGGGGTTTGAACCAGGCTGTCCAACAGGGGCCATTCTGACCCAGAGTCCCCTTCTCCTGCCTGCAGACTCAGCTGGCAGCCTGCGCCGCGGGGACCACGTTCTCAACATGGTACTTGCCATGCACAGCTGGGTGCTGCCTTCTGCCCACTTTGCTGCCCGCCTGCTGACCTTATATCCTCCTGGGGCCATAAGCAGTGGGTAGAGGGCGGAGGACAGAGACGTGAGAACCTGTGGGGACGGGGTGAGCAGTCAGGTGTGAGATGCTGGATGACCGAGCCTTGACTGGAACTCAAGTACCAGGAGGCCACAGGGAGCACGCAGGAGCTGAGACGGCTGCAGATCTGTCACCTGGTCAGGTAGGCCTGGGCCAAGACACTACGCCCATGATGACCCAGGATCTTCACCCTGCTGCCACCCCCCCAAAAAAAACACTTCCCAGAGACTATGCAGTCCTACTCCCCTACATCCCACTTCTGAGAAGCCCATGGCTTCTTTCCTAAAACCTCCCAGTTCTCCTGAGAACCCTCACCTCTTAGAGACCCCTGACCAGATCCTATGGACCCTTTCCCATCTGGTACCCCAAGACCTCCAGCTCAGATTCCTGAAATTCCTGAAACCTCCCATATACTCACCTAGCTTCTAAGACTCTGCTCACCCTGTTACCCCAAAATCTCATCCCATAAGCCCCAACCTAGTCCCTGAGACCCACCCTGACTATTTTGCTTCCTAACCACTTCCCAGAGATTGCCCAGTCTATCCTCCATAGATCCCTCAACCTGTACTAAGAGGCCCCCAGTCCTACTCCCAGAGCTCCTCCCAGCCTGGTGCCTCTCTGAACCCTGGCCTTCCAGAGACCCCCCTGTACATATTTAGAGTCACCACCCCAAGCCCAGCACCTAGAGATCCCTCAGCCTGAGACCGCTTTCAGAGACCTGCGTCCCTCCCCCCAGCTCCATCCCACCGCCTCTAAACCACCCCGCAGGTACTGGCTGACCCAACACCCTGAGACGATGCACCAGGACCCCCAGTTAGAAGAGGTTATAGGCCGCTTCTGGGCCACTGTGGAGCAGGAGGGTAACTCAGTCCAGCAGAGCCTAGGAGACTTCTCCAGTCGGTGAGTCAGCCCCTTTCCCTCCCCACCCACACCCCAACACCTCCCACCCTGAGTCCCTCTAATACGCTGCCTCTCTTTACCCCCAGGCTTAGCCCGGGTGGCCCAGGCCCCCCACATCCCATGAGCAGCCCAGGCCTGGGCAAGAAGCGCAAAGTGTCCTTGCTTTTCGACCATCTGGAGACTGGGGAGCTGGCAGAGCACCTCACTTACCTGGAGTTCCGGTCCTTCCAGGCTATCACAGTAAGGACCCCTCTTCTCCCAGCTAGGGATGGCTTAGGGTGGAGCTGGGCCTGGCTGGGGCCAGGAAGGACTGAGAGGACCCAAACTGTCAAACTTGGGTGCTAGCAGGTACCGGAAAATGAGTTAAGCTGGCTCAATACGGAGCCCCCAGGGTTCAAATCCCATCAGCCCCTTCCTACTTGTGTGACTTTGAATTAGTTTCTCAACCTCTATGGGACTCAGTTTTCTCATGTGTAAAAATGGAAGTCATAATATTTCATTGGCTCGTTGGGGAAATTAAATCAATATGTCCATTTAAAAATGCTCATCACAGGGGACTTCTCTGGTGGTCCAGTGGCTAAGACTCTGTTCTCAGTTCAGGGGGCTCAGGTTTGATCGTTGGTCAGGAAACTAGATCTCACATGCTGCAACTAAGAACCAGTGCAGCCAAATAAATGAATATTTTTAAAAGGCTTGTCACAGTGCCTGGCACATAGTAAGTGCTCAAAATATTTTTATTAATTGTTCATTTATTTGAGAAGCATTTAAATACACTGTGCTTCGGCCTGTTTTCTGTAAAAGGGGGGCTTAGTTCCTGTCTCGTAGGTACCTGGTGGCTCAAATGATAAAGAATCCACCTGCAATGCAGGAGACCTGGGTTCGATCCCTGGGTAGGGAATTTCCCCTGGTGAAGGGAACCACAATCCAGTATTCTTGCCTGTAGAATCCCATAGGCAGAGGAGCCTGGTGGGCTACAGTCCATGGAGTCGCAAAGAGTCGGACACAACTGAGCGACTAACACTCATTTTCATAGGATCAGTGCCTGAGGCAGAGTAAATGCCATACAGTTGAACCATATGAAATTGGCATAGTTTGACATATTTTACCTACTCAAATGATTATTTAAAATGCTTCAAACTATGAGTTGGACATGACTGAGCGACTTCACTTTCAAACTATATATGTATTTAGTTATTGCCATCTTGACATCATTTTGAGGGTAGGTGGGGATCTGGTTCCTTAATGTGAAAATTTCCTGACCGTACACTGCAGTGGATGTGGGTATGTAATGTTGACCCCTTGTGCAGAACAAATAGCAGTTAGTTTTGTATCCTCTTCTGTACACAAGTCAGGTATACCGTTAAGGGCAATAGACTGAGTTCCCACTGTGACTTGGGCCTGTGTGACCCAGGGCAAATTACTTAGCCTCTCTGTGCCTCAATGACCTCATCTGTAAAATGGGAATCATATAGTATTCTATTCATCAACTTGCTGTAAGGTTGTGACAAAGGGCTCAGAATAGTGCCCAGCTTTCTTTAAACGTGTCTCCTCAGATGAAAGGGGGCCATGGTGACGTCAGGGACATGTGATGGCCTGGCTAGGACATCGGAGGTCATGACTGCTTGGGGGATGGGAGTGTGAGGGTTAGGGCCTGAGGTTTCCAGGGCCCACCCTGACGCCCACCTCTCCCCCAGCCCCAGGACCTGCGGGACTACGTTTTGCAGGGCTCTGTACGGGGCTGCCCGACCCTGGAGGGATCTGTAGGTCTCAGCAACAGCGTGTCCCGCTGGGTGCAGGTCATGGTGCTGAGCCGTCCCGGGCCTGCACAGCGAGCACAGGTGCTGGACAAGTTCATCCAAGTGGCACAGGTGAGGCCCGCCTTCTGAACACCTGGCCCGCGGGGCTCTCGGGCTGTGACGTCACCATCTCCTGGCCCCGCCCTGCCGCATCTCGTCCCACCCTGGCCATGCCCCAGAGGCCTCAGTCCCATCGTTCTAACTCAGGACTGTGATGGCACTTCTTCTCTGGCCTTGATTTCACCACGCAAACCCGCCATGGCCCCACTCCTTGGTCCCAGAGGTGGCAGGTGACGACACCCAAGCCCTATGCCCAAATATTCTGTCGCCAGGGCAACGGAAGAGGAGGCTCTTTCGTGCCTCCACCTTTGCGTCATCCCCTGCCCCGGTCCCTAGGCCCCAGCTGCCCCTTCAGGACAGTGACAGCATCCGGCCCCACCACTTGAGGTCTCCCTAGGCCCCGCCGTTCCCTCCTCCCCCTACCCCCTTTCTCCCCTCCCCCCTCCTCCTAGGTTCCCTCCCTTCTGGAGAAAAGGGAAGCCCTCCTTCCCCCAGCGTGGCCACGCCCCCTTGCGTACTTCCTCGCAGACCACGCCCTTCCTCTGGCGTCTTTCCTCGCCTTGCTTCCCCTCCTTGGCCCACTAGACTTAGAGGTTCTGGCCTCTACCTGCGGTCTCCTCAGTCTGAGCATCTTACTCTTCCCTGGCCCCACCTTCTCCCCCCAGCGACCTCCGCTCTTAAACTTGAAAAAGGGGAGGGTGAGGCTATTGTTCCTGGTGACTGGCTGACCCCGCACCTGCCTCTCATATCTACCTGACCCCTCCGTATCACTCTAGCCCCATTTACTTCTGCCCGGCCCCTAACTCCTGCCCAGAGCACGGGCCTTCTTGCCCCTTCTCACCTGTCTGACTCCCAGGGCAGAGACCGCCTAGTTGCCTGACACCCTAACCTCTCTCTGAATCCTTCACACCTGACACAGACCTGTTGAGTCCCCAAACTGGTCCAACTCCCCATACTCGCCTGACTCCCCCCACTTTCATCTGACTTCACATTAGTCTATCATCTGCATGACCCCCTGATAATGCCCACATACCTGCTTGCGGCCCACTCCTGCCTGACACATCTCACCTATCTGATGCCTACACGGCAACCCCCCACGCATGCTTAAGACTTCATCTCAGCTGGGGGGATGCTGTCACTTGAACCCCCAATTTACCTGTCCTCCATGTGGTACCCGCCACTTCTGCATCACCTTCCCTCCCTAGAAGCTCCTCCAGTTGCACAATTTCAACACGCTGATGGCAGTCACCGGCGGCCTCTGTCATAGTGCCATCTCCAGACTCAAGGACTCCCACGCCCACCTGAGCCCTGACAGCACCAAGGTGAACTCCTATTGCCCTCCTCAAAGTTCCAGTGATCAATTACCCTGAACCCCCACACTTTTCCCAACCCCCTCCACCCCTTCCCAGGAGCCCTGGAGCCA
Source organism: Bos indicus x Bos taurus (assembly GCF_003369695.1). Lineage (NCBI taxonomy): Eukaryota > Metazoa > Chordata > Mammalia > Artiodactyla > Bovidae > Bos > Bos indicus x Bos taurus. The sequence continues at coordinate 17,662,521 of NC_040093.1, forward strand.
CCTGGAGACCTTGCTCCTCCAAATCCGACAGCCCCCCAGGCTTTGTCCTCCCTGTCACTCTTCCTCCTTCTTCACCCATGGTGCTGACCTCTCTCCTGAGTGTCTGGTCCTGAGCAGCACTGGAGGGAGACAGATGAGAGATGCTAGCAGAGAACTTGCAGTCTAGGTGGGGAGTGAAATGATGTCCCCAAGGATACCAACATTTGGGCTACCCATGGGAGAGCATGGGTTGGGGTGTCCCTTAAGAAAGTGTCTTAAGGAGAGTACGTCATCCATGAGTCTGGTGTGTGGCTGAGGTCAGGACGTGACAGGATATTAGGCTAGAGATGCCCCAGGGTGGGGGGCAGGGAGGATTCTGTTGAGTCTTTTGCAAGCCCAGCTAAGGTGTCTGGTTTTTATCTAGAGGGCACTGGGGAGTTAGGAAAGATGACAGCACCCATGATCAGAGTTGGGTTTCTTAAAAATCACTCTTGGCTGGGGAATGGGAGATAGTGGGGCCTTTCTGAGATGGGGACCCAAGAAAAAGAGCAGTCTGGATAGTGCTGAAGCCAGTGTGGGACAGGAAGGGCTTGGGGAGAGGTCCAAAATTCCACTGGGCCCCTGGGGATCCGAAGCCACACCACAGACTGCTGGGCACTCCCCTTCAGGGAGCTGGGGGAACAATGCCAGCCTCCCCCATTCCATGCCCCTCCCACACAGGCCCTGCTGGAGCTGACAGAGCTCCTGGCAGCCCACAACAACTACGCCCGTTACCGCCGTACCTGGGCTGGCTGCATGGACTTCCGGCTGCCTGTCCTGGGTGTGCACCTCAAGGATCTGGTGGCCCTGAACGAGGCGCAGCCTGACAGGTTGCCTGATGGCCGCCTGCACCTGCCCAAACTCAACAGCCTCTACCTGCGGCTGCAGGAGTTGGCAGCCCTGCAGCAACAGCACCCCCCGGGCAATGCCAGTGAGGACCTTCTGCACCTGCTCACGGTGAGCTGCCCGGAGCTGCCCCAGTTGAGCTCCCAGAGACTGCGCCTGTAGGGCCCTGAGATTTAGGGTCCTGATGGATGAGGATCAGGACAGAATAGTAGAATAGCCCTGGAATGCATGGGTTTTGAAGCCAGAGCTTGTAAGTTTTGTTCTTGTTTTTTCCTGTGATCTCAGGCAAGTCACTTAACTCCTCAGCCTGTTTCCTTAACTGCAAAATGGGAATACTAATAGGATGTACTTCAGAGAGTGGTTGAAAAGAATCAATAATATAATTCATGTAAATATCACTCATACAGTTCACACAGAGTACTTAAAGTAGTATCTGGAACACAATGAGCTCTATATAAGTAATGTATTTTGAGGGACTTGCCTGATGGTTCAGTGGCTAAGACTCCAAGTTCCCAATGCAGGACGGCTCAGGTTCGATCCCTGGTCAGGGAACTAGATCCCATATGCTGCAACTAAGAGTTTGCACGCCACAACTAAAGATCCCACATGCCACAACTAAGACCTGGCACAGCCAAATAAATAAATTTTTAAAAATACGTTTTTCCCCCAATTCGCCAAGGAACTCAAATATCCATTGATCTTAGCTCCAGAATTGCTTTGGGCTTTCGTTCTCCTAAACTTCAAGGTTCTGAGCTTCTCACACCAACAGATCAAAATTCCAAGCTATAACATATTCAGGAATCTAAGCAAAAAGATAATGTTATTAATCATTTTCTGTGTGCCAGACACCATGTTAAATAGTCTCCATGTTAAACAGAGCACTTCATTCCATCCTCACACGCCTACAAGGAAGGGACCCTTATTTGCCCATTTACAGACTGGGAAACTGAGGCCCACAGAGGTGAGGTCATTTGCCCCCTGTCCCACAGCAGGCCAGCTTCAGAACATGAGTGTTAACATATGTTAACCATCACACTATGTCCCAAGACTGCAAATGTGCAGTCCTGGCTATATTTTATTTTACATAGATAGATAGGAAGATAGAGGATTTCTTTCTAAAGAGCAATAAATTGACAGAGACTGGGATTTCGAGGACCATGTAGTCAAAGACTGAAAAGTTGACTTTCAGATCCTAAGTCAGGACCACCAGGAAATTGAAGATGTGGGGCTCCTTGTTTGAAATTTTTGAGAATTTCAAGAGGGTGACAGCAGGGCCTTAAATGAACCAAAGGCCCTTCTATGTGTGGGGCCTGCCTCTGAAGCTGGTCCTGCCCTCTGATGATTGGTGCCTAAGCTGCCATGCTTTGCTGGCTCTGAGGCCATCAGCCCAAATATTTATTGCACACCGGCTGTGAGCCAGGCATTACTTTAGGCACTTAGGCTCACAGCAGTGTGCACATCAGGAAAAAAAAAATTGCTGTCTTGTGGGGCTGACTTCCTTGTGGGGGAGAGAGCCAGTGAAAAAAGTAAATAAGTAAATCGTATGGTCTTCTAGAAAATAGGTGCTATAGAGAAAATTACAGCAGAAACAGATAATGGAAAGTGATAGAGGTTTGCACTTCTAAATAGGATCAAAAAAAACCAACACACAAAAAACACCTCAATGAGAAGATGGTGTTTCTGGACTAGGAGGCCGGCGGTATGGAGAGTGAATGGGGGCTCAGTGGGAGAGAGGACCATGGAGAGAGGGGTTTTGGAAAGAGGAGGAGACTGGGGGTCTGGGCAGTCCTAGCTTGCAGGGGGAGGATGGAGACAAGAATGGTCCTTAACATCCTGCCCATCCCCAGCTTTCCCTGGATCTCTTCTACACGGAGGACGAGATCTATGAGCTTTCCTACGCCCGGGAGCCCCGCTGTCCCAAGAGTCTGGTGAGACCCCAGCCCTGACCTCTGACCTCCAGCCCAAGCCTCTGCCCTGACTAACTGTGCCCCTCTGTCCCTGCCCCAGCCACCCTCGCCCTTCAAGGCGCCCCTGGTGGTGGAGTGGGCCCCTGGTGTGACACCTAAGCCTGACACGGTCACTCTGGGTCGGCACGTGGAGCAGCTGGTGGAGGTGAGGAGGTGCCCTGAGCCGGAGGAGGGATCTAAGACTGTGGGGACCCCGGGCACTTTCCCGGTGGTCCAGAGGTCACAACTCCACACTGCCAATGCAGAGGGCGTGGGTTCAACCCCTGGTCAAGGAACTAAGATTGACATGCCATGGGGTGTGGACAGAAGATTAAAAAAATAAGATAATGGTGGGGACCCTAATCTGACCTTACTCTCCCCTTCCCATGCTCCTCCCAAGTCTGTGTTCAAGAACTATGACCCTGACGGCCGCGGCACTATCTCTCAGGAGGACTTTGAGCGACTCTCAGGCAACTTCCCCTTCGCCTGCCATGGGCTTCACCCACCCCCCTGCCAGGGGTAGGTCCTCCCGACTCCTGGGTTCCCTTAAGATGAGGACATGGGGTAGCCAGGGCTCCTGGGTCTGGGAGAACAGGGCCAGGCCTGCTAAAGTGCAGTCTCTCCCCCAGGAGCGGCTCCTTCAGCCGTGAGGAGCTGACAGGATACCTGCTTCGGGCCAGTGCCATTTGCTCCAAGCTGGGCCTGGCCTTCCTGCACACCTTCCAGGAGGTCACCTTCCGCAAGCCCACCTTCTGTAACAGCTGCAGTGGCTTCGTGAGCATTCTGCCCGCCATCACCCTGAGGGACCCCTCCTGGAGCACCCTAACTCTTCACAGCCTGGGCTGGGAAAGCCAACCCTTCCCTGTGGCGCTCACAATCCCCAAGCCCCAGATAATGCCCATATTCAGGAAAATCCTCCAGCTCAAATAGTCCCCATACTTCACAGGGAAGCCTGGCGTGGTTCAGCTCATGGGGTCACAAAGTCAGAAACAACTGAGCGACTCAACAACAAACACTTCACAGAAACCCTAAATAATGGCTGTTCCCTACACCCTGGATAATGCTGAAGTCTCGACAATGCCCAAATCCCAGTCTCCATCCTGGATAACTGCCAAACCCTGGATAATAAGGGCTTTCCAGGTGGCACAGTGGTAAAGAATCCGCCTGCCAATGCAGGAGTCACCAGAGACACAAGGTCGATCCCTGGGTTGGGAAGATCCCCTGGAGGAGGAAATGGCAACCCACTCCAGTATTCTTGCCTGGGAAATCCCACAGACAGAGAAGTCTGGCGGGCTACCGTCCATGGGGTCGAAAAGAGTCAGATACAACTGAGCATCCACGCACTGGACTGAATGGGTAGGTTATCTGCAAACTGAATCAGGCTCCCAAGTCTCTAGGCCCTGAATGATTCAAACTCTGTACAATTTCCAAAACCAGTTGGATTTGGAAGTCTGTCCTCCAATCTGTGGAACGGACAGATCTCTCACTCCCAAACCCAGACCGATTTGCAAACCTTGGATTGCTTTCCAAATTCACTTTTTTAATTCACTGAATAGACACTGAGCACCTCCAGGGCGCTAGGCGCAGTTATAGGCTGTGGGCGGGGGTGGAGGGGGACAGGCGGAAACAGAACAGACGCAACCCTTGCCCATAGAATGTATGTTTTATTAACTCTGGATTTTGTCCGATTCTCATATCATAGGTGACTCTCCAAACTTGAGACAAATCTCCAAATTCCTTGAGTCTCCCAGACTCCACATAGGCCTCTAGCCTTGGGCACTTCCAAAACCTGGATGGTTTCCTGCAGACAGCCCCTGTCCCTACCCCAATCAGAGCTCTCCCTCTCCTAGCCTAGGTAACCTGTTCTGCTCTCTCTTCCCAGCTTTGGGGTGTCACCAAGCAAGGCTACCGCTGTCGGGGTGAGTGGAGCATCAGTAGAGAAAGGGGATCTAGGACCTCCAAGCTGGAAGAATGGGGGACATGGACTGGGCCTCTGGCACTAACCTCTGAATTTCCCCCAGACTGTGGGCTGTGTTGCCACAGACACTGCAGAGACCAAGTGAAGGTGGAGTGTAAGAAGAGGCCAGGGGCCAAGGGCGATGCGAGTCCCCCAGAAGCCCCTGTCCCACCCACTCCAGTTCCCCAGGCCAGCTGTGGTAAGACCCAGGGTGTGGCAGTCCTGGGAAGGGGGGCCTGGTGGACGGACGGGGATTCATTCCGAGGTCATGAGGCCTTTCCCATCATACCTACGTCCCTCCCACCTGCGCCCCTGCACACAGGCTCCGAGGACAATCTCTCCTACACGCTATCCCTGGAACCTGAGACTGGGTGCCACGTTCGCCATGCTTGGACCCAGACAGAGTCCCCACACCCCTCCTGGGAACCAGAGACGGTGAGGAGGAACTGCCCCCTACCCCCAACTGGATACGGGGAGACCAGCCTGGTTGCCTGGAGGAACCCAGATAGACATGGGGAAGCAAAGGAAAAGTGAAACGAGGCAAAACTCCTCAAGTGCTTGGGCAGGAGGGTGTAGATATGGGTTAATATTTAATGTTGACAGCAATTTCAGTATGTTGGCAGGGAGGGGAAGGGGTGACCCCTAGTACAAAAGAAAAAGTGAGTTTAGGAATAAAAACAGAAAGAAAACTATAAGATGTCAAGAATAAGGCCAAATAGATCAGATACTATTAATAAATATTGGAGTAAATTCCACTCATCAAAAGGGCGACCTCTCAGAATGAGCTAAGGAAACTTTGCTTTGACACATTGGGGAGAGGCTCTCCCCGCAGTGAACCTGAACACTGTACACTCCCCACGTCACCCCATGTCTTCCTCCTTCCAGGTCCCTCTGCCAGCGAAGGCCTCACCACCCACCGAGTCCTCCAAGCTGAACTCTTAGATGTTGCCTTGGTCTCGTCTCGTCCCTACTTCATCCTCCAGAGTCAGTCTCAAGTCCTCTTCTTCCGTTTCCTTCCCATCCACACTGCCTTTGTTGAAGCTTCTGTCATCTCTTACCCCAAAAGAAAGTTATTTTCTTCTTTTGCATCAGAGTGGCTGTTAATCGTATTCCCTTCTCTTGCATGTGATATCCGTGCAGCTCTGTGTTGGATACGTTTAGACCTAGCCCAGGTGGCTCAGTGGTCAAGAATCTACCTGCCGATGCAGGAGACTCAGGTTGGATCCCTGGGTTGGGAAGATCCCCTGGATGAAGGGAATGGCAACCCACTCCAGTATTCTTGCCTGGAGAATTCCACAGACAGGAAAGCTTGGCAGGTTATAGTCCATGGGGTCACAAAGAGTTGGACATGACTGAGTGACTAAACCACATCATCATCTTGCCAAGTCCTTAAATTCCCATTTTACAGATGAAGAAACAGGCTCAGTGAGGTCAAACTGCTCACCAAAGGGGGCAGAACTCCTGAGTGTTAAGAGTCAGGACTCATACCCAGTTTGTCTGCCTCTCACATGGAAGCTACTGACCAATATACTGCACTGATGTCAGTATGGGTCAGGAGCCAGAGGGGACAGGGGGTAGAGCTCCAAACTCAGATGGGAGAGAAGGCCAGAGAAAGGGTGGAACAGGGAGGGAACCTCTGAAACCCAAGTCAGATCAAACCCCTCCTCTGCTCAGAGCCCTCCTGTGGCTCCATCTCACTCAGGGAAACCAGAATCCTCACTGTGCCCCACCCCACATGGTCTGCCCGTCACCTCTCCAGCCTCCCCTCCCGGCACTCACCCCGTCATTCATCCTGCTTCAGCTACACTGGCCCCAGTGGTCCCTGATCATGCCCCCAAACACTCCTAGCTCAGGACCTTTGCACAGGACACTCTGCCGGGAAGGGGGTCCACGTGGCTCCCTTTCTGGGGTTTAGCTCAAGTATCACCTTAGTGAGGCCTCCCCGGATCACACAAAGCTGCAGTCCCCCCATAGTCCCCCGATCCTGGCTTCCTGCCTGCTTTATTTCTCTCCAAAGCCCTTTCCTCATCTGACAAACTAAACTTTCTTGTCTGCCCTCCCTCACCTGAAAGGTAGCCCCAGGAGACCAGGGAGGTTTATTATCTGTATCCCCAATGCCTAGAACAGGGCTGGCACACAGTGCTTACTGACGGATGTTTGTCCAATGCCTGCCTATCTCCTGCCCCATGCCCACAGGAGCAAAGGTTGTTGCTGAAGAGAACGGGACTTGAAGGGTCAGAGCAGCAGGGGCCTGCCTGTTCAGACCCAGGGGACAGAGACCTCCAATCTCACCTCAAACCTGAGCACCCCTGCCCTGGCCCCCACAGAGACAGGTCCTAGGGCTGTAATAAATCACATTTATTTTCCAGAGAATACGGTCCTTGGTGTTGAATGGCAGATGCGGGGAGGACTTTGGGGCCTCAGGAACGGGATATGGGGCTGGGATGCCAGGTGCCAAGAGAAACCCTCAGAGTGACTCCTCAGAGATTAGCATCGCATGAAGGAACCCTCCCTGCAATCATCAGTCCCCTTTACTTCTTCTTCTTCTTCCGGCCCCAGCACTGGCGGCCTGCCTTCCGCCCACCTCCGTCCTCTCTTCTGCTCTGCCAGCTGGGCATGGGAGCCTCCAGCTCATTTGGGCGGCCCCCCCGGTCTGGAACGCTGCCCATAAGCACCTGAGAGATGATTAGACTTGAGTTTGAGAGAAGAAAAATATCTTGGACAAGGGGACCAGAGACCCAAGAGAACAGGAAGGGAAGGGCAGATTTGGGGACTTCCCTGGTAGTCCAGTAGTTAAGACTCCACACTCCCAATGAAGGGGGCACAAGTTCAACCCCTGGTCGGAGAACCAAGATCCTGCATGCTGCGTGGTACAGTGGTGGGGACTGCATGGTGGGAGAAACAGTCCTGGAGCTTTCAGTCAAGGGGCTTCAGCAGAAGAGGAATACAGGGGAGGGTGATGATAGAGGTCCACATCCCCAGCAATATGAATGAGGGCACTCCACCTTTTGTCTGTTTCATAGTTGGGCTTTGTATAACATTTCCAGCAAATCAGTGTTTTGGTTTTTTTCCCTCACTTAAAATTTTGCTTCACTTTTTGCTGTGCTAGATTTTATGCCCTAAGAATCATATGTGTGCTCAGTCGTTTCAATCAGGTCCGATTCTGTGACCCCGTGGACTGTAGCCCGCCAGGCTCCTCTGCCCATGGAATTCTCCAGGCAAGAATACTGGAGTGGGTTGCCATGCACTCCTCCAGGAGATCTTCCTGACCCAGGAACTGAACCTGTGTCTCTTATGTCTCCTGCATTGGCAGGCAGGTTCTTTACCACTAGCGCCAGCTAGGACGCCCAGGTCATATAAGACTGTTTAAACAGAGATCTATGAGGCTAAATTTGAGACTAATCATTTGAACAGAGGGTAGTTTTGCTTTTAAAAATGGTTAAAACCCAAAACAACAGACTGCGGTGATAGGGGAGGATTTTAAGCCAAAGCAGGAGAGGTGGGCAAGGACTCAGTAAACAGATGGACTTTGTTTTGAAGGCACTGGGGAGCCATAGAAGGGTTTTGAGCTGGGGAAGGACATGGTCAGATTTTTGAGTTGGAAATTTCCTTCTAAATGCCATGTGGAGAGGGAACGATAGAGGTGGTGAGTCCAGAGGCCAGGAACCTAAGGAGAAGGCCAGAGCAGCAGCCCAGGCTGGAGAGGACAAGCTCGTCCAGGGCAGAGGCGGCTGAAAGGCCAGTTTGAAGGCCAAGGGTGTTTAGCGCCCTTCCCCATCCCCAGGTGCTCACCTTGTTGATAGCACAGCAAGTCCCTTGGCGGGCAGTCTTGCTAGTGGCTGGGACAAGGCGAGACAGATCGGCTCGGGCAGCCAGGACGTGTGCGATGGAGATGTCTGATTCTGAGGTCAGAGCCTCTCGAATTGGGATCAGCACTGCCTTCATGGCCTCTCCTTGGGCCTACGAGGTAGTGGGAAAACATGCCCATGAGCCCTCATCAGATGGGACCTGTAATCTTGAAAGCATCTCTCTTCCCTACTCAGGCCCACATCTTTTTTTCTTTAATATTTCATTACGATTTTTGTTTATCAAAGTATAGTTGACTTACAATGTTGTGTGCTTCCCACATCTTTTATGTATGTTTTTTTTGGAAGGAGGCATGCCACGCAGCATGCAGCACGAGGGATTCTAGCTCCCCAACCAGGGATTAAACCCCTGCCCTCTGCAAGGGAAGCGTAGAGTCTTAACCACTGGGCTGCCAGGGAGGGCCCTCACATCTTTTAATAAGGAGTATTACTCTAAATACTCTTCCTGCTCAGACCAGGAAATCCTAGAATGCCCTGGGGGCCCAGAGATTCCACATCCCCAACCTCACAGGATTCTAAAATGACCTAGGTCTCAGAATCAGCAAGAGGGTCCTATTCCTGGCCCTCCCTTCCTCCCCGCTGCAGCCGCAGCTCCCACAACTGCTCCCGCCTAGGTCTTCTGCCCACACCTCAGCCCGATCACTCCAGTGGAAAGCAGATGTGGTGAGGTCAAGGCGCTTAAGGAGGAGCGAGCGGCGGCAGCCGTACTGATCCCGCAGGCTTTGGGACAGAGACGCCAACGCTTCCTGGGGGAAAAGGTCTCAGTCACGCCAGGGGTCGCCCTCATTCCCATCTCTGGATGAGAACCCTGTTCACTTACAGCCATACACAACCTTACCCATCTGGGTGCGTCCAGTGGGTGGTTGAGGAGGGGCTGCAGGGACTCTGGGGGCAGGGAAGGCAGCAGCGCGGAGATCTGATGGGAGAAGGAGGAAGCTAGAGTTAACTTCGCTGAAATCGGATAGACTCCTCCGTGAACCCCAGTTCCCTATGACCCTGAGGACCCCGGCCATAGAACCAAGAATGGCAGTCACAATTCTGCTGATGAAGACATCGGAGGCGGTGGCACTCCTCCTGGAGCCTCTTGGAGAGGGGGCTCTCCCCCTACGAGGAAGGTGGGGTGGCCCTGGTGTGGAGGGGATTCTGGCTACCTTGGCATGCAAGTCCTGAAGCAGCTGACAGGCTGGGGTCCCCCGCGTGGGTCTGGGCAGCCCCAGGGCTTGGAGAGTAAGGATCAGTTCCTGGACCATGCCAGATCCCTCCTCTGCCTCCTCCCCACAGGATGGCTCGGGGTTGGGATCCAGACGGGAGCGCAGGCGGAGGAGGCGGGCGGCCTGGACCTCGGAGCAGAGAAAGCCTAAAAGTAGGGAAAAGGAGCAGTACAATCAAGGAGGGCCGCCACCCCCGCTACCGGGGTCGAAAAGTTCAAGCGGCTTCGAAACTTACGCCTCCTAGTTCCACCCACCTAGAGCCCTGACTCCACCACCAGGATAAGCTCCACCCACTTCGAGACCTAGCTCTTTCTGCAGAATTCAATGGAGTCGCACAGAGTCGGACACGACTGAAAGCGACTTAGCAGCAGCAGCAGCTGCAGAATTCAAACCCTGCTCACTTCGGAACCACCCTGTCTGACTCCGTGTTACTCGATCTACCTGAGCTTCAAGAACCTCCATCAGAATCCTAACCCCGCCCACCTCAGAGCCCTTAGCCCGCCCCAGAGTTCTACTCCACCCGCCTCCCGCCCGGCTCGAACGCCTCAAAGTTATGACCACGCCCCCCGGAGGCGGGGGGAATCCTGGCTCCACCTCAACGTACGGAGCCCGCCCCCCTCGAGACTGTGGCCTCGCCCACTTCCGCCTCCCGGCTGGCCCCCCCCCCCCAGCTCACGCAGCAGGCGCAGGCGCGCGTCGGGCTCCCGCAGTGAGGCCGCGCAGTCCCCGCCGCAGAGCTCGCGGTCCGGACAGTGCAACTCCCGCAACAGGCCGGCCAACTGCCGCAGGAATTCCTCCTCAGCGCCGGGATCTATTGGAGGCGGGAGATGGTCAGGGCGTGGCGGCGGCACCCAAGGCTCCAAACCTCCCGACCTCCCTCCATGCGTACCGTCGCCGGCGCTCAACGCCTCCGTGCCCTCCTCTCGCTCCCGCTCCAGAGCACCCAGAGTCGCCAGCTCCGCCGCCAGCCGCGCGCACAGCGCCCTGAAGTCTGGGCACGAGGTGCCCGGCGACGCTGCCCCCGGGCAACCCTCATACCTGCGGCGCGGTCGAGAGAGCGGGAGCGGGTGGGAGAGGTTAATAGGAATTTCTGAGGGAAGACCTGCCCCTTCCTGCACCCCCAGCCACACCCGGCTCCTCTTACCCCAGGGCCAGCAGGTCCTGGGCCACTGCGGCCCACTCCTGCTCCTCGGCCTCCGCCCCCTCCATGAGAGTGTCGCCTCTTCTTCAGGCGCGCGCCCCCTGCCGGTCGGTGGGAGGCTCCGCCCCAGGAGCGGCGTGCGCGCGGCCCCTTTAACTGACCAATCAGCCTCTTCTCGCTAAGGGCCTTCGTCATTCCAATTGGTGTAGAAGGAGGTAGAATCCTCTCTCAAGTTCGCCGCCTTAGCCGAATACTAGAGCGCGTCCTTTCGGGTAACCAGTCAGGGTGCTGGAAAACCCACCTGGCTTTGTAAAAATCCAGAGCAGACGTTTTGGATCCCGGCTGTCGCGACAGACCAGCGGTGTCGCTCGTGCTGCGACATAGAAGCAGCTTTTCCTCCAACTCCCCCAAATGCCCTCTGCTCTTAAAGCATCCCATACCAAATATTGTTCTCCCAACTCCACTCTAAGTCCAGAAACCCGTTTCCTCCTTTCCTATTTAGAGCTGGAATTCTGTCAGGGACCAGGAATCCCAGTTACGCACACACACAGCCGAGTTAGTCTTCATCGATCACAGTGCGCCCGTTGCACCTTCACCCCTCTGCCTCCCTAAGCCTTTCAGAGAGGGAGCAAGGGCAATATACCATGGTGATTAAGAGACTGCACTCTACCAGTGCAATTTGGTCCGCAGGCAAAGGTTAGGTATTTGATTCCACCATTCACCATCGTTGTGTTCCTGCTAAGTTGCTTGACATCTGTGTAGTAAGTGTAATAACGCTTATCTCTTACAGTTGTTTGTGAGGATTAGTCCTGTATGTAAGTGCTTAACAAACATCTAAGGGGTACTCAATTAAAAATGACTAACAGAGAGACTTCCCTGGCTGTCCAGTGGTTAAGCCTCCACCCTTCTACTGGAGGGAACACTTGTCTAATCTCTAATTTGGAAACTAAGATATCGTATGCCACCTAGTGCATTTCATATGTGGTACTAGGCTAGGTATTTTATCTCCATTTTATGGAAGAGAAAACTGAGGTGCAGAAAGGATGAATCACAGAGTGAGTTGCACAGTGGTGCCAGGACTCAAATTCAGATGATTCCAAAGTCCATGCTTTTAACCACTTAACCTGTTACTAGTTATTACTGCTCTTGCTTTTGTAGCTGTTGTTCATATTATTTTTCCAGGTTTACTCTCTTCCCAACTCTGTCCTGATCTCCAGTAGTTTCTAGATAGTTCTACTGGGAGTGAGAATAGACTGGAAGTAGAGACTCGGAGGAGAAAAAGAGCCAGAACCTGATTCTTAGGGGGAAGTCTACCCTTAATCTGGTTCCTCCATAGTCCTGTCTACTCCATGGCTGGGTACTGGGTGAGGAGGGGGCAGCAGTTATTGATCTTAATATTAAAAATCGTTCAGACCAAAGCCATGGAGTTATAACCTTGACTCTTTTTATGGTGTACTCCTTATTTAAATTGAGCTTCCCTGGTGCTTTAGATGGTAAAGAATCTGCCTGCAATTTGGGAGACTGGGTTTGATCCCTGGGTCAGGAAGATCCCCTGGAGAAGGGAATGGCAACCCACTTCAGTATTCTTGCCTGGGAAATCCCATGGACAGAGGAGCCTGGTGGGCTACAGTCCATTGGGTCACAAAGAGTTAGACACAACTCAGTGACTAAACCACCACCACCTCTTAGGATAAAGAAGGTGGGATAATGACTTTACAACTAAGCAGCTGAGACTTTCACTTTCATACCTAAATTGAACTCGACCATTATCTTGCCCACTTCTCCTGGCCTCTGCTCCTCTCACCCTGGTCCTGTGCACCACTGTCTCCCCTGGACCATTCTAGCAGCCTCCTCCCTGTCTCCAAGCCTCCCCCCTGCCGCCTCCACCAGCCCACCAGGATCTGTCCCCACAGGCAGCCAAAGGGAACCTGTGAATAACTGAGTCAGGTCACATCTGCTGTGACATAGAAGCTCCAAGCTGCCATGTTGGAGACTTCCTGTAGCTTCATGTCACTCAGGGTGAACAGCAAAGTCCATGCAATGGCTTGCAAGGTCCCAGAGATCTTCCCTGTCACCTTTACCCCTTCTTTCACCTTTCTATCTCCTAAGCACCCTCCTGCTCTTGCTCCTCCCCCTCTCCAGCTCTCTTGACATCCCTCAGATTTACCAGACATGCTCCTCCCTCAGGGCCTTGCACGACTGTCCTTTTTACCTGGAATGCTCTTCCTACAGACATCCCCAGGACTCCCTCACCTTCAGGGCTATTTAAATGCCAGCCTCCTCCATGGGGCCTCCCTGACCACCAAGGCAATAACTGTCTGTATCCCCCATCTTCACTTTATTTTTTCTTTATAGGATATATCATTTCTTAGTGGTAAAGAACCCACCTGCCTATGCAGGAGACATAAGAAACACGGGTTCGATCCCTGGGTTGGGAAGAGCCCCTGGAAAAGATCATGGCAACCCACTCCAGTATTCTTGCCTGGAGAATTCCATGGACAGAGGAGCCTGATGGTCTATAGTCCATAGGGTTGCAGAGAGTCAAAGAGTTGGACACGACTGAAGTAACTCAGCATGTACGCATATATCATTTCTAATATGTTATCTCCTTCATTATATCTTATCTCCTTCACTAACATGCTATCTCCTTCACATGTTGTCTCCTTCACTATAAAGTTCACAAGTTCCTTGTGGGAAAGAAATTTTCTGTTCACTGTTTTATCCCCAGCACCTAGAACAGGGCTTGGTGTACAACAAGTGTTCAGTAAATGTACTTGTGGAGTGATTGGATGTATAAAATTCAGCCAGAGGGTCTGCTTGGGACTAAAGGATGAGAAGGGGAAAGGAGGATTTGTCTGGTCTGGTGACTCAGGAAGGTGAGCGGATGGGGTGCATCAATGCAAATAAAGAACACAGGCTGAGACTTTGTCACAGACATTTCTTGGAGCCGATATCTCATGCCCCCTCCCCCAATGACAAGGCTGGTCTTCGGCCCCCATCCTCCCCCACTACTTCAGCCTGCACTGATAACAATATTGAGGTCACAGACTGGCTTAGAATCAAGATCAGGAAGATAAATGTCGAGGTGCCTCCCCCAAGCCTGGGGGCCAAGCATCCAATCTGAGGGGCAAGCAGCTGGGAAATTGGGCCTGGGGGCTCCAGGGTTTGAGGTCTTCCTGGCTCCCAGGGTCATCCCTCCATGCGCCCCTGATTTAGGGGTGATGAAGAGTAATCATGGATCAGAGGTGGGTATTAGCAGGGAGCAGGACTGGGAGACCTGGGAGAGGCGGTGCTGGGAGGTGGAGCCAGGGAACCTTCCCCCAGCCCCCACCACTTCATCCACAGATCCCACAGCACCTTACAGCACTCTGGTCCCCCGTCCCACCCCTCCCCAAAACGAGGTAGGTTAAGAATGGAGCTTCCCCCCGCCCACCACGGAAGGGAGGAGACCGAGGCACAGAGAGGGGGATGGGGACCCAGGCTGCCCCAGCCCCTCGTCCCTCCGCCCTCAGCTCTGGTGGGTCTGACACTGATGAGAGCTGGGCAGAGTGGGGATGGGAGGGACACCCCTCATTTCTCTCACCCATCCCAGGGTCTGGTTGAGAGAGCTGAATCTCACAGGTTCCGGATGTAATAAATAGTTAATAATTTAAAGGAAGTGACAGGAGGATCCATCCCTCTGGCCCCCTTGACCTATCCCTTGAACCCCCACAAGGCCATCCAGGTCTGGGTAATGAGGAAAGGTAAGGGCACACTTCAAGATGCCTAGGACCAGATTTAGGTCCCAAGCCCAAACAACATTGAGATTGTGTTGCTCCAAGACCGTGATCTCCCCCATGCAGGCTGTCAGATCCGTGGTACACTAGAAGTCCCATTCCATTGAAGAGAAAGCGATCTTGGAATCCCCTTTTCCCAGAAGAGGAGTCTCAGAAGGCCATGAACCAGGCTTTCAAACTTTCTGAAACAACCCCCAACTCTGAGATGGACGTGAAGGGGTTAACAGAGGGGCAGAACATGAAAGGCTTGGACTAAGGCTAGGACTCAACGTTGGGCTTGGGAGAGAGTCTGCAAGGCTGGGAATTGTGTGGGTGTGGGTGTGTATAGGTGTGAGTGTGCAACCACGGGCATTTGTGCCAATAGAGCCATATCTAGTTGCCTTTGTGCAACTTACACAAATGCACACCTTCCTCTGAAGGCACAGCATGGCCAGCCCCACTCACAGCCTTGGCTGTGAGCCTTTGTTTAGTGAACAGCCTGCACACTCATCTATGGCAATGCTAGTTCCTAGATATGGGAGCAGGGAAGCTCTTGGGTGGTCCTGGAATCCAGTAACATTAGCTCAAAATGTTTTTTTTTTTTTTTCCCTTTAGGGTAAAGGGTAGTTCTGTATGATACTGAGAGCTTGGGCCGGGGCTCTTAGGACTAGAATTCTGAGAGTGTGGGACCTTGGGGTTTCAGGGGCCTGTGGACAGCAGGATTCAACGGGCAGCAGGTCTCAGGAGATGCACAAGCTGGGCCTGGAAATTATCAGGCTAGAGAGGTTGGAATCCCCAAAAAATCTGGGATCTGAAGGTGTGAAAGTCCCAGGGCACCTCAGATTTGTTTCTGGCATGGAGGGGCCAAGGTCTTGGGTCAGGGACAATCCCAATACTGTGTAGGCTTGAGTTCTGAATTTGGAGGGTCAATGGCACCTTAGGGTCTTGATGGAGTGCTCTTAAAGCACTCTGGGGCCGCTCAGGGGCAAGGGGTCAGAGGTCTGAGTTGCCATGAATGTCCCATCTTCTGGGAACTGGGCTCCTAGCCTTTTGGGGACTGGGAATATGTGGGTACAAAGAAGCTGAAGATTCCAGGATGATCTGGGGCTTGAAATCCAAGTCCAAGGAGGTTTGGAAGAAGGGTATCTGAAGGGCTGGGACCCATGTCTTAGACCCTGAGGTACTGGTGGCCTTCAGTCCTAGATCAGTCCTATGTATATAGGACTTCAGAGTTCTATATATGGAATTGAAAATTCCTGGGAACACCAGCTTGGGATGGGTGGGTCTACAGAGGTCTTTGATCCTTGGCTCACAGAGCATCTCGGAGTCTGACTTCTGGATCTTGGGCCATGTGCATGTGGGAAGGAGGGCTCTGAGGTGGATCTCCCAAGTCATTTGGGTGAGAGAACAGCCGTTTGAGCACATCCAAGGACTCAGGGCATCTTAAGAGGATTTGGTGTCTAAGAAGTCCTGGGGCTACAAGAACATCTTAGATACAGGTACCCCAGGTTTTAGGTGCATTCAAGAATCATTGGGGGGTGATTCCAGGTCCTATGATTTAAGATCTGGGAGTAACTGTATACAGGTAGGGTCAGGTTCTGGCCATTCTTAATTATTGGGCTGTAATCTGACGGGGTTCATGGTGCCAGGCATGACGGGGGTCTAGGTTGGTAATTTGAACAGGGAGTCAGGATGAGCCCGGCTCTCAGGGATCTGTGTGCTCCCTGCCTGCCTGGGGTGAAGAGTCTGGGGATCCCTGGAATCTCCTTAGTCTAGGTCGGGGTGGGGGTTGAGAACAGGAAGCCAGAACTCAGGGTGCCTGGAACCTCTTGGACAGACATCCCAATGAAGCTGGTTCTGGGGTCTCTCAGTCCTACATTTGGGGTCCAGGTTTCAGGTCTGGGGTCTCTCAATCCAAACTCAAGCTCCAAGTTCCGGGTGTGCCTAGGTTTGGGTTTGGGGTCCGAACGGAGTCCGGGGTCCTGGACCCTCAATTTGGGGTCCTTGGTCCGGCTACCGGACCCATCAGGCCGTTCTCACCGCGCAGCCTCTTCGTGGCGACCTCCACAGCCGGCGCAGCCGCATCGCGCTGCGACCCAGTGGCATGCACGCAGGGGCGCGTAGCAGCAGAGGCAGGGCACCGCGAGCGAGAGGGCAGCCAGCGCGGCCCAGCGCGCGGCGGGGCGCGGGTGGCCCGGCTCGCAGGCGCATGGGTCCGAGAAGTCGCCCTCGGCATCCGACAGGCAGTGGTAGAGCAAACTCTCAGCGCACCACAGGCAGCTGAGACGGCGCACAAGCAGGCGACCCGGGTCCGGGGCCTCGGCGCAGCGGCCGCCACGACCATCAGCGCGACGGCGGAAGAGCGCGCGGCAGTGCACGCAGCGCGCCGCCTCCTCCGCCTCCGGGGAGGCCTTGGCTGGCGCAGGGGCCGGGCCAGGGCCTGGGGGTGGGCGAGCCGGGGGTGCTGGAGGAGCAGCCTCGGTGAGAGGGGCGGGTAGGACTGCGGGGGGCCCCAGGGCTGCGCCCCTCAAAGCGCCGGTCTTGGCGAAGCGCACGACGCAGGTGGACAGGGCGAGGGGCGCGGGCGGCCCCGCACGCCGGTAATCCTCATAGCCGCGGCCGCCCCAGCCCGGGCCCCCTGCCCCAGCCAGGGGCTCTGAAGGCTCCGGAATCCCCGTGAATGGTAGGAGCGGAGGGTAGCTCTGTGGGACCAAGATACAGGAGAACAGGTTAACGGGCTCTGTGATCCCCCACATGCCACCACAATCCATCCCGGCCTTAGAAGACACGAGAATCCAAAGACCCAGCCACAGGCCTCATTTATCTTAGCATCCTGTACTGGAATCCTGATTGCCTGGGGTCCCGAACTTTTAAGTCCTCAGCCCATTCCACTCCCAGGGACAGACAGAAGACTCCAGGCACAAGCCCAGACTTTAAGGACTCATTGGGCCAGGCTCTCAGTCCTGTCCTCTCTCAAGATCCAGGATTCCTGTACCCAGCCCTTCTCAGATTCCTGGACTCCAGCCATCTTCTCCTTCTCCTGCAGGAGTCTGGTCACCAGGTCCCTTTTACTCCCTTGGATATTGAGTCTCACTCCTTGTGAGTTAAGTACTAAAGAACTCCTTCCATGAGTACCACCAACTCCCTAATATATATTCATTGTCCAAGTCGTCCCCTAAACCCCTCTGGAATTCAGAGCGTTCCAGTCTCCAAGAGCGCAGGAGACGCACGGGAAGCCCTCACCCAATCTTCCCAGGAACTAAGCTTCCCAGGCCTAAGCTCCCTCGCCACAAGACATGTCAGCCATCCCTTAGAATCTGTGATTTCTTGCCCCTCTGCGGCCTCAGCTCCCGCCCACTTCGGGACCCCGGCGCCCTGCCCCCTTTTCCCGGGAGCCCCACCTGAGCTGATGAGCGGCGGCGCTGGGGGGGCGTGGCCGGCCCGAAGCCGGAAGCTGACTCCACCGTGACGATGGGGGCCGCCGCTGCGCTGGGAGGCGTCTCCTGGTGGCTGTGACTGGAGGAGGAGTCGCTGTCCACGTGGGACTGGGGGAGATTGGCGGCCTCAGAGCCGGGACCTCTGGCACAGCCGATGCCCTTATATAGACCCCCTCCCATTGCGAGCGAGGGCTCTGCGGCCAGACAGGCCTGGGTTCAAGCCCCGGCAATGCCACTGACTGCTTGTGTGACCTCCGGCAAGTGAGCTCAGCTCTTTGAGCCTCAGTTTCCTCCTCTGTAAAATGGGGATCATAATATTGTCTATTCATAAGGATGTGGTTAGGACCCACTGTAAAGGGCATAAAACATGCCTGAAGTACAGGAAGAGCAGGAAATGGTTATGATTATTGGATTCCCTCTTCTTATCTGCTCAGCTCACCAACCTACAGAACATCAAATCATCCTCCCTTCCCAGAACCCCTGTCCCTTGGCCATCAGCTGCCTTCCTGCCTCCTGCCTACCACCACACCTTTAGTGGGGTAGTTCCACCCACCTAGAATGTGTTCCTTCCCGTCCAAACCAAGCTCTGTCCTTTTTACAAGCTGAAACATCACTTCTCAGACCCTCCATTCCTTTCTGTGACTTGGGAATCATTCCTACCTCAACAGATTACTATCCTCAATAAACATTCATTGAGCACCCGTGACTTGCCAGGCTCGCAAAGGCCATTGGGAGGATATGAGATGGAGCACAGAAAGCACAGCATCTTTCCTGAGGAAGCACTCAATAAATGGGATCTGTCTGTGTGACTTTTGTAGACCCCTCTACATCTCCTATTATACTGGGAAGCCCCCCTTTCTGCCCAGGGAACCAGGTTTGTTCCTCCATGTGTTCTTGAGACATTCCCATTGTTCCCAGCAAGGGCCAAATCGAATCCGACATTATGTGCATTTATTCATTCAATCAATTTATTCAACACATATTTACTGAACACTTACTGTCTACCAGGCACTGTTTTAAGCATTGAAGATGCAGCAAGAAAGCAACAAAAGATCCTTGCCCTCCTGGAGCAGACATTCTAGCATGGGAGATGGATAGTAAAGTCATAGATAAGAAAATTGTCTATTGGGAGAGGAAATAAAACTATCTTAGAAGATGGGGGAAAGAACAAGATAAGGAGAATTAGGAGACTGCAGTTTTACACAGGTTACTCAGGGAGGGCCTCAGGGCTTCCCTGATGGCTCAGTGGTAAAGAATGCACCTGCCAATGCAGGAGCCTGGGTTTGATCCCTGGGTTGGGAAGATCCCCTGGAGTAGGAAATGGCAACCCACTCCATTATTCTTGCCTGGAAATCCCATGGACAGAAGAATTTGGTAGGCTACAGTCCACAGGTTCGCAAAGAGTCAGATGCAACTTAGCAACTGAATAACAACAGGGAGGGCCCTCACTGAGGAGGAGACTACATGTGTAAAGCCCTGAAGGAAATAAGAGAATAAGCCATGTGGAAATTTGGGAATGTTCCAAGACAAGAGGACCAGCCAGTGCAAAAGCCCTGAGACAGGAGTCTGTCTTCCCTTTTGACTTAACAGTGAGGAGGCCAATGTGGCTGGAGCCTAGTGAGCATGAGGGAGAGTAATAGGGGGCCAGTTGGTGTGGGGTCTTATGTGCCTCTGTGAGGACTTTGTCCTTTACCAGGAGTGAGATGGAGCCCCGGTAGGATTCTAAGTGGAGGATATCCGTGATCAGACTTAGATGTCAGTAGGGTCCCTCTGGCTGTGTGGGAGGAAAGGAGATGGAGGAGGGGGGCAGTTGATGATGAGCAGCTGATGAGACAGTCCAGTTGGGAGATGAGCTTGAATAGTCACCAGGTTGGAGGCACAGTCTGACCATTTTGAAAGTAGAGCCAGGGAATTCCCTGGAGGTCCCAGTAGTTAGGACTTGGTGCTTTCACTGACTGGCCCAAGTTCCATCCCTGGTTGGGGAACTAAGATCCTGTGTGCTGTGAGGTGATGCCAACTTTTTAAAAAAAGAAAGTGGAAAAAAGAAAGTGGAGCCAATATGTGCTGAGAGACTAGATGAGGGGGCATTAAAAAAGGAAAGGAGTCAAGGATGGCTCCAAGGTTTGTACCTTGAGCAACTAGAAGGTTGGATTTCCCATTGATTTGTTCATCTATTTACTTTTAATATTTATTCATTTTTATAGTGTACCTTAAAAAAAATTTTCTGCCTTTCCACACTAGAATAGAAGCTCCACGAGGAAAGAGACTTTATTCTATTCACTGATGTATCCCCAGTGCTTAAAACACTTCTTATGGAAGGTGTTCAATAAATACCCTTGGATGAATGGGTATATCATAATAGAACAGAAAAACTAAAATCACTGGGATTGAAATTGACACTGATCGTTTTTGGCCCAAATTTGTGTCCCCAGCACGTGATACAAAGTAGATACACAGTAGGTGCTCAAGAATGTTTGCAGAATAGAAATAGCCCCCTGCCCTCCCGGCAGCGTTGCACCCAGGAGACTCACCGTCAGAGGGCAGGGGGTCTCTGCAGTGTCCTGGGAAGGGGAGGAGGAAGAGGAGGAGGAGGAGGGGGTGAGCGAGCCTGGGGTAGGGAGAGACGCAGAGCAGTGAGTTCTCGGGGCCAAGCTTCTCCCACTCCCCACCCAAACCAGCCCAGGCTCCAGCCCCCACCACCTGCACCACTCACCTCGACCCAGAGCAGCCAGCGCTGCCAGCAGGCTCTTCTGAAACTCATCTGCCTCGGCCGGGCTCTGAAACGTCAGCCCGAACTTGCAGTCACCCAGGCTCCAGTGATGGAAGATGGGGTTCACCTTGTTGTAAACCAAGCCTGGCCTCAGGGTACACTCCAAGGTGATCTGAAGTGGGGGCAGGCAGGAAGGGTCCAGGTCAGACATTCCCTTCCTGCCAGAGCACCTCACACATCTCATTCCCCATCCCAGGTGCACCCTTGAACCCCGATCACACCCCGATACTGAGCACACCTCCGATACTCCAATATTTCCCCCCAAACCCTTGATCTCTACATTTTCCTAACACCTCCCTCCCTCTGATATCTCAGTAGGCACCCCAAATTTTATTGGATGCCTCAAAAAATGTTAACCTCCTTCTGATAGCCAGTATTGCCCATCTGACTCACTTGTACTCCCCAAGCTTTACTGAACATCTCAAAATGTTAATCCCCTTCTGATGCCCCAGTAATCTCCCCAAATACTACCCCCCAAATTTTTTTTAATCAAAATCCCACAGATTTCCCCTCAGATGCTGGTCAACACCCTAGATGTTCTCCCATCTTCTTGCCCAACATCACCATATTTTTTTCCACACCATTTCAAATCCCCCTACACTATTCCTTCCAACCCCTGCTCTGAAATGCAACCCTTACCCCAAGCCTTTTCGAACAATCCAAACCTTTCTACTACATCCCCAGCTGAAACGTCAACAGTCTCTTTCCATTTCATGCCAGACAGCCCAGAATATTCCTGCTGAACCCACAACAGGATGGTAAACCCTATGTGACACTTCCAGATGGTCCCCCCACCAAAGGCCTCCATATACTTAGGCCAGAGGGGCAGGTGGTGTAAAATTCCCGGGGTGAGGATCTCTGAGCAAGATGGAGCCACGGGGAGGGTTTTGAGCCAGCAGAGGAGGGATGTGATCTGAGTCAGGTGTTAGCCCAGCCCCAGTGGAACAGGCTGAGGTTGGGGGAGGGAGCAGGACGACAAGGAGACCAGTGAGCAGGCTGCTGTGGCCGTCCAGTGGGCAGTGGCAGGGGACAGGACCTGTTTGACACCCTCAATAGTCCCCAAACTCCCCACTCTCATCCAGAGGACAGAGTCACTTCCAGCTCCATCCCACACCCGGGTTTGATTTCGGCTGGGAGATGACCTGACCTCACCTCTGCATTCCCAGCCCCATCCCCCTACTTCCCCACACCCCCACCCCAACCCCCACGCCCCAGGGTGGCTCACTTTCTGGTCCCGGAGGCGCTCCCCGTGGATGACGTAGTGCCCCTGGCGGGCCCCCCCCTCGGGCCTGGCCCCTCGGACCCGACATACGCTCACCTGGCTGAGGCCCCCGCCCCCCACAGGCAGCCAGCCCCCACTGGAGTCATCTCGGGCCATCACCACGGCTCGGACCCGAACCATGTACCTGGAGGAGGTAGGGGGACAGGGACAATATGGTCAGTGAGCGTCATTCCTGCTCTCCTAGTCAGGGTTTCCCCAACCCTCACCTCCCCTCTTCATCCCTCACAGCCCGATCTACTGTTTCCTTAGTCACCCATACTCCCCTTACCTTCTACACCCACCTCCTTCCCCATGCCCACCTTCAGCCCATACCCGTCACCTCTCTTATGCCCACCTTCTTCCAGCATGGCTTCTTTCTTCCTCTTGCCATCTCTTTTCTCCCATGCCTACCTCCTTCTCCATATCTACCTTTTTTTTCCATACTCACCTTGCCTCCCTTTCCCCATCTTCCCCATCCTCACCCCCAGAGCTTCGCTCTTCCACTTCCCTTCCTCCTCCTGCTCATCCCCTATCAACCCTGTCTCCTTCTCCTCCCTCAGCACGTACCCACAGCCCCACCCATCGTCCCCCTCACAGCTGGGTGCCTGCGCATATGTATTTTCTTAGAGCCCATCAACTCAGCTCCAGTCCCCCCTACACTGCCTCCGCACCCTGCCACCCAGGCCACTGGCTGGGTGAGAAACCCAGGCTGTCTTCCTCCCCAACCCCCCCCCCCCACCCCTTCCCGGATTTATGAATGAGACCGGATGCAAAGCTCACTGAGTCACCCAGCAACGGGAGATGGGCAGGGAGCAGGGAGAGAACCAGAAATGGCCAGAGACAGGCCGAAAGGGAGATGGAGGCAGAGGAAGCCAGAAACGGGCGATCGAGAGACATCCAGAGAGCATTTCATTCACAAAAATCAAGCCTGCTCCCTCAGGCCCCTGCCGAGGAAAGGCAAGGGGGAGAGATTGCAGGGTGAGGGGTTGGGGGAGGAACTGATCCCTCCTCCTTTCCCTCCCCGCCCCAGCATCCTTCAGAACCATCTTACCCCGCCCCCCAGCTCAGGGGACGTAGCCCTCCGCCCATAATAGGGATCAGCGTCCAACCCCTCACTACCACCTAGCGCTGGGACATTGGAGCCCCGGCCTTAGGGACCCCAGCAACGAGCTCTAGCCCCTTCCCCTACCAGTAGGCTGCCGGGTTTCCCCAGTCCTTCGGGAGGGGAGGGGGAGGCTGCAGCGCCCCCAGCCCCCTTTTCTCAATGGGATGGGATTTTGTGAATGAGCAGTCACGTGACGCTGCTTCCTTTGTCCGCCCGCCTCCCCCGACAACAGGTGAAACAGAGAGAGGGCAGGGGTCCTCTCCAGGGCCTACTGGGATGGGACGCCGGGATTTCTGGATGCCCTACGCTCTTCACACAGCTGTTCCCCGGGGGGGAGTGGTCCCCTGAGTTCCTCAATGGTGAGGGTCCAGTACGGAATTTTATGAATGGGGAGTCCTCGGAGGAAGTCCAGGCCCCCTAAATGGTGACCGATACCCCAAATGGCTGCCGCGCAGTTCAGGGGCCCCCACCTCCTTTTCCTTCCAGCCAGGGTCTGGGGGGCGCCCGGGTGGGCAGGAGGCGCAGCGCGGTCCTGGCCGCCCCCTCATCGTGACAGGCGGTCCGTCAGCCCCCGCCCCCTCGCCCCCCTCGGCACCTGCCTGGGAGGCTCCGGCCGGGCTCCGAGCGGTGGCGACGTGGCCTCCTCCTCCTCCTCTTCCTCCTGTTCGCTCCGGCTCCCTCGCTGGCTCCGGCGGCGCTAGACACGGGCACCGGGAGCCGGGGCGCAGGGGGAGGGAGGGGGAACCTGGAAGATGGGTGGGGGGGAGGGGGCGGCTTGGGGGAGGGGTAAACGCGAGGCAGGCGCACTTGCCCGCTGGGTCCTAGAGCCCGGCAGTGGCTCTAGCGAACAGCCCCCCAGCCCGCATTTTCTCAGGATCCAGAAAGGATCCCCTACTTTCCCACCCATCCGCGCCATTGGCCCCTGAGGATATGGAGAAGGGGTCCAGGACGGAGCCTGCTCTCAAGATTCTATAGAGGCGAGGGTCTAAGTTTGCGGTTCTAAATGGGAGGGGCTGGGTGCCTGACTGGGTTCGAAATGGGGTGGGGCGAGAAGGGAGCCTTCGCAAGGGGGCGGGGTCGGAGGGCCTAGAGGTGGAGAGGGTGCGGACGCCGAAGGCGCGGACGAGCGCGTGCGTCAGGGAAGGGGCGGGCCCACGGAGGAAGGGCCTTCTAGGCCGCCCCGAGGAAGAACAGGGTCTTGGGAAGAGAGGTTGCTAGGTCTTAGAAGGGCGGAGCTTATAAGTAAATTGTCTTTAGGGGCAGGACGACGGAGTGTTCCAAAAGGGAGGAGCTACGTAGCAGAGTTCGTAATGGGCGGGGCTTCGGGAGAGGTAATAACTGAGGGGCGGGGCATTGTAAATGGGCGGGGCTAAAAGAAGGTTCTAAAGGGATGAGGCCTAGGACTACGAGGTCTGGGGGGCGGGGAAGAAGACACCGGAGTATTTCAAAGGGAGATCCAGGTTCGTAAGGGGCTGTGCTTAGGATGGCTCACAGGAGGGCGGAGCCTCGAGCTCGGGGGCGGGGCCTAGATCTCGGGGTCCGCCCTCGCTGTCTCGCCCACTTGCCTTCACCCGCACCCCCGTTCTTTTCGGTTATTTTCTGCTACGGCCGTTCCCTGCCCTGCCCTGGGCCCAGGGGGCCGCGGTCTGAACTTTGGTCAGCTGGAGGAGTTGGTGAGTGGCATCCTCCGAGCGAAGGAGGAGCCAAGGAGGAGCTTGGGGAAAGGGGTGGGGCCTGAGTGTGAGGCCTGCCTCTAGACCAGCAGCGGGAAAAGAAATTTAGGATTAAAGCCGGGAAGAGGACAGGACCAAATGATCAACACAGAGAGAGGGATCTGAGGGTTAGAGGTGATGACTGAGGGGTTAGACTGACAAGAATACCAGGAATTGTTAAGCGGAGGCGGGGCCAAACCTGGGGCAGGGGTGGGAGGGGACTTGAGAAGGCCCGATTCTTTGACACTCGGGGGCGGGACAAGAGGGCGGGGCGGGGCTTGGGCCTCTGGAGCCCAGTTAAAGTCCTGGGAAAGTAGCTTGAACTCTTTGTAGGCCTTATAGGCTACAGAAGCCGACATCATGAGTGTCGCGGCCTGCGTGATTGCCAGGGAAGCGGGCAAGACCAATGTCTCGGAGCTTAAAGACTTGAAACGTGGCCACAGTGTAGGGATGTGATATGAGGGACCAGCTAGAGACACAGGGACCGGACCTTAGTACACTAAGAGGATGGGAGACTAAGTATCTGAGCAGCAGCTAGCTGTATGGGGCCATGAGGAAGAAGGCGTGAACGTCAAGAGTCAGGGAACAGGAATGAGGGGAGAAACCAGTGCCTGAGTAGGTCTTGAGGAACAAGGGTAGGCGGTGCTGGCGGACAGGACCAAGTTCAGCCAGCTTCGGGGGGTTCCCCACAGCCCTGGCAGATTGACTGGCTAAAGTTTTTCTGACCACAGTCCCCGACCTCCGTCAGAAATGGGGAACGTGCAGTCGGAGCCGTCCGCGGGCGGGGGCTCCCGAAAAGAGCAGGCCTCGGACCGGTCCTCCGACTCCCGCCGGACATCCCTGGTGGAGCCCGAGGTGACCCCCTCCTCCCCGGCCATGCGCCTGGCTCGCGGGCTGGGCGTCTGGTTCCCTGGCAGCTCCGCGCCCCCGGGACTCCTGGTACCCCCGGAGCCCCAGGCCTCACCCTCACCCCTGCCCCTGACCTTAGAACTGCCCTCGCCAGTGACGCCCCCTTCAGAGGAGGCGGCTGCGGCCGCGGTCTCCACACCACCCCCGCCCCCCGTGGGGACCCTGCTGCCCGCGCCGTCTAAGTGGCGAAAACCCATGGGCACTCCAGTGCCCCGGATCCGCGGTCTGCTGGAGGCGAGTCATCGAGGCCAGGGTGACCCTCCGAGCCTCCGCCCGCTGCCGCCGCCATCCCTGCAACTAGCCGAAGAGGACCCCGACCCTGTCCCGAGGGCCCCATCTCCGACTCCGCCGCCCTTGGAGCCGCGGAAGCCGCCACTACCGCCACCTTCCGACGGGCAGCACCCGGACCGCAGAATCACTCCTGCTCTGGCCACACCCGCCGCAACCCCTACAGAAAGCCAGGCCAGACTCGGCAGCGAGGGCCAGACGGCCAGCGGGGCCCGCAGCGGGGCACCTCCTCAAGCAGGCGAGGGCGAAATGGCCAGGCCTGCGGCCTCCGAGTCCGGCCTGAGTCTGTTGTGTAAAGTCACCTTCAAGTCGGGGCCCCCGCTGCCCCCTGCGGCAGCGTCGAGTTCTTTAGCCACTAAAGCCTCTCTGGGGGGCGGCGGCGGCGGCGGCGGACTCTTCGCCGCCTCGGGCGCCATCTCCTACGCTGAGGTCCTGAAGCAGGGGCCCCTGGCTCCAGGGGCCTCTCGCCCCTCGGGAGAGGTGCCTCGGGCAACTCAGGAAGCAGAGGGCGGTGATGGAGATGGCGAGGGGTGTTCTGGACCCCCCTCGGCTTCTGCGTCCCACGCCCGGACTCTTCCGCCGCCACCTTACACCACCTTCCCAGGCTCGAAGCCCAAATTTGACTGGGTAAGCCCTCCTGATGGCCCTGAACGCCACTTTCGCTTCAATGGAGCTGGCGGAGGCGTCGGGGCGCCCAGACGACGCGCAGCCGCTTTCTCAGGGCCCTGGGGCTCCGCACCGCCTGCTTCAGGGCAGATGCATCCTGCTCCCGGGTCCCGGAGGCCCGCACCCGCCTTGCTGGCGCCGCCTATGTTCATCTTCCCGGCGCCCACCAATGGCGAGCCTGTGCGCCCCCGACCTCCCGGCCCGCCGGAGCTGATGCCGCCGCCGCCGCCCACGCCACCACCCACGCCGCCTCCAGCGCCGCCTCCCACACCGCAGCCGCCCGTGATCCAGACAACGCCGCTGCCCGTGACACTCCCGCCCGCCCCGGGCCCGGGCCACTTGGAGTCGGCCGTGACTCCCGCCCCGGCTCCCTCTCTGTCCTCCGCCTTGGCTGCTGACCAGGCCCAGGTCCCGGCCCCGGCCCCGGCCCCGGCCCCGGCCCCGGCCCCATCCCCGGCTCCAGCTCCCACTGTGGCCGAGCCATTGCCACCTGCGCCCGCGCCCGCCAAGACCCGCACGCGCAGGAACAAGGGTCCCCGTGCAGCCCGCGCGGTTCCGCGTGAGGATGGCGCCCCCCGAGATGGTCCCCGCGAACGTACAGCCACTACTGTGACTGACAGCGGTGGTGCAGGGGGTGGTGGCAGCGGAGCTCTTCCGGCGGGGACAGCTAACTCGGGCGCCGTGCGCCACTGGCCACCCTTCCAGGTGCTTAACTCCTGTCCCTGCAAGTGTTACTGCCGCCACCAGCCACGCCACCGCCGCCTGCCAAGAAACGTGTCTGCCTGGTGAGGGGAGGTCAGGGAGGAGGGAGGGGAGGGGATACCCCTCCAAGTCTTGAACTTCACTTTCCTGGAGGGGCCCCATTCAACCTTTTGGCCTCCTGACCCCAGCTGTCCCTAGACCCTCCCCTTGGCTGCATCTTAAACCCAACTGAACTCCAACCTTTCAGAACCAATAGGAGCCTTAATAGCACACTGCTCCCTGACAGAGAACACCTTGGCCCAGCCCCTTAGTATCCAGACCTCTGATGGATAACCTCCCTTGTTACTCTCTGGAGCCATCAGGGGTACTGGTCCCAGCTGGCCTGATCCTATTCACTTCCTTGACCCTGTCCCCGATGACATTAAGAAGGACCATGTCCCAGGCTCTTCAGGGACAGAGAAGATGATGGTCTTCTGGAACCAAATGGTTATAAATGCAGGCTTCCAAAGGAAGCCCCAGGCCTAGTCCCTGACTCCTGACCGCTCCAGTCTTTGACCACCAGAGGGCCCTGATGTCCCAGTCCTTGTCCTGCAGAGATTACCCTTGATTCTGCAGATTCAGGGGAGACACTGCATCCTCCGGTTACCTCTCCTTCACCCCTTAATCTCAGAATCTGGTCATCATCCGGGTCTGTTGGACCCTGGGTCCTGAGTCACAGGGAGACCCTCTGCCCTGGAACCTCTGGGGCTCAGCTGGGGCCTGGAGGGGGAGTTGGGGGAACCTTATCACCAGCCCTCAGCTCTCTTTCCTACTAAGTTTATTACTCAGATACAGCCCTGATCTAAACTCCCTTTGGGATATTCAGTCATGGTCTCTTATACAGATGGAGAGAGAGGAGCCTAGAATGGGTAAAGGCCTGGCCACACAGGTTCTGATGATTCTACCCTCCCTGTAGGCTGAGCACACCCACCAACCACCTGAGTGAGCCACCCTGGGTCGCCACCATCAAGTTGGCCGGCTCCCTGGTAGCCGGGCTGGAGCACTATGACTTGCAGGCTACCCATTCCAACTGAGTAGTCTGCCCAATGCCCTCTGCCTCCCCCTCCTTGACAATAAAATAACTATCCAGATGCCGAGATGCCTGCCAGCTAAGCGTTGGAGGGCTGAGGTGGGGCAGAGGTCTCCCTGAAAGCACCATATCCTGCGAACAGGAAGCTGGACCAGGACCAGCAATAAGGGAGGTTCTGTTCATCCAGCATGTGGACTGATGAGGCCACAGGTGAGACGTTCTCATTCCCCTTAATATCAACTGCATTTCCAACCAATCAATCTGGTGCCAAGCTCAGGGTTTAGCACAAATCACTCTGGAAAGCAGGAATGATTCATTCCCATTATGCAGCTGGGGAAACTGACTCAAAGAAAATCTTGAAAATCACACAAATGGCCCAAATTTGGACTCTGCCTTCAACACCTTGAGAACTTCAAGGGCAGGAAACATAGGCTGGGAGGTACAGAGGTCCTACATCAGAGCACTGGCTCAGAAGAGTGGGAGTAAGGCCCACCCTGGCCAGGGCCTTGTGCCTTTTGTTCCACAGAGGTCGATTTAGCCTGTCATTTTTAAAAACTGGTTTAATTCACTGCAAGTATTTTTCAATATCAGGACATTTCACCCCCTTCACTGAACACTGGTACCTTGGCCTGGCCTTTGAGTGTCCACAGCTAGCCGCAATAGTTGCTCTATTGGGGCCTGTCCCTCCCCCAGGCCACAGCGCCACTGGGCCCTGCAGTGGGCATCTGTGTTGGAGACTCGGAGCAATGGCCACTGGAAAGAGGCTGATCCAGGGTTATCTCAGACTTCCTCGTGCCCTCAAACTTCCAAGTTCTTCAGAGATAAGAACTTATGTCCCTACCAGTCCACTTGGGGCGACAAGGGCCTAAAAGAAAATGTCAATCCATCTTTATTGGGGGTGGGGGGAACTCTGCACTGCAACTGCCTTAAATAATGCAAGCCCTGCCCCACCCCAGTGCCTGGTGAGCTCAGACGATCATCTCCAGCTGCCGGGCATACTCGATGACCTGTTTGGCCAGCTCCGTGGAAGGGATGGTGGTATCTTCTGGCTTCTGCTGCTGGCTGGCAAAGCTGTAGTAGTTGTTGAGGCCCAGGACCCACCCTCGCTGCAAGAAAGGAGAGATGGGAGATGGGTGGGGTGATCACACACACCCTCCCCAGCCCCCCGAGCCAGCACTTAACCCATGTAGGCCCTGGCTCACTTTCCTCACCAACCCTGGGCAAGTAATTTCACTTTTCTGTGCCCCCGTTTCTCCATGTTTGAGATGGGACCCTAATCACACACCTCTCTGGGTCTGTTGTGGGGAATCATATGAATCAAAAGTACTGAGAACAATGGCCCAGAGTAAACGATCATTAGATATCAGCTGTCCCCATCACCCGAGTTGAGCTTCACCTATTCCAGTCTGACCGTGACCCTCGTCAGTCACCAGGGCTACTCCACCACAAGCATCAGCACCTCCAGGGACCCTGATCCCACACAAACACCCCAGAGCCAATGAACCAAAGTCTTGTGGGGAAAAGCTGCACTCTCCAAGGAATTCTGAGGACAGACACCATCAAGCGCTAAGCCTCCCGCTCTGGCTGGTGCCAGGTGCTGGGCTCAGCTTATCCCACACATGAAACCCTAGCCCCTTTCTACAGATAGGGAAACTGAAGTTCAGAGCAGTTTGGCCACTTGCCTGAGGTCACACAACTGGAGTCTTGCTCCAGTGTCCCTCCAGACCATCCCTCCCTGCTGTTAGTGAGTGCACCTATGGTCCCTTGACCTCCACCCCAGCCACCTTCTTGGCGTAGTCTGTCATCTTTTTGGGTGTGTTGAAGAAGAGGATCCGGGTGGCCTCTGTGAAGAGGATTTTCTCATAGGCCTTCTCGATACAACCAGCAATTTCATCCCTGGGGGAAGATGAGTCTCATTATTGTGCACAGACAAGGCCTGGTCCTTCAATTCAGCACTTACAACTGAAGTATGTTACCTGCCCCATTTATCCCATCGAGGCTCAGGGGAGAGTAGCTTGACTAGAGCTGCAAAGCTAGGGCCACAGCAGGGCACACACTCAGGTCTCTGGGACTCCTGGGCCCAGGCTCAGATTCTCACTCCTAGCCACTTCAGGACTTCAGGCTTGGCTGAAACTGAGCCTCAGATTCACATAAGGCGATCTCTTCACCTAACACCCTCCCCACAGGATCCAATCCCAAGGGGGATCTTTGTACCCACTTTAAGAGGTCAACACTGAAGTTAAAAAACAGCAAGACATCAAGGCACTGAAATGGGACAAGGGAGTAGCTCTGGGCAAAAACTAGTGAAAAGGAGGAGCTTGCCTGTTTGGGAGGTATTTTATTAATATCTCTTAGGCTAGGTGGTAGGTATGTGGGCACTCATTATATTATTCCCTGTGCATTGCAGAGAGTAGAAATATTTCAGAGTTAAAAATAACCTAAACCTACTCAACTGCCCCTCCTCACTCCCCACACCTCTCTGGGCCCAGCTTTGTCACTGGAGGAATGAAAACGCCACTCAGTCTGGCGCTTTGCCCGGGTGAACCAACTCTGATACTACCTGAACACATGGACTTGTACACGTCACGCCCATCCACCCATGCAGTGCCACCTGTGTACACAGCAACCCCCAAGGAGCTAGCGGGATTTGGTGGCCCGCTTCTAAAGAACGGAAAACTGAGGTTCCACAGTTTAGGTGACCTGAGGTGAAGCCAGATGACTCAAGGAGTACTTCCATGAGAAAGGCAGCCAGGTCTCTGTCTGAGCACTGAGCTGAGCAGTTTGGGCACCAAGCCCATGCTCAGGGTCGAATTCCATGGGCCCATACACACACACGGCCCAGAGTGAGAAGAGGGCTCTTACCACCATCTCATGACCAGTTCCAGTTCACAGAAAAGGAAACTCATGTGCCCAGCCTCCCCAGATCACAAGTGGCCCGAATGGGATTCAAACACAGAGCTATCTGACTCTGGAGTCCAAGCTCTTTCTACACTCCGCAGGGCCCTGGCCCCCACACACCTGATAGTGTCAAGCAGGATGTCGATGAAGAAAGTGTAGCTCTCGGCGGGAATGTTGCCTTTGGCCAGGAATACCTTATTGTAGCTGCCCTCCATCAGGTACTGTAGAGGACGGGTGGGGAAGAAGAGAGGGTGAGGAAGAGGCAGCAGAGAGGCATCCCCACTGAGGCCTCACTGTAATCCCAGTGCCTCCATAATCTACACTCTGCCAGACCACTCTGCCATAGTCACCATTCCCCATGCAGATGGGGTCCTCCTCTTCTAGGAAGCCCTCCCTGGTATGTACACACACACACACACAGACACACACAATCATTTTATTTACTATCTGCTTCCTCATATGAATGTCAACCTCATAAGATCTGAGATTTGATCTGTTTTGTTCACTGTACAGTCAGAAAACCAACCAAAGTGCCTGCGTACATGGCTAGGGCTCGATATTTGTTAGACAAATAAGCAAATGAGTCCTCAGGCTGAGCCCTGCCTAGTCTTCCAGGAAGCCCTCCCGAGTGTCTCTCCCTGCACCCCTCCCTTTAGCCAGGCCCTCCCCCCGCCGCTTCCTCAGCCTCACTTGCTCGAGGGACACCGGATGCTTGATGTATACGTTGGTCTGGATGTCCTTGGCAGGCAGCCGCTCCAGCTCTGTGTGGAACTCAGCCACCCGGTTCTGGGACAGCAGGAAGAGGAGGTTGAGGCCCAGGAGCTGGTGCATGTAGGCTGACTCTGGGAGCTGCTCCCTATGGACCAGAGTGGGAATCCAAGGTAAGGAGGGCTTAGGTGCCAACCAGGCTCCCCACACCACAGGCTCCAGGGATCCACCCTGATGACTGCCCGATGCTCTCTCCTTGGAGGACCACTAGTTCCTGGATTTTCAGATATAACTGAGGCTCAAAGAGACATAAAGAAGTCACAATCATATGGGCCCTAGAAAGTGACCTCTCCAGTAAAGTGACTAAGCCTCCGTTCCCCTAACTGTAAAACAGGTTTCATCACAGTACCCATCTCATAGAGGTGGGTTAAATGAATAAGGTTAACTGATTAAGTTATTTAATCCAGGTACAGTGATTAGAATGGTATCTGGCCCCAACAAATACCACAGAAGTGCTAATTATATTAATAAGCATTACCTTCACTTCTAGGGGGAAACAGAATTAGAGAGGTGAAGCCACTTGCCCAAGATCATATAATCAGGAAAGGGGAAAAATAGCTTCAAATTCGGTTTTCCAAGCTTCTCCTGTCAAATTCTTACCCATCAGTCTCCATGGAAACCCCATTCGGTTATGAAACCATTCAGTTTCATATTCAACGTGCAGTCAGTGAGTCTCTGCTCTGGGCCAGGCTCCATACTAGGCTGTGCTGGGACCCAACAGTGACCAAGACCCTTCTGTTTCTAGAAGACTCACAGTCCAGTAAGAGAGACAAGGCCGGGACAGGAGACACACAGACAGAGGAGTCAGGGCTGATACCCCATTGGAGACCACAGGAAAGAGCTTGGTCTGAAACCTGAGTGCTACGGAGAGTCATGACAGGTTCTAAGCAGACAATCAACATGGTCAAATTTTAGCGTCACAAAGATCCTACCAGCTGCCATGGAGGGATGAATGGAAGAGAGCAAGGCTGGGATCAAGGCAGGTAAAACAGGACTGTGGCTACCTTGGGGAGTGGAAATTTAGAATGGGAAAGTGAAGAAGGAGACAGACCAGAGGGTAACTGAGACTGGACAGCATAATCCCAGACTCAGGCCCTCCAGGCCAACCACGAACCCTGAGGCTTCTGGGCACACAGCTATGCAGAGGGGGAATTCCCAGGTGAAGGAAGATGTCCCAAGTGGCTAGAGCAACAAGGATATAAAGCTGCCATGTAAACCACCCACCCCCTCCAACACACACACTACTGTGTGCCCAGCTGCATGCAACTCTTTGTGATCCCATGGACTGTAGCCCGCCAGGCTCCTCTGTCCATGGGATTTTCCAAGCAAGAATACTGGAGTGAGTTGTCATTCCCTTCTCCAGGGGATCTTCCCAACCCAGGGATTTGCCCATCTCCTGTACTGGCAGGCAGATTCTTTACCACTGAGCCACCAAGGAAGCTGCTACACACACACACCCCAAATTAGGGGCCAGGTCCATCCTCACTTGTAATCGAAGTAGTAGCACTTGAGCTGGGCCATGTACCGCTCGAAGGAGGGGATGTCCTTGCGTAGGATACTCCATTGAGCCCCGATCTCCAGTATGTCACCTGTAGGCAACAGAGGAAGTTCTCAGGAGGTGACCAGAGTCCCGACCTTGACCACCACTGCTACCATTCTTGCCACAACCTAAGTCCATAAACCGCCCCCACCCCCATCAACTCCAGTGACACTCACGGGCCAGAATGAGCTGCTGCTTGGTCAATTTGGTCCCTGTGGTTGGCAGGAAGTTGAGCTCCAACAAAACCAGCTGAAGAGGAGGGCAGGGGAAGGAAGGAAAGAAGATGGGACTTTAAGTATGAGTTATTTACTTTTATCTAGGCCTTCATTTTCCCACCTAGAAAATGGAGCTAGCCATCATCCCTGACTCATAAGGTTGTTATGAGTATTAAAGAAGTCAGTCAGATCAGGGCCTGGACACATGATGTGGGTTCATTTAGGATGACTTCATGTTACAAGTATTAATAGACCCACTGGAGAGACCCACTCCATGCCTGACCCAGTGGAATCAAGAGGGAGGGGAGACACTAGCTTCTTCGGTTCTTTGGCAACACTTTCCCACACCTTGCTGGGTTGGGACCAGCTACCCACCTCAACCTACACCAAGGAGGAAAGGGGGCTAATCTCTTCCTATGGTCCAGCTCACACATCATCCCTTAACAGACACCACCCCACACACCTCAGTAACGTGGTCCAGCCCACTGTATTTGTACCCCTTCCACCCGGCCTGAAGCAACCCAAGCCCCATTAAGGTCCTCTGCTCTAAGAGTATTTTTCCCAGCTTCAATCCTGCCCTCACAACTTAGCTGGGCCCCTCTCTTCACAGATCTATCCCTAAGCCCCAGATTTTTAGGACCCCAGCTTAGCCTGGTCTTAACCACGAACCCCATCATCCCAGCCTCCTTCTTCCATCTCCCTGTCCAGTCCTCATTTCCCACTTGGTGGCGGCCAGAACCCTACATCACAAAAGCTGACAGCCCCATCCTACCACTCCAACCAGCTAGGCCTCCAAGCACCAAAATTTTAACCTCTCACTCGGTGTGCCAGAAACACCATCTCCATCACCCCCAACCGTGGGGCCGCATTTAGTCCGTTCGAGGTCCCTCTCACATCTACATGCCTCCAAACCGCATTTCGGCTCCTCTGAATCCTTCACCCTATTAGATGGCCCAGTCCGCCTTAGTCCCGTCGGCGCCGCGGTTTCCCCCTGAGCCCGAAGCTCGGTTGGGTCTGGACCCCTCGAAGCACCCCCGGCCGATCCTTACCTTGAGACGGCCCAGCTCTTCCCCGCACTTGCTAAGATTAGGGCTTTTCCGGTTCCACTCGCCCTTGAGCTGCTCGTACATGCCGGCCGCGGCCTGCAGGATCGCGCCCGAGGCCGCCGCAGACCCCGAGCTCGAGGTGCCGGCCACCCCGTTCACCGCCGTGGCCGCCATCTTCCGTGATGCGGCAAACCGACAGCCCGATTTACGGCAGCGACGCCTATCGACGCACCCCCGGCGGAAGTGGGGCCGGGAGGTGGAGCCCCAAATCGGGGGCGAGGCTACGATGGTTTGCCTCCGCCCTCCGGGCTTAGCCTTCAGTCGCTCTCAGGGAGGTGCCCTCGAAGCCCGGCCCTGAATGAACTTGTCAGCCGGAGCTCCGCCTCTACTGTCACTCAAAATGGTAACCGGAAGTCGCCCCATGCCCTAACTGAAAATGGCAGCGGTCGCAACGCCTCCGCAGTTCCCGTAGCCAATATGGCCGCACCGGCTTCACCCTGGGCTCTGTGTCTTGGAGATTTCACCTGCGCGGCACCTCTTTCTACACCAAGAGGTGGCGGTGGTGGAGCCACTTGATTAACTATTATTCTTCCCATGTTACAGACAGGCTTTGAGAGACTGGGTAAACTTCCAAGAGACTAACGGCTGAGATTTGACTCTAGATCTTTCTCACTAGTTTCTCAGTGCATCTTTCCACATTTTCTCCAAGCTTGTACGAATACGCATAAACTTTACAAAAATCATCCAGTATTAATGGCTTAAATTCCACCATATATGCAGGGAATTCCCAATTCTTTTTTTTTTTAATCCTACCCCTGATTCCTCCATCACACCTGCCTATTTAACATCTACTTTTTCCCAATTCTCTTGTCTTCCATCATTTAAAATGTCATAAGAGGTAAGGATATTTATCAGTTCTCTTTACTGCTGTATTCCCAGCGCGAGGAAGACAATATTTGTTGAATGAATGAACGAATGTGTAAATAAATTGTGTCTTTCATCCACGCTCCGCTGGGCTCGTACCGCCCCCGCCCCCGCCCCCGCGGTTCGCCCCGCCCAGCCTATTTGCCAAGGATCTAAGCTCCCCGATCTGGAGAAGGCAATGGCACCCGACTCCGGTACTCTTGCCTTGAAACTCCCATGGACTGAGGAGCCTGGTGGGCTGCAATCCATGGGGTCGCTAAGAGTCGGACACGACTGAGCGACTTCACTTTCACTTTTCATTTTCGTGCATTGGAGAAGGAAATGGCAACCCACTCCAGAGTTCTTGCCTGGAGAATCCCAGGGACGGGGGTGCCTGGTGGGCTGCCATCTCTGGGGTCGCACAGAGTCGGATACGACTGAAGCGACTTAGCAGCAGACTTAGCAGCAAGCTCCCCAATCAGGGATTGAACCTGGGACATCCAAGTGAAAGCACCCACTTCTAAATGCACAGGCTTGTCATTGCAATGATTGATACCCTGGTGGCTCAGACAGTAAAGCATCTACCCCCAACGCAGGAGACCCTGGTTCAATCCCTGCGTCCCGAAGATCCCCTGGAGAAGGAAATGGCACCCCACTCCAGTACTCTTACCTAGAAAATTCCATGGATGGAGGAGCCTGGTGGGCTACAGTCCATGGGGTCGCAAAGAGTCAGACATGACTGAGCAACTTCACTTTACTTTACTCATTGCAATGGTTTCTGTTGTTGCAGAGTGCAGGATCCAGGACACTCGGGCTTCAGTAGTTGCATTGCGTGGCCTCAGTAGTTGTGACTCGAGAGCTCTAGGGTGCTGCCCCAGTAGCTGTGGTACATGGGCTTAGTTCTTCTGTGGCATGTGGGGTATTTCTGGATCCCCTGCTTTGGCAGGTGTCCCCTGCATTGTTAGGTGGATTCTTAACCACAAGACCACCAGGGAAGCCCCATGCTGCTTTTTAAATATTTATTCTTGGTAAATATCATACTGTTTTTTGTATATATTTTATATATGTATACATATATACTTCATGTTGAGGTAAAACTGACATAAAATTAATCATCTTAAAGTGAACAATTCAGTGTCCCTTAATTATATCCACAATGTTGTGCAAATACCACCTCTAAAAAAAGAATACCTCTATCTACCTCCAAAACATTTTCATCATCACAGAAAGAAACCCCATTCCCCTTAAGCTGTTGTTTTCCATTCCCTACTGTTTCCTCACCCCTGGTAATGATCAGTCTGCATTCTGTCTCTGTGTATTTGCCTATTCTCGGTATTTCATATAAACGGTATCTTAAAATACATGACCTTAGATGTCTGGCTTCTTTCACAAAAACCATTATGTTTTCGACCTTAATAGATGTTGCAGAATACATCAATACTTCATTCCTTTTTATGGTTGAATAATAAATACTCCATTGTATGGATATACATTTGCTTATCAGTTCATCTGTTGATGAACATTTGGGCTGTTTTCAGCTTTTGACTTTGTGAATAGTGCTGATATGAACATGTATGTACATGTACTTGTTTGAGAACATATTTTCAATTCTTTTGGGTTGTATATCCAGAAATGGATCTGCTGAATGACTCAGTAAGTCTAGGGTAATCATTTTGATGAACCCCAAACTCTTTTCCACAGCATCTAAGCGATTTTACATTTCCACCAGCAATATATGAGGGTTCCAATTTCTCAATATCCTTGCAATAGCTGTATCTGTTGTCATTTTTTAATTATTATAACCATCCTAATAGGTGTGAAGGGATATCTCACTGTGGTTTTGACTTGACTTTCCTTGATAATTAATGATGTAGAATGTGCTTTTAATGATCTTTTCATTAAAAAATTAATGATCTTTTCATGTGTTTATTGGTTATTTTACATATCTTTTTTGGAAAAATCTCTATTCAAGTCTTTTGCCATTTTTAATTGAATTGCTTATGGTTACAGAAGTTTTTCATTTTCTATATTGTAGTCTTGATCAGATACATGATTTACAAATATTTTCTCCTATGGGTTGGGTTTTTTGGTCTTGATCGTATCCTTTGATTCACAAAAGTTTTAAATTTTGATGAGGTTCAATTTATGTTGCTTGTACTTTTGGCATCATACTTATGAAACCATTGACATATCAAAGATTTCCCCCTATTTTTTTTTTTTTATAGTTTTAACTTTTTTTCCCACCCTGCATTCCTTGTGGGATCTGTTTCTTGATCAGGGATTGAACCCAGGCTGATGGCAGTGAAAGTGCTGAGTCTTAACCACTGGATCACCAGGGAATTCCCAGTAGTTTTAATTCTTAAATTTAGAAATCTTCTGTTTTAAAATCATTGCTTTTTCATTAAGAAAAAAATTGTTTATCTATTTGGCTCTACCGGGTCTTAGTTGCATCATGTAGGATCTAGTTCCCTGACCAGGGATCAAACCTAGGCTCCCTTCATTAGGAGTGGGGAGTCTAACTACTAGACCACCAGAGAGTCCCTTAAATTTAGAAATCTGGTCTGATTTTGGTTAATTTTTGTACCTGGCATAAGATAAGGGCCTACTTTTTCCCTTTGCATGTGGACATCCAGTTTTCCAAGTACCATTTGTTGTTAAGAGTGTCCTTTCTCCTTGGATGGGTCTTGGCACCTGATCAAATATCAGTTGACTATATGTGAGGGTTTATTTTGAGCTCTGTGTTCCATTACACTGGTCTGTATGTCTGTCTTTATGCCAGTTAGACACTGTTTTGATTACTGTAGCTTTGCAATTTTGAAACAGAAAGTATGAGTCCTACAACTTTGTTCTTCTGTTTCAAGGTAGTGTTGGCTATTTGGAGTCCCTTGCAATTCCATATGAGTTTTAAGATGTTCAAAATTGCCACTGGGATTTTGATAGAGATTGCACTGAATCTGTATAGCACTATGGGTCATGTTATGGACTAAATGGTATTCCCCTAAAATGTGTATGTTGAAGCCCTAACCCCAGGACCTCAGAACAGGTCTGTATTTGGAGATGAGTTCAGTTCAGTTGCTCAGTCATGTCCAACTCTTTGCGACCCCATGAATCACAGCACGCTAGGCCTCCCTGTCCATCACCAACTCCCGGAGTTCACTCAAACTCATGTCCATCGAGTCAGTGATGCCATCCAGCCACCTCATCCTCTGTCGTTCCCTTTTCCTCCTGCCCCCAATCCCTCCCAGCATCAGAGTCTTTTCCAATGAGTCAACTCTTCACATGAGGTGGCCAAAGTATTGGAGTTTCAGCTTTAGCATCAGTCCTTCCAATGAACACCCAAGACTGATCTCCTTTAGGATGGACTGGTTGGGATCTCCTTGCAGTCCAAGGGACTCTCAAGAGTCTTCTCCAACACCACAGTTCAAAAGCATCAATTCTTCGGTGCTCAGCTTTCTTCACAGTCCAACTCTCACATCCATACATGACCACTGGAAAAACCATAGCCTTGACTAGACGGATCTTTGTTGGCAAAGTAATATCTCTGCTTTTTAATATGCTATCTAGGTAGGAAACCTTTTAAAAGGGGATTATTTTCAGGACTTCCCTGGTGGTCCAGTGGTCAAGAATCTGCCTTGCAATGCATGGGGACATGGGTTTGATCCCTGGTCAGGGGCTTTCCTGGTGGCTCAGATGGTGAAGAATCTACCTGAGACATGGGTAAACCCAGGTTCGATCCCTGGGTCAGGAAGATCCCCTGGAGGAAGAAATAGAAACACACTCCAGTATTCTTGACTGGGAAATTCCATGGACAGAGGAACCTGGTGGGCTACAGCCATGTGGTTGCAAAGAGTTGGACACAACTGAACGACCAACCCAGGGAACTAAGATTCCACATGCTGGGTGGCAACTCAGCCTGGGTGCCACAACTAGAGAGTCCCCATGCTGCAACTAAGACCTGAAATACATTTTTTAAAAGGTGATTATTTTAAAACAAGGCCCAGTGGACCCTAATCCAATCTGAAAGGTTTCTTTATAAGAGGAGTACTTTTGGACACACGAAGAGATACCAGTGACTTGACCACACCGAGGAAAGACTGTGAGGACACCACCAGAGGGCAGTCATTAGCAAGCCAAGAAGAGAGGCCTCAGAAACCAATCATAAAAGGTCTTAAAAGGTGTTTTGTTACGGCAGCCCTAGCAAACTAATACAGATGGTATTGCCAACAATGTTAATGGGATGTCTCTCCATTTATTTAAGTCTTTAATTCCTTTCAGCAATATTTTGTCGTTTTCAGTACACAAGTCTTTTTCCTTCTTGTATAAATTTATTCTTAAATATTTTATTCTTTTTGTTGTAAGTAGGATTGTTTTTAAAATTTTTTTTTCTGATTATTCATTGCTTGTGTATAGAAATGCAACCGATTTTTGGGTTGATTTTGTGTATTTCAACTTAACTGAACATGTTTATTAGCTGTTTTCCATGTATGTGGACTCTACCTATAAAATTTTATTGAAAATGGCTTTGGCATTTAATTGCCATCTGCCATATGCCACCTGTCTTTAGTAATCAGGTAATTTTATAATCTTGCTCAGCTTCCTTCTATTTTTATCTGATTTAGGGTTAATACAAGAAATGGATGTTGAATTTTAGAAAAAGCTTTTGCAGATACCTGGCAACCTACTCCAGTGTTCTTGCCTGGAGAATCCCAGGGACAGGGGAGCCTGGTGGGCTGCCGTCTATGGGGTCACACAGAGTTGGACACGACTGAAGCGACTTAGCAGCAGCAACATTCATGTAACAGGTGGCACACCTGAGCCTCTGTTTCTTCATCTATGAAATGGGGATAATGATAGAATATTCCTTATAGAACATTGTGAAGATTTTCTTAGATTGCTCATCTAAGAAAAGGGATCTGCTATAGACTGAAAGTTTGAGTGCCACACAAATTCCTATGTTGAAACCTAACCCCCAACGTCACTGTATCAGGAGGGGATTAGACTGTGAGGGCAGGACCCTCGTAACTGAGATTAATGCCCTTATAAAAGAGGCCCCAGTGAACTTCCTCATCCTTTCTGCCATGTGTCGTCGCTGTGGTTTAGTCGCTCAGTCATGTTTGATTCTTTGCAACCCCATGGACTGTAGCCCTCCAGGCTCCTCTGTCCATGGGGATTCTGCAAGCCAGAATACTGGAGTGGGTTGCCATTTCCTTCTCTAGGGGATCTTCCCGACCCAGGGACTGAACCCACCTCTCCTGCATTGGCAGGCATGTTCTTTACCACTGAGCACCAGGGAAGCCCTGGTGGCTACCACAAGGACACAGTAAAAAGATGGTCA
This sequence comes from Bos indicus x Bos taurus, assembly GCF_003369695.1. Taxonomy (NCBI): domain Eukaryota; kingdom Metazoa; phylum Chordata; class Mammalia; order Artiodactyla; family Bovidae; genus Bos; species Bos indicus x Bos taurus. The sequence continues at coordinate 17,703,885 of NC_040093.1, forward strand.
CCCATGAACCAGGAAGCAGGTTCTCACCAGACGCCTCATCTCCAGGCACCTTGATCTAGGACTTCCCAGCCTCCAGCAGTATGATAAATAATTTTCCATTACTTGTAAGCCACCTAGTCTATGGTCTTCTGTTACAGCAGTTCAAATGGACTTAGGTCAAAATAGGATGTTGTCTCGTCACATTCTCCTTAATTTGCATTAGTGCAATAAATTTTGTTGATAAATCTGTACCTTTGATTATTGAGCATATTGCCTGGCCATCGCTGACCTCCCTGCTGAACCCCAGACCTGAGGTTCCCGCAGCCTCCTGAATAGACTTCTTTAGAAGTCTCGGGGACCTCCCACACCTACTGTGACCGCAAATGGTCTTAGTGTCTCCCCCTAACCTGTTCCTTTTCCTCAGTTTTCATCTCAGGAATAGCCTCTTTGTCCCCCAGTCCCCAGGGTAGAGGCCTGGACCTTTTCCTAAAAGCACCCACTCCCCTTCCATGGCCTGCCAGCCTCACAGCCTGTTCACTAGACCTCCTGAGCATCCCTCCTGCCTGCCCCTTCTCCTCCTTCCTACACCAGGCTTTGGTCCAGCACCGTCTCCTTCTGCACCAGTTCCTGGCCTGCTGCCTTGAGAGCTGAGCTGTCCTCCACAGGGCAGCCAGAGCATCCTTCTACATCTGACCATGTCCTTCAGTTTCTCCACTCTGATGCTCCTCTGATGATTCCCAAACCCTATAATGTAACTTCAATGGCCATGCCTGCTCTGGAGCTATGCTGCCTCAACATGGACAAGCTGGTTCAGCTGTTTGCCCTGGTGACCCCTCAGAGGGTGTGTCCCCTGGGGCTCTGCTTCTATAGTGAAGGAGTGGAGGGGCTGGTCAGAGGACTTGCACAGTCACTCCATCCAAGACCTCTGGGAAGGGGCTAGAGTGGAGCCTACTGGGTGGACAGGAAGTGGAGGACATGGGCACATTTGCTTTTTGACTTTTGGTCTCCGTTTTCCCTTCTTTTTTATTTTAAAATTTTTATTTATTGGCTGTGCTGGGGTTTTGTTGCTGGGTGTGGGTTTTCTCTAGTTGTGGCATGTGGAGGATACGCTCTCTCTGTGGCATGCAGGCTTTTCTTGCAGAGGCTTCTCCTGCTGCGGAGCACGGGCTCTAGGGCGTGCGGGCTTCAGTAGTTGTGGTGCATGGGCTCGGAAGTTGCGGCTCCCAGGTTCTAGAGTGCGGGGGCTCAATAGTTGGAGTGCATGGGCTTAGATGCCCCAAGGTATGTGGGATCTTCCTGGACCAGGGATGGAACCCATGTCCCCTGCATTGGCAGATGGATTCTTAACCACTGGACCACCAGGGAAGTCCTCCTTTTCCCCTTCTTGACACACATGTTCCTTACAAGAATGTCCCTTCCCCACACATAAGCAAGAGATTAGGATGGGATTGACAACCCTCAGCTCCAGGGGTGGATTCTGAAGGGCTTAAGCCAAGCAAGGGCTCATCTGTCTGGCAGAGTGAGTGGCAAAGTATTGAGTTTATGATTCAACCCCATCCAATCAGAGTGACCAATAGGACTTTTGCCTGGGAATGTTGGACTCCAGACCCTTTTCTTCTCTAGATAATAAACCATATGGATGTGCTGCCTCAGACTGTGAGATGCACTGGCCTGAGGTCAGAGAGCACCCTTAGATGAGGGCAGGGCAGGGAAGGCTAGAGAAATGGAGCCAGAATTCTACGGACATTGAAGCTTCTGGATCAAGCTGTACCTGAAACCCATCTTAACAAAGTCCATAAATTACCATTTCCATGTGGACCACAGAAACTTTTGCTGCTGCTGCTGCTAAGTCGCTTCAGTCGTGTCCGACTCTGTGCAACCCCATTGACAGAAGCCCACCAGGCTCCCCCGTCCCTGGGATTCTCCAGGCAAGAACACTAGAGTGGGTTGCCATTTCCTTCTCCAATGCATGAAAGTGAAAAGTGAAAGGCAAGTCACTCAGTTGTGTCCGACTCTTACGACCCCATGGACTACAGCCTACCAGGCTCCTCCATCCATGGGATTTTCCAGGCAAGAGTACTGGAGTGGGGTGCCATTGCCGTCTCCGAAATTTTTTGCTACTTGCAACTAAAACAAAAATCTAAACCTCCCCAGAGACCCTTCCTTAAACTAGACGGTAGATAGGTGTTGCCTTTCAAAATCTTACACAATTAGTTTTAAACCTAGGCACTGACTGATCAGAACAGACTGCAGGCCATGGCAATGGGCCTGGGTCATGGAGGACCCTGCTGGACTGTAGGGAGGTCTGGGGCACTCTGGGGAGGGGTTGAGCCAGAAGGCATACAGAGAAGCCACTATATACCAGCTTGGCACAGGAGGACTTTGATATTTTAATAACCTATGCAGCTGGGTGGTACAAACTAACTGAACACGAGTCCTTACAAGGTTCCGTAGCTGATGCTGAAATGCGAAGTGAAAATTCAAGCAAAACAAGGAGAAAGGCCTAGGATGAGTAAGCGATGGGTTGCATGTCCAAGGCAACCCAGGAAATAAGAGACAAGGGTGGGTGGTACTGAGGCAGGCCAGAGGCTTAGGTGGTAGACTTCCTCTTCAAGGCGTCCTTAAGTTTCAGCCTTGTTCTCCTCTGCCCCCTTGTAGACAACCCTGGAGTTTAACCTGGAGCTCCTCCAAGACACGGTCCCGGAGTGGCTGAAGGCCCTGCTGTCGGAGGGGGTGCTGTAGGTGTAGTTAGATTCTAAGCCAATGATGCTGTTGATCTTCCAGCGGAGGATATTGCAAACCTTCACCATGTAGGGTGACAGAAGGCAGCAGATGATGTAGAGAATCACCAGGCCGACAAACAGGCTGGCTGACACCTGTAGGAAATGGGCCAACAGGTGACGGTAGGCGGTCTGGGTTGGGTGGGGGGGCCCTCCACTGGGCAGGGCAGCTCCAAGGCAGCTACTTACCAGGAGGATGAGGAACGCCCGCCTGGCACTGAGCGGGAGCCCATGGATGTGCAGCAGAAAGGTGAGCTGGTAGTCGCAATAGGTGCTCTCATCCACACCTCTGGTGGGGATGGGGGTCAGGATGGGGTGGGGAGGAGGTGGGCACCTCCCCCAGGAAGCCCCCAATCCCACCTCAGCTGTGTGTGTGCCTCACCTATTGCTCACCAACACCTTGAAGAAGAATTCAGGGGCAAAGATGTTGTGGGGAATGGTGTCATGGCACGGTGAGTTCTCCAGACATAGCCACCTGGGGGAGCAAGTTCAGGCACTTGTGGTACAAATCATGCCTAGCGCATGACAGCCCGATCTTCCCCTCTACCCCACAAATTCTGGATGAGCGCTAACTCGGTGCAACCTCCTCCCTCCCTCCCTGATTCACGCCTTCACTCATTCAGCTGGTAAGGCTGACTGATCCCCTACCAGGAGACAGGCTGTTCGTTTATCCATTCTTTTCCTCCCTTCTTTAGGGGAGTTGTCAATTCCTCCGTTACTATGTATTCATCTAGATTATGGATTATATACCTATGATGTGCCAATTCCTCATTTATTCTTTGCTGCCTTTATTCCTTCACGGCACAAATGGAGCTGGAGCAGCTGCTAGGTACAAAGTCGCATCTTCATTCCTTTTTTCATATAGTCAATAAATGCAGGTTGAATACTGACTAGGTGCAAGTCGGCTACTTTGTTCACTCATTCGTTTCCTTTATTTGCTTATGGCATCATTTTCTTTCATTCATTGAATCAAAAATAGTTATTTATGCTTGGGAAATTCCATGGACAGAGGAGCCTGGCAGGCTACAGTCCACGGGGTGGCAAAGAGTCAGATACAACTTATAGACTGCTGCTGCTGCTGCTAAATCACTTCAGTTGTGTCCGACTCTGTGTGACCCCATAGACTAAGCTTATATTCTGTCACTGTTCTGTTCATAATAAAAATTTTGAGAACTTAAAAAAAAATAGCTACTGAGGCCCTATATGCTAATTTTTTTTTCTCTCCTGGCCATGCCACACAGCTTGCAGGATCTTAGTTCCACAACCAGGGATCAAGTCCAGGCCTCCAGCAGTGGAAGCATAAAGTCCTAACCACTGGACCGCCAGGGAATTCCTGCTATATGCTAACTTATTACCTCATTGTTTTATTCATTCATTGATACCTCCATTCAAAGGTCAATAAATGCCTGCCAAGAATGAATGAATTTTTCATTGTCTCATTCAACAAATACTATATTATCTATTCTGGACCTGGGTTTATAAGAGAGACAGACTCCACGGGAGACAGTGACAGCTCAGAGGGTCAGGGTGAGAGTAGGGAAGGTGCAAGAGGATGCAAGAGCCAACTGTCCCACCTAGAACAGTCAGAAAAGTCCTCCTGGAGGAAGTGGCATCTGAACCAAGGCCTGAAGAAAGATTAAGAGGGACCAGTCCTGCAGACAAAGGGTCCAGTTTGCATAAAGGTCAAAGTCAGTCTCATTCGAGGAACTCAAAGACAGTGTAGCTTGGGACCAAGGAGTCTCCGGAGGCAGAACGGATGGAAAGGCCCAACAGAATGTGGGCAGGTGGGGGAGAAGGGGCCTGCAGTCGGCCCAGGCACTCACTCGATGCCTAAACTGTTGTGGGACATGATGTTGAAGGCCAAGTCCTCGGTGGTCGTTGTGTTCTCCGTGGTCCAGATGAGGCTGCCAGTCCTGCGCAGGCAGGGGTAACCTCAGTTGGGGTCGGGGCCTCAGCAGACCGAGGCCCCAAAAGGAGGCGGGGAAGGGGGCGGGGATTGGGTGGGTGGAGCCTCATGCCACAGGAGGGCTAGAGTTTGCAGGAGCCTGGGAGCCTGCGCTGTGGGCGGGGCCTTGTGGGTATGGCTTGCATCCCAGGTTTGGTCTGTGGCTGGGCAGCTGGAGGGGGCCTGCAGGGGAAGAAGGGCCGATTATGGGCCCGGTCCCACAGGGATTACTTGTCCAGGGGGCTGTTGAAGCGGTAGATTTCCTCCTCGCTGTATTCCTTGATGGTGTCAAGGGTGGGCCCGCCGCCCACCACCTTCAGCACGTAGCTATGGGGAGCAGAGGTTCGAAGGGGCTGTCTGGAGTCCTGCCTCACCTCTACCACCCCCTTTTCTCCGCGCCGCCCCGCCCCCAGTCCCTTGCCCCCAGCCTACTCCCGTCAGCCGCTGGCTTGGCCCCCACTTTACCTGCCCTGAAAACTGCCAGAATCGCCCGTCACCAAATCTTGGATCAAGAAGAATGGGTAGAAGACTGTGGGGTCGGAGGGGTGGAGGCCGGGAGGAGAAATGAGAGAGGGGAAGGAGGAGAGATGAAAGGACCCAAAGGAAGAGCAGAGGATGGGTGGGGGCAGTGAGCGGGCAGGCAGGGAGGGCCGGGGAGAGTAAAGGAGAGGGTGCTGGACACCCACTGTCCCGGAAGAGAAAGCAGGGCATCTCCGGGTCCACTTTGACGCAGTCGAAGTAGTGTTTGTTCTGCACGCGGTTGTACTGCAGCGTGTAGGTGATATCGAAGGCCAGGCGCTTGCCTGGCGGGCAGCCAATAAGCACTGGCACCATCAGGTTGCTCTGAGAGGGAGGAGAAAAGCCTGGTTCTGGGGGTCCGGCAGGAGGGACACCCCTCCTCCCCCACACACCACCACTGCTTGCCAGGCTCACCCTCACTAGGGCCAAACTGGTTATTATTATTACCGTTAAAACAATAAAAACAGCAAGCGCTTGTATAGCTCTTACTGTGCACAAGGCATGGAGGGATTCTGCGCAGAGCTTTACATATTCAAATTCGTTTAATCCTCAAAACAACCTTGGGTAATATAGACCATGAACAGCTCCATTTAACGAGATGGCAAAAGTGAGGCACAGAGAAATCAAGTCACTTATTAATTATCTGCAGTCACACACATGGCTGGGAATGTGGTAGAGCCGGGATTCAAACTGAGTCAGGTGGCTACCAACTGCCTTCTTCAGAGTAAGACATATAAAACCCCTAACACCTACACCCATGGAGCAGCCAGCTCCTCTGTGTGCTGGTCATTCAGTCATGTCAAACTCTAGCCAGCCAGGCTCTTCTGTCTATGGGATTTCCCAGGCAAGAATACTGGAGTAGGTTGCCATTTCCCCCTCCAGGGGATCTTCCCAACTCAGGGATCAAACCTAGGTCTCCTGCATTGCAGGTAGATTCTTTACAGTCTGAGCCACCAGGAAAGTCCCAGCTCCTTGTTGGACTTTAATTGGCTGAAGCTGAGGGAATTCCCTGGTGGTCCAGTGGTTAGGACCCTTATTTCACTGCCAAGGGTCTGGGTTCAATTCCTGGTTGGGGAACTAAGGTCCCACAAGCCTGCATAGCCAAAAAATAAGATGAAGAGCTGAGGTGGAGCCTGATTTCCTAAACAGTAGACTTGGGGGAAGCATGGGATATGTGAGGGAAGTAGGGCCCAGGATGGGAGTTCAGTATCTTGGGAATGAAAGGCTCTTGGCCCATTCTGGGGTTAGGGCTCAAGGATTTCATTGTCAGAAGGACATGAGCATCTAGAGACTGAAATCTGGGCTTGCTGGCTTCTGTGGAGAGGGGTTTTGGCCACAGATTGAGCCTGAGCCAAAGACTTAACACCTATCAGCCACTGAATCACTAGGAAGATTTCTCAAATTCAATCTATCCACAATCCACCTCTGTTCATGCCACTCCATCTCTCCGTGTTCAAGCTAAAAAGCCTTGGTTTCTTCCTGGAAACCTCTCTTTCTCTCAACCCCACATTCAGTCCATTCAGAAATCCTGTTGTCTCTGGAGTTCAAGATAGAGCCACTCTTCCCCAACTCTTCTGCCCTACTTGGGCTGGCCCAACCTTCTTTTCCCCGTGGTCTCCCTGCTCCCATCTCTCCTCTCCAGGCTGTCCCACACTTGCAGCCAGAGGGACTCTGTGAAACTTAAGTCACTCCTCTGCTCAGATGCCTCCCATGTGACCTGCCCAAAACTTCTTCAACCTCATCTCTCTACACCGTCCTCCGTGTACACCCTGTTCCAGCCATGCTTGCTCCTTGCTATTCCTTTAGTCTAAGACAGGAAACATACTCCCATCTCCAGGCCTCTGCTATCTGTCCCCTCTCACTGGCATGCCTTCTGATACATAACCGCATGCTCACTTCTTCTCCTTCAAGTCTTTGCTCAAATGTTTCCTCCTCAGCCGGGTCTTCCCCAAGCCATCTTATGGAAAAGGCTTCCCTACCTATGCCTCTTGCCTCCTTTTTCTCCTAGTGCACATCACCTCTTAACACAGTATCTTGGGGCCTTCCCTGGTGGCTCAGTGGTGAAGAATCCACCTGCCAATGCAGGATACATGGTTTCGATCCCTGATTCAGGAAGATCCCACAAGCCTCGGAGCAACTAAGCCTAAGTGCCACAACTATTGAACCTGTGCTCTGGAGCCCAGGAGTCACAACTACTGAGCCCAAGTGCTGCAACTACTGAAGCCCACATGCCTAGAGCCTGTGTCTTGCAACGAGAAGCCACCCCAATGAGAAGCCCATTCACCACAGTGAAGAGTAGCCCCCACTTGCTGCAACTAGAGAAAGTCTGCACATAGCAAGGAGCACCCAGTGCAACCAAAGATTAAAAAAAAATTATTTTTGTAAAAAGCTACAATAAAAAAAGAGTAGATGATTTTTAAAAAATCATTGACTTTTTAAAAACAATCTTTAGGCGGGTATCATGGTCAGACAGATACGTAGATATATATTGGGATACACACACAGACACACACATATATACATGGTGAAAATTTCACTTCCATTCCTATCCTCCAACTGTCCTGACTCTTCCCTATTCAACCAGTAAAGAAAGAAAGAAAGAAAGAAAGTGAAGTTGCTCAGTTGTGTCCAACTCTTTGCAACACTATGGACTGTAGCCCGCCAGGCTTCTTTGTCCATGGGATTTTCCAGGCAAGAATACTGGAGTGGGTTGCCATTTCCTTCTTCAGGCGATCTTCCTGACCCAGGTATCAAACCCAGGTCTCCCGCAATGCAGGCAGACTCTTTACCATCTGAGCCACCAGGGAAGGGCTCATTCAACCAGTAGGGAACCATTATGAATACTTTCTTGCTCTTTTCTCCATAATTTCTTCATGAAAATAAAAGCAAACATGAATATATGTTATCAAGTATACACTGTTGCAGTATGTGGAAATCTCTGCCCCCTTGCTCTTGTTTTTTTTTTTTTTTTGCCACACCACGAGGCTTGTGTGATCTTAGTTCCCCAACCAGGGATTGAACCTAGGCCACAAGAGTGAAAGCACTGACTCCTAACCACTGGACCACCAGGGAGTTCACCCGCCTGCACCACCCACCCCCACACACACCCTGTTCTTTTTAAATAGCTGCATAGTTTTCCACTGAATGGATGTACCACCTTTTATTTAACCACTCCCCTAGTAATGAACATTTAGAATGTCTCCAAGTCTTTTGCAGTGTGCTGCGGATCAGATTCCTGGAAGGGATCTGCTGGGCCCAAATAGAGATACGAACTGACACTCTGGGGTTATGATGAAGAGGAAAATAGTGTGCACTACTAAGTTTAGCAGGAAACAGTTATTGGGCTGTGGTCACTCTTCCTTGCATTTGACCCTGAATATCCCATGTAATCCAAGGAGTTGGGAGCTGTTACAAGTCCCTTTTTTAAATTGCCCTGGGTCATAGCAACTCGGGCTTCCCAAGTGGCCCTAGTGGTAAAGAACCCACCTACCAATGCAGGTGACATAAGAGACAAGGGTTCTATCCCTGGGCTGGCTGGGAAGATCCCCTGGAGGAGGGCATGGCAACCCACTCCAGTATTCTTGCCTGGAGAATCTCAAGAACAGAGGAGCCTGGCAGGCTACAGTCCATGGGGTTGCAAAGTATCGGACATGACTGAAGTGATTTAGCATGCACGCATACTAACCCAGCAAAGAGAAATACCAGAGTCTGTCTCCTGGAGAGTGGGCAGGGAAGTGGGTGAGAACAAGCCCTCCTCTACCACTTGTTAGCTCCGAGGGTTACTTGGAGCAGATGTCTGCATCTCTCAGAGCCTCACTGCCTGCCTCCATAGCAGGTGAAGAACCAAGGACCCAAAGGCTTTAACAAAGCACGTGTGAGAGGGCAAAGGAAGAGCAAGGCATGAAGGGAGAGCCAAGCTTGTTCACATGCAACCTTTGGACCAGTGGGAAAAACAAGCCCTGTGTCACAGATACTTAACTTCCCCTAGAAGAACAGTATCAGAAGGAACACACAAATTTGTGTACAATCTATGCAATGCAGCCCTTCCTGAAAACATGGGATTAAAGGAGGGAGGGGGCGTCTGGGTGGGGTAAATGATAAAAATGTATGAGAAAGAAAAAATTAGGAAGGCATTCATGGGATTCTCAGCTAGACCCCTCAGATCCCACCCTGCTGAGACTGACCCACACCCTTCCCTCCCAGCACAGGGCCCAGGACCCCAAGTCCAATACTTGCATACGGGGGCCCCGGTTCGTGTTCTGGAAGCAGTGCCCAGATGAGCCCAACACCTGCGGAGTAGGAGCAGATGAGACGGGACCCCATGACTTAATCCTTCCCCTCATCTGCTTCCCTGCCCTCCAGGCTTGGACCACACACCTTGACGAGCATGGAGGTCTTCATGAGGTGATGTCCACTAATTCCCTGGTCAAAGCAAGACCTTTTATCACTGAGCGTAACCTGGGCGTGGGGGCAGAAATGAAGGGGTCAGTAGGCCAGCAGGAGGACCCAGGCACCGTTCAAATAACTGCGGGCTTCTAAAAGGTCCACTGCTCCGCCATCACCTTAGCGCCTCTTCTCCACCTGGTCTCACCCAGAAAAGCACAGAGTTGCGATTAACAAGGACCTTCTCCTTCACCATTGCCTCAATGCAGTCGGGGTCCGCCAGCACCACAGCCAGATCCACCGGGCTCAGCACCTGGAAGGAGGGGCCTGCTTGGAGCAGAGGGCGGGGTTAAGGCTGGGGGCGTGATCCAGCCGAAGCCCGCCCCTCGGCACCACTCAGGCCCCGCCCACAGACCGTGCTGGACTTCCGGCTTCCGGGTGGTCAGGAAGACTGAGAAGCTGTAGCTGGTACCCTTGTCCAGGAAGATGCGCTCGGGCAGCTCGTTCTCGGCCTTAAGGTCGTAGATCTTTTCGTAGCTGGTCATGTCAACGTGCACACTGCCCGTGCTCCGCCAGTTGTTGGCCAGGTAGAAGTAGTAATCCTAGGCGACAGGGTCCGGGGCAAAGTCAGTGCCCGGACAGGGGGACGGTGAGGGGGAGATCCGTGCTCGGCCCCTTCCCCCGACTCGCCATCCTCTCCACGCACCTGGTCCTGCTTCTTGTTCTTCCACCAGCGCCAGGTGGGGTCGTGCACTGGGTCCGCGTATGGCTGCAGGAATTGCAGGCACCGAGGGGAGGGGGTGGGTATGTCAAGGGGCGTGCCCAGGCAGGCAGTGTCCCTAGCCTCAGTCCCAGCCCCTGACCCAAACTGAAAGATATACACCCAAGCCCGGCTTTCGGCCCGACCGCCCACCCCCGCCCCCAGCCCAAAGCCATCTCTTCTGAGCCGAGGTCGATCCCCTCCTCGGCCCCCCTTCAGCCTCGGAAGCACCGAGGCGGCTCTGCTCTGCTCCGCCCTCCGCCGCGGTTCTCAGGCTTAGAAGCCCCTGCGATACCGCCTCAGGCAGGATGGCGCCCACCCGGACAGCGCCCACCTTGTCGTACTTCGAGTGCAGCGAGAGCAGGTAGTAGACGAGGCCCTGATAGACAGCCAGTGAGTTCTCGCTGTGGAAGCCCCAGGGCTCCAAGACACGCGGCGGCTGCGCGCGGTAGCGCTCCTGGCGCGTGTAGATCTGCGGATTGGGCAGCTCCTGCAGACGCATCACCGTGAAGGGGCAGAAGTTGGAGAAGGACAGCGTCAGGTGGCTCCTGAGTGGTGGTAGTGGAGGACGGAAGCTGACTTTTCCGGGATCCGCTCACCAGGTACCTCCGCGGGCCTGCTTCCCACCCCTGCGCGGCTGACTACGCAAGGCTGATCCTGACCTACGCAATCCCTGACCTTCCTCCTCAGGTTCAGCCCCTGGACATATTCATCTGCTTGTCCCTCAGCCCCTCAGAACAGAGTTCTGGACCGCATCCTAGACTCTCCCCGGCCCCTCCACAGTACTCAACCTTCTAAGGGTTCTTCCACCTCACTCCTCCACCACTCCCAGCTGCCTCCCTGGGCGAGGATCCTCTGCAGGTGAGCAGAAGGATGTAAAAATCTGATCATGAAGTTCAAGTTCCTCCCTACGACCACCAGGGTCACCTTTTCCGCCTGGTCTTCAGGGCACTTCAATGGCAATGCATTCTATCCATACTACGCTCCCTCTCAGTTCTTGATCACCCAATCTCCTTTCCGCTTGGCACAAGTGGTTCCCCCTGTCTGGAACACCCTTCTCCATCTACCACCTCGTCAGTTCTCCTCACCCTTCATGCACATCTCGTTGAAGCCCTCTGTGATGCACCTTGCCCTCAGGCTGGGTTAGACCCCTCCTCCTTTGAGCCCAAAGGCTGTCACTGGGGATGGCTTGGTCTCCCCTCCCCATCCCCCCCACCCCATAATGGGAGCTTCAGACAGCAGTGCCTAAGGCTCTCTGACTATCTCTGTGGTTCAGTATCTTCTCACCCTTGCCGCTCCAAGACATATTCTTTACTGATCTGCTGGTACATCAGTAGCTGCTCCACGGGCATGAGCCTCTTGATGAGCCTGCCCTGCTGGTTGTCTATCAGGTACACCAGCTGCAGTGGGAAGGCACGGGCCACATGAGCCGGTGTCAACCACCCTGCAGCTCCCCCATGTCTCGCCCACACCATCCCCCCGCCCTGGCACCTGGTACAGTTTGTTGTCTTCGTAGAAGAGGGTGACCATGGTCTCATTGGGGGCGTAGCGAGAGGACTGCTGAAGAACCTGGAGGCTGATGTACACCTCCCAGGCCTTGGACGGGAACAGCTGGTACACCTGGTAGCTGCCCTCCAGCAGGTACCAGATCTGGGGGTGTGACAGCCGGGTGTGTGCGTGAGGCCCGGGGGTGCTGTGACCACCCCCCCCCGAGGGGTGAGGACCCCACTCCCTGAGGGGTGGGTCTTGGGTGCTCACCTCCGGCTGGGACCAGGTGAGCCATCTTTCTGCTTCTCAGACCCAGCCACCTCTGCTTCCAGCCCTCACTCCCCATGATACATTTCTTCAGTGTTTCAGTCTGCTTGGGTTTTTATTACTTGCAATGTAACCATTCCTTATATACACAATGCCAGAAGGCTGGGGATCTGAGGGCTAAGCCCTCTTTTTCCCTTCTCACCCTTCTTAAGATTCTTTTTTAATGTGGACCTTTTTTAAAATTGTTATTGAATTTGTTACAATACTGCTTCTGTTTTCTGTTTTGGTTTTTTGGCCCTGAGACATGTGCGATCTCAGCTGCCCGACCAGGGATCGAACCCACACCTGCTGCAATGCAAGGTGAAGTCCTAACCACTGGATGGCCAGGGAAGTCTCCCTTCTCGCTCTTTGACCCCTTCAGGGTCTTAGTATCCCCTTGGCCCCAGTTTCCCTCCTCTGCACTGATGCCCACCCTCTTATCCTCTAACACATTTGGCTGTAGACCAAATCTCCTCCTTAGCTTCAGCTTGGAGGATCCTCTCCAGCCTCCAGTACATCCCCCCTCCATGTGGCCTTCGCTATGAAGCCCTCCCTGACGCGTATACCCCCAGACAGCGTCTGAACTTCCATGGGTGCTGTTTTCCTCACTGTAGCCTTGGCTGCTCTGAACTGTCACTGTCTGGGAATGAATCCATCCTCCCAACTGGACTGGGACCCTGTGAGGGCAGGGCCCACAGCTGACTCATTGGCCACTATGTCTCTAGCACTGGATCAAGTGTGCTGAGCTGCATGGCAGAATGAAAGAGGGCTCCCTCTGGACATCCACTTGTGACTCTGAGCACAGGCCCTTTACCCTACTGAGTAACTTTGGAAAAGACACCTCCTTTTTGAGTTCAAGGATTCTCAGCTATAAATGGAGCTTCTGCTGCCCTTCCATTCCCCAGGGTCCCTGAGAATGTTCCCTCTCCTGGGCCCTTTTACCCTGATGGGGGTGGGGGAGAAGAGAGACCCCTGGGCTTTGTGGCTGGGCAGAAAGGAAGTGGGGAGAGGGGCAGGGCAGTCCACCTCCTCATTCTCGGTGACAATGGCCATGTCCCCTCGGAATGAGTTCACCAGGTACTTGATGGACAGCTCCTTGGGGAAGTCCGCCAGGTAAATGAAGTTTTCACTGTTAAAACTGAAACGGCAGAGGTGGGAGGTCAGGACACCCAGGTGAGGCCTGGAGAATATCTGCTTCCCTGACTAGTCGTGACATGCCGCTGCGGGAACCATCTACTCGCTTCTCCGCCAGCCTGATGAGAACGCACAAAGGAAGCCTGGGACTCTGGTTTCTGCCCCCCACCTCCAAACCCTCTGGCTGACCTGCCCATCCATAAACAGGAGCGTTCAACCAAAAACTGCCAGCCCCCCACAGAGTTGGCTCTGGGTCCTCCAGCTTCCTGAATGGTGAAAAGCATCCTACCCTCTGCCTGGGCCATGTCCCTCTATTGCTCACACAGGTTGGGTCCTCATAGCAGGTTTCATTTAAGAAAGGATTCCCACCACTGGGACTTCCCTGGTGATCCAGTGGTTAAGAATCTGCCTGCCAATACAGAGGATGTGAGTTCAGTCTCCCATGCCGCAGAGCAACTAAGCCCGTGCACCACAACTAATTAAGGCCAAGTGCCTCAGCTATTGAAACCCTCATGCCTAGAGCCTGAGCTCTGCAACAGGAGAAGCCACTGCAATGAGAAGCCCGTGCGTCATGACGAAGAATAGCCCCTGCTCGCTGTGACTAGAGAAAAGTCCGTGCACAGCAACCAAGACCCAGTGGAGCCAAAAATAAATAAGGATAAAACGTTGTTTGTTTTTTAAAGGACTCCCAGCTTTAAAATATCAGCTTCCCCTATTCTATCTGTGCCCACCCCAGTCCATGTTTTCTCCCATGATGGTTCTGATCTCTTCTGGCCTTGGGCATTCACACCCTGAAAACTTGGTGACTTCAGAGAGGAGCCCCACCCTATGTGGGGCTGGGGAGGCCGGCTCCATACCTCTGGAGGAGGAAGTTGCCCCAGATGAGCAGCAGGTTGTTATATGGGTTGTAGGACATGCCCTTGGGGACCATAGGAAAGTTGGTATAGGACTCTGTCCCTAGAATCATCAGGAACTCCAGGCCTCGAGCTGGCAGGGTACACAGCAAAGTGGACACAGCAGTGAGGTGGGGTCGCTTGGGCCTCTCCTGGCACCCACCCACTTTTCCAGCCCCCTCTGCCTTCCCCTCCTACCGTCAGGGATGAATTCTGGGATGGTGTAGAGCACAACCAGGTAATCACTGACTGCAGGTGGGGAAGACAGCAAAATCTCCTGAGACCCTAAGCTTTCAAGACCTGCAACTGAGCAAGTCCCCAGCTCCCCAACGCCTCCAACCCCATCCCAACAGCTTCCCATTTGGGCCCACTGTTGTTGCTGTTGTTTAGTTGCTAAGTTGTGTCCAATTCTTTGTGACCCCATGGGCTATAGCCCACTAGGCTCTTTAGACCTTAGAATTTCTTCATGTGAATTATAAAAAGGCACTTCCTCTAAGAGGATACAGTCCTGTGAGGGCAGAGGACTTGATTCCTTGGCTGGGGAGCTCCAGACACAGCCTAAACAACTGTACATGCACACCTGCTAAGTTGCTTCAGTAGTATCCAAACCTAAGGACTGTAGCCCTAGAGGCTTCTCTGTCCGTGGGATTCTCCAGGCAAGAGTACTGGAGTGGGTTGCCATGCCCTCCTCCAGGGGATCTTTCCAAACCCATGTCTCTTATTGTCTCCTGCATTGGCAGGCGGGTTCTTTATCACCAGTACCACCTCGGAAGCCCTATTCTCACTCTGTCAGCTCACATCAAATCTTATTGGGAGCCACAAGGCCCTCCCAGGTCTCACATCTGCTCATGCTTTCAATCTCCCTCCCTCCCCTTCCCCCTCTGCTCCAGTCTCATTGACTTCCTCTCAGTTTCCCCAGGCCACTCAGCCTGTTCTCCACCACTGCCCCCTGACCTAGCAGTGGCAGGAGCCACATTTCCTTTCTGCTATCTGTTGAGCACAGATGCCACAGGATGGAGCAGCAGTTCATAACCCCAGCTCCTGCCCCTTCCTGCTTAGCAGCCCCCAATGATGCCCCAATTACCCAGGTCATAGCTGACCACCTGGAAATACTTCGAGGAGGTAGGGCCTACAATCTCCACCAGCATCAGTAGATTGTAGTCACCGGCAATGAATACAGCCCAGGTGATGGAGCAGTTGTCAACTGGGGAGGGAAGATAGAGGTCCAGAGAAGCCCCTCCAGCCCCGTCCCCCTCCATGGTCTCTGTGACTGCCATGTCTATCCTGGTGACTCTCCACCCGTCCCCAAGAAACTGCCTGTCTTTTCCCGTGGCCTCTCCCACTCTTCCCTGCTCTCCCACATCCCCGATTGCCCCCCAACCTTCCCAAACCCGCCCTATTCCCCACCCCCGCAGACCCATGTAGGAGCAGGGTACCTAGAATTGCATTGCACACAGACCGATCCCTGGGCAGCAACTTGAAGGACACAAGGCCATCTGAGGAACAGAGCAGATCAATGCTCAGGCCCTTCCCAGCCCATGTGGCACCCCACCACACCAGCTCTTCAGTTATCCAGGGTTGAATACCTGTGCCTCCTTCTTAGCCCTGGGCAGCTCTCCCCCAACTGGCCTTTCTGTCCATTCACAACTGGCCTATCAGAATATGTCTGCCTGCTGGTCACAGTAATTGGCTCAGGTCTGAGCACATGACCAAGAAATGGGCCAGAGTGAACCCTGGGATCTGTGCTAAGGCCAGTGGGGAAAGACTCGCTAGGGGTGACTCAAACCAGTGGGAGATGTGAGCCCCGAGTTCCTGGATGCCATCTCTAACCCCTGTGAAAATGAGGCCAAATTACAGGGCTAATAATGACAAACCCTTGAGTAGGACTCACCATGTCCCTAGTGCTCTAAGATCTTCATATATGTCAACTTACTTAACCTTGATAGCAACACGATGATGTGGGTATTAGTATTCTCAGCACCATTTTGCAAATGAGGGTAAGCACCCGAAAAGAGAGGTTGAGTTACCTGTCCAAAGCCACAGGTGACTTGAGTTGGGTGTGTTAGAGCAGTCTCTCTCCTGAACCCATGCTATAATCCCTAGGCTATTCTCCCTTGCCAAGGGATAGTCCTGACGATTCACTCTGCAAGCCCTGGATCCAGCTATGCCTGATGCTGCATCTGGGTCTTTTCATCTATATAAGTTTATACACTTTCTACACTTAAATGATTTTTGAATTGGGCTTCTGCTCTTTGAAACCAAACACATTGTGAAAGATACATTACCCACCCCTCCCACCCCGCCAAGCCCTGCCACTACAAAGGCATAAACCCATCTTGACTCACAGCCTGGGACCCCTCCTGAAGGAAGGGGTGAGAGGTGAGGGCCTGGGGTCAGAACGCTTAGGAGTGAGAGGATCCAGAGGGGTCTCTTGGGCTGCTGGAGACCCCAGACCTTACCTGTGATGGTCCCAAAGTGGACGTAACCTTCGTTCTTGCCAGCGGTGAGGGCCATCACATACTCGGAGCCATTGCTGTGGAAATGCACGGGGCACAACCTCTTGATGCACTCGTTAGCCAGGACTCGAACCCATCTCTCTGTGGGGGCCAGCATAGACATTTGAGCCTGGGACCTTGAGCCCCCAGATCCAGCTATGCCTGAAACCAACATGCTCCTGAGTTTTCTAGCTAAGCCAGTAAACACCCCTTTCTTTGACTTATACCTATTCTAACCTGGTTCTTCCCATTGTCAAAGTTCCTAAAGAAAGAAAGTGAGAAAAATAAAGCCTTTGGGAACACTCACTAACTAATGAAATAGGGGTTACAGTGGAAGTTTCTGTGGTCCTGTAAGTTCACATCGCCCATTTACATGGGGCAGGGGCAGGAGGCAGGGGTCAGAAGAACTAGGGCTTTGATATCATTTAAAAGACGAGGCTGAATCCAAAGTCTCTCTCAGGATTTCCCTGGTGGTCCAGTGGCTAAGGCTCTGCATTCCCAAAGCAGAGGGGCTGGGTTCAAGCCCTGGAACTAAACTCCACATGCCACAGCTAAGAGTTCACGTGTTCAACTAAAGATCCCACACGCTGCAACTAGGACCTGATGCAGCCAAGTAAGTAAATTTTTAAAAATTAAGTCTCTCTTTCCCTCCCTGATCAGTCTCCTTCATGGCTCTGCCTTTCCAACAGCCCATCTCTGATTCTCTCTCTGTCTGACTTTCTGCCCCTCCCCAGCGCCCCACACTTCTCACTTGGTGTGCATCTCTCTCTCGTATGTCTTTCTGACACTCTCTGCGCCTTTGCATATGAGTGAGCATGCACGTGTGTCTTTCTCTCTTTGCTCCCTCCCTTCACTCTCAGGCCTCTCTCTGCCCTTAGTCGGTTCAAGACTCCTGGGAAGGTCTGGATGAAAGCCTTGCCCCAACATACAGAGGGCAGGAGGAGGCGCCTGCAGGGTGGGAAGTGATGCTTCAGGAGCTTGGGAAGTCCCTCCTACATCCCCCTCTCCCACCCATGGTAATTCCATTCCCAGGTGCCTCCAGTGATGGAGTCCCTGAAGTGCCCTCCCTGGGGCTCCAACAGGCAGGTCCCACGGCCTAAGATGCCCAGGACGCCCGGGTATGTGACCCGGCCAGTGACCCCTCACCGCTGCCATGATTGTTCTCGTAGAGTGTGGTGTAGGTGCCTGTGAAATAGTAGATGAGCTGGTTCTGCCGGATGAAGAGGGTGCTCTCAGTGGCAATGGCATCGTAGATGGTGGCGGTGAAGCTGGCTTGGGGGCAGTAGAAGGAGCCTACCCAGCAACTGTCAATGCTCAACTGCAGGGGAGTGGAGCCAGTGGTGAGCAGGTGGCCTTGATCTCCACCCCCGTGTCCCGCCTTATGGGGAGGCACCTGCTCTGACCACTGCTTGGGATGGACACATGTGGCTGCCCCCAGGGCTCCCTTTCTGCTCACCCTCCAGCAGCATCTTGGTGGCCAAACTTCCCCCAACAAACTTCCCCTGGAAGCAGGTGACCCAGGCCAGAGCCAGTGGGGGCTTTCTATGCTCCCTGGAGTTGGGCAGTGCTCCATGTACTCAACAGGGCTCAGCACAGCTAGTTCCCCAGGCTACAGTCAGGATTGTCCTCAAGTGGATCCAAAAGATTCCATGCTTGGCCTAAGGCACATTTTAATAATACTATTCTGTGTTTTTTATATTCATTTATTTTTGACTACACTGGGTCTTTGCTGCTGCATGTGGGCTTTCTCTAGTTGTGGTACGAGGGCTTCTCATTGCAGTGGCTTCTCCTGTTGCAGAGTATGGGCTCTAGAGCACGGGCTTCAGTAGTTTTGGCTCATGGGTTTAGTTGCCCCGCAACATGTGGGATCTTCCAAGACCAGGGATCAAACCCATGTCCCCTGCACTGGCAGTTGGATTCTTAGTCACTAGACCACCAGGCAAGTCCCTATCCTATTCTATTTGAACAACTGGCTATCTGAACTCACTGACTGATCACTAACACTGGCAATATCATTAACAGTGGGAAAGCACCAGCAATGAAGGGCTCTTGCCTAAAAGACTGAGTATAACTTTAACCAAGCTTCTAGAACTCACTACCAGTTTATAGGCAATATAGGGTGTTGCGGATAGAATTTACATGTTGAAGCTCTATCCCCCAACATGACTGTGTTGGGGCCTTAAAGAAGATAATTAGGGTCCAGGGAGGTTATAAGGATGGGGCCCTAATCCTAATGGACTGGTGTCCTTATCAGAAGAGGAAGAGACACCAGAGCTATCTCTCTCTCCACATATGCACAGAGAAAAGGCCACATGAGGACAGTGAGAAGGTAGCCATCTGCAAGCCATGGAAAGAGGCCTCACTAGAAACCAACCCTGCTGACACCTTGATCTTGGACTTCCAGACTCCAGAACTACAAGAACATAAATTTCTGTGTTTAAGCCACCCAGTCTGTTATATTTTATTATGGCACCCTGAGACTAATATTCAATACATAAGGTCAGAGGAATAAGTTAACTGATTCTATGAAGAGGAAAACAGCCAGGGCTTCCCTGGTGGCTCAGTGGTAAAGAATCCACCTGCCAATGCAGGAGACATGGGTTCAATCCTGGTCCAGGAAGATCCCACATGTTATGGAGCAACTAAGCCCTTGAGCTGCAACCAGTAACCCTCACGTGCCTCAAGCCAGTGCTCTGCAATAAGAGAAGCCACTGCAATGAGAAGCCCATGCACTGCAGAGTAGTATGCATTCACCAGAGTAGCCCCGTTCACAACTAGAGAAAGCCCACGTGCAGCAATGAAGACCCAGAGCAGCCAAAAAAAAAAAAGCAGCAAACAGTCAAATTCTATAGGACGAAAGGCCTGGCTTCTTAAATTACCCGAAAAAAAAAAGGTGATTGATGGTTGTGGGTTGGGGGAGAGCAGACTTATAGGTGAGAAGAGAATTAAGAGAGTTTACAACCAAATGCAACGTGCACATCCTGATTCAAGCAAACCAACTATAAAACACATTTTTAGATAATGGGGGAAATTTAACTATGACCAGGTCAGATGATATTGGATTGGCCAAAAAAATCATTTGGATTTTTCTGTAACAGCTTACCAAAAAATCCAAATGATTTTTTTGGCCCATCCAATATTAGGGGCTTATTGTTAATTTTGCTGGGCATCATAATGGCATTGTGATTTTATTTCTTAAAAGTCCTAATGTGTTAGAGATATTTCCTCAAGTATTCCCAGAATTTACTAGTGAAATGGTATGATGGCTAGAATTTTCTTTCAAACATTCTAGGGGGAAAAAAGTAGGGCAAAAAAAAGCAAAATGTTAATTATTGAAGCTGGGTTCATCATACAATTCTCTCTACTTATGTGTTTGACTGAAAATTTCCACTAGAAAGTGGAATTTTCTACTAACTTTTCCAACAAAAAGTGTAAATCAGAGATTTCCCAGTGGTCCAGTGGTTAAGACTCAGAGCTTTCAATGTCCAGGGCATGGGTTCGATTCCTGGTTGGGGAACTAAGATCCCACATGCTGTGCAATGAAGACAAGAAAAATTTATTTTTTACTTTTAAAAAGTATAAATCGGAGTCTGTCGTGTGTAGGACTCCATGCCCGAAATGTGAAGAATTAAAGCATGAATACTGAAGTTAAGATTACTTATTAACATAGATAATTTTACTGCCCATAATGATACCTTACACATGCAAATAATTTCACATCTGATATTCATTTAAGCAATTATTTCACAAACCCATTCATTTAATAAACATTTTTTGTTTTGTGCTGTAGGCTTGGGGGTTCAGCAAAGCCTTCATGAGGCGAACAGGCAATAAGAAAATATACAATTGTAATATACAATTGTAACTGTATATAACAATTTGGTAATTTGGAAACAAATTAAGCAAGTAAAGAGGCAAAGGGTAAGGGGCTGCAATTTTAAGTTCCCAAATTGAGAAAGCCTGAGTGAGAAGGTAACTTTTGAGCAAAGACCTGAAGAAAGAGGGAGGCTGGCAAAGAAACAGCAAATTGTTCTTTGTAAGTAGAGTAGTGAGCCAAGGAGGAGGTAGTTGGAGATAAGGTCAGAGAAGTAAGAGCAGATTTCTTAGAGCCTATAAAGACAATGGAAGTATTGTCCTAGAATATTGAGACAATGTTTGAGGACCTGGCAATGCAACACTGAAGGAGACAAACAGATTCCTTGTTGAGAGATAAGAGCTTAAATTCTGTGATGGAAAGCAAACACAAAACAAATAAACATGAAAAATATCTAATAGTGATGAATGTCTTGTGGAGAATTTAAGTAAGTGGATGTAAAAAAAAAGAAAAAGAAAAAAAAGTATAAATCAAAATAAAACTCTAGGCTCTGCTGCTAAGGGAAATTTTACCAAGTTAAGAGGAACATAAACATTCTCACTTCCCTATCTATTCAGTACATGAGATTTCTGCAGACTACAGACTTTGTTGCTATGCCTGGGCAAACTAACGTGCACCCTCACAATCTGTCATTTTGATTGGATATCACAATGTATTGCCCTGTTAATATTTAAAGTGCTGCCTCTGTTTTCTGGAAGAAATACTTGGAAAATTTCTTTGTTAAACTAGAAGATCATCACATCTCCCCTCTTCCTCCACATGCCTGAGAAAAAGAAAAGCTGTGAGTCAGCTGGATTTTTTTTTTTTGCATTTCTTATTTGAGCAGTGTTTGAGAGTTCTGACTCATTTCCCCCAACAAGCAGCCTGTTGGGATTCTCTGACCACAATGACTGAGTCAAGGTGGGCGAATGGTGAGCCACACCAAGTGGAAGGAATCTTGTGATTTGAGGGTTAGAAGATAATGGGAAAGATATTTCCCACTGGATGTGGGCCTGAGAAGATGCAACCTCTGCAGTTCCAAGTCCAGAGATGTTTGAGCATAAAGTCAATCATTTGAGCAAGCTCTGGGAGTTGGTGGTGGACATGGAAGCCTGGCGTGCTGCAGTCCATGGGGTCGCAAAGAGTTGGACGTGACTGAGTGACTGAACTGAATTGAACTGAACTGAAAGTCAATACAGAGGAACCAGGTTTGAGAACTGGAGAGAGAGAGAGAGACTCAGATTTGGTGACACTGTTTGAAATCCTGGATCAAACTGGACCTGAAGTCCTGAATTTTTTTGGTTACATGAACCAACAAATTCCCTCTTCCATCTTTGGCAGGTAGCTAGTTGGGCTCAACTCCATTTCTCCCATTTTCCTTGGTAATGGAGTTTTAGCAGAGTATGTGCCAGCCAGGTGGAAATTAGACTTCCCAGGCTCCCTTGAAGTACATGTTGCCAACTGACTAATTCCTCAGCAATGGAATGTGACTGCAAGTGAAACTTGCTTAAGAGAAAATAGCTTGCCCTTCACTTCTGCTCTTTCTCCTTCCAAGCTGGCTTCAATATGGACATGGGCATGATGCAGCTCCAGTCACACGGGTAAGATCAACACCTGGGGCCTAGAGGATGGTGAAGCAGGAAAGTAAAAGAGATTGGGGTTTCTCACATCTGGACTGTTTGGCAAATGAGCAATACCATCCATTTAAGCTGTTCTCTCTCAGGGGTCTCTTTGATACAGCATCTATTAATTTTTTTTTTTTTTTTGGATGCACCATTCAGCTTCTGGAATGTTCTCTGACCAGGGATTGAACCTGGGCCACAGCTGTGAAAGCCTGGAATCCTAATCACTAGACTTCTGGGGAATTCCTGTTACAGCATCTAAACATGACCAACACAGGGCTGACGATAGCTGCATAGTGTGTGTGGGGGGGACGGGGCGGGGGGGAGGGGCAGGGGTTGTTCTTATGAGATCCTAGGGGCAGTTGACAGGAGTGCTGAGGTGTGAAACAGGAAGAAAGAGGGAAAACAGCAGAGACAGCAATGTGGGAAAAGTCCTTCTGGTTAAAAAATGACAATAAATAGACTTTGATTTTGGAGTGACGGAAATCCCTTGGAAATAGAATTGGTGATTGCACAATACCAACATATTCAATGGTACTACACTGTTCACTTTAAAATGGTGAATTTTATGAATTTTATGATTTTCATCTTGATAAATTAAAAAAAAAAAAAAGGATGCCTGAAGTTCAAATTGCCCCTTTAATTCTCATGACTTAACTCCCCTCCTTTGCCCTCCAAATCTCTTCAGCAGAATTCATTGGCTACATCTCTCCTGTGGGTGTGTTTGCGTCAGGAGCGTGAAAACTGAACAAGGTCTGCAAAGACCTGAGTGAGAAGCAGAGAGCGAACTGACAGGACAGCTCTATAGACCAGAGATGTTCTATAAACAGGAGGAGTTCAACAGAAGCAGGAATTCAGAGCCAGAGGGAACTGAGAGAACATTAACCCACGTGGCGCTGTCAGAAATCAATGTGTGGGAGGACTTCACTGGTGGTCCAGTGGCTAAAAATCTGCCATTCAATGCAGGGGACGTGGGTTCTATCCCTAGTGGAGGAACTAAGATCCTACATGCCTTGGAGCAACTAATCCCATGGGCCACAGTACAAAAGATGCCACGTGATGCAATGAAGATCCCGTGCGCTGCAACTAAGACCTGATGCAGCCAAACAAATATTAAAAAAAAAAGAAATCATGGATGGCACTTTCAACTTTGATGGGAGGAGGTTCAAGCAGTCTTTAGGGGTTGCTGTAGTGCACATTGTTATCTTAGACAAAATTAACCAGCATCTTGTCCCCCCAGCATGTGGCAAAGCTACCCTGATTTCACTCCGGGGGAGTCATCCTTTCACTGTCTCTTGTCTTCTCATGACCCGTGCTAAGCCAGCTGGCACGCTCCATTCTTTTGGGACACATGACCCAAGCTGGGGCCATCAGGACCAAGCAAATAAATTTCAGGAATTTTTTCTAAGAGGTGCTTCCTTTCTCTGCCTATGAGCTGGGATGATATGAATCACTTTGAGGATGGAGTTAATCCAGAAGAAGTGAAGCTGAAAGTTGGAGTCCTCATTCGAGCCCTGAATCAAGCCAGGCCTGCAGGCTGCTCTGTGTCCAGGCTTTGCAGTTGGGTGCACCTATTCAATCCCATTTCTCTGCTGAAACCAAACTGGTTTGGAGTTCTGTCTACAACTGCAATTAACCCAAACATGTTTGTCTTTCACACTGAAAGGACCCTGCTTCAGATACTACTTCCATGTTTTGGAAGTAATATAGGCTCACAAAGCCAAATTTGAAACCCTAGATGCCAGGTGTATATTGAAATTCAGAATTTTCCAGTGTTTAGAAGGTAAGATGACACATATATGAGGCTTCCTCAGTGGCTCAGGAGTAGAGAATCCACCTGTAATGCAGGAGATGCTGGAGCCCCCTGGATCGGGAAGATCCCCTGGATTAGGAAATGGCAAACCATTCTACTATTCTTGCCTGGAAAATCCCATGGACAGAGGAGCCTGGTGGGCTACAAAAGTATTGGATATGACTGAGTGACTGAGCACACATCATGGCACATATATACCACCCAAACACCCAATGAGGCCTGGGGCAGCACCCCATAATCAAATTCCTTAATATTTCTGCAGGGCAGCATCAGAATATTATTAAATAGAATGCATAAAGATTAAAAAAAAAGAAGAAGAAGTCTTTGTTAGCTCAAGTCAGAGTTTCTTGACAAATGTGTTTTAGCCTTGAATTGTGAAAATGCCATTTCAAAGATTTGGGATTTCAGAACTACAAATGGTGACCTATAAATAATAGCTTCAACTCCCATATTACTCATTCTGGGTCTGACTGCTATGCATTTGTATCATTCTCAGAATCATTCTGTAAGGTAAATATAAATATCGTTCCCATTTTACAAATGGGGAATCTGAGGCCAGGGTAGGTGAAGCGACTTGCCCAACATCACACAGCCAGGAGGTGGCAGAAGGAGGATTTGAACCCAGCCTGCAGAGTCTGTCTTTTGTTGATGTTATCTGCCTCTTCTGGGCTTTGGTGTACCTTTGGGGACCCCTTCCGTGGCTCTGGGCCCCTTTCCACTTTAGGAGCTGGAACCCAGCCCACCACCTGCCCTGCAGTGACTCACCTCCATGAGAAAGAAGTCCTTGAAGTTTGTGTCGGTCAGTAGGATGGCCTTCTCCTCAGGGATGCCGCCCAGGATGAGCACGGGTGTCTGGTCCACAGTGTACCACAGCGGCCTCGACGGGACATTCACAAAGTGCCGGGGTATCAGATGGAAGAGCTGTGGGGCAGGGGCCAGAGGGCTGCTCAACAAGCCCCTCTCTTCCCACGGTTCTGTCTCGTTTAAGATAAAACCTAAAGAACTTACCCTGACTCACAAGGCCATGTGCAATTTGCCTCCATCACCTCTCTGACCTCATCCTCCACCACTCTCCCCCTTGCTCACTTTCTCCCGGCCACATGGGCTTCCTCACTGGTTCTCAGAGCCTTTATACCAACTGTTCCCTCTACCCGAAATGCTCTTCTAGTAACCATGTAATTCCTGCCCCTGTTCCACCAAGACTGTACTCAAATGTCGACTTCAACTACACCTTTCTTGAGCATCCATATAAACACTGCTGTCCCCTCCTGTGTGTGTGCTCAGCTGTGTCTGACTCTCTGTGACCCTATGGACTGTAGCCCACAAGTCTCCTCTGTCCATGGGATTTCCCAGGCAAAAATACCACAGTGGGTTGCCATTTCTTACTCCAGGGAATCTTCCTGACCCAGGAATCAAACCCATGTCTCCTGTGTCTTCTGCATTGGCAGATGGATTCTTTAGCCCTAAGCCACCTGGGAAGCCCCCACCACCCCCTCTTACAGAGATCTAATTCCCCTCAGTCTGAATTCTCTCCAGCACACTGACTGCACTTTAACCTGCTATGGGATTGACCTGATCTCATGTGTGCTGGTCTGGTGTCTGTCTCTCCCACTAGACTGTCAGCTCAAAGAGAAGGCACGGATTTGGGTCTGTGTGTTCACTGTTATGTTCCTGTGGTGCCACACTCTGTGCTCAGGAAGTGCCTACTGAATGAATGAATGCACTGTGATTAAGAATATGGGTGCAGGAGTCAGGTGGACACAGTTTCAAGTCTGTGGGCAAATGGCTCCATCCTTTTGGGGCCTCAGTTTGCTACTCTTTAAAATGGGTATGTTAGAGGACCTTCTCTCACAGGTCACTGTCAAGACTTAACATGTACTTAGCAGAGCATGGCACCAGGGCGCTTCCCATCACCGGGGCCCCCTCACCTCATTTCCCACAGTGAATTGGAGTTCGTGGTCTCGCCCTCTCTCCAGGAAGCCGTTGATGTTCACATGAAACCTGGAGGTGGGTGTGGGGCAAGCACGGGTGTGGGCTCCGGCTGCTGCCAGGGCTCACAGCCTCTTCCCTGCCCCTTTCCCTCCCTGAGGACCCCTCTTGTCTTCTATGGGAATCCGCCAATTAGGAAGCCCCTCCCAGAGTCTCCACACCTCACCCAGCCCGGGATCGGGAAAGGGCACCTTTTATTGGGAATGAAGGGCCCCAGGCCATTGCTGCTAACGTCCACGCGCATGACAACGCTGCCGTTCTTGATGGGCATGGGTGTGTACCAGCTCATGAGACACACCTCCTCTGCGTCACATCTCTCTGCTGGCAGGCGGTGGGCACTGAGGCTGCTGGGGCCTTCCAGTAGCCTCCTCCCACCCTGGCCACAAACCACTGGGATCCCCCCACAACTTGGCATGTTCCATTCTCAGCCATGGATACCCCTGGGGCCTCTGTGTGGCCCCATCTGGGCCCCGGAACCTGCTGAGGCCTCCTTGGCCACCCCCCTCCCAGGTCAGAGATCCCTGTGAGGCCCCCAACCATCCCCACATCCCCATCAGGTCATAGGCCCCTCTGATGTTCCTAGCCGCCCCTTGAGACCATGAACCCTGCTGAGGTTCCCTGGCCACGCCCACACGGCCACGCCCCCACCCACCAGGCAGGCTGTGACCATCCAGGCTCACCTGGGCTGCGGAAGGGGGCTGCCTCCATCTGGATCTGCAGCTGCTCTATCTTCCAGCGATGGAAGTTGACTGGGGACTGGAAGGTGACCAGCACCACTGGCTTCAGCCCTGTCAGGTGGCCCTTGCGGACCAGGGCCTCAGAGGACTGAGGGCGAGATGGCCCCACAGGGGTGCCCTTAAGAGAGCCTGTGGGTCCCCCTGCCTTGACCCAACCTTTACTAGCCTGCCTTCTTCCTAGGCTGGGTCAGGAGAACAGACTCTCCATCGTGGGAAGGTCAGAGAACATGTTCTAGGTTTGGGGCTCAGGAGGGGGACGGGACCAGTCTAGGAGAAGGGTGGAAGTGCTTTCGGCTGGGAGGGAGTCAGGAGGTCTTCCCGGAGGAGGTGAGTCCAGAGCAAGGTCCTCAGACAGAAATTAGACATAGGGAATGCATAGGGCAAGAAAGCGTGGGATAAACAAAAATGTAAAGGTGGGAGCACCTGGCACCCATAACTACTAGCAGCATCTTCCCTCACTTCAGGGATTCCATTCTCACTCTTGGGGCTTCTGGTTTAGGGACTGGGATCTGGGATATGATGGGGCAGTTAGCCCCTGGAGAAAGGCATGGCAACCCACTCCAGTATTCTTGCCTGGAGAATCCCACAGACAGAGGAGCCTGGAGGGGCTACAGTCCATAGGGTCACAAAGGGTCAATCATGAGTGAGGTGACTTAGCAAGCAGGCAGGCAGGGGCAGTTAGACAGAAAGGAACTAGGGACGAGGGTGACCGGGCGGCCAGGGACAACCTCCCAGAAATGCCAGGATCCTGGCTGGGCTAATAAGGGAGGGCAGGGCTTAGAGCAGCAGTCCCCAACCTTTTTAGCACCAGGGACCAGTTTAGTGGGGACTAAATTTTTCCACTGACCAGGGTTGGGGGGTGGGAGGAAGGTTTCAGTATGATTCAAGTGCATTACATTTATTGTGCACTTTATTTCTATTATTATTACATCAGCTCCACCTCAGAACATCAAGCGTTAGATCCCAGAGTTTGGGGACCCCTGACTTAGCATGGAGATGGAAGGAGGAAGACATGTATTCTAGGGTATGTGCTGTGCTGTGCTTAGTCATTCAGTTGTGTCCAACTCTGTGATCCCATGAACTGTAGCCTGCCACGGTCCTCCGTCCATGGGGATTCTCCAGGCAAGAATACTGGAGTGGGTTGCCATGCCCTCCTCCAGGGGATCTTCCCAACCCAGGGATGGAACCCAGGTCTCCTACACTGCAGGAGGATTCTTTACCATCTGAGCCACCAGGGAAGCCCATGCATACTGGAGTGGATAGCCTATCCCTTCTCCAGAGGATCTTCCCAACTCAGGAATCAAACAGGGGTCTCCTGCATTGCAGGCGGATTCTTTACCAGCTGAACTACCAGGGAAAGCCGGTTCTAGGGTATAGAACAGCATTAACATTTCATTTTTTGGCCAGACCATGCGGTATGCAGGTCCCTGATGAGTGATCAAACCCAAGCTCCTGGCACTGGGAGTATGGAGTCTTAACCACTGGACCACCAGGGAAGTCTCTAGAAGAGCATTAGAAAAGGCTTGGAGGCAACCCCAAGAGACAGCTGTGCTCAAGTCACTGTGGGCAGGGGTGTGGGGGGAGCTATGAGACACGGGTGGGAGATTTAATTAAAATTAGTCTGATTCCTTTGGCACAGGCCTTCATCCTGAGGAATGCCTCAGCCCAGGCCCTTTCAATCCTGCCCCCTATACCTGTCCCAGCCCTACCTCTGGCTTCCAATCACAGGGGAGCAGGTGTGGGTGTGTTGGGGACCTCTTCCTTATCAGGGCTATACTGGCCACAACTGCCCTGGTGCTGTCCACCCTTAACTCTTGTCTGGACCAAGCATCAGCCTCCTCCCTGTCTCCTTGCTCCTGCTCTGCCCCCCATTCAGCCTGTTAACACCTGAATACCATTGCATCCCTCCTCTGTTCAAAACCTCATGGCTTCATCTCACTAGAGAGAAAGCCAGGTCTCACTCTCCCCTCCCACTGTCCCCCTTGCTTAGTCTGCTCCAGCCACACATGGGCTCTGGGCGGTTCCTCATATACACGGGCTTCGGTCCTATTTCAGGGCTGCTGCACCTGCTGTTCCCTAGGCTCCAATGTTTTCCCCAGTTCTCTCCCTTTTCATCATTCAGGCCTCTGCTCAAGCTCTTCAGAGATCTTCCCCAACCATTCCAGCTAACGCCTTCACCTTATTTTATTTTCATCTTTGCACTGATTACACTATTAAGTTGTTTTCTGTATTTACTTGTTGATTGTCTGCTTCCCTGGTGGGCTGAATCCAGAAGAAAATTCAGGCCACATTGTTTATCACTGTACTGCTTCCCCACCCCGTTGTGGGAAAAAAAAAAAAAAAAGAGGGTCCGACTCAGAGTTCAGTGTTGCATAAACAGATAAAGGAATGACTATCAGGCTTTCACAGATAAGGAGAGAAGGTTGATGGAGTCAACTCTCTGCCCAGGTCACACTCTAGAACTTATTGCTAGTGTTCACTTTCTATGAACCAGCCACTGTGCTCAGTGCTTCACACATATTTAATCATTTCATGAAGTGGGTACGATCATTATTGTAGCCTTGTTAAAGATGAGGAGACTTTGGTACAGAGAAGTTAAGTGACTTGCCTGAGATCACTCAGCTGTTATGAGCAGACTGGTGTTTGAAACCAGGTAGCCTGGCTTCAGAGCTCAAAGGATTCACAATCATGCTGTACTTCCTCCAGATAATATGAGTCCACGGTAGATTCAAACCCAGGTCTGTAGCCTTCAGAATTTCAGTTCTAAACCACCACATTCTGCTTATTTCAGCCAAAGCAATCTTAAGGAAGAACAAACTTGGAGGACTCAAACTTCCCAATTTGAAAATTAATACAAAGCTACAGTAACCAAAACAGTGTGGTGCTGGCATATGGACATATAGAACAATGGAATAGAATCATATCCAGAAATATACCCTTATACTTATGGTCAACTGATCTTTGACAAGGATGTCAAGACAATTCAATGAGGAAAGAATAATCTTTTCAGTCCTGGCATAACTGGATATTCATAGGTAAAAATTAGACCCCTACCTCACACCATATACAAAAACTAACTCAAAATGAATCAAAGGCCTGAACATAAGACCTAAAACAAACAAACAAACTCTTAGAAGAAAACATGGGAGTAAATTTTCATGACTTCTGGTTAGGTAAAGCCTTAGACAACACCAAAAGGACCCGCAACAAATGAAAAAAAAAATTGATAATTGGGCTTTATCAAAAATTAAAACTGTGGTGCCATTGTATGATATGTGAATTATATCTCAATAAATGTAAAGCTTTAGTGCTTTAAAGGACATCATTAAGAAAGTGAAAAGACATGGAAAGTGAAAAATATTTACAAATTATATATCTGAGAAGGAACTACTTTCCAGTATTTAAAAAGAAATTTTATAATGTGACAATAAAAAGACAAATAACCCAGTTTTTAAATGGGCAAAGGATCTGAACAGACATTTCTCCTAAGAAGACAGATAAATGGGCATATGCTAATGGGCATATGAAAAGATGTTCAACATCATTAGTTATGAGGCAAATGCAAATCAAAACCACACTGAGATACCATTTCGCACATATTAGATGGCAAGAATCAAAGAAATGGACAACAACAAATGACAATATAGAAAAACTGGATCCCTCATATATGGTTTATAAGAATGTAAAATGACATGGATTTGCTTTGGAAAACAGCCCAGCAGGTCCTCAAAAGTTAAACAGAGTTATCATATGACCCAGAAATTCATTTCCTAGGTATATACTGAAGGGAACTGAAAACAGATGCTTACACAAACACAGCATCATTCATAATAACCACCCCCAAAGTGGAAATAACTCAAATCACTATCACTTAATGAATGGCTAAGCAAAATGTAGCACATCCATACAACTGAATATTGTTGTTCAGTCGCCCAATCGTGTCTGACTCTGTAACTCCATGGACTGCAGCATGCCAGGCCTTCCTGTCCCTCACCATCTCCCAAAGCTTGCCCAAGTTCAAGTCCATTGCATCGGTGACTCAGCCATAAAAAGGAAATACTGATCCATGTTATGGATGGGTCTTGAAAACATGTTAAGTGGAAGAAGTCAGGTACAAAAGGCCACATATTGCTTGATTCCATTCTTATATGAAATGTCCAGAATAAACAATTTCACAGAAGTAGAAAACAGATTAGTGGTCTCCAGGGGCAGCTTACAGAATTTTAGTTCCCCAACCAGGGATCAAACCTATGCTCCCTGCACACCAAGCCGGGACTCCTAGCCACTGGACCACCAGGGAACTCTTGAACTGTATATTTTTAAATGGTGAATTTTAGGACAAGTGAATTCTATCTCAGTTAAAAAATATTTTCTTTACTTTATGAGGAAAATATCTGTTTCTTTTTCTTTTTGACCCCAATATCTGGCATGTGGGATCCTAGTTCCCTGACCAGGGGCCCAACCTGTGCCTCCTGCAGTGGAAGCTTTCAGTCTTAACCACTGGACCACCAGGGAGTATCTCTCTGGTTTTTTTCTTTTCTTTTTTTTTTAATGGAAATTAAAAGCTAACAAGCACGAACTATGTGCCTGGTGAGATACCAGGAATCTTCTTGAATCTTTAAGGTCCCTAGGGTTCAATG
Source organism: Bos indicus x Bos taurus (assembly GCF_003369695.1). NCBI lineage: Eukaryota > Metazoa > Chordata > Mammalia > Artiodactyla > Bovidae > Bos > Bos indicus x Bos taurus. Next base: position 17,735,221 of record NC_040093.1, read on the forward strand.
GTGGCATGCCTATTTAAATGTTAGAAAGGGGGAAAACTGAGGCCCCAACAGAATGAACATCCCCTGCCCCCGCACCCACTCACCACCTCTCCTGTGCAGGAGTAGTTGATCTTCAGGTAGTAAGGAAAGCCCAAGTATGTCTGCAAGGAGATGGTGAGCAAATGTCCAGAGCCCAGAAGGGTGCAGCTCCAGGGCCTCTCCCATTCGTCTGCCCCCAGTCCCCTCACCTCGTCCCGGTCGATGGGCGCGTCCACTAGCAGGTCGAACACTTTGTCCACTGTGTACAGCTCTTGATCGACGAAATGATCAATCGCGTCGTTCTTGCCTACTGACTCTAAGTTGTTCAGGACAACCTGCCAGGTGCACTCCTGGGTTTCCTGTATCGCCCACAACCTCCACGGTGCCAACAGCACCACCAGCAGTGCCCACAGCGCCCACAGGACTCGGAGCCTCGGCCACGGAGCAGGGCCAACAGGGAACATCTCGGGCAAGTGGGTAACGTGGCTTCAACCTGGGGAAGGCGGAGGTCACCAGCCGGCCAGACTGTTCTTGGTAGGCGCCGTCTTAGATCCCGCCTTCTTCCTGCGCCCCGCCCAGTCCCTGCTCCTGGTCCCGCCTCTGCTCAGATGTCTGGCCCCACCCCTATTCTTGCTCCTAGCCTCACTCCTACTTTTGCTCCTGGCTCCGGTCCTGTTCTTGCTCCAGGTTCCTTTCCTGCTCTCGCTCCTGGCTTCTCGCCTGTTCTTGCTCCACGTTCCTCTCCTGCTCTCGCTCCTGGCTTCTCTCCTGTTTTTGCTCCCGGCTCCGCCTGTGCTCTTGCTCCTGGCTTCTCTCCTGTTCTTGCTCCTGGTTCCACCTCTGCTCCAGACCTCCGGCGGGCAACTACTGCTCTTCCGGACCCCGCCTCTGCGGCTACTCCAGGGCTCTCCCCTACTGTTGCTCCTGGCCATGCCCCTACCTCTGGTTTCGCCCCGCCTCCCAGCCTCACCCCTTAACTTTGCCCTATCCTTCTTTGCTCTGCCTGTGCTCTGCCTCCGACACCTACTCTTCAGTCGGTCTCTATTTCTGTTTCCCGGTTTAGCTATGCCCCACTTATTGCCCCCAGTTCCTCTCCTCGCATACCTGGGCCTGGCTCCGCCCCCACGTCTTGCCCCGCCCCCCCACATTTCTCCGCACCGCCCCTTTCTCCGTGCTCGGGCCCTGCGTAGGTACAAGATCCTGCCTCTAGACCCGTCCCTCTCCCGAACCTGTACCTTCCCCACGCCCCACCTCTTCCCCTGTCCTCGCTTCGACTTCTCGCCTGTAGCTTGCCCCTCGCTAGTCTTCTGCGCCTTGTCCCTTCCCTTATCGATCCGCCCTCCCCCCTCATCCTGGGGGAGATGTTCTTCCCAAGCCCGTTCTTTGCCCCGCCCCCACCTGTGACCCCGCCCCTTCTCGTTGGCGACCCTTTCTTTGCCTTGGGAACTCTCCTCGCCATTGGCCTTCCGATCGCTCCGCACCCTCTCTTCGCCCTGCACCTCCTCGTTCCCTGCCGGCGCTGCCTTGTCTGTCAGCACTTTCTCGGTCCTCACCTTCCCCCTGAACCGCGGTACCTTGTCTCCCCTCTTCTCGCCACCTCTTTCCATGCCCTGGATAGCCCAGCTCTAAGCTCCGCCTCTTCTAGCCCCGCCCCTATTCATCGCCCTGCTTCCTCTCTTGGCCTCACCAGGCACCTCGCCCCGCCCTCTCTCCGCCCTGCCCGTCCTGTGCCCAGTCCCTGGACTCTCCTCCTTTTCCTCAGCCTTTCCCCGCCTCGCCTCCCCCCGCCCCTCTCCTCCCCTTCTTAACCCCGCCCCCACCCCCTGCATCCCTCCCAGGGAGGCCCCAGGCACTCCCTCTTCTCCCTGCCCGGTGGTACCAGTCACTAAGTTAAAACCGGTCAACCGTCACTGCCGCTCCAGTCCCGCCCCTCTTGCCCGGTCTCAAAATGGCCGCCTACACTTCCACAACCGACTTCTGTTTTTCGCGAGGCACGCCTGTCTCCGTGGCAACGCGCTTCCCGACTAGCGTTTAAGGCTTAAGGGACAGAGGGAGGGAGAACTCGGCGCGGGCCCTGGACTGCAGAGGGAGCTGCGGACGAAGTTTGTGATAGGAAGGCCTTCAGGGAGTTCCTATTGGTCGTTCTGGCCTACTTATCCTTCTACCCAATCAGACTTTGATATCACAATTCTAGTGAAAAAAAAATTAGGGCTCCGTGTGGGAAATTAATCTGAATGCGGTTTAAAACCCTCCTCTGCAGAACAAAGACAAAGGCAGTCATATCATAGCGTTGTCTTGAGAAGTCAATAAGATAACACGTGAAGACTACCTGGCACAAATAAATATTCAATAAGTTAACAGTTTTCACTGGTACTCTGACGCCTACTAGTTAAGGACTCAGACTGTCTTTTTATTTTATTTTGCTGCTGGGATCATAGTTACCCCACCAGTGACTGAACCTGAGCCCCCTGCAGTGGAAGCTGGAGTCCTTGCCACTGAACCGCCAGGGAATTCCCCAGACCATGACTTTTTGATGGACTGCAAAGCTGACTTTAAACTCCAGTGGTTTTCAAACTTCAGAGTGCATTAGACTCAATCAGAAGGGCTTGTTAAAACAGGTTTAGGCTCCACCCCCAGGGATTTAGATTCCCTGAAGTCAGGTATGGATGTGAGAGTTGGACTGTGAAGAAAGCTGAGCGCCAAAGAATTGATGCTTTTGAACTGTGGTGTTGGAGAAGACTCTTGAGAGTCCCATGGACTGCAAAGAGATCCAACCAGTCCATTCTAAAGGAGATCAGTCCTGGGTGTTCTTTGGAAGGAATGATGCTAAAGCTGAAACTCCAGTACTTTGGCCACCTCATGCGAAGAGTTGACTCATTGGAAAAGACTCTGATGCTGGGAGGGATTGGGGGCAGGAGGAAAAGGGGACGACAGAGGATGAGATGGCTGGATGGCATCACCGACTCGATGGACGTGAGTTTGAATGAACTCCGGGAGTTGGTGATGGACAGGGAGGCCTGGTGTGCTGAGGTTCATGGGGTCACAAAGAGTCGGACACGACTGAGCGACTGAACTGAACTGAACTGAAGTCTTTAGATGGGGCTGGAGCATTTGCATTCCAGGTGATGCTGATACTAATGGTCTGGGGACAACACCCTGGGAACCTTCCATACCTCCCCAGGACCCCAGGGAAACATCCAAACTAAACTGTTTTCCAGAGTTCTGCATAAACTGATGCCTGTTGTCCCTCCTGTCCACTCATCTGTTTCTCTCTGTGGTCCAAAGCCTAGTCTTGAGTATCCTTGAGAGCCAGTATGCTGGCTCTCCTCTGAACTGTGCACACACTATAAACCCCTTCTGGAATACCATTCCCTACTTTGTCACCACCTGAGCATTTTCCTTCCTTCATGTCTTGTCTGTGATACAGGAGCAGCCCTCATCCCTCCCCTGACCACACTAGGCTATGGCTGCCTGGGAATGGGTCTGTTTCCCACTGCATCACAGGCTCTGTGAGGGCAGGCCTGGGGCTTTATCTATCATTGTTGTTTCCAGTTCTGTGCAACACAGCACAGAATAAGTGTTCCATGTAAATAAAGAGCTGATGAAAGTCTGTGCCCCCCCACCCACTAGCCCATCCCCACAGACCAGGGAGGGTGACTTCATCTGAGGGAAGAAACTCAGCAGCTGTGCACCTGAGCCCTTCTAGACTCACAGAGGCTGAGAGACTGGGGTGTCCTCATGGTACCCCCTGACTTTGGAATATAACCACACCAGGAAAAAGTGCCTCTGTTACTGACATGCCCAACATATACCCTACAGTTTCATTTATGCTAGCAAAAGACTAGCAGCCACCCACATGTCCATTAGTGAAACATGGAAATAACTTGGACTTCCCCAGTGGCTCAGTGGTAAAGAATCTGCCTGCCAGTGAGGGAGACGCAGGAGACATGGGTTCGATCCCTGGGTCAGGAAGATTCCCTGGAGTAGGAAATGGCAACCCACTCTAGTATTCTGTGGGATGTGTGTCCTAGAGGAGGCACAGCAGACATAAAAAAGGATATAAGGGACTTCCCTGATGGTGCAGTGGATAATAATCCACCTGCAATGCAGGGGACACGGGTTTGATCCCTGGTCTGGGAAGATTCCACATGCTGAGGAGCAACGAAGCCCATGTACCACAACTTCTGAGCTGATGTGCTGCAACACCTGAAGCCTACAAGCTTTAGGGCCCGTGAGCCACAACTAATGAGCCCCTGTCCTACAACTCCTGAAGCCTGTGCTCTGCAATGAGAAGCCCACATACTGCAACAAAGGGTAGCCCTTGCTCACTGCAACTAGAGAAAGCTCACACACAGAAATGAAGACCTAGTGCAACCCCAAATAAAAACAAATAAAAAAAAAAGAAAAGGATATGAGACCTACTCTTGCGCCTCTGAAATGATCTCTGAATGACACTTGAGTTGGTAAAAAAAAAGCAAGGTGCAGAAAAAGAATATTAGAAAAGCATATAAAAATTATATATGCATATATGAGACATATAATATGAAAAAGGTACAGAAATGAGCCAATATTTTATTGAGCACCAGACACTGTTCTAAGAGATTTACAGATATTGCTTAATTCTCCAACAAGTCCATGAGGTAGGTGCTGTTATACCACTTCACGGATTGGCGAACAGCACAGGAAGGTGAAATGAGTGGCCCCAAACCACAGACTTGGGAATGACAGAGTTCAGATTTATACCCAGGGACTTTGCCTCCAGAGTCTGTGATTGTAACTACCCCACCATTCAGTACCACTTTTGCAAAGTGAAAGAAAACAATTAATGACACATGTATACACACAGGTATATTGCTGGTACATGCCTAGGAGACCTGAGAAAATCTGTCATCACAGCCCACATACAGGAGAAAGACTTATTTCTATTGAATATTCTTCTACTTTTTCCATTTTTAAGTGTGCACTTTTTTTTTTTTTTTTTTTTTAAGTATCTGAAATGAGCAGGGCCTGGTTTCTTTTAGAAGAAGGAATCTGGAAGGAGAAGTGGTGGGGAGCAGAAGCCAGATCACACAGGCACCTTCCTCCCTCAAGCAACTGCCTCTCACCCAGCTACTGACTTTAGCAGCAGGGTCAACAACTGTGCTGAGGAGCCAGGAAGGCTGGGAGACTGAGAAAGAACTAGATAGTGGATATTTCTGAGCCTGCATGTGGCAAGGTGACCAAAAAACCAAAAATCCTCATCTAAATCTCCGTCTTGCACTTCCTGTGTGATCTTGGATAAGTTGTTTAACCTCTCTGGGCCTCCTGTCTTCATCTGCAATATGGAGAATGTACATGACTTACAGAGTTGCTGAGAGCATAAAATAAATTCTGGTGTATCAAGAGCTTGGAACAGTGCCTGGCAGGTAGTAAATCCTATATAAGTGTTCTCTCTCGTGTTATTAAAATGATTTTGTGTGACTTCTTAGCATCATTTGACAGCGTTGACTTTTCCCTTTTTAAAAGTCTCTCAACTCTCACCAATATTTCCCACTCTCCTGGTTTTCCTACTCCTCTCTTGAACTTCCTTTCTGCCTCTTTTGTAAGTTCTTCTCTTTGGTTGAGGGGTCATTGCTCATCATATGGGACTATGTTAATTAGAAAAAGAAGTCCCCCCTGAAAACAAAAGAAAAAGAAATCCCCTTTGGGCATATTCAGCCCTGAACTTCAGCTCCAAGTTGTTTCCACCCTGCCATCCAGGCAACCCTTATGCAGGTCCCTACCTGCATAATTATACATCATCATCCTGGCTGACTAGTTTGTTGATAGCTCCCATTCTCCCAACTTTCTGCCTTTCTAATATAAGCCCAGTTTTGTTCAAGTATTTCCCAGCCTGCAAACTAAAACCTCAGCCCCAGCCTCAGTCCCTGGTGGCAGGGGGAATCCTGAGGAATTCAAGCTAATCATAGTGATGCCATGATCACTCTGGCCGATGATTGACTCAGGAGCCAATTTTGGTCAATGATTTGGAAGAGGAAGTCTGCTGGGAGACACTGGGAAAAGGTTTCCTTCTTTCCAAAGAGGCACCATGGGAAGATACACCCCTTTCCCTCTTCTTGCACTAAAAATTAACATGTCTTTTTGTGATGCCTGGACCTGTGGCAGCCACTTTGTGGCCATGAGGAGAGCCCATGTGGGAGCCAAGCCTTCAGCTGAGGGTAATAGAGCAGAGAGACAGGGAATCAAGGAACACAAGACCCTGTTGGAGTTGTGAACTGTGTCATACCCAGAGATCTCTCCAACTTGGGTGATATACAATATACAACCATCTCACTGCTTCAGTCAGTGCCAGTCAGGATTGTGATACTTGCAACCCAAATCCTTCCTTACTGATATATACGCTATGGCTGATTTCTCAAGGCTGGTCTTCTCTTCATTCCCACCCAGGGCTGTCAATACCCACCTTCATAGTCTTGGTTTCCTCATCTGTCTGCAGCCTCAACCACCCCCTAAGTCCTTGCTCCGAGGGTCCTGTGACTTCCTGCTTCCTTCTCCTGGGTGTCCCTTTAGCCCTTCACAGCCACCATTCCAAACAAGCCTCAACATCTCCCTACAAATTTGTTTTCTCGCAGGTCCCCGACCTCGGGGGCAGCTGAGCATTGTCGGACCTTCCCCTGGCCTTGTCCCTCCCAAGTCTGTAAGCCTTATGGCCCGTCCACCTGGCCTTCTGAGCATACCTTGACTTGCCCCCTCCTCCCCTTCCCTCAGCCTCACCCAGTCCCACTGTCTCCTGCTTCACTCCTGCCCCAGCCTCCCCTGGGCACCCAGCCTGCCCCCCGCCACCCCACAAACACACAGCAGCAAAAGCCCAAATCTAACCATGGCCCTCTCCTGCTCAGATCCCTTCCATGGCTCTCTAGTGCCCTCAAGAAAGAAGCCAAGTTCCCAAGATGGTCATTTAAGGACACTTACAATGTGCCCACATCCAATGATAATACTACATTATCTTCCTCATGTGTAAAGTACCCAGAACAGGGCCTAGCCAAAGAGATCATCCCAGAATAACATGGCAGGCTCTGTGAAACCATCTTTTGAACTATCATTATTGCCATTTTACTGATGAAGAAACCGAGGAAATAGGGGCAAAATGACCACCGAAAGACACAGGCAGGACACCGCTGAGTTGGGATTTGAGCCCAGACAGGCTGGCTCCAGCTGGAGAAGGGCATGGCAACCCACTCCAATATCCTTGCCTGGAGAATCCCATGGACAGAAGAGCCTGGTGGGCTACAGTCCATGGGGTCGCAAAGAATCGGACACAACTGAGCAACTAACAGACACAAGCTGGCTCCAGAGCCCAGGGGACATAATGTAATTAGTTCTTGGTAAACAGGAACAGCTGTTACGATGGTGTCTCACTAAAAGCAGTACCTTCCATACTGGGCTAGAATTCCATCTCAGCTTCCTGGAAGACTCTATTATACAGGCCTACCCCAGGCATATCCAAATATGTCTAGCTCCCTGGACACACTGGAGGAAAATGAGTCAGGTACACCTTCTTCCCCAGACTGACTACTCTTCAGATTTCAGGTCTGAGTGCAGTTGCCCCTTCCTCCAGGAAGCCCTCCCTGACCTTCCCGGCTGGATTGGGTACATTCCCTGTGCTTCCTCTACCCCAGCCCTGACCACCCTGCACCTTCCCCTGCCCCCACTAATGAAGTCCTGCCTGTTATGAACTGTCACTGTATGAGAGACAGGACAGCGAGCCCCATGAGAGCAGGGCCCAGAGCATCTGGAACACTGTGGTGGCCCCAGCGCTGCCCAGCACGGATTGGCACAGAGGAGGGAGTTTTGAATGAGGGAATATATTCTTCCCACTTGACCCAAGAGGTGAATCAAGGCTCAGAGGGGGCCAGTCACTGGCCCGAGGTGAAGTGATCAATCTAGCACCTGAAATGAGGTCTGAGCCCAGAGCCTGGGAGAATCAGCAAGTGATGAGTGGCTACTCGGGTGAGAGAGGCAGATGGCATGAGGCAAAGACTGAGAAATACAGAGTCGGTGAGAAAGTCAGGGACGCAGAGTGTGCGGGGAGGCGGGAGGAGGGGCAGGGGAAACAAGGTAGTGCTGCTTCCTGGATCAGGGCGGTGCTCAGGCCGGTCAAAGGGCAGACAGTGGAGGCAGGGCCTCAGGAACACCAGGGTGTGCTTGTAGACAGGCTAGTCCATCGGTTCCAGTCCCGAGGGCCCCTCAGCCGCAGGCCTGGTCTGCAGCTGACCTGACACTTGCCCCAGCTACCTGGGGATGGAGGCGTAGTCCACGTGTGAGCCGGCGGTGAGCTGCTGGTGTGGCTCGGGCTCGGGGCTCAGGATGTCCACCCGGTCATCTTCCTCCGCGAAGCTGGTGGGGCACGGAGTGGGCAGCAGGATGAGCTCTGTGAGGCCATGAAGGTCAGACACACGGCGGAAAGTCTGCACCAAGAGCACCATGGCGACCAGGCCCAGGAAGAGGTAGACTGCAGAGATGGCGGAGAGGCAATGAGTGGACCCAGACCGCCCACATCATGGCCATGGGGCTACGGGATCCCCCAGGATGGGGCTGTGATTCTCAATGTCCCATGGGGCCAGGTTACCCTCACACCAGCCCTCAGTCCCCAGCCAGCCTAACCCCACTCACCTGTGACTAACAACTTGTAGACGGCCCGGTAGGGCTGGCCGGGGGCCTCTCCCGGAACGTAATCACCCAGGCCGATGGTGGACAGAGAGATGAAGCAGAAGTAGAAGGCATCCAGGAAGCTCCAGGCCTCCTCAAGGTGGGCAAAGATGGCGGCTGGCACCAGGAAGCAGACGGTCACCGTGACCCCCAGCAGGATGGCCAGGTGCCAGCGGGCTGCCTTCCGGGGGGTGCAGCCCCAGCGCTGGCTCACCCAGGACAGGGGCGTGTGGGTGAGCAGTAGCGACAGGCGCTGGGCTGAGGCGGTCAGCAGCAGCATGGTGACTGGGACGCCCAGGAGCGCAAAGGCGATGGAGAAGGCCTTGCCCCCGTCGGTCAGTGGCGTCGTGTACCCATAGCCTGCGGGAGTCAGGGGGAAATCCTTCGGCCCACTCAGCATCCACTCTGGAGTCTGTGATTGCCCTAAACTGAAGACTAATTTCAGCCTCAAAGCCACCCCTCCCAGACTCTCTTATCTCCGGTGATGGCACCTCCACCCTCCCCACGGCTCAGGCTGAGAGCCTGGTGTCATCCTCCGCTCCCTTGTCACTCACATCCACTCTGTTGTCTCAACTTTTGCACAGAGCCCAAACCTACCCACTTTCCCCCTCACTCCACCCCAAGGCTTCCTCCTGGTCCTGTCTACCGGCAGCCTCCTCCCTGGTCTCCCTTCTCCCCCCATGCAGCCAGAGGGACCCTGTGAACTCGGGAGTCAGGTCATGTCCCTCCCCTGCTCAAGGCCCTCTTGTGGCTCCATCTCAGGTCAAAGTGCTTTGTCTGGTAACCCACGGACACCACACAATCCAACAGGGCAGCGCGCGCCCTGCAGGGGGTGCAGGTTCTCTCAGGGGTCCGGGAAGATCCCCCATGCTGCAAGGCAACTAAGCCTCTGCGCAACTGCTGGCGCCCACATGCCCTAGAGCCAGTGTTCCACAATGAGAAGCCCACACACTGCAACTAGAGAGTAGCCCCCACTCTCCTCAACTAAAGGAAACCCACGGGCAGCAATGAAAACCCAGGGCAGCCAGAAATAAAACAATTTTTAAATGGGTGTGACAAGCCCCACCGTGCTCTTGGAGGAAGGTCAGTATGGGTGTGAGTTCTGCAAACAGAAATACGACAAAAGGGAATTCAGGTGTTGGTGAAACTGGCTCACTTTGGCAATGCGTAATTTCCCAAATAAATCAGACCAAAGGGTCAGAGATATGACTGGGGTGGTAAGGGGTCTGATTCATGTTGACAGTAAAATGTCTTGCCCAAAAGACCACAGATCCAGCCTTGTGGTCCATAAGAAAGTGTGAAAGCATTGCCCATACGAGCAGCTTTCCCCTGAGCCCATCTTCCACACAAAAGGATCCCCTGACTCTGACTTTTTTTAAAAACAACAACAAAAAAGTATTTATTTATTTGACCGAGCCAGGTCTTCTTAATTGAAGCACGTGGGATCTAATTCCCTGACCAGAAATTGAACCCGGGCCCCCTGCATTGAAAGCGTGGAGTCTTAGCCACTGGACCACAGGGAAGTCTCCCCCTGGCTTTTATATAGTCAAAGGAATCGAAAGCAGGGGCTCAAGAGATACCTGCACAGCCATGTTCATAGCAGCATTCTTCACAATAGTCAGAAGGTGGAAACAACCCTTGTGGCCACCAATGGGTGAATGAATCAACAAAATGTAAGTGCAAACAATGCGATATTATTCAGCCTTTGAAGGAAGGAAATTCTGATACATGCTACAACATGGATGAATCGAGGATATTATGCTAAGTGAAAGAAGCCAGTTGCAAAAAGACAAAGCCTCTGCAATTCCATTTATATGTGGCACTTAGTGTAGTCAAAATCATAGAGACAGGGGACTTCCCTGGTGGTCCACTGTCTAAAACTCAGTGTGCTCCCAATCCAGGGGGCCTGGATTTGATCCCTGGTCAGGGAACTAGATCCCGCATGTCGCAACTAAAGATTCTGCAGGCAGCAACGAAGACCGAAGATCATGTGTGCCACAACTAAGATCTGGTTACAGCCAAATAAATGAATTAATTTTTTAAAATAATAAAATAAACATTAAACAAATCACAGAGACAGAAAGTAGAACAATGGTTGCCAGGAGTCGAGGAAAGGGCAAGTGTGGAATTAGCATATACAAGGGTATAGATTCAGTTTTGCAAGATCCAAAGAGTTCTGGCAACTTCCCTGGGGGTCCAGTGGTTAAGAATCCACCTTCCAATGCAGGGGATGTGGGTTCAACCCCTGGTCCCGCTGAGGGACTAAGATCCCACATGCCTCAGGGCAACTAAGTCTGTGTTCCACAACTAAAGAGAAGCCCCTACACCACAACAAAGACCTGATGCAGCCTAAATACATAAATAAATATTAAAAGAAGAGTTCTGGAAATGGGTGCTGGCACTGGTTGTACAACAGTATGAATATACCTAATACCACTGAACTGTACACTTAAAAATGGTTAAGATAGTAAATTTTATGTGTATTTCGCCCCAGTTAAAAAAAAAAAAAAAAAACTAGGGAAAAATAAAGGATCCTCTAGATCTTGTTGGATACATGGCTACCAGGAATAAAGACATTCCCTCTTCCAGTGCAGCTAGATGTGGTCTGGAATAATTTATGGCCAAGGAGATATAGATAAAAGAAGCAAGTAACTTCAGAAAGTGTCCTTAAAGATAGGGAGACGCCTATCTCCCTTCTTTACTCCCTCCTCCTGCTGACTGGATCACAGATAGGAAGGCTGGAGCTGAGCAGCCATCTGGGACCATGAGATGAACTTGGGAATAGAAACCGCGCCTGGCCTGAGAGTTATATTGGAACCTGAAGGTCTCTGACCATGCAGCACCAATCTGGTCTTGGACTGACTCCCTTGAATGTGAGCAAGAAATAAATTCCCATTGTATTTAAGCAACTGTTATTTGAGGTTTATCACTTATGGCTCCAAGCTTCATTAATACAAGGATTTTGATGGAGAAACTCTAGCAGCCTGGCTGAAAGGACAGGTTTGCAAATGACATGAAATTCTTATAAACAGAAAAAATCAGAGTTAGAATAGAGTTGGAGGCGGGGAGGGCGGGGCTTCCCTGGTGGTCCAGGAACTAAGACTCTGGACTCCAAATGCAGAGGGCTGGGGTTTGATGCTTGGTCAGGGAACTAGATTCCATATGCCACAACCAGGAGTTTGCATGCTGCAAAGAAGATCGAAGATCCCTCGTACCCCAACTTTGACCCGGGGCAGCCAAATAGATAAACAAATATTTTTGAAAAACTAGTGAATATTTAAAAAAGAAAGAAAGAAGAGTAGAATGTGGGCTATGAGCCTCAACTTGCTACTTCCAAGAGTTGAGTCCAAAGCTTTGTTACTTGGTCCCTGTGTGATATTGGCCAAGTGACTTCTCTCTGAGCCTGTTTCCTCAGAGTACTTGAAAATGGTCTCATAAATGATCCCTTCCTTGAGTACAGGTTGGGACAGGGCACCTAGCATAGTCATGGAAAGAGTCAGCAAGACTGTGATGCTTGCTCCCTCTCCGCATTCCCAGTTCCAAGTGGGCCGACTCCTCCAGCCCTGGCCTCAACTGCAGTAAGGCTGCCTGAACCAGCTCCAGGCCTCAGATCTTTCTCAGAAGACTAGGGCCTGTGACAAGCCCAGGAACGTTGTGGGAGAGGCCTCTCTGAATGTTGTCGGGTTTTCATTTCTCTAGATATATTCAGGGCTCCCGGCTTTGCCAACAGCACTAATGATAAATGAGGCTCTGTCAAGCTCAGTTATTATTACTGGCATGTCTCATGGACACAGCCTTCCTGCTTGACCAAGCTTGAGTCAGGCCCCTCTGAGTTCTCTTCATGACTAAGCCCGGTTTCAGCAGGAATCCTAAGTTAAGAATCTGTCTGCAATGTGGGCGATGTACGTTCAATCTCTGGGTCAGGAAGATCCCCCGGTGAAGGGAATGGCTACCCACTGCAGTATTTGTGCCTGGAGAATTCCATGGACAGAGGAGCCTGACAGGCTACAGTCCATGGGATCGCAAAGAGTTGGACGCAACAATGCCACTAAGTTTATTTAGGGAGAATCCCCCACACTTGACATCTGATCAAATTTCTCATTATCCACCACTTGTACTGAAGTCCTTGGCAGTCTTTAACAAGAATCCTATTAAGCCGATTTAGCAAGAATCCCCTTAGCATCCATGTCGCCTCTTAGTACTTTTCCATCCACTAGTCCCCTCCTTCTGCTCTCAGCTCTAAACCTCCAGCTATCTTTGCCATACTCTGAATTGAGGTCAATCTCTCTCCCCTATTGCAATAACTTACCATTTTTAAGGAATGTCAGACATTTTTTTACAATATTCGTGTATCACCCTTCATCATTCATGGTAGCCTAAGAAGTAGTGTGGTGCACTGGTTAAGAGCATGGGACTCTGGGGAATTCCTTAGTGGTCCAGTGATTTAAGACTCCATCTTCCAATGCAGGGGACTTGGGTTCGATCCCTGGTTGGGGAACTAAGATCCCACCAGCCACAGGGCAACACACCTCACGTGCCACAACTACTGAGCCTGTGTGCTCTAGAGCCCGTGCTTCATAACTAGAGACGGTCTAGTGCCACAAGAGAAGCCTGTGTGCTGCAACTAGAGAAAGACCATGTACCACAACAAAGACCCAGTGCATCCAAAACTTAAAAAAACATTTTTTTTATTTAAAAAAAGAGCATGGGACTCCGAGGCCTGACAGCCTTGGTTCAAACCTGCACTCTACACTTCCTAGCTGTGTGGCCTTGGGCAAGTTGTCCAACCTCTCTGGGCCTCAGATTCTATTGCTAAGAAACAGGACCACAAACAGCACCTGGCTCACAAGGCTTATTGTGATGAGTGAGTTAAAGTCCATACGTGGCGTGGTTAAGTCTTCTACCAGGTCTTCCTATTCCTGTGAAGTAGGGAATGTGATTATCCCCATTTTGCAGATGACGGAGGACACAGAGGACTAGAGATCAGCAGTGGCTGAACAGGAATCTGAACCTGTGCCTGCCTTGAGTTTGGCTTCTTCACCTATCCTGCCTGGGATGACTTCTCAGAAGGCAGGATCTAGGAGGAGACAGGGAGAGTGAAGCCCCGAAGCAGGTTGGGCAGGCCCAGCCAGCAAGTGGCCAGCGTCTGTGAGATCCAGCCCAGCTGCTGTGGCCGGGTTTGCTGGTCCACTTGACAGTGACAAAAGGCCCTCCCGGTGACAAATGGCAAAGGCCATTGTCAGCAGGGATGGGGAGTTAGGTGTGTGGGCTAGCTGAGCCCCAGACCCCTCCCCAGTCCAAATCCTAGGATGCTCAATTGCTAAGCCATGTCCAACTCTTTGCGACCCCATGGACAGTTGTAGCTCTCTAGGCTTCTCTGTCCATGGAATTTTCCAGGCAAGAATACTGGAGTGGGTTGCTATTTCCTTCTCCAGGGGATCTTCCCAACCCTGGGATCGAACCTGTATCTCCTCAGTCTCCTGGATTGGTAAGCAAATGCTTTACCACTTGAGTCTCCTGGGAAGCCAAATCTTAGCAAAGAGGCAAAGAGGAAGTTTGTGGGCTGGGGAGGGGTTGTGGGAGGACCAGCAGAGACTGACAAACAAAGGGATTTTCCAGGTCTGAGGAGCACTGAGGTGAGGGATTTCCCAGGTAGGGCTGAGGGGTGAGGTGTGTTGGTCCTACTTGAGGCTGTAGAAGTCCAGAGAAGGGGATCTGTGGGGTCCAGTTAGTAATCTGAAATCAGAGGCCAGTGTCCTGGTTTGAAACAGATCCTGGTTTGGGGCTGGGGTCCTGGGTCCAGAGGAAGAAGGGGAACAGGCACCAGTGGGATTACAAATGGGATTAGGAGGGGGTGGTTCTCAGGTAGAGGGGGCTTCTGAGCCCAAGGATGCCTGAGCCAACATGATGGGGGGAGACAATGCTAAGGGGATGATGGGAGGGGGCGTGTGTCTCATGTCCTGGCTCAGAGTGTCCAGGGTAGAAAGCGGTAATGGTCTTGAGTGAATAGTGGGGAGGGTTCTGGGGTACAAAGAGCCTGGAGCATCCTTGATGGAGGGAGAGTCCAAACCAGGCTGGGACAGAGTTGGGGCAAAAGGTCCCAGCTGTGGGTCTGGAGGAGACTAAAGGGGTCCCAGGTCCCAAGGAGGTTCCCTTTCTTGAGAAATTCATGGTGGACAGGGGGAGTCCAGGGGCAGGGGCAGCAGGTTCGGAGAGTAGAGTCCCTGGGCTGGTACCCTGGTTGGGGGGTGGGTGGATTCTTGTCTCAAGGATAGCATGTGTGACCAGCGTTGGGGTCCCAGGTATTCTGGGGCTCTTATAAGGAGTATCAGGGACCAGAGATTGGTGACAGTCTCAGCTAAGGTTGTCACATTCAAAGAGGCCCCTATAGAATTCCCTGGTCGTCCAGTGGTTAGGACTCTGAGCTTCCACTGCAGAGGGCACAGGTTAAATCCCACATGCTGAGTGGAGAGGTCAAAATAAATAAATAGAGGCCCCCGTGGGAAGTCCCTGGTCTGAAAAACACTAGGGGTTTTTGCTGGAGCTGTCTTGGGACTGGAGGAGTGGAAGTCCTGGGTGAGGACCTTCTGGTTAGAAAGTCAGTGGTTCTTCCTGGAAGGCGCTCAAGTTCTCTCCCACACTTCCACAGCTGAGAGCTGCAGAATTGCAGGGGTGTCCCTAATGGAAGGAAAGCCCTGCATTGAGGGCTCCCCCAATACAAAGGAGATGCCAAGAAGGAGTGGGATGTGAAGAGGGGTCTTGTGTCTAGAGTCAGGGCTACCTGCAGGGAAGTATGACAGTGGTCAGGAGGAGGGCAGGGGCCCTTGCTGGGGAGTGGTCTAGGTCCAGAGGGGTGGAAGTCTGAGATGGATTCCCTGGGTCTTTGCTGAGGGATCTCTACTGGCAGTAAGGTCTTTAGTGATGGTGCCTGGAGAGGGTCTGGAGATTCAGGGTCCTCACTGGGCCACCAGGGCCAGGAGGAGACTGGGGTAAGGCTTCTGGAAGGACACATCCCAGAAGGATGTATTTGCAGAATCAGCAGACAATGTTGGAGGGGATGGAGGTCTGAGCCAGAGAGAAGGGCTGAGGTCCTGGGTGGCTAATGGGGAGAGGGTCTCAGGCAGAGGGCCCTGGGTTCTCAAAGGAGGTCTCTGAGGATTGTTCTAGGCCTAGAGGGGACTAGACCCAGGTCTCCAAGGTAGTTAAGGCAGAGAAAGGGAGCCCTAGATGCTTGCCCGAAGGTACTTTGAGGATGGCCCCGGACCCCAAGAGAACTGTGGGACTTCCTACTGGGAGGAAAGGTCTGGATGGGGACTCCCCAAGGTGGAGGATCCCACAAGTGTGGGTCCCTGGTTCTCATCAAGGGGTTTTGAGGGCATCCTGGGTTCAGAGTTGAGACTGATCTGCTGGGATCGGGGTATTTCGTGGTGGCTCTGGGGTCCCTAGGGAGGCGAGGGGGAGCGGGGGGTCTCGGGTCCTCGTGGGCCGGGGGCTCAGGGCGGCGCTCACGTACCCACGGTGGTGACCAGCGTGCTGGCGAAGAAGAGAGCCGAGGCGAAGTCCCAGGCGGGGTCCGAGGCATTGGCAGACCCGGAGGCATTGGCGAGCGCGGCGCGCCCCAGTCGTCCGGCCGCCAGCACCCGCTCCACGAAGGCGTCCAGGGCGGGGGCGGCCACACACGGGCTGCGCCGCAGCAGCTGCTGGCGCAGCATCCGCAGCTCGGCTCGGAGGCGAGCCTCGTGCGGCCCCTCCAGCCGGGCTACCAGCAGCGCGCCCAGCACCAGGTACGCGATATATACTGCCAGGGCGCCCGCCAGGAGCGCACCCCGCCGCATGGCTCAGCCGGTCGGCCCGCCTAGCCCCCCGCCGCCCCGCTGACGTGGCCCCCGCCTCCCGATCGTCCGGCGCCGGGCTTCAGTTCCGGGAGTGCTCGACGCGCTGCCACCAGCTACCCAAAGAGGAAGAAAAGAAAAAAGGGGAGGGGCCGAGGTGGAGGAAACTGAGGCACGCCCCACCACCAGGTGTGGGCACCGAGGGGGAGGAGCCCAGCGCTCCCGGACCTAGGAGACCGGCAGGGTGCTCCCTCCCCCGAGCGGGCGGCTCCCTGTGCCAGAGAGAATCCGAAAACTCCTTTACGCCCGCGGACCGAGGAGTCGCTGCCCGACTGCGCCGCACCCGGGCGCTTGGCTGAGGGGCCAGAGGGACAAACTGAAATCCAGCCCTCCATCCATTTGTCAAGTCGTGCGTTCTGGAGTGGGAATGCATCCACCTGGAGGGGACGCCACAAAGGGGGACACCACAGGGCCAGGTGTCACCTGTGCCTTCACAGACGGGATCCTTGCTGCTGCTGCTGCTGCTGCTGCTGCTGTTAAGTCGCTTCAGTCGTGTCCGACTCTGTGCGACCCCAGAGCCAGCAGCCCACCAGGCTCCCCCATCCCTGGGATTCTCCAGGCAAGAACACTGGAGTGGGTTGCCATTTCCTTCTCCAATGCATGATCCTTAGCTAGTCACTTAAATCTTTGCTCAGCGCCCACTTTGTGCCCGGCCCTTTGCTGGTTGATGCCAGGGAAACAGCAGCGACCAAGGCTGTCCTGGGTCCTGCCCTCAGGGGGCTCCCAGCACTTCAGCAGAGTGACAGATCAGAGGATCAGGGGCTGTGATGAGGGAAGCAGAGAGACAGGGGCTGGGATGGCGATGCCTACAGGACTGTGGAGCCAGGACTCATAACTGAGAGACCAGAACAGTATTCAAGTTCCCCAGAAAAGGCTCAGAGGGTAAAGCGTCTTCCCGCAGTGCGAGAGACCTGGGTTCGATCCCTGGGTTGGGAAGATCCCCTGGAGAAGGAAATGGCAACCCACTCCAGTACTCTTGTCTGGAAAATTCCATGGACTGAGGAGCCTGGTAGGCTACAGTCCATGGGGTCGCAAAGAGTCAGACACGACTAAGCAACTTCATAACTTCATACACAGGAGGAAAGGGAAAGCCACAGTGACAGGGTCACTTGCTGACATCCTTCCGGAATACTATCACTCCTCAGAAGTCATTTCTACCATTATCTTTGCCTGAGATAACTGGAGGAACTGAGCGACAGAAAAGGGGAGGCTGAGGGGGGAGAAAGAGGAGACAGAGTTAGGGAGAGACAGAGGGCAGACACAGGAGAAACTAAGGTAACAATTTTCAGTGCTCCTCACTAGCAGGTGCGCCTGTGTGCGCTCAGTTGTGGAGGGTCATAATGTTTTTGGCAAACCAGGAAAACCAGGTTGCAACACAGGAGCATTTTTATGAATATTTGGGGAAATGTCTAAAGATAGTGTTAAAAAAGAAAACCAGAGACCCCCAAATGTGCCACTTGTGCTAAACCCCATGATACCAACACATTAGTGAAAGTCGCTCAGTGATGTCCGACTCTTTGCGACCCCATGGACTATACAGTCTGTGGAATTCTCTAAGCCAGAATGCTGGAGTAGGCAGCCTTTCCCTTCTCCAGGGGATCTTCCCAACCCAGGGATCGAACCCAGGTCTCCTGCATTGCTGGCAGATTCTTTAAGAGCTGAGCAACCAAAGAAGCCCCATGATACCGAACCTAGATTTTAATATCTGACCTAGTTGCAATTTTGTCCTTCCCCAGGAAGGTAATCTTAATCGGCCAGTTTGGAATTTCCTGGTCAGCACCAGTGAGGTAATCTGTCGTGTGGGACCTCTCCATTTCTACACTCCCCACTCCCACCCCCAACTCCCACCTACAAAGGTAGAAGTATTCTACAAGATAGATTCTCACCTTCCCCCCAAAAGAAGGTGACCTGGCCTGAAACAATTCTTCCTTTTCTTTTGTTAATAACTTCCTTGCCTCCTTTCATAAAACCCCTGCGTTTTGTACAACTCCTATAAACTCCCTCCTATTTACTAGATGTGAAGCTGCCTAATTCATAAGTTGTTGAATAAAGCTCGCGAGGTTTTCATATTTTCTCGGTTTAGTTTTGTTTTTCAACAATACACCTCAAGAAAAGACAACTGGTTCTTCCCATCTAACTTGCTGGATGTCCTTTTGTCACTCTAAATAATCACTTTAATACCGAAAGTCTGGCAAAACTATATAAGCCTTAGAGCCCGCACAACTCCACTTAGCCGCTGGGGAATACAAATGTGTCTCCTCCTGCTCCATACCCTTCTCTGGCTCCCCAGTGCTCTCAGGAGCTAAATTGAGCGCTTTTTACAGAGAACTCCATTTCCCATCGGCCTCTTCGCACGACACCTACATTTCCCAGCATGCACGACAGCTCCCACTACACGGATTCTTCCCGGCTCCGCCCTCCTTGCCCTGCAGGCCTGACTCTTGCCTTACGTCACCGGCCTCCAAACTCTCCTCTTACCGCCAACTTCTCTAGGCCGCCGTGAGAGGGCGTGGCTTTTGGGCGATCGAGGCGCCCATTGGCTGCCGTGTTGCCGGTAGGGCGTGGTTACGGGAGCCGGGCGGGCACATTTCGAACCGTGGCTGGGGCGGCGGCTGCGGCGGCTGCGGCTACGGCGGCGAAAGATGAACCCGGGAGGCTTGGCGGCGGTGGGGACGCCCCGGCAGCGTAAGTGGCGTACGTGGCCGACCGAAGCGATCGGGAGGGCGGGGCGTGGCGGGGCCGCCTCGGCAGTTGGCGAGGTCGCCACAGGTCAGAGTTCACGAGGTCAGGGAGCTACGACGTGTGCACGGCGCAGGGATGCCAGGTCGGGTAGGGGGCGCGTTGGGGTCGATTCTTCTTTTCTTTAGGAAATTCCTTTAGAAGAAAACAAGTTTGGGCAAGATATTGTGTGATGTGCAGAAAAACGCGACTTCCATTCATTTGTAGTTAGCCCTCTGGCCGCTCTCCGCCCTTCCGTGGCCTTGCGCGGTTGCCCACGCACCATAGGAAGGCGTTTATAGTCCTATAGCCCTACGTGATCGCAGAGGGCCGCGTTTACTCCTCGTTTAAGATTTGAACCTGGATTTACTGTGCTGTTTTCCCGTGTCTGTGCATTTCTATCTCTTAGTTCCTCTTCATCTCCAGGAGCGTCCGTGCATCTCATTTATTCATTCAGCGTATCTTGCTTCAACTCACTTGTGCCAGGCCCTGTGCTGGTGGAATTTGAATACCCAGTGGTAGCCTACAACTTGACAACTTACAGCGCAGAATTTAGTGGGCAGACAGACACTACACTCGGAAGTAAACTAGTCAGCAAGATAATTTGGGAAGTAATTAGAACTGTAAAGGGAGTAAATTGGAAATTGATGGGGTGGGGGGGAGTTGAGTAGGCCTCAAGTCATGATGCCTGCATTCCTCCCTTCAACCGTTGTTAAGATACCTGGTTGGCCCTCTAGTAGGGGATCTTGGGGACACAGACGTGCCCATCAGTCCTGCTTCCTGTCTTCATGGAGCTACCAGTACAAAGCGGAAGACAGCAACAGTCTAGTGTGATGGAGCTATGTGCAGGCATAGGGCTCAGGGCTGGGATGGGGGAAGCACAGTCAGAGAGCTTATGACTGGGATGGAGGTGTGTGTTAGCCAGATTAGGAAACTTGACCCAGCCCTGCCATGTCAGTGAAGCTTCCTGGAAGAGATACAGCTGATGAGGAGGAATGAGAAGGGGATTTGTGATGGGAGGGAAAAGCCTGGGAGGCTTGTGCTGAGTAAACAAGTAGACAAGATAGATTTAGAAATTGTATTAACTGCTTAAAAGAGAAAAAAGAACCACTGGATATTATGAGAAAGAGCAAGGTAGGGCTAGGGCTTCATATGGAGGATAAGGAAGGTCTCTTGAGAAGGAGTCTTTTGAGCTGAGGCCAGGTGCTCTATTGGCCAGTGTTAATTGTGGGAACGTGTTCTAGGGTGATAGCACTGTCTATTCTAAAGCTTGAGGAGGCGAGGAGCTTGGCAGGGTCAGGGCCCGAGAGGTGGAGGCCCTTGTGGCCAGGTGGAATGAGTCCCAAGAGAGGTAACAAACCAGGGTGGTTGGCAGGGCTGGGTCATGCAGGGCCTCATAGGCATTTGGGTCTTATTCTCAGTGCAGTGGGCAATGATCTTAGGCAGAGGGCATGAAATAATCTCTGCTGGGTCCAGGGATGAACAGGGGAACCTGGTAGGACATTTAATTCAGGTGCAAGATGACAAAATCTGAGAAAGGAGGGTAACATTGAGACATGGTGGCTGAGAACCAATGTCAGAGGTAAAGGCCCAGGGGTAGCCAGAGGGCCATGGCAGGATATGGTGGCTAGAGACAGCCCAGGGCATCAGGTGGGTGGCTTTGAAAGCCTGGAGTGTGGTGAGATTGCCCTAGGTAAGAGGCAGAAGACAAGGGTAAGGGTGAAAAATTGGGTCACACAGTTCAGGGAGCTGGAGAGAAACCAGTGACTGAGGGACTGATCGGACCATCAGCTCCATAAGGGCGTGAGCGGTTCCCTTTTGTTCACTGCTGTATCCACTTTGCCTGCCAGCAGAGCCTAACACACAGAGGGGCTCAGTCGATGTTTGTGGGACTCCAACAGGAGAGAGAAAAAGGTAGTACGGTGTCTCAGAAGCCAGGAAAGCAGATACTGAGTCAGAGGTTGGCATTTGTGGCAAGGGCCTCTGTGCTGCCAAGGGCCTTACATGCTGGTGCATTTAAGGGACCAGTGAGAGCAGAACCCCAACTGCCAAGGTCAGAGGTGGTGACAAAGAGGAAGGGAGGGCTTATGCCAAAGCTTTCAGGAAACCAGCCCTTTGGCCAGAAGTGGGAGAGGGAAAGAGAAGTGGTGCTCAGGGACAAGTGGGCCAGGGCTGGCGCTATTGGCTTTGAGATCGAGGACTTCCCTGGGTCTGTTTTCAGGCTACACATAATGAAGAGGAAGAGTTGAGGGGCTAATAACTGATGACAGGTGATGAGATGGATCACTCTTCTATGGGCCAGGCCAGGGGCTGAGCAGCTTATGAGTGTCACTCTGCCCCAGAGTGGACACCTTTCCACTGAGAAGAAAATGGAAGTGCGGAGAAAGCCATGATGTGGACTATTTGACCCCTCTCCCCCATCCCATTGTAATCCTACTGCCCTTTTCCCACCATGGCGCTTGGCACAGAGGAGGCACTCAGTAAATTTGCTGTGGAGGCATCGCTTTGGGTCAGGGTGCTGGAGCCAGAGCGCTGGGTTCAGATCCGCCCTTTTCATATTTCCCATCTCCGTAGACAGCACCCCACCCACTCAGGCCGGAATCTGGGAAGACAACGTGGATTCCTCCCTCTTCCTTACCCTCCCCCAGCCAAGCACACTTCCTGAAATCCTGCCCTACCTCCAGATTCATCCAGAAGCAGTGACCCCCTTGCCCCCCCTCCCAATGCCCACCTCATCCATCTCTCCTACCTGGACCATCTCCTCGCCTCTTTCCTCTCCTCTCCCTAACCCGGCCTCCCCAGCCTGTTGCCCATATGAAGCAGAGGGACCTTTCGAAAACTTGAGACCCAGCTCTGCTTCATGCTATCTGTATGATTTGGGGCAAGGACCTGAACCTCTTTGGGGGCATCCCATCTGTAAAGGAGAAGGCAATGGCAACCCACTCCAGTACTCTTGCCTGAAATATCCCATGGACTGAGGAGCCTGATAGGCTATAGTCCATTGGATCGTGAAGAGTCGGACATGACTGAGCGACTTCACTTTCACCTTTCACTTTCATGCATTGGAGAAGGAAATGGCAACCCACTCCAGTGTTCTTGCCTGGAGTATCCCAGGGACAGAGGAGCCTGGTGGGCTGCTGTCTATGGGGTCGGACACGACTGAAGCGACTTAGCAGCAGCAGCAGCATCTGTAAAATGGGATGATAGTATCACCAGCACAGAATGGGTTATTGTGAGGATTAAATGAGTTCATCCACAGTGTTTAGAACATGGCCTGATGTGATTTCAGTGGTCAGTTGGGGCTTAATTATTATAATATTTAACAGGCCAACCTGGGATGGAATCCTGCCCTGTCACTCCCTTTGCACAAGTCATTTAGCCTCTCTTTATTTATTTATCTGTTTACTTACTTGGCTACGTCAGGTCTTAGTTGCCGCGTGTGAGATCTAGTTCTCTGACCAGGGATTGAACCCAGGCCCCCCTGCATTGGGAGCACAGAATCTCGGCCACTGGACCACCAGGGAAGTCCCCACTTAGCCTCTCTAAGCCTGAGTTTCCACATCTGTAAAATGGGAATGGCCATTTATTCATTCATCAGGTTTTTTTTTTTTTTTAAATCAAGTATCTACTCCAACCTTGTTCTAGAGGCTAGGGCTTTAGCCACGAACAAGACAGAACTCTTTACCTTGGGGAGCTCACATTGGAGTGAGGGAGACAGTGAAACAAGAGAAATTAAACAGCTAGTATGTCAGCTGGTGCTGAGTTCTATAGATACAAATTAAGCGCAGAAAGGGAATGCGGGGTGTTACCAAGGGAGATGCTGTTGTCGACAGGATAGTTGGGGAAGGTGCCATGGAGCCAAGACTTCGAAGAGAAGAGGGAGTCCTGAGGGTGTCTGAAGCAAGAGCTTCAGAGGAACTGCCAGTGAAGAGGGCCTGAGATGGACAGTGCCTGGTGTGTTCAGTGAGCAACAAGGCCCCTGCGGTTGGAGCTGAATGACTAAGAGGGAACAGGAAGAGAGGCTGTCTGTCTAGAGACTTTGCTTGTAAAGGCTTAGGAGAGGATTTGTGCACAGTCAACCCCACACATAGTGGCCGTCACTCTCATCATCAACATCGTTATCTGGAAGGATGGATGGATGGGTGGATGGATGGCAGAGGCCACCCAGACCTGACTAGACAACCCTACGTTCAGTTCGGTTCAGTCGCTCAGTTGTGTCTGACTCTTTGTGACCCCATGGACTACAGCACGTCAGGCCTCCCTGTCCATCACCGACTCCCGGAGCTTGCTCAGACTCATATCCATCGAGTTGGTGATGCTATCCAACCATCTCATCCTGTGTCGTCCCCTTCTCCTCCCCCCTTTAATCCTTCCCAGCATCAGGATCTTTCCCAATGAGTCAGTTTTTCGCATCAGGTGGCCAAAGGATTGGAGTTTCAGCATCAGTCCTTCAGTAGATATTCAGAACTGATTTCCTTGCAGTCCAAGGGACTCTCAAGAGTCTTCTCTAACACCATAGTTGGTTAGACAACCCATCTGACGTCCAAACCAGTGCCCCACTGTAGCAGGAGCCAGAGGGAGAGCTCCTGACAAATGAATAAGGCTCCTACCCTTCTTCCCCTGCAGCCTCGAAGCGGAGGGTTCCTGTGTCCCAGCCAGGCATGGCTGACCCCCACCAGCTTTTTGATGACACGAGTTCAGCCCAGAGCCGGGGCTATGGGGCCCAGCGGGTGCCTGGCGGCCTGGGCTACCCTGCAGCCTCCGCCTCGCCCCAGGGGGCCTTCCTGGCTGATCCTGTGTCCAACATGGCCATGGCCTATGGGAGCAGCCTTGCTGCGCAGGGCAAGGAGCTGGTGGATAAGAACGTGAGTGGGCCGGGCTGGTGGGAGGTGGGGGGCAGGCAGGGGCCGTGGGGCTGGGGCTTCAGGTTTGAGCTCTGCCTCCCCAGATCGACCGCTTCATTCCTGTCACCAAGCTCAAGTATTACTTCGCCGTGGACACCATGTATGTAGGCAAAAAGCTGGGCCTGCTCGTCTTTCCCTACCTACACCAGGTGAGCACTGGCCCCCCAGGGCACATGATGGGCAGGGGTAAAGGAGACTGAGGGGCAGGCCAGATAGATTGGCCCCGAGAGAGGGCTTGCACAGGGGCAGGCACCCCGCTCCAGGTCCTGCCTGCTCCCCCCACTCTCCCCACAGGACTGGGAGGTGCAGTACCAGCAGGACACGCCGGTGGCCCCCCGCTTTGACGTCAACGCTCCTGACCTCTACATTCCAGGTTTCATCCCACCCACCTCCACGCAGCGACCTCCTCCCTCCGGGCGGGCCTGTCTCGGGCAGACGTTTAGGTGCCCGGAGGCCCCGATGGTCCTTCTTCTGACCAGTGTCTGTGTGTCTGCCTCCCACAGCCATGGCTTTCATCACCTACGTCTTGGTGGCTGGCCTGGCGCTGGGGACCCAGGATAGGTAAGAGACCTGGGGTCAGCTGAGTGGTGTGGGGTTTGCGGTGCGGGGGGGACAGTCAAGAAGGTCTCTTTGGTTCCCCTGGGTCAGAACAGTCCTACCGTGTAGCCATTTAGCCCAAGACAGAGCCCTCGGTGTACCCTCAGGGTTACCTTCACCTCTTTCTTCTTCCCCACCCTGTGGCGGGTGACACTGAATCTAGCCTTCCCCTGGCCTCTCCTAACTAACTGCCCGGCCCCCACACACCTCCTGCACCCCAACTACAACAGGAAGGTCTTCTCTGAGAGGTGGGCCTGGCCATGCCAACCCCCCTCCGCCCCCTGCTCAGAAGCTGTCCCCAGACCAAGCCCCAGCTCCGGAGCCTATCACTGCCCGCCTGCAGTCTCTCTCTGCCCCTTCCCTTCACTCTGCTGAGCCACTCTGGTCCTCTTTCTGTTTCTGCCAAGGACCTGGGCTGCCTCCCCAGGGTCTTTGCACACCTGGCTCCCTTTGCTGAGGAGTGTGTTCCTCCCCACTCCTCATGTCTCCCCTGTGCTGGTACTGCTTCAGGGAAGCCTCCCCACCCTCCAGCCTGGGTCAGGCCCCCACCTCTTGCTCACAGACCCCTGTTCATTACCTTCGTGGCATGGAAAACTATTGTCATTAGAGCCATGAATTGTTGAGGCTGGGGATATGGCAGAGGTCTCCTTCCCCCATCAGCTCCTTACTCCTTCAAGCCTCAGCTCAAGTGCCCCCTCCTTTCGGACATCCTCCCTCCCCATGGGGTCACACACCTGCCCCGCCCTGTGCTTCCCCACATCTGGCCTCACCTCTCTGGGCTGTCTGTCACTCGGGATGGGATTTCCAGGACAGGGCCCGCATCCATCTTGGTCCCTGCTGGGTCTCTAGCGCCCACCCTGCCCCCAGAGGCTGTCCCCCCCTGCTCTGGGAGGGTCTGGGCCAGCCAGCTGGCTGACAGAGCTCGGGCGTCGCAGGTTCTCTCCAGACCTCCTGGGGCTGCAGGCGAGCTCGGCGTTGGCCTGGCTGACAGTGGAGGTGCTGGCCATCCTGCTCAGCCTCTACCTCATCACTGTCAACACAGACCTCAGCACTATCGACCTGGTGGCCTTCCTGGGCTACAAGTATGTTGGGTGAGTACTCCCCCTGCCTCCCCGCTGCCAGCCTCCAGCCCCGGGGCCTCGTCCTCAGACCAGCCTTCCCCCGTCTCCCCACAGGATGATTGGAGGGGTCCTCATGGGCCTGCTCTTTGGGAAGATCGGCTACTACCTGGTGCTGGGCTGGTGCTGCGTGTCCATCTTTGTGTTCATGGTGAGCTGGGGCTCAAGGGAGGGTGGAACTCTGGGCACAGGCCTTCTAGACAGAGTTGGGGGTCCCTCAGGTCATCCGAGCAAGGGATGTCAGGTGGGAGTTTAGACCTATAGCCATACTGGTGACCTGAGGAGTCCTGGAGTGGCTGCCCTAGCCTGGGGGTCTAGAGCTTCCCAGAAGAGGGGGATGTCTGGGGGGTTGCTGAAGGGAGAGGAGGGGCCAGCCAGTGGGCTCTCACTCCGCTTTTCTTGTACGGTGGGCTTTCCTTCCAGAATTTCCTTTAGGATGAAAAGAGTATAGTGTCCTTGAAGTAGCTTCTCTGAGAGTCCTTCCAGCTGGTATAGAAGGGCTGGTTAGGACCCCTGGGATACACGAGGCCTGGCTTTAACCCCAGGCCTTGCTGGATCCTGGGCAGCTCACTTCCTCTCTTTAAACCTGTTTCCCCTTTTCTGAAAAGGTGGTTGTTGTTTAGCTGCTAAATCATGTCTGACTCTTTGTGACCCCATGGGTTGTAGAGCCCACCACGTTCTTCTGTCCAAGGGATTTCCCAGGCAAGAATACTTGAATGGGTTGCCATTTCCTCCTCCAGGAGATCTTCCTGACCCAGGGATTGAACCTGTCTCCTGCTTGGCAGGCAGATTCTTTACCACTGAGCCACCAGGGAAACCCTTTGTAAACTGGGGTGATAATGATTCCACTTCAGGGTACTGAGAGTATCAGTGTGAGCAAGTGTTAGATGGTTCAGTCGTATGGTCATGTCTGACTCTCTGTGACCCCATGAACGGCAGCACTCCAGGCTTCCCTGTCCTTCACTGTCTCCCAGCGTTTCTTAAACTCATGCCCATTGAGTCAATGATGCCATCCAAGCATCTCATCCTCTTTCGCCCCCTTCTCCTGGATGACAAGAGACTGAGCCAGACTTGCCTGTGAGTGTTTGGGAGTCTCCAGCGGAGGCGTGGGTCGACAGTGGCCTGCCGCAGGGTCCTGATAGTAGCAGTCCCGGGAAGCGTGTGGCATGCTGGCATAAGTCCTTTTTGAGGAGATCACCCTTACCCTTACCATAGAGCCTATAGCCTACCATAAAGACTGCAGACTCTAGGATTGGGCCACCGCAGGCCAAACTACAGGGAGGGAGCACAGCCCCACCCCTCAGCAGAAAATTGGATTTAATGATTTACTGAGCATGGCCCTGCCCACCAGAGCTAGACTCCTGTTTTCCCCACAGCCAGTCCCTCCCATCAGGAAACTTGCAGAAGCCTCTTTATTTTCATCCATCAGAGGGCAGACAGAATGAAAACCACAATTACAGAAAACTAACCAAAATGATCACATGGATCACAGCCTTGTGTAACTCAGTGAAACTATGAGCCATGCCGTGTAAGGCCAGCCGAGACAGACAGGTCATGGTGGCGGGTTCTGACAAACCGTGGTCCATTGGAGAAGGAAATGGCAAACCACTTCAGCATTCTTGCCGTGAGAACCCCATGAATGTATGAAAAGTGTGAGAAGCAGAGAGCAAAAGCTAGTGACTGGTGGGCCAGATCTGCCCCACAGATAAACTTCAATTTACATGTCATTATTTACAACTTTAGGGGCGGTTTAAACAAAACAGTTGGGGAGAAAAAATGGCATTTCTGACTTGCGTTAAAAAATCGTCAAGTGCAGCACAAGCTGATGGTGGCCAAAGGGCCAAGTCTGGCCATCCTTTTGGACCGGGTGTTCACCAACTTAAGGCCCTGGCTTGGCAGTTGAGTTTGGAACCCTCAAATTTTCTCCCAAGGCCTGGGAGGACAAGGAGGTCCTCCCTGTGTGTTAGGAGATCTAGGAGAAACCCGAGGCCCCCAGAAGCAGACTTGAGCCCAGCCACTCTAGGAAGGAAGGGTGGGGAACCTGGAGTCCCGAAGGAGGCCGGGCTCAAGAGTGATCACCTTCCCCGGTCCAGATCCGGACGCTGCGGCTGAAGATCCTGGCGGAGGCGGCGGCCGAGGGCATCCCGGTGCGTGGGGCGCGGAACCAGCTGCGCATGTACTTGACCATGGCGGTGGCGGCGGCGCAGCCCCTGCTCATGTACTGGCTCACCTTTCACCTGGTGCGGTGAGGGCGGCCCTGCGACGCCTCCTGCCGCTGCTGCTTCCGGCGGCCGCCGCCCCCTCACCCCCACCGGCGATGCCGCCACAGCTCATCTCCCGGCCACCTGCCGGCCATCGGGGGCGCCCCGCAGCCCGTGCCCCTCCCACCCTCCCCGCCCTCGCCGAGGTGCTGAGATCTCCAGCTGCACAGGCCGCCCCCCAGCAGGGCGGCCACTGTTCCAGAAACAATAAACCGTGATGGACACGGCTTGGCCAGCTTCTCCTTGGCGCGCAGTGTCCAGCAGGGGGCAGGCCCGGCCCGGGAAGGGAGGAGGAGGCCGGGGACCGCTCACGGCGCCTCGCAACCAGAAGGCGACCAGGAGGCCGAGCAAAGGTTTAATGAGCCCCACCCAGAGCCATCAGTGGGAAGCCTTCTTCTTCCCTTCCTCCTTCTTCTTCTTCTCCTTTTTCACCTTGGGTTTCTTGACCTTGCCTGAGGCGCTCTTGTGCTGCTCCGAGCCGGACTGTGGGGCCGGGGGTGGTGGGGGTAGGAGGGGAGAGAGGGTTCCGCCGGTGAGTCCTCGGCCCGGGTTCCGGGCTGGGACTCCGCCCTCACTTGGGGCGCCGGGCACCCGCTACAGAGGGGGAAGCCTCTTACCTTCGCCTCATTTTCCGAATCACTGGAGCTGCTGCTGGAATCTGAGGCGCTCCCTTGGCCGTGGCCATGGCCGTGGTGATGCTAGTTGGGAGGCACACCAGTGAGGCGAGGGACCCTTTTCCCAGCTCCCATTCCCCCCAAGTCGGAGGCCCCAGATCAAGCAGGGTCCTGGGGTCAAAAAGCAATTCCCAGGAATAAGGTGACTTACCTTCAGGTTATCAGCTGACCCGCCCTGAACTTTGGGGGAGCTGTGCTTGGGGTCTCCCACCTTGCCTGCCCCTTGGGGCTTCTTGGAGGTGGACTCCACGGCTGTAGGGAGAAGAGACATTAGATGGGTTGGCGCAGGCACAGAAAATAACCCCCCCGCCCCTCCCCGGAGGCAGACCCTTGGGTTTGATTCTGGCCCTCAAGCTCCCCACTCCACAGCAGCGCACCTGCCGACAGGTCGAACTCCATGGTAGTGAGAGAAGGTGTGTGTGCAGGGCCAGAGCGCTGGAGCAGGGTTGCGAGGGTATGGGGCGGGCCTTGGGAAGGGGCCCTGGGCCAGCCAGGAAGTTCTGAGGAGCCCCACCCAACCTCTGTTCAAAGTCCTTAACCCTGACTCATTGCCCCTCCCCAGCACCGCCCAACTGGTCCTCTCGGAAGCGGGGAGGGTGGAAGGTTAACTGCTATGCTGCCCGCCACCTCGCCCACCCTGTGTTGTTCAGTCGCTCAGTCGTGTCTGCCTCTGCGACCCCAGGGACTGCAGCAAGCCAGGGTTCTCTGTCCTTCACCTTCTCCTGTAGCTTACTCATATCCATTTGAGTCGGTATTGCCATCCAACCATCTCATCCTCTGTCGTCCCCTTCTCCTCCTGCCTTCAATCTTTCCCAGCATCAGGGTCTTCCCAGTGAGTCGACTCTTCGCAACAGGTGGCCAAAGTATTGGAGCTTCAGCTTCAGTATCAGTCCTTCCAGTGAATATTCAGGAGTGATTTCCTTTGGGATAGACTGGTTTGATCTCCTTTCAGTCCAAGGGACTTGGGGTTGGGAGAGGAGTATGGGCCGGTGTGGATTTCTGGGGAGGGGACTACTAGCACTGTTGAAAAGTGAAACAAGTCACTCAGTCCTGTCTGACTTTTTGTGACCCTATGGGCTGTAGCCTACCACGCTCCACCCATGGGATTTTCCAGGCAAGAGTACTGGAGTGGGTTGCCATTTCCTTCTCCAGAGGATCTTCCCTTACCCAGGGATCAAATCCGGGTCTCCCGCCTTGTAGGCAGACCCTTTACTGTCTGAGCCACCAGGGAAATCCAACTAGCTTCCCCTAAAGGGTCAGATGCTTGCACTTGAAGAAATGAGAGAAAGGGTGCCTCTGCATGCTCTCTGTACCATGATAATACTGACACTCCTTGTGTACTTTTGTGCCTGGCACTGTTCCAAGGGCTTCTTGTACATTAACTCACTATAACGTTGCCTCTGGCCTGGTGAGAAGCAGAGTCTGAAAGGAAGAAAGCATGAACTTGGGAACCAGTCTCATGATTTGAAGTCCATCTTTATTACCTAGTAGTGCTGCCCATGGGCGGAGGAGCCTGGTGGGCTGCAGTCCATGGGGTCGCTAAGAGTCTGACACGACTGAGGCAATTTAGCAGCAGCAGCAGTGCTTCCCAGGGCTCAGTGGTAAAGAATCTGTCTGCCATTGCAGGAGATGCAGGTTTAACCCCTGGGTCGGGAAAATCCCCTGGAGTAGGAAATGACAGCCCACTCCGGTATTCTTGCCTGGGAAATCCCATGGACAGAAGAGCCTGGCAGGCTACAGTCCATGGGGTTGCAAAAGAGTTGGATACCACTTATCAACTAAACAACAACAGAATGATCTGGGGAAGTTACTTCCCCTCTCTGTGCCTCATCTGTAAATGACAACTACCATATGGCGTTGATGTAAGAATCAAATGGATTAGTTTCCTACAACCATGCCTCCACACAGTTACTAGCAGTACTTATAGTGTTTGGTTTTTAAGTAAAAGGTAGGTATGGTGGCTATCCCTATTTTACAGATGAGAAAACTGAGGGACCAGTTAAGATGATGAGGGGCAGGACTTCGCTGTTGGTCCAGTGGTTAAGAATACGCCTACCAATACAAGGGACATGGGTTCAATCTCTGGCCAGAGAACTAAGATCCTACATGCTACACAGCAGTTAAGTCCATGTGCTGCAAATAGAGAAAGTCTCTATTTCTGTGAAGTCTCTATTTGGCTGTGAAGACCCAGCACAGCCAAAAAAAGAAAAAAAAAAGATGGTGAGGAGCAGAAACAGTAATGAACAGATTAGAACTAAGATTCAAACCCAGGCAGTATAGCACAAGTCCAGGTATAGCTCAAATCCAAGTGTAGCCCTTTGGCCTCACCCTGGGGGAGGGAGCACTTAGTAGAAGGGACAGTCACGGGAGCCCAGCCTTCCCTCCCCACACTGTGGGGAGCCCAGATTAGGCTTAGGGATGAGTTGGGGGCCTGAGTCATTTGTTCCAATTGCTGTGAGGCTAGGTGTCCTTGGGAGTCCCTCTCCAGCCCAGCCCTTCCCCACCCCCACCCCCCGCCCCGCCTGACCTGGCTGCTGGACCTGCAGAAGTGGTGGGCAGGGCTGGTACTTAGGCCTGAGGATAATGACAATATCATTGTCATTGTCATGATAATGCCATTACCAGCCTTGGGCACTCAGGTCTCTGCTCCAAAGTCCATTCCTTAGAGGAACCTGCCCTGACTGCCAACTCCTTGGAGCCTCGTTACTCTGTCCCCTTTCCCCTGGCTGGATGACCAGCATAGACAGCCCTTGCTTCCCACTCTCTGAGATTATCTTTATTCTGATTCCCTCAGCACATAATAAATTTTATAATAAAATTTATTGAGTATCTACTGTGTGTCCAGCACAGTTCAAGTGCTGGGGGCACAGAAGTGAATAAAACCAGCAAAAATTCCAGCCCTATGGAACTGACATTCTAGTGGGGGGGAACATGGCAAAATGTAGAGTATGTTAGAAAAAGCTGGAAATGAAACTGTCCAGCAGCTGGTGAATAGATACACGTAATGTGATAGATCCGTTCATACAATGGAATACTATTCAGCAATAAAAAGGAATGAACTCCTGGTATTTACGTAGCAACAGCTACATAAACCTTAAAAACATTATGCTGGGTGAAAGAAGCCAGACACAAGAGACTACATGTCATATGACACCATTCATATGAGTATTCAGAAAAGACAATTACAGAGATAGAAAGTCAATTAGTGGTTGCTGGGAGCTGAGTGTGGGAATGGTGATTAGCTCTAAATTGGCCATGAGGGATCTTACTCCGTGAAGGCGATGAAAATGTTCTAAAACAGATCTATAGTGATAGTTGCACCACTTGGTAAAATTACTAAAAATCCTTGGATATTTGAAATGGGTTTTATGTAACCGGTAACAGCTTGATTTTTTTCAAGTAATATGTATTAGGAGAAATACAGTAAGAAAGGGAATTAGGTAATAAGTACATAGTATGTTTGGGAGGCACTGGATTTCAGATGAGTTACCAGGAAAGCCACACTGAAGTATTTTTTGTTAAGATCTGAAGGTCAGAAAATAAGCCACGCAAGCACAGGGAAGCATATCTAGGCAGAAGGAATGGCCAGTGCAAAGGCCCTGAGGCCTGTGAGCCTGCAGAGCTGGAGGGAAAGAGGTGGGAGATGAGGACAGATGACAGCCGGGGCAGGGGGGCTGTGTGAGGGAAATGTCTTGTAATCAAAGATATTTGGTCTTTGAGTGAGAAGAGGAGGTGAATGGAGATTGTGGCTTTGCCGACAACCACATGCAGGATATGAGAGGCAGTGTCTGTCTCTCCCGGCAGAACAGAAGTTTCAAGAGGGTGGGGGTTTCATTGCTCAGTGCCAAACGGTGTGACTCAGAGTCAGTGCTCCCTATCATTTGGTCAATTAGGCGACCTGCTGCTGGGCAGTGTGGTGTCCGCAGGTCTGAGCAAGCCTAGAGTGGCTGTGAGCTCAGTGTATCTTCGCTCTACCCCTTACTGCTCTGTGGACCATTTGGTCAGTCACTGGCCCTCATTGGCCTCCGCTGTCAAATGGAACTTACCTCACAAGGCAAATGGTTTTGCACGGAGCCTGTCTGGGACAAGGTAAACAGATATTTGATAAATGTTGGTGGCTTCTTTGGGTGTGGTTTGTTTTTTTTTGGCTACACTGGGTCTTTGTTGCTTTCTCTAGTTGTGGCGAGTGGGGGCTACTCTTGGTTGAGGTGCTTGGGCTTCTTGTGGCGGTGGCTTCTCTTGTTGCAGAGCACGGGCTTTGTGGAGTTGCTCCTTGTCTTGTGGAATCTTCCGGGACCAGGGATCAAACCTCCATCCCCTGCATTATCAGGTCGATTCCTAACCACTTCACCACGAAGGAAGTCATAAATGTTAGTTTTAACTGTGATCCTTACACACAGTCTGATGATTCATTATGAAACTGGTAACACAATCCCCACAGTATATGTAATTGAGCCCTAAAAGGAACTGTAGGACACTGGGCTAGTAGGGAGTGGGGCAGCAGTGTGAGACCTTCCAGACCCAAGATGAGGTAAGCTATTCACTACTGTGCTAAATAAAATGGGGTGAGTGGGTCCCGGGAGACCTTGGACTGGGCCTCCAGACCCCCACCTGTTCGCTTCATCACAATACATTTAGGATATGGCAGCTTTCACAGGGACTTTGAAGACAGAGGCTTGACGAGAGAGCTTCACTTTTCTCTCCAGCAAGAGCCTGAGCTGGTGGGAGTCCAGAGCAGGTGATGGGTGGCTCTGTGAGGTCATCCAGGAACGAGGTTCCCTGTCTGGGTGCTCTGCATCCCTCCAGGCTGCCGCCCCCAGGCCTCTGGGGAGGCTGGTACCCACCATCTGCTTCCCAGGAAGGGAAGGAAAGTGGAGGGCACGCCGCTTCCTTTTTTCTTTACTGTAGGAATTTGGCTAATCTCAAATGGCCATTCACACATACATTAAACACGTTGTGACTTTTTCTTTGGCTGTGTCACTTGGCACACAGCATTAGTCCCCTGAACAGGGATTGCAACCTGCACCCCGTGCGGTGGAAGCACAGAGTCTTAACCACTGGACTGCCAGGGAAGTCTCACCACTTCCTTTTAGACCCGATGACCTGGAGGCATCACACACCCCTTCAGTCTGAATTTATTCACCTGGTCACATTCAACTGCAAGAGAGGGAAATAAGAGTTCGCGCTGGGCAGCCACGTCCCTGCTAAAATCTGGGGACTTTTATTACTGAAAGGAAGAAAGAGAAATGGGATAAGGAGCCCATCTATCAATGGGCTGTGAGAGACCCTTACTCGTCTACTCTGGAGGGATTACAAATGGGAGATGAGATTTAAGCTGGGAAGGTGGATGTAAAGGCTTGGATGAAAAACACAGGTGTGGGCTTCTGAGACAAGACCACGTCCACCTGCTCTTTGGAGGGAGAGTTCCCCGTCATTCACTTCTCATCTTCCATGGCTAACAGAAGCAGAGACGGTAGCTTATGCCTGTCCTCCCCAGGCCCTGCCTGCTCCTGGCATCCTACGGTACCGCTCTCCCCTGCTTGTTTCCTCATTGTTTTCGCCTAAAATGACTTGGTCCTAAGGGTATTAGCAATGCCTTCTCCTTTGTAGGACACAGTTCCCAGCTGGCCTGCGATCTCCATGTCATTCACAGCTAGATCAGCTCACCCTTTCGCCAACATTTCACCAGCAAACATGCTTCAAAGGGTCACTCAAACCCTCAAGTTTTTACTTAGTCACTGCAGTTTAGGAAGAGATTTCTGGATGCCAACTTTAGCAGTATAGGACTGAGGAGATTGCTGGGATAGTCCTCCCTGGGGGTCTTGTGCTTCTACATGTCTGTGGATGGACACGCCTAACTGGAAGAGCAACTGCTGGAAGCCTGGTTTTGTCTCCTTCCTGAAGCTTACACGACCAGAGCACCCCAGTCCTATAAACATCATAATCCCCATCCTGGAATGTTTTCTTTGAACGTAACCACATCCCGGGAGATGGATGATCTTATGCACACAGTATGCAGGGTCTCAGTTTTTCCCACAAGACAGAAACGCTGCCCTGGATATTCTAGAATACTGGTAATCAGCAAATCGCAACAGATCATCCTCTGGGAGGTTCCAAGGAGCTAACAGCCCAGCTGGAGAAACCCAAGCTTGGTCTACA
This sequence comes from Bos indicus x Bos taurus, assembly GCF_003369695.1. Classification (NCBI taxonomy): domain Eukaryota; kingdom Metazoa; phylum Chordata; class Mammalia; order Artiodactyla; family Bovidae; genus Bos; species Bos indicus x Bos taurus. Next base: position 17,770,250 of record NC_040093.1, read on the forward strand.
CCCAGCTGACTGTTGTGTCTGGGGTTTGACTTTATTCTATTTACAAGTTAATAAATTAGGCTTATGGGCTTTCCCAGGTGGCTCAGTGGTAAATAATCTGTCTGCCAATGCAGGAGACTTGGGTTTGATCCCTGGGTCAGGAAGATTCCCTGGAGATGGAAATGGCAACCCACTCCAGTATCCTGGCCTGGAGAATCCCATGGGCAGAGGAGCCTGGTGGGCTACAGGCAAGAGTTGGACACGACTAAGCGACAATAAATTAGCCTTTTAACTGTTTCCAAAATGCTGGCAGAAGCCTTTCGACTCTTGGGTCAGAGACAGAAGGCTTTATTACAGCAGCAGCATAAGCATCAACCTGTGTATTGCCCTCCCTTGTCCCAGGGGGGCAAAGCACAGGTCCAGATGGAGCCTGCACATGTGGTGACTGGTTGCATTACAAGAGAGGGTCGCTGGGCATGGAGAACCTGCCACTGTACAGCAGGCAGTAGGCGAGCCTGCTCTTTGTCCTCGAGGGAGCCACTGCTTCACCTCATTCCTCAGGGTGCTCTCATCGCAAATCCAGCTCTGAGAACGGCCCAGGTAAGCAGCTGTCAGGGTTGTCTGTTCTTGACACACTCATCAAGACTTGTAGAAGCAGATCTCCATGGAGGATGGTCTGTCCAAACACTGCACTTCGCTTGGCTACTAGTGAATTTTCTTGCGAACATGCCATTCTGTCAGCTGTTCTGATTAACCAGACTGAAAGTGAAAGTTTCTCAGTCATGTCCGACTCTTAGCAACCCCATGGACTGTAGCCTGCCAGGGTCCTCTGTCCTTGGGAATGCTCCAGGCCAGAATACTGGAGTGGGTAGCGGTTCCCTTTTCCAGGGGTTTTTCCCAACCCAGGTATCAACCCAGGGATCGAACCCAAGTCTCCTGCATTGCAAGCAGATTCTTTGCCGTCTGAGCCATCAGGGAAGCCCAACTGGACTGAGGCTGGGGCTAAATTCCATTTGTCTCATAAGGCACTTAATTACTGTCAGCAGGAACCCAAGCAGCAGTGAGTCCTGTTATGTGGCCAACCTGCCTGCCATCCAGCATCCCAGCCTCATCCAGCTGCCCGAGCCAGCAAGGTCATAATCAAAGGCTAGTCTCTCGTCCATTAGGAACCACACGAGGGAGTTCAGACTGACCTGCTGATCTTCGATGTCACCGCCAATAATTACACAGCCCCAGAGCGGCCCTCATGCCCCACAGAGAGGCACTGTGACTCATTCTATCCCGCAGGGAAACACACGCAGGACTGCACACAGAGCACTCCAGTTCGCCACTGGTTTCGTGAGAAGCTGCAGTCTCAACTGCCATACATGGCATAGCCCAGGGCTGCTTGGGCGTCAGAATTGTGTACTTTTGTTATCAGCCAGATTAGAACAGGGCTGAGCAGGTCCATGTTTGTAAACATCTACGGGTGGGACTCATATTCAGGTGGTGACAGGATCAGGACTGGTCTATGGGTCACACTGCCGGCTGCAGGGCTCAGGTGGACCAGGTGATGGGTTGGCAGGCTGAGGTGCAGGGTCTGAGAGTGCTGATGGCACCCCTCCTGCTCCCCACCCCCACTTGCTGGGGTCTAAGATGTTCCCTCACTAGGGGTTCCCATCCATCCATCCATCACTGACTCGATGGACATGAGTCTGAGTGAACTCCGGAGTTGGTGATGGACACGGAGGCCTGGCGTGCTGCGATTCATGGGGTCGCAGAGTCGGACACGACTGAGCGACTGATCTGATCTGAGGGGTTCCCAGGTAGGTAAGATGGCAAAGAATCCGCCTGCCAACGCAAGAGACTCAGGTTTGATCTCTGGGTCGGGAAGATCCCCTGGAGAAGGAAATGGCAACCCACTCCAGTATTCTTGCCTGGAGAATCCCATGGACAGAGGAGCCTGGCTAGCTGCAGTCCATGGAGTTGCAAAAAATCAGACACAACTGAAGCAACTTAGCATGCACACCAGGTGCTAGGGTGTTGTACTCCCTTCAAAGACAAAGAATCAGCATGACTCCTGTCCCACTGGGTGTAACTTTACCTCTTCTGTCATCTACTCACACCCAAACCTTTGTTTGGAAAGGTCAGACGTGAATGGAATGAATTTTTACAAATTTACAGAGACCACTTAGGCCCCTGTAGGGAGACATGGCAGGCAGGGCGCTCAGCGACCAAGTGGCCATTGTCCCCATGACTTGGGTCTAGTTGTCCAAGAAGGAATCTTGGGCGCTAAACCAGCATTAATTACTGAGGCTCCCTTTGATCAGCTGCCACCTGGAGGTTGCACATGGGCTTGCTATTCGGGGGAAGATGCATCATACACAGGGCTGATGAGGGTAGAATCCCAAAATTTTCAAAATAGTCTACATAACTCCCAACCCTTTTGACCTGATTTTTCACCCAGGAGATGGTTGAGAGAAAAACCACTTTCTGATGACAACCACATTCAGTGATCAAACTGCCTTACTAAAGTGTATGGACCAAGAAGAAGTAGAGATCTTTGTTGATTTTTTTAGAAATCCATTCCACCTCTGAATGATGCCAGCAGTCTGTCTGAGGATAACAAAGGCCATGAAATGTCTGTTGAGCACCTTGGCTACTTGCCTATGGTTAGGCAGTTTTTGCAACAAAAAGAGGACCGATGCCAGCCTGTAAAGGGTCTATAAAGTGGAAAACATGGCAGTTTAGTTTCAGGGGCCACAGTGGTGTGGCAGGAGGCGGCCAACCAGACTGGAACAGTGGCACCATAACATGGAAAAGTACAGAAGGGAGACAGCCCTGGCAGACCAAGAGGGCCCAAAGGCCCCCTGCTGTCACCCTACCAGGAGCAAGTGGGGCCACAGGGCCTCGCAAACCACGAGACAGGACAGGACAAATCTGGGCAGAAGTGAGTCACAGAGATAATGTCTGCATAAGAAACATATAAAGGCACGGCATAGGAAAAACCTGGGGAAGCTCAACTGGCCTTGGTGGTGTCAGGAGAATTCACTTCATGATCTCCTCCTACTGCTGCTGCTGCTCCTGCTAAGTCACTTCAGTCGTGTCTGACTCTGTGCAACCCCATAGATGACAGCCCACCAGGCTCCCCCATCCCTGGGATTCTCCAAGCAAGAACACTGGAGTGGGGTGCCATTGCCTTTTCCAATGCATGAAAGTGAAAAGTGAAAGTGAAGTCGCTCAGTCGTGTCCGACTCTTAGCGACCCCATGGACTGCAGCCCACCAGGCTGCTCCATCCATGGGATTTTCCACGCAAGAGTACTGGAGTGGGGTGCCATTGCCTTCTCCGCTTCCTACTGCAGTAGATTTAAAAGTGATTCCCAACAGTTTCTTTTAAAATCCAACACGCTACTTTTCTTCCTTCATATGACTAAGATATGAAGGAGGGGCAACTCTTGTCCAAGTAGGTGGAGAAAGGCCTTCTGCTAGGCCAGAGGTGTCAGTGGGTCTGAGGCTCCTGAAGTTGACAGGACACGAGCGGACCAGAGGGTTGCCTGTGGGGTGACAGGGGGCATGTAGGGGAGAAGCACCAAGTCAGGAGCAACGAGGACACAGGTAGGTGGGCAAAGGTGGCCACCACTTTCCATGGGTGACCTGACATCTGTGATCTCGTGCAGCTTTCCCATCCACCCATCTTACAGGTGAGGAAACCGGAGGTTCAAAGGAGTTAAGTGACCTGCCTGCTTGAGGGCAGTGGGTGGAGGGTCTCTTCCCAATGCCTCGGCCCTCTTTCCCTGGACCACAGGCTCTTCTGGAGGCACTGAGGGGTCCTAATTTGTCTGGGACGTGGCAAGTAGGTTTCCCCTGCTCACAAACTCTTGAGTCAACTGCAGTGAGGGCCTGGAGTGCCAGGCTGCATGGAAGGTTTGGCAGGGAGAATACCAGAATCCAGGAGCAACATCTACCATGGACCAGAAAGGCTGGGAGTGGATGAAGTGTTTACCCAATTGCTTCTGCAACAGATGTCTAAGCCCTAACAGACACAAGCCTTTCCCTCAATGTGCAGGCATCCTTCCAGGATACTGTGTGTTTGGTTCCAGACTATCGCAATAAAGCCAGTCGCATGAGATTGTTGACGTCCCCAGTGCATTTAACAGTTACGCTTACACTATAGTCTATTAAGTGTGCAACTGCACTAGGTCTAAAATAAACAATGTATATACATTAATTTTAATGTACTTAAATGCTAACCCCATTATCTAACAAGGCCACAGTGTCTTCAGAGTACAATAAAAGGAGGTCTGCCTGTATAGTATGTATAGAGGGTGGCCTTTGGCCTGAAGGGATTTCTAGGAAGGGTCAAGGAAAGGAGGGCTTATTGTGTTTCAAGGAGAGGCCACAGCAAGATCTGGAACTGTTGTGTCGGGTAGCATGGGCCCCCAGCCAGGCCCAGCACCTCTACCTACTCCCAGGCTGCAGACCAGCCTCCTGAGTCCCTGAGGCAGGTGGAGGCCCCAGTCTACCTGCCTGACCCCATGGGTTGCCCAGATGCTGCCCCATGTTTAGGACTCTGTGTTTAGGATTAGGGTGAGGAGAAAGGGGGCTTTGAGAGCTTTGAGAGGAAGGGAGTCCCCACAGGCAGGCAGCAGAATTGGGGCTAAGCCTGGAGGCAGAGTTCAGCCTGGTGGTGCCCTGTCCCCATTTCTATGCAGGGAGGGAGGACTGGGGATGATTGCAGACATGCAGGAAAGATGAAGATCATGGACGCCAAAATGAGTCATTAAAAAAAAAAAAAAACCAGCACGGTATGACCAGAATTTTCAAAAAGTGAAATGGAGTAAGAAAATATCAGAGCAAAAAAAAAAAAAAAAGAAAACATCAGAGCTTACCACAAGTGTAAGGCTAAGGGTTGTTTGGCAAAACTTTATGAGCACTCAGTTGTAATGTAAGATGTATTTCATTCAAAAAGATCTGAAAGATGTTGTTTTCTTACAGTCTGTTCCTGGATGGGGACATCTCATGTCCTGTGGATACTTTGGTAGAGTCTATATTAACAGTCCCATAAAGAAAGCACATGCTGAATTTTTTTTTAAATGGGAAGGCCCTTTTATTAAACTTGTACATTTTACTTTCTTCCTTTCAGTATCCTAATAAAAAAAAACCCATGTTTCTGCTTACTTAAAAAAAAAAAAAAAAAAACAACAAACAGAAAACATCACTTTTGTGATGGGAAAGGAGGCAACAGGATTCAACATAAGCAAAGAAAACTACACCTGGAGCAAAGAAAGAGATCGAAGAGGAACCGACTCGGGTGGAGGCCAGACCACCTGCACTGCACAGACCTTCACTGAGAGGACTTCTAAAGCAAACCCATCTGGGGGGCCAGGGAGCAGCCCTCTCACCTTCTGGAAGAACAAACAGACCAAAAGCCCTAATGATCGTGCAAATACAAATCAATCGCTCTATTTGGAAAAGCACACATGCGCATCGACCCTTGTCTCCCCTCCCTTCCCAGATTCTCTTCATCAGCAGGGGGTTGGGGGGCAGCCCCTTGGCAACGGGGGTTCACAGGAGGGGGTTCACAGGACGGGGTTCACAGGACGTAAGAGTTCTTCACCAGCTGCTCCTTGTCATCCCCAGAGCTCCAGACGGTGCGGAGGGTGCGCTCCTGGTTCCTCCGAGCCACCCTGATCAGGCAGACCACGGAGGCTCCCAGCAAGAGGATCAGGACCATCACGAACAGCCCCACCAGGACTACCACTGTGGATGAGAGAGAGGCCTCAGAACTGGGGGGGGACCAGGGGCCACAACCGGTGTCTGTGGGAGCTCTGGAGGAGAACCAACAGTCCTAGGGCCACATGTCCCCCTGCCCCAACCCAGGAAGCCTGACAGGAAGTCGAGTCCTCAAGAGAGTCCCTACAGTCTTGAGAAATAGGTTTCTAAAAAGTGGAGGTGCTATGCTAGGTGCACACAGACAGAGTGGCTATTTGTGTTTCTTTTTTTTGAACAACAAAAAAAATCCTCACTTCAACTCTATCTCCCTACCGCCTCTCTGGGGCAACCTGTACAGGAAAAGCACCCATCTCTGGCGTGGGCGTGTAAACACGCCCCTCCCCCAACCAGCCCAGAGAAAGATGTGGCCCTGCAGGTTGCTGGGGTGGTGGCCTGTGGAACGAGGGATGGGCACGGGTCTATTCAGAGCAGGGCTGGGAGGGGACCCTCACACCCCTAATTGCCCAGATAAATCTGACAGTGGTTGCCCCACTGGAGTCCCACTGGTCAGTTCAGATGCTTTTTCTTCAGGAGAGGCTCCCCTTAAGGAATGTGGTCCGGGGGCAGTTGCCCGGCTCCCTCTCCCCACGTAGCCGCAGGACCAGAAAAGGTCAATTCCCTCCCCATCTCCCACCGTCCAGACCCCGATGCCTGGCCAACCAGGTTCCAGCTTCATTCCTCTTTTTCTAAAGGAGGGTAGACACACAGGCCAGGCCTGGGCTCCTGAACAGGAAACAGGTGGAAAGAGGCCAAACCAGTGTGGCAGGTCTTTTGTGCAAACGCTACCATCCATGATTAAGGCTCAGAATCAGAGACAAAAGAGAGAGAAGGCCCAGCCTCCTCGCCAGACCAGACTGCGTGGGGACAACAGCGCTGCTGGGGGCCATGGCCCACCCACAGCGAGGGCTCCGCCCTCCTCGGTGTCACCCAGGACCAGCGATGAACACCCCAAGGCAGCAAAGCTACCCCCAAACGTGGAGTCAATCTCAGGCCTGAGTGCAACAGATCCCACATGCCTAAGCAGGAAGAAGTGTCCCCCGGTTGCCCTCGGGGCTGCTGGGAAGAGATGGCCACATTTCTAACCCCTGTTTATGTACACCGCACCACTGGACACACATCTACTGTGTGTTCCAAGCTGCCCAGCCATTCTTGTGCAGAAACATGACTTTTTAACAAAAGATGTGGACAGTGAAGGACGATGTGTCCAAGACAACATGAAGCCACAAAGACAGAGCCGAGTTCAGTCAAGGTGGGCAGGTGGAGGGGGGCAAGAGGCCATTTACCTTTACTGCCAAGGGGCAGGGCAGGATACAACTGCTTGCCTGGAAGAAAACACACAACCCTGGTCAGCTCCCAGCCCTCCTTTGCTCAGAGTGGCAGCCACCAGAGGCTTCCCCTTGGTCCTGGGCCTTCGAGGGGAGCTCTAGCTAAGTGACTTCTTCCAGCTCTTCAGAGGGTTCTGAGGCCTTGCCACCCCAGTAGGGACATAGGAAATATCTGCCCAACAGCTGGGGCCAAAGCCACCCCCTCCCCACTAGGGAGCCAAAAGAAGGTGAGGGTAAGAGCCCAGAGGACAAGGAAAGGGACTGGGGTCCTCTCGGGAGGGTTCCCCTGCCCGTGGCCGTGTCTTGGATTGAGGCACGAGGCAGACTCACCGAAGCATTGCTGCATGCACTCCTCCTTGGAGCGATAGTTGTTTTTATTGCCCCGGCATCCTCCGTAGATGAAGTTATCACAAGAGTTCTCCTCGGCATTAAAGTACCAGCGTGGGAAGGCTGCGCGGCAAGGACCAGTGACGGCCTTGGCAATGCAGTGTTCTGGGAGCAAGACAGCCCGAGGGGCACAAATTAGCAGGGCCCAGGAGAGGTGACTGGAGCTGGAATGCTTCTAAGCAGTCATACGGCTACTGCCCCATGGGGAAAACCTCTCTCTGCTAAAAGAAACTGGTTAATTGCAGACATGGCCAGTCTGGCCCACATTTTCAGATGCCTTTCTCAGTGGCATTACCAGACTACGGTTATGGAGGTTACCCCATGTCAGTCACTGTTGTAGGAACTCAACCTGTGTGAGCTCCCAGAGGTCTGAACCAGGCCCCTCATTTCAATCTCAGGGCTCGGGGGCAGAGCTAGTTACCCGCCCACAGCGCAGCTTCCGGCAGGCAGGGCAAACTTCTCCAAGGGCATGCTGTGGGCCCATCCTGCTTCCTGCTGCCCCACGGCATCCTCGTGAGTCCTAGTACCCGGGAAAGGTTGGGAAGCCCTGCTCTACAATATCCTTAATAGAAACCCTCAAGTGTGTCTCAATTCCCAACTAAGTAAGAAAACATGTTTTTTAAGAAGTTGTACCTTCATAGCTGAAAATATCACCGGAGAGGCCATCAGAATCCTGCCTTCTGGGAACTGAAACACAAACATCCATGTCTCCACGTCAGGGAGGCCGGAATGGACACAGGACACGTGACCTAGCTGGGGCTGAGTTGAAAGGGGCCCACTGAGGGAGGGTGGACGCTCTGGCACCTGGAAGGAAGGGAGTGGAGTCCCCTCTCTGTGGGCAGCTCTGCTCCATCACCTCTCAGTCCTGATGCGCTCTACAGCGCCTCCAAAACCATGACTGGATGGGGAGGCCTGCTCGGCAGGTCAGGGGTTATTATGGAAACCAATCCCAGCCACAACTTCTGGATTGACGAGAAAGACCAGAAGTATATAGGAGGTCACTTATTCTCTTGGGGAAATTTTCTTCTGAAACAGGACAGACACCAGAGTTATGAATTCAGTGCCCCATGGCTCTGGATGACCTCGCAGAGGCCAGTTCTGGAATAAACAATGAACCCAGGCAAAGCGGTGGCCAGGACAGTCACAGGAATCCTATCGAAACTGGAAAGTGCCTCTAACCTTAACTCTCAGCATTCTGCCAACTGATTGGCTGCTAAACTAATAAATGCTTACTCGTATTGGGCGCTGAGGCCAGAGTCAAAGGACCAGAATCAAGACTGCAACCAGTGTGTGGCCACTGGCTGACTGGGGCCATCCTCAAAGCGGGTGGGGGCAGACTCCCTCCCTCCACAGCAGGACTCGCCCGGCAGAGCCCACTGCCCGGGGACTGGCCTTGCTAGTGCATCTGGACCACTCACCCCAGGCTCCCGAGGCAGAGTCCTTTAAGCATAAAGAAGGAATAGGGCAGCTGTTCTCAGCACTACAAAGCAAGCTAACACAAAGAGATCAAGGACTGCAGTGGGAAGGGAGGCGGGGTGGCAGAGGACAGGGGTCAGCACAGGGAGGGAGATGGACCGGCAAGGATGACAGAGAGCAAAGGAGAAGGAGCGTCAAGGAGTGGGGATCGGGTAGTGAAGACAGCAGAGCAGGCAGGGAGTGGGGACTCGAGGCCTGAGCAGCATGCAGCAGTAGCCACACCCCAGCGCCCAGGAGGGAGCACTGTGGAGTCCCTCAGCCCTTCCTGTCCGCAGGACAATGCGAACTCCCCAGCATGAGGAGGTGGCAAGGAGCCAGAAGCTGGCAGCCCCAGCTTGCCAATTCTGCGTCAACAGAACCAGGAGGAGGAAGCCCTGGTGCAACTCCCAAATGACAAATGTCCTTTCACATTACCCATCTGGATGGCCCTCATTCCATCTCGGGTCTTTTTAAAAACCTACCACTTGGGACAGAGGAATCTGCTTTATCCCTGGTCCGCTCATCGATGGTGTTCTCTGCAAGGGGACAAACAAACAGCACAGTGAGAAAGGGCACCTCTAAGATCGCTGGGGAAACAAAACAGACTGCACCCCTGAGCAGGCCTGGTCCTGTGGGCCTCTCACAGAGCCTCCCATTTCTCCTTTATGAGGGCCCTTCAGTGTGCATGCTGGACCACAAACCTGCCAGAACTTGGAAAATAAGGAACCAAGACTGTCCTTGTGGGTTAAACGTTAAGATCAACCAGCTGGAAATCAGAGCAAAGACGTGTGAAGTGACATTATAAAAAGACAGAATGGCTTCCAGGGCCAAATAACCTGTTGAACTGTATTAACTCACAAAGTGAATTAAAAACTGAAGGGCGTGCTTAGCACTAGGAATGTACTTCCTGTCACCAACCCATGCACTTAAAGCTGTTAACATGGTAAATTGTATGCTATGTATATTTTATCTCTTTCTCACACATACACAAAGCTCAGAGGGTGGGTGGAGAGGCTAGCCATTTAAGGAAGTGCAAAAAAGGGAGGGCTGGCAGGGTGCAGGAGGGAGGAGCCCTCCCGTGTGTGGAGGAGGCGTGGGGCTGGTCTAACCTGATGCCACCGCACACTCGCATACAAACCAGCTCCCCTGGTTCCGCCCCGCCCCTCATCAAGCAATCTTCTGGGAATCTGACTGAGCTTTGTCTATGCACACTAAAGCATAGGCCAAACGGGAGAGTCTGGTCCCTTCACCGGCTTTGGTTCTCATTATAATTAATTAATCAGTTGTTAATGAACTGTCATTCTCATTCTCATTTGGCTCCCCACAGAGCTTGCCTGCCTGGGAGGGAATCTGCTGGCAAGGACTCCAGTGAGTGACTTGTTGCCCAGTCGTCACCCTGGCAGTTCCAGTTCTCCTTGCAGACTCACCGGAGAACCGCCTCAGGAGCCAGCAAATGGGTTTTCTGGGACCTCCAGGCTGGGGCCGGACTCTGACCTTTAGGAAGACAGCTGTCTGCCTTCTGCCAGCAAAACACTACACCCCATGGCCCTCAGCAGAGACATTCCATCTTATGCCCGCTGTTCACTGCTTGTGTTCTTAAAACTTAACTTTCCCCCTGAGAAACCAAGGAGTAATCAGAACGGCATGTACATTTGCTACTGTCAACTCTTTTTTTTTTAATGTGGACCATTTTCAAAGTCTTTATTGAATGTGTTACAATATTGCTTCTGTTTTATGTGCTTTGGTTTTTTGGACCAGGAGGCATGTGGGATCTCAGCTTCCCAATCAGGGATTGAACTCAGGCCCCCTGCACTGCAAGGCGAAGTCTTAACCACCGGACCACCAGAGAAGTCCCATACTGTGAACTCTTGATAGGGAAAGGACAGGAAAGGTAGCAAAAAACATTTCCCCTTAATTCCTTCCCGGACACTGGATCACAGCTTATGACAGAAAATTACATACAATAAATAGTATTTTCCTTACCATTTGGTGAGGTTGCCAGTCACCCCCTAAAAGATGAGGGGCTCATTCACAATCCAAAAATAGTACCAGCCCCCTTGGCTCTCCAAACACGTGCTGAGCGCTGAGCACTCGCTGGGCACACAAAGATCAGTAAAACGCTCCTCCAGGCACTGGGTCTCGGCCGGGCTCGTGTGCCTGGGCGCTGCTGTAAACCTCAGGCCACAGCCAAGGCCACTGCTGCTGTCCTCTCTTTGTGCACTTTAATTCACTGATGTGATTTCTGAATGCAGAGCTCAAAGCCAACAGAGGGTACAGCCAATGCAGGAGGAGATACAAACGCCTGGCACAAGCTCCCAGGGTGGCAGGGCTGTGAGCGCTGAGGGTGCCACAAGCACTTTCTGACCCAGAATCATAATCCAGGTGCTACCAGCAATGCCAAGCTGTCAGGAAAGGATGTAAGAAGTCCCATGACAACGTTAAAGAAGCAGCCAGTGAAAATCTTTTTTTTTTTTTGAAAATCTTTAACAGACAGTTTGGCTGGCCAAATCCTCAGGTCTCTGGAACACTTGGGAGGGATCAGGCCCCAGAGGGCCAACATCTCACTGCCATCAGGTCTCAAGGAGTCCCCCGAGGCTGCGTTCAGAGCTGGCACATGCTGTGGTGGGGCTCAGGTTTTTATTTAAACTGGGAGGCTCACAGGGTCAACATGACTGCACAGAAGTCCTCACTGAAGGCTGGGACAAGAACAGATTCCAGAAGTGTGTTCTAGTTTTAACTTGATTCATTACTCGGCTGGCTGGCTGAGCTCCTCAAGTCATTTGTCCCAAAGGTAAAAATAACCCAAAGGCCCAGGGAACAAGGAGGCTGCCTGTCCGCTGCCTGTCCGAGCAGACCTGGCGTGGCGTGGAATGTGCGCTCACTAGTGGGAAGAAGGAAGCTGGCGGGGAGAAGCAGTCATGTCCCCCCTCCCCTGGCTCTAGTTTGCAGCCTACTCTCCCCTTTCTGAGAAGAGGGGGAAGGGTACCGCCGTGAAACCACCGTGTGTGGGTGACCTTCACGCTGGGCCAGCTTCTGCTTTTAAAAACATCTCCCAGTTTCAGCCATGAAGAACTAGCAAAGAGCAAAAGACATCTACGACCCAGTTAATAAGGTGTCTCTAGATAACACGAAGTTAAAAGACGCCTGCTCCTTGGAAGGGAAGCTATGACAAACCTAGTCAGCATATTACAAAGCAAAGACAGGGACTTCCTGGTGGTTAGCGACTAGGACTCAGCGCTCCCAGTGTAGGGGGTCTGGGTTTGATCCCTGGGCAGGGAACTAGATCCCACGTGCCGCAACTAACACCTGATGCAGCCAAATTAATAAATAAATTTTTTTTTTTTAAAAAAGCAGAGACATCACTTTGTTGACAAAGGTCCGTATAGTCAAAGCCATGGTTTTTCCAGTAGCCACATATTGATGTGAGAGCTGGTCCATAAAGAAGACTGAATGCCAAAGAATTGATGCTTTCAAATTGTGGTGCTGAAGAAGACTCGTGAGAGTCCCTTCAACAACAAGGAGAACAAATTTCCTTTAGTCAATCCTAAAGGAAATCAACTCTCAATATTCATTAGAAAGACTGATGCTGACGCTCCAACACTTTGGCCATCTGATGCAAAGAGCTGACTCATTGGAAAAGACCCTGATGTTGGGAAAGACTGAAGGCAAAAGAAGAGGGGGCAGAGGATGAGACAGTTAGATAGCATCACCATCTCAGGGGACGTGAATTGAAGCCAACTCCAGGAGATAGTGGAGGACAGAAGAGCCTGGTGTGCTGCAGTCCATGGGGTCTCAAAAGGTCAGACATAGCTTAATGACCGAGAAACAACAACAGATGATAAACCCTCCCCAACAGCGCTGTCTTACCTGTGACGCCAGCACACTTTGCAAGACACTCCTCCTTGGTCATGTAATTATTGTCATTCCTGTCGCAGCCTCCATACACAAACTGCTGGCAGGATCCGTCAGTGACATTGTACCACCACCGAGGGAAGGAGGCCCGGCATCTTCCCACTTTCTTGGGAAGGTGGCAAAAATCTAAAACACAACCAGAGACCATGCTTAGCAGGGCAATTCAGGCAAGAGAGAACACGCACAGCCTTGGAGGAAGAGGCCTACAGCTTTCCAGAGCCTTAAGTTCCAGCAGCTGCTCTATACGCCGTTTTTAAAGTGTCACCATCAGACCTGCTTAGGGATTCCTTCTTTGTGTAGGAAAAAAAGGTGTCATCTAACAACAAAGATACCAACTACCCGACTGCACTGAATGTCAGTTGTGTGTTGATACTGGCCCTGCCCCGTTATCAAACACACAACCACCCAGTACAGAAGCTGGACTTCCAGAGGCAAAACACCAGACTGCAGGATCCTTCTGGATATATGCCTGTCTCACCAGGCCAAGGGGAGCTTAGCATGCAAAGGCTAGAGCTGGTGATGTGCGGTCAGGAAGGACACGCACAGCATGGTGCTCTTAGCAACACAGAAGGACCTTTCCTAACTTTTCCTGTCTACTCTCTGCCAAGACTGGCCACTTGATAGTTGAGTTACCACTAGAGCCTCAGAAAGAAGCTCCCGAATATTAGTTCCCCCCACTGCCAACCAACCCTTCAAAGGCAACTCAGGTCGCTCCTTTCTTCCAGCGTTTATAATGGCTCCTATCTTGGTGGTCTGGGGTTACAAGGTGCCTCCAAATCTGGCCCCGCTTTGGTACAAGGGAAACAGAACAAAATTATAAAATTCCAGCCAGATATATTTGTCTACAGAAAGCCTAGAGATCTGCTTGCTCTCTTTTTAAATATTAATTAATTTCTGGCTGAGCTGGGTCTTTGTTGCTGCACACAGGTTTTCTCTAGTTGTGGCAAGCAGGGGTTACTCTCTAGTTGTAAGGCTTAGGCGTCTCATGTCGGGGCTCACAGGGCCTAGAGTGCGGGCTCAGTAGTTATGGTGCGTGGGCTTAGCTGCCCCACAACATATGGGATCCTCCTAGGGCAGGGATGGAACCCATGTCCCCAGCGTTGAAAGGCAGATTCTTAACCAGTGGACCACCAGGGAAGTCCCTCTGCTCTCTCTTGAAAAGGGAGAGATAAACAAGTGCTGGAGACAACACCTTTACTAGAATGACCCTTTCTTCTGAGGAATTGGGAGGGTTAAAAGCAACCGGAAAAGGGAGTCACCCGACCGTGTGGTTCAGTGTCCGCTCTGCACCACCATATCACCCCTTTCTGGGACCACGAGCCTACATCGCCTCTCCCTCCACCATGGTCCCCTACATCTCTGAAGTGAACTGAAGCCATGTCCGACTCTTTGCAACCCCATGCACTGTAGCCCAGCATGCTCCTCCGTCCATGGGATTTTCCAGGCAAGAGTACTGGAGTGGGTTGCCATTTCCTCCTCCATTCCCGACCCAGGAATCAAACCCAGGTCTTCCACATTATAGGCAGACCCTTTACCATCTGAGCCATCAGGGAAGTTCAAAGCACCAGGGAAATCCTACATCTCTGCCTTCTTGCATAAGGGAATTGCAACCTGCCTCAGGCCCAGCACAGGGTGATTCATAAACATCTCAAATAAAACCATCCCAGGGCCCAAAACTTGGGTTATATGTCGCCAATGACTCCCTAGTTGTTCTCAGCCTTGCTAGGTTTATCTCACCGAGGGGAAGCCTTTCAAAGCAGAGAGAGCAGGATTTGTGCTTCTGCTGCATCTCCCAAAATACGTCACAACAACGGGCAGGAAACCAAACATTCCACAAAACATCTATCTATGGACAAAAAAGGCTGGTACTACGCAAAACAAACAAACATCCCCAAGGAACTCCAATAAATCACAGGTACCTAGCACAGCAGAAAAAGCATACTCTGAAGTAAAAAAAAATCTTTTGTTAATGTGCAAGCAACCATCACCGAAATCATCAGCTAAAAAGTACCTTATCTGGACACTTCATATGAATGGAATCATACGATATGCCCAGAAAAGGCAAACCAAGAGAGACAGGAAGTAAGATTAGGTTTGCCTGGTGCTGGGGAGTTGGGGGGTGGGGTGGGGGTGGGGTGGTGGAGAGTGACTGCAAATGGGGATGATGGAAATGTTCTAAAATTGGATTGTGGAGATGGCTGTACAACTCTCAGTGTACCATTGGGTTGTATGCCTGTAACAGCTGATTTTATGGTATGTAAATAATAAATCAGTTTTGTTTGTTGTTTTAAACAGGCCCAGACACCTTTTGTCCATATAACTGCATCAACCAGAACCCTGGGTGTGCACCCGGAACAGGTACTTTTGACAATGTGCCAAAAGTCACAAAACAAACACCATCAACAAGGCCCAGGGAAGACGCGGCAGAAGAGTCCTCTGGTGTATGTTTCTGCCCAACCCACCAGGCTGTCAAAGGCCAGAAGCAGCACTGCTATCAACATGACAAGCTGGAGAGGACCCAGACAGGACGCCCTCTGACCCCAAACTGAAAACGTCAGGGCAGAGGCACTCAACTGCTGCCGAGGTGCAGCAGCTGCCTGTCCAATGCCCTGCCAAGCTGAGAGCCTTGGAGACCACTAACTGCTTGGTGTCCTTGCTTCCCGAGCAGCTGTTAGGTAATGAAAATGGAAGCAGTCTTGTTCAGGCTTCAGAAGCAGGAGAGCAGGCCTCTGATTGACTTTGGACACTGCCTGGACTACCCGCCTGCTTGCAAAAACACCAACTGTTACCAGCAAGTCAAGAGGCACTTTAGATGAGAGAAGGAGTGGGTATCGGCCAGCCCCCTGGGGTCCGGAGAATCCTGTGACTCACCAGGTGAAACAAAAAGCATTGTAAAACTTAAAACCAGAGCTACAAGTTTTGCAGGCAAACTGACCAGGATATCAGTTTGCAGCCTGGGATTACAAGTGGGAGCCCCCCAAAACTGCAATTTGCAGCCTCATCAACAAAGTGGATGCACTATCTCCAGGCTGCTGTTAACAAGCGACTTCCCAGAGCTGCTGAAGTCTGAATGCTGGCGGGCCCAATTTGGTGATGGACATACACACTGTTACTCTTCTCTATTGTTTCTATTTCTCTTTTCTTTTAATGACTGTGTAGTAAAATTAAGTTAAATAACCCTTTATTAAATACTGAAATTGTTTATTGTGTGTAACAAATAAAGGTTTAACAAACCCTTCAAATCTAAAACAAAAGCAAAACTTCGGGGTATGGTCTTTTAAACAAAAATACCTGAAAAAGGAATTGTATGCTTTAAATGGGTTGACTGTGCAGACTGTGAATTATGGCTCAGTTGAAACAAACACCTGAGGGGGCCGAACGGATCTCAAGGCAGGGTTGCCGGGAACTGTCAGATGCCACAGCAGAGAACACGGCAGGGCGACCACGTATAAAGAGTGGGAATTGGGTGGCTTTTCATAAGCAAGGATGCCGATACTTCTGCCAGATGTTCTGTGCATGTACAGAAGCCTGAGGGTGCATAAAGAGGAGGAGGGAGAAAGCTTATCCAGGGATGGACAGCAGTTACCCTGGTGAAATAAACACTGCCTGGAATCTGGCTTCTTCTTTGCAGGCTCAGGCACTCCTAGTGCCCCAGGGCTGAAGAGGCGCAGGGATGCTGATCTCACTAACAAAGCACACTGAGGAAACTGAGAAAATAACCGTCCAGCAGGGTGGATGTGTGCCAACACACCACCTCGGAAAGCCAGGTGACATGGAGCAGATCACTTGGCGTCTGAGTAAGGCAGTTTTCTGGAGGATTCCTATGAAGATCCACTCTACTGGGATCTACCAGGCAGACTAGAGGCTCTCAGGAGATGGCTCAGGATGCGCTTCCGTCAAGACAGTGTGGTCAAGGTCTGCGTCTGAACACTTACTTTTCTGACTGCCACCACGAACCGATGCCGCTTCCTGACTGGAACGCTCTTTCTGTAGATGTGACGGTTCCTTCGTTACAAACTTTGTGGGGCTGAGAGGCCATTCTGTCTCAGCTGCTCACATCTGCTGTCAATGATCACACACTGATCTCACGGTTTAAATTTTGGAAGCAGCCTTATTTTCAGGTTCCTTGTGTGGGGTAGGAGGGGATGGGGGTAGCTTCTTTTTTGTCTCAGGGAATTTAGAAATGTCTGTTTAAGAGAAGCTCAGTGGGTAGAGAATTTGCCTGCAGTGCCGAAGACCTGGGTTTGATTCCTGGGTCCAGAAGATCTCCTGGAGAAGGCAATGGCTACCCACTCCAGTATTCTTGCCTGGAAAATCCCATGGATAGACAAGCCTGGTGGGCTGCAGTCCACGGGGTCATAAAGAGTCAGGCACGACTGAACGACTAACACACACACCTGCTGCACTAAAAACAGCATATATGGAAAGACATAATGTTGACAATTGTTGAAGGTGAGTGATGGTCTATGGGAGCTCATAAACCTGCTCCCACTACTTTGTGTACACTTGGAAATTCCTGTAATAAAAACAGAAAGAAGCTAATCTCTTTTTAAAATAAATTTGACCGAGTAAAAGAGCTCTAAGTAGCAGATTAGTTGGCCAAAGCTAGGTTCAACCAAGATGAAATTTAACCACACAACTACTGTGTCAAGACAGAGTACCTTCTGTGAGGAGGGAGGCTCCTTGTCAAATGGAGAAGAGTCCATTTTGTTGCATGCCTTTCCTAACTAAATTGCTTTTCAGCTTCCACAATACACAGTTTTACTCTCTAGGCTTAAGGAAATGATCTTATGAAAAAGGAGGTTGTTTTTGTTTGGTTGGTTGGTTTTGTTTCAAAGGAGAGAATGTTCCTTTAGGAAACACAGGTCACATGTTCTTCACCTCACTCCAAATCACATCGATGCATTCTCTCTTCTGTTGTACAAAGAGCCGGAAATACTTTAGTATGTAAGATGACTTCCATGACTTATCACCTTCCTTAGAAAAAGCTTCCAAAAAGTCAGAATACTATCTTTGGTAGACTCAGCTTAAAATCAAAATGCAGAGCATGGATTATTTCTTGACACCCCATTTCACTGCCTTTACTAAGCTAGATGCTGGGCACATTATGTGCACTATTTCTAACAGTCATGATAAAAACCGTGACTCATGCAGTAACACCCACCTCCCTTTACAAATGAGAACACTCTGGGCAGGTTAACCTAAGCAAGCAGCAGAGCTGGATCTGAAATCAAACTGATCTGATCAGACAGCTCAGGCACAAACTTAAGGACCCCTTCGATGGAAAGAAAGAAAAAGCCACTGTAGTGACAGGCAGTGGGAAAAACATGAAACTGAAGTTGCCTAAAAGCCAAAACATTCCTCAAGGCTTCATCACAACTGGAGGGTTCACCAAGGCCAGGCCTTCTGCTAGGTCTTTTTATGGTCACAGTGACAGGGTCACTGATAGCACCATACCAAAGAACTGCCCCAGGCCGAGGGGACTTGGCTGGACAATTTTCGGGAAGTTTTTCCTTAATAACTGTTATTGTTAAGAGATGACATTTTGGTCTCAGAATAGTTTTGGAAAACAATCATGAAAAACGTGTTTCAAGTCCTATTTCAATGCTCAAAAATGTTAGTGCAAAATTAAATACGTTCTGTTAAGTTTTCAAAATGGAGGAAAAAATAGAGGGTAAAAAAGAAGAAAAAAAAACAGGGGGAAAAGCTGAGGGGCGCCAAATTTGGATACATTTGCTTCAGAATATGTAAAAATGGGAAACAGTAATACTGTCTTGGAAAAGCATCAAAAATGGTTAAAGTCACACATTATCTGAAATATGAATCTAAATTACAAAACCCTGGCAGGCATTTTGAACATTAGCTGTTACAAAATTGCCAAACAGACAGGTCTTTGTCATAGAAAACAGGTTTTTCTGGTTCTGAAGTCACTTGAGCTTTAACCAAAATAGCGAGCCAATGGCTTAGACGTGCTCTACTTCACTCTACGTGCTAGAATGACCTGCTACTACCTTCTAACAAGGACATCACAGACATTTTAAGCTCCCAGGCACTACTAACCCAACCTAATTTTACAGGCCTCAGAAGATGATATCCAATCACTCTTCAGAAATGCACAATTACAGCTGTCCCTACTCAAAAGTTTAATATATTTCAAATATTTTGAAAACTACAGAAAATGTCACAACACTGGTATACCGCATTCTCAGCTTTATGAAATTCTAACATTTTAAGGACCAAAACATGACAGAGCTGAAACCCTTGGTGCACCCCCTCACTTCAATCCCACTTGTTCTGTCTCCCCTAAATTAACAACCACTGTGAACTTAGCATTTTCTTTTATTCATGTTTTTTATACCCATTCAGAGTCAGTTTACTTACAAAACAAAAAACAACTCTCCTGGGACTCTAGTCCTTGATAAGCTTTTAACTCCTGTGGGCGCTATACACTGAAAAACACCAACTTACTGCCTCACTGTTTCCTAATAAGAAAACCCTGGATCAAAAAAAAGAAAGCTCTGGATCATCTCACAAGCTCAGACCCACTCATGAAATGGTCCTTCTCTTCCCCGGATCTGTTTTCTCTACAGCAAAACGTCAATAAACTTTTTTAAGAAGGGCCAAATAGTAAATACAGCCAGAATAGTGTGAAATCAGGCAAAACAATGGAAAAAATTATGACTGTTCCATGACCTTTAAGATAAAAAAACAAACAAACAAACCTGTGGGTTATAAATGCATAGGATAAAAAATCACAAAATAAATATTTATTGAGTTCACTGTAAGTTAAAACATTAGAAACTTGAGAACTGAAGTGTTAATTTTCTTTGTAAATAAGTAACTCACCAAGGGGCTTCCCTTGTGAGACCTGGGTTCAATCCCTGCGTTGGGAAGATCCCCTGGAGAAGGGAAAGGCTACCCACTCCAGTATTCTGGCCTGGACAGTCCGTGGGGTCGCAAAGAGTTGGACACAACTGAGCAAGCAAAGAAACAAGCAAACTCACCAAGAGTAGTGTGAATAGTACTTGCAAAGGTCTTTAGTCATGTACGTACTGATATGAAGCCAGTTTCTTTTCAGTTCACCTGAGAGCAAGTGTCATACCTCTCTCTAGGTTTGGGTCAGCCTCTAACCTTTTATCCTTTGCTCTATCAATGCCATGAAACTGCTCTGAGAGCTGCCTGGCATTCTGTCCAAGGTTCGGCCAGCATTACTTCCACATACAGAACACCATCCTTTTTTGTCACAACTACTCTCTTCACGTCTGTGAGCTCCTCTGGCTGCACACCGGTCTTGAACAGCAGCAGTACCCACTCCCACAGCTGGCTCATCCTCTGATCACTCCATTTATGCTCAACTGGAATTTCACTTCCAGCATTATCACTTTTCTTCTTTGCTATACTTTGGTCTATTTTGGCCCAATTTCCTCTATCGACCAATCATTTTTGTAAACTGTCGCATTTTCTGTGGAGCAAGGAGATAACTCCATGCTTTGCTGTGTAGGAACTGAATAACACATGTGCAGTGACCAGGTACCACGCACGTGTGTCCATGCAAACCAAGGACTGCCTTTATCTCAAGCTTCACGGGTCACACAGTCTAACTAGTCAACTCTGTCATTACAGTGTGGAAGCAGCCTAAGGTAACATGTAAATAAGTGACCATGACTGGCATTCCAATAAAAATTGATTTCATATAATTTTTATGCCTTAAAATATTCTTGTGATCTTTTTCAACTATTAAAGGACTTCCCTCTTGATCCAGTAGTTAAGAATCTGCTTGCCAATGCAGGCTACATGGGTTTGGTCCTGTGCTGCGGCAACTACTGAAGCCCGAGGACCCTTGAACCTGTGCTCCTCAACAGAGAAAGCCCAAGTGCCACAAGGAAGAGCCGGCACAGCCCCCACCACCAAAAAAAGAGCAGAAGCCAGACTTAGTGTGCAGGCTGTATGCATGCAGTCACCATGAGCTGGAGTTTGCCAATCAGCTCTTTAGAGAGTGTTTATAAAAACACCCTGCTCAGATTTTCCACATTTACCCCTCCCCCCGTCATGTCACAGAACTCAGCAAATCCTGTATGTGTGGTCAGAAGCTATCACATAGACTCCCAGGGCTCACATTTCTTATGACAACACACCCTTTCATCACTAAAAGCAGCTCTACTCGTTTCATGAAAGCCACTTAGAATTCAAAGGATAATGGCCAACAGGAAATGATTTGCTACAGTAATACTCGGACATGTGAAAATATTACTTTTACACCAAAAAAAATAGAAGACAGAATACACTTCACTCCTCAGTACCAAAAAGCAAACTAGGAAGAATCCATTAATTTGACTTCAAAGAACAGGGACAACTATTAGCATACCCACCAAGGGCTTGCTACCCACAAACCTACATTAGCTGAAAATTCACCACTGAATTTTCATGAACACCCTGTTCAGGCTGGTGAAGTAAGTTGTGAGACATCCACACATACTACATATATGCTGGTATAGAACTAGGGAGACAAAAGCAAAAGAATGGTTTACATGCAATATTATGATTTTTTTTTAACTTTTAATTTAGATATGTGTGTGAATATACCTTTAGGGAAAGGAGACTAAAGGAGGCAGAAGCTTTTCCAGTTTTTTTCTTTTTTTTCATCTGTATGTTTTAGGATAATTTGAGCAGTTGTGTGAATGCACAACTTATTTTCTTTGAGAGTTTTATCTGGATAGTGGATTACAGTTACCCCTTCTGTTTGCTTAAATTGTTACATTTTTCATGGTAACGAAATGAACATACTAAATAAATTCCCCAGTATCTTGAGAATAGTAATCAACTAACTGCAGATGGTGATTGCAGCCATGAAATTAAAAGACGCTTACTCCTTGGAAGGAAAGTTATGACCAACCTAGATAGCATATACAAAAGCAGAGACATTACTTTGCCAACAAAGGTCCGTCTAGTCAAGGCTATGGTTTTTCAAGTGGTCATGTATGGATGTGAGAGTTGGACTGTGAAGAAAGCTGAGTGCCGAAGAATTGATGCTTTTGAACTGTGGTGTTGGAGAAGACTCTTAAGAGTCCCTTGGACTGCAAGGAGATCCAACCAGTCCATTCTAAAGGAGATCAGTCCTGGGTGTTCATTCGAAGGACTGATGCTAAAGCTGAAACTCCAGTACTTTGGCCACCTCATGTGAAGAGTTGACTCACTGGAAAAGACCCTGATGCTGGGAGGGATTGGGGGCAGGAGGAGAAGGGGACGACAGAGAATGAGATGGCTGGATGGCATCACTGACTCGATGGACATGAGTTTGAGTGAACTCCGGGAGTTGGTGATGTACAGGGAGGCCTGGCATGCTGCGATTCATGGGGTCGAAAAGAGCTGGACACAACTGAGCGACTGAACTGACGGATTGACCCTTCCCTGGTAGCTCAGCTGGTAAAGAATCCATCTGCAATGCAGGAGACCTCGGTTCAATTCCTGGGTTGGAAAAATCCCCTGGAGAAGGGATAGGCTACTCACTCCAGTATTCTTGGGCTTCCCTGGTGGCTCAGATGGTAAAGAATACATCTGCAATGCAGGAGACCTGGATTCTATCCCTAGGTTGGGAAGATCTCCAGGAGGAGGGCATGGTAACCCACCCTAGTAGACTTACCTGGAGAATCTCTATGGACAGAGGAGCCTGGCAGGCTACACAGTCCATGAGGTCATAAAGAGTCAGACACGACAGAGTGACTAAGCACACCAGTGTTTGGTTATGGGGCTTCCAGGTGGCACTAGTGGTAAAGAACCCACCTGCCAATGCAGGAGATGTAAGATCATCCCCTGGAGGAGGAAATGGTAACCCACTCCAGTATTCTTGCCTGGAAAATCCCATGGACAGAGGAGCTTGGAGGGCTACAGTCCATAGGGTCACTGAGTTGGACATGACTGAAGCAAATTAACACAAATTAGCACACAGTGTTTGGTTAATAGCTCATCTATGTAAATGGGGTGATCATACAATTTATCCTCCGATCAACACACTTTTCAGAGTGAAAAGAGGTGTTCTTAACAGCCACCCTGGGAAGTACAGTGGCATAAGTTGGAACCCTCTAAGGTAAACTGAGCTGAGTAGCCAGCCTACATAGAAGGGAAGGTAGCCCCTGACCTCCAGGGGTTTACGATTAAGTTAGAGCCACAAGACTGGCTTGGACAGAAGAAGGAAAAAAAGAAAACCACACAAGGTGAACTACTACAATCACACCCTAAATTCAAAGCACTTGTAAGCCACACAGGGCACAAAGGAAATGAGGAAAAGCTCTGGTATCGGGAAGTGACACAATAAGGAAAGTCATTTGGCCAAAGTGCAGGGGACAGATTAGAAGACAGGGCCCACAGGAAGCTGTCCTGGTGAGGGACCAGTGTGTGTCGGAGCCCCTGGCTGCCTCTTTTACTTACCCACTGTTTGGGGTTAGGGGTGGGGGTGGGGGCAGCTTTCCTAACCTCCCTGTACATGTATTTCCTCATTCATAATAAGGAAACAATAATACAAACAACAAAAATGTGTAAACCCCTCAATAAGGCTGGAAAATGCATAAATGCAGCATTCTTCAATTCAGCAAGCCCTGTATTCTCTGATTTAGGTCATGCTAATTAAAAAAAATTTTTTTTCAGAGGCTTCTAAATCAGACTCTTGGGAGGCTTGATAAAGCAAAGCTCTGATTACAGACCAATCATATCTGTGACATAATTAGAAATATGTATTTGGTCTCTCCCCACCCCATGTTCCTGATAGAGAGCTCCTAAAACCCTTGGAATGTCTTGAGTGCCATATCATGTTCTATTCTAATATTCGGTTTTCTGACACAAGAACTAAAACCCCAGCAATCTCTGGAGTGGCACAATCATCTTACTGAATGCCAGTGAGATGACTAGTGGCTGGGGGTGCCCTGGAAAGTTTCAGGAACTTCAGGATAGAGGTTAAAAAAAATCCTATCATTTTGCCTTTTCAGTATGAAAAGGCAAAATGATAGGATACTGAAAGAGGAACTCCCCAGGTCAGTAGGTGCCCAATATGCTACTGGAGATCAGTGGAGAAATAACTCCAGAAAGAATGAAGGGATGGAGCCAAAGCAAAAAGAATACCCAGCTGTGGATGTGACTGGTGATAGAAGCAAGGTCCGATGCTGTAAAGAGCAATATTGCATAGGAACCTGGAATGTCAGGTCCATGAATCAAGGCAAATTGGAAGTGGTCAAACAAGAGATGGCAAGGGTGAATGTCGACATTCTACGAATCAGCGAACTGAAATGGACTGGAATGGGTGAATTTAACTCAGATGACCATTATATCTACTACTGCGGGCAGGAATACCTCAGAAGAAATGGAGTAGCCATCATGGTCAACAAAAGAGTCCGAAATGCAGTACTTGGATGCAATCTCAAAAACGACAGAATGATCTCTGTTCGTTTCCAAGGCAAACCATTCAATATCACAGTAATCCAAGTCTATGCCCCAACCAGTAATGCTGAAGAAGCTGAAGTTGAACGGTTCTATGAAGACCTACAAGACCTTTTAGAACTAACACCCAAAAAAGATGTCCTTTTCATTATAGGGGACTGGAATGCAAAAGCAGGAAGTCAAGAAACACCTGGAGTAACAGGCAAATTTGGCCTTGGAATACGGAATGAAGCAGGGCAAAGACTAATAAAATTTTGCCAAGAAAATGCACCGGTCATAACAAACACCCTCTTCCAACAACACAAGAGAAGACTCTATACATGGACATCACCGGATGGTCAACACTGAAATCAGATTGATTATATTCTTTGCAGCCAAAGATGGAGAAGCTCTATACAGTCAGCAAAAACAAGACCAGAAGCTGACTGTGGCTCAGACCATGAACTCCTTATTGCCAAATTCAGACTTAAATTGAAGAAAGTAGGGAAAACCACTAGGTCATTCAGGTATGACCTAAATCAAATCCCTTATGATTATACAATGGAAGTGAGAAATAGATTTAAGGGCCTAGATCTGATAGATAGAGTGCCTGATGAACTATGGAATGAGGTTCGTGACATGGTACAGGAGACAGGGATCAAGACCATCCCCATGGAAAAGAAATGCAAAAAAGCAAAATGGCTGTCTGGGGAGGCCTTACAAATAGCTGTGAAAAGAAGAGAAGCGAAAAGCAAAGGAGAAAAGGAAAGATATAAACATCTGAATGCAGAGTTCCAAAGAAAAGCAAGAAGAGATAAGAAAGCCTTCTTCAGCGATCAATGCAAAGAAATAGAGGAAAACAACAGAATGGGAAAGACTAGAGATCTCTTCAAGAAAATTAGAGATACCAAAGGAACATTTCATGTAAAGATGGGCTCAATAAAGGACAGAAATGGTATGGACCTAACAGAAGCAGAATATTAAGAGATGAAAAAAAAAAAAAAAGAAGAGATGGCAAGTATACACAGAAGAACTGTACAAAAAAGATCTTCATGACCCAGATAATCACAATGGTGTGATCACTCACCTAGAGCCAGACATCCTGGAATGTGAAGTCAAGTGGGTCTTAGAAAGCATCACTACGAACAAAGCTAGTGGAGGTGATAGAATTCCAGTTGAGCTATTCCAAATCCTGAAAGATGATGCTGTGAAAGTGCTGCACTCAATATGCCAGCAAATTTGGAAAACTCAGCAGTGGCCACAGGACTGGAAAAGGTCAGTTTTCATTCCAATCCCAAAGAAAGGCAATGCCAAAGAATGCTCACACTACCACACAATTGCACTCATTTCACACGCTAGTAAAGTAATGCTTAAAATTCTCCAAGCCAGGCTTCAGCAATATGTGAACCGTGAACTTCCTGATGTTCAAGCTGGTTTTAGAAAAGGCAGAGGAACCAGAGATCAAATTGCCAACATCTGCTGGATCATGGAAAAAGCAAGAGAGATCCAGAAAAAAAAGGCTTTCTTGACTATGCCAAAGCCTTTGACTATGTGGATCACAATAAACTATGGAAAACTCTGAAAGAGACGGAAATACCAGACCACCTGATCTGCCTCTTGAGAAATTTGTATGCAGGTCAGGAAGCAACAGTTAGAACTGGACATGGAACAACAGACTGGTTCCAAATAGGAAAAGGACTACGTCAAGGCTGTATATTGTCACCCTGTTTATTTACCTTATATGCAGAGCACATCATGAGAAATGCTGGACTGGAAGAAACACAAGCTGGAATCAAGATTGCCGGGAGAAATATCAATAACCTCAGATATGCAGATGACACCACCCTTATGGCAGAAAGTGAAGGGGAACTAAAAAGCCTCTTGATGAAAGTGAAAGTGGAGAGTGAAAAAGTTGGCTTAAAGCTCAACATTCAGAAAACGAAGTTCATGGCATCTGGTCCCATCACTTCATGGGAAATAGATGGGGAAACAGTGTCAGATTTTATTTTTGGGGGCTCCAAAATCACTGCAGATGGTGATTGCAGCCATGAAATTAAAAGACACTTACTCCTTGGAAGGAAAGTTATGACCAACCTAGACAGCATATTCAAAAGCAGAGACATTACTTTGCCAACAAAGGTCCGTCTAGTCAAGGCTATGGTTTTTCCTGTGGTCATGTATGGATGTGAGAGTTGGACTGTGAAGAAGGCTGAGCGCCGAAGAATTGATGCTTTTGAACTGTGGTGTTGGAGAAGACTCTTGAGAGTCCCTTGGACTGCAAGGAGATCCAACCAGTCCATTCTGAAGGAGATCAGCCCTGGGATTTCTTTGGAAGGAATGATGCTAAAGCTGAAACTCCAGTACTTTGGGCACCTCATGTGAAGAGTTGACTCATTGGAAAAGACTCTGATGCTGGGAGGGATTGGGGGCAAGAGGAGAAGGGGACAACAGAGGATGAGGTGGCTGGATGGCATCACTGACTCAATGAACATGAGTCTGAGTGAACTCTGGGAGTTGGTGATGGACAGGGAGGCCTGGCGTACTGCGATTCATGGGGTTGCAAAGAGTCGGACACGACTGAGCGACTGATCTGATCTGATCTGATCAGGATAGAGGCTGGGGGAATTCCCTGGCACTCCAGTGGTGAGGGCTCCACACTTTCACTGCAGTGGGCCTGGGTTCAATCTCTGATTGGGGAACTAAGATCCCACAAGGTATATGGCACAGCACCCTGACCCCAAAAAAGGATGGGGACTGGGTGCCAGAAAAACCCAGCCTAGATTAAAGGGTTGGAACTTTCAGCCCCACCCCCTATTCTCCAGGGAGTCTCAGTTACTAATCAATCATGCCTACATGATGAAGCTTCAGTAAAATATCCCAACAGGTGGTAAACACAGCCACATGCCAGAAGGGTGGCTCACCCCAAACTCCATAAGGACAGAAGCTTATACACTGGGGGACCCTTCCAGACCTCTGTCTTCACCTGGCTACTCATTTGTATCCTTTATAATAAACTGGTAAACATGTTTCTCTGAGTTCTGTGGACTATTCTAGCAAACTGGATCTGAGAGGGTCATGGGAACCCTTGAACATTTCAAGTTGGTGAAACTGACAGATGACAACCTTGGGCTCTGACTGGCATCTGAAGGGAGAGGGGCAGTCTTGTGAGACTGAGTCCTTAACCTGCAGGATCTGTGCTCACTTCCAGCAGCCTCAGAATTGAGTTAAATTGCCAGACACCCGTTCTGAGTCTGCTGAGAATTGCCTGATGTGGAAAAACCCACACATCTTGTATCAGAAATATTTTCTGTAGTAGACAGGAGAGTGTTCTCTTTAAAATCCCTTCAAGATTAAGGCGAAAGCTGAGAATGTTAGCAAGAGAACCAACTTAAGGACATTATAAATATAACTCAGCCCCAGTTGAAGGCCTCTCTGTGTGACTAATATCCATTCTAGATCTAGTTAATATAAAAATGTTTTTTGACAGGTTTGTTAGCAGTTAGCAGTTTGTTTTTACTGTTGTGAAATGCACCATGTATTAGAGGCTATCTTGCAATGGCTTGTCTGGGAAAGGGCATTTGCTCAATGTAACCTGAATTCACTGGTGAGTAATAAAGCAGAGATTCCACTGGCTTTCCCTCCATCTGTCCCACTGAGATAAATTCTGTGGGCTTGCAGGTGCATCTCTTAAAAACGACTCAAATGGAAGGGACTTTTTTTGACACTGGGACCAATCATTAAGAGTGTTGTAAAAATTAAAGGCATTTTTTACTCCATTATAAATGCTTAAAACATTTGGCACAAAGCTTTGAATAAGTAGTGTATTTTTATGAAGGCCAGACTGGTGGTGACTGACAGGATAGAGAGGATACGGAAAATCAAAGTACAAACTCCAGTCAGTGAGTTGATCAAAGCAATCCAACCATCACTCTTTCCCTTTGTTTTTCTGCTGTGCAACCACCTGGCATGCCTGCCTGAAGGTATAAAATTCCTTATTTTCACCTCCAGTAAAGTCCCGCAATACTATAAATATCGGGAGATTAAGAGGTCGGAGAGAAGAAAATAAGAAAAACTATGAGTTGGTTACCTATTTTGACTTCAAGTTATCTTTTCACCAAGGAATGAGAGACTCACATTCTGTGTGAGTGAAGAGGTACTAAACACTAGGGAGGCAGATATTCACCCCTGCTTTAATTCTGCTGGGCCAAATCTCAAAGCTGACATTTATTTCACTATCAGTCTTATTTCAAGGTGATCTATAAATCCACCTGTTTTGGTTAGCTGGATAGGCTCTACATACTTGAGGACTTCTGCGTCTAGTACAGAAAGCTATTGCCACCCATGCCTTCCTCTAGGTTTGGGGGCCTGGAAGTCGTCATTGTTAGGATAAGTAATTCAGAAACTTTAAAGTGACCGCCAGGTATTTACGAGGGGAGAACATTTACAATGACATACCCAACTTACATTGTAAAACTCATAAAATCTTGTTTTAGATATCAAATCTTGGCAGTTTAGATATAAAATATTTAGATATAAAGGTTTACATTCCATAAACCATCATCACAATGCCAGCCACCACTCCTACCCTCTGTCACCTCATATTCATCACTCAAGCAGGACTATAAATTCTACCCTTACCTAAATCTGTAACTAGAATTACAGGGGTCAACCTGAATAATTTGAAACAGTAGTTTCAAAGTCTTTCATGGACTTTGAACTGTTAATTCACGGGGTTCTTAACTTTTTTAAAACCTGGGACCATTTTTCAGAAACTGATTATAGCTAATGGGCTGTCTACCTAGAACAATGTTTCCTGACCTTTTTTTCCATTATCACCCCCCACCCCCGGAGACTTTTTAGACATTTTCCCTAATCACCCCACTAACACCACAGACATATATGTAGGCCTTTAAAGGTCAAAACCTATTATACTATATATTATTCCACCCCACTTCCCGAACATGTCCTAGATTCTAAATGACTGGCCCTGGAATAAACACAAAGAATCACAGGCTTCTGAAGCCAGGGACCGAGGAGCCCACTGGTGAGATCCATGTCAAACTCTCGCCTCATTTCTAAAATGGCTTCCTAGTAACGAACAATATGCTTCAGATAAACTTCCCAGTAACTTTAACTTCAAAGTGCCTGGGCCTCAGCATCCCTTCATTAGAGTTTTCAAAACTATCTTGTCAGAAACCAGTGAAACAATATTTGTGACCAGTATCAAAAAAGGAGGTCCATAATCCATACAGGAATGCTTCTGTGGTCATTTGTGAACTCCTTATTAGTCAGTGACCAATGGGCCATGAAAGCTTCCTGGGGTTAATTAAGTCACTTCAGTGTGACCCCTTCAGGGTTCTCTCCTGCCTCACATGAATCACAGGCTACCTCATCCCTTATTCGGCCTGTCAGCCTCAGGACATGGTAAACAGAGGTTTGGCTGCCTGGCCAACTACATGAAGACAAGCCTGAGTGTTGCGAATGACTCAGGAGACAGGTATAATGAGGAATAGGTCACAGGCTGGCTTTCTCTATTACAGGCTGACTTCTCAAATGCCAACCAGTGCAAGGGACCACTTTCCCTCAGTGGGCCTGAAGGCAACCCCTCAATGTTCTTTAAGTATTGTCAACATTTCAGCCTCAAAGGCCATGTTTTTACCACTAAACACACCAAACCTTACCTTCCTTTTCTTCTCTTTTTAGTAGTATAGTTCTTTACTATGTTTCAGGTTTATAGCCAAGTGACTGTTTTTCAGATTCTTGTCCATTGTAGGTTATTACACGATACTGAATATCTTCAGTACCAACAGTTCCCTAGGCTATCCAGTAGGTCCTTGCTGTTTATTTTATACATAATAATGCGTATCTGTTAATCCCCAATTCCTAATTTATCTTTCCTCCCTACCTACTTTTCTTTATAGTACTCATTACCAAGTATCTATTCATGGTTTATTTATTGTATTATCTTCCTCTCATTACCATGTAACTGTCATGGATTGGGGGTGGGGGGTTGTCATCTGTTTCATTCAGTGCTTTGTTTCCAGGGCCTAAAACTGTGCCTGGTACTTGGTGGGTGTCTGTGTTGAATAAATCAGTTAATAAATATTTCAAACTGTCCTGGAACCAACCTATCTTACCTGAAAATAGAACGAGCGCTTCTATGAAGGATGAAAATAGTGTAAGATGCCACTTTGGAGGCCTCTCAGCTGATCACCAACACCAGCTGCAATTTCACTCTTACCTCTCATCCACTTTTTGACTACCCAGTTTACAACTATCCATGGGGGTGAGGAGAAGAGAAAGGAGTGGTGATTAATATGCTTATTGGAGATTTACTGGAAAGTTCACTCTTTCAGTCAAAGTTCTGGAGAAACTAATTAATTCAAGAAGTTGATGCAAATGGAAGATCACGGACTCTCCTGGTGGTCCAGTAGTTAAGAATCCACCTGCCAATGCAGAGGACACGAGTTCAATCCTTGGTCCAGGAAGATCCTATATGCCATGGAGCAACAAAGTCCCCATACTCTAGAGCCCGTGCTCTGCAACAAGAGAAACCACGGCAATGAGAAGCCCCCAACTGCCACAACTAGAGAAAGCTGGGGCCCAACAGCAAAGACCCAGTGCAACCAAACATAAATAATAAAATAAAATACACAGAAGATCACTTCAAAGTGCACTGGAGGCTTTCACATGAATGCTGCCACACTTGTCTCCAGTGGAAATTCCCAAGAACAATCAACAAAGGGCTATGAGCCAAGGAACCATTAACACAAGTTCTCTTGTATAAGTTACTGGCAGTAAGAACTATATTTAACTAACCACTCCCAAAAGGAATTTTTGAGGTTGTATTCTGAAAAGGAATATATTATTTGCCCTTGTATTGATCAAAATGATATATCTGTGGGCACTCCAAGTACCAGGACTTACCATGCAGGAAGAGATAAAAATCATGCACATTTGTGGCCACCTGTTAAAGGGTGTTCCCTGAGAATAACAACACACATACACACACTGCACTGTACAATTTATAAACTATTATGTTTTATCTACCTTTGTTTACTAAATGGGGCATATTCTTAACGTGGGAGTCACAACTCAAACGCTCAGAGATGCAGAGGGCAGGCCAAGTGAATAAACACCGACAGACAGCAGTCTATGTCCTTCCCAGAAGAAGTACTTGGCACTACTCCAGGGTGCTATGTGGGAACACTGTGCCAGATCTTCATATTTTTTAGGCCCAGCCCCAAATCAGAATATTTCATTAAAAAATTCTCAATTCTAGAATCAAGTCACATAAAGCCTGTCTGAGGCCTCCTGGGAACAGCCAGTTTGGTGGGGTTTTTTTAAATTTTTTATTTTAAAATATTTTTGCCTGTGCCACATGGAACGTGGGATCTTAGTTTCCCAGCTGGGAATTGAACCCCAGACCCTGCATGGGAAGTGTGGGGTCTTAACCACTAGACCACCAGGGAAGTCTCAACAGCCAGTTTATAATCTGTGTGCTTCCATGGCAGACTGGCTCTCTCCCTGGATGCTACAAACACCCGGAGATGTATCAGCTGTCCCCCATCTCCATCTGCAGAGGTGTGCCTCCAAATGCCCACTACATTCCATACCCCTTCCTATCTGCCCTCTACCACCCAGTGCCTCACCAACACTGTCCGTCTCGACACCACGTGACTCTCCTACCACTTGCTTATCACCACACCAGCCCCAGACTCCCGAGTTACCCTTCATCCCCATGCATCCTGTTTTGTTGCCATCTCCCTTCCCTCAGCTCCTGGAGTCTCTGATACTTATGGGCCTATCTTCAGCAAAGCCTCTCATTCCCTCAATCTCTTCTCTGAACAGTCTTACTCTAACTGAACCCAACTCACCCCTGAAGAGATAGCTTCTCTTGTGCCCTTGCAAGGGGGCACTGCTTCTATATCATTCTCCCTCCACCCTCAACACCCCAGTTATGAATCTCGTCATTAGAGTAAATCATACCCCACCCTGTGTGTCATTTGCTGACCCAGCTCACCCCCCCCACTGCCTTGTTTCTCCGTTGATTTTAGCTCCCTGTCATTCCCACTGTGGCTCTTACCACCATTCTTGGTGATTTCTGTATCCAGATAGGTGCCCCTCCAACCATCCTGGCCTCTTGGTTCCTAGACTTCCTCTCCTCCAATGATCTTGTCCTCCCCACAGCCGCTCCCCTAGACCCTTCCGAACCTCAGCTTCAAGGGTCTCCCTCAGTGCCAAGTGTAGTTTATCTTCCTAGTTCATTCTTTTCAAAACCTCAGGTCCAATAACTCACTGGTCCTACCACCTTTCCACTACCCCTCAGCCCCCTCATATCTTCACGTAGATTGTTCCTTGACCAACCATTATGATCACCCTCTTACACACTTCCCCTCCCTCCATTATATTCATCTGGAGGTACCTGTGCAGTTGTGTGTGTCTGGAGAAACACCTCACTCTTAGTGGATGACTTTGCTTCCTGAGAAAAATCAAAGCAATCAGAAGGTGGGCAGAGGAATAAAAACTACTTCTTGTCTCTAAATAAGCTGTTGATTCAGCTCTCATGCAAACAGAACTTCAGATAAGCAAGGGCATTAGTTTACCCAGCCAGAAAGAAATACTTCTGAAAGGTCAGGAGGTCCAGCCAGCTACAGCAGCTGGGAAAACCATGGGAACAAGCAGAAAAGGTCTCTGTAGCCAGACCCAGTTTTGTCAATTACTAATGTGTGGCCTTAGGCAAGATCTGTATCTTCACCGCCACACCAAGTTGTTTCAAGGATTAAATAATGCATAAGTGCTCAAAGTAAGCAATAGATGTTAGCCCCAAACTCGGTTTTGACAAAAATCCCAGGCCAGGTAACTGGAAGGTATGGGTTTCCTTGACGACTCAGATGGTAAAAGAATCTAGCTAGCCTGCAATGCAATAGCCCCGGGTTTGATCCCTGGGTTGGAAAGATCCCAT
The DNA here is from genome assembly GCF_003369695.1 of Bos indicus x Bos taurus. NCBI lineage: Eukaryota > Metazoa > Chordata > Mammalia > Artiodactyla > Bovidae > Bos > Bos indicus x Bos taurus. The sequence continues at coordinate 17,803,431 of NC_040093.1, forward strand.
GGAGAAGGGAATGGCTATCCACTCCAGTATCCTTGCCTGGAGAATTCCACATACTGAGGAGTATATCTAAAAAAAGTCTAGAAGAAAAGTCTAATAAATTCTAGTTCAGAGCACAAGAATGATCAACAATTGAATTCCTAATTCCCTGGAGCTGAGTCTCTCCCCACAGGCCCTCAACTCACTTTTTCCTCTCTGCCTTGGGCATAGGGAAAATAACAGTCTTCAGAAGTCACCACAGGTGATGACTTGGTGTACAAACACCAATGCTACAAACACCAATGCTTTCTCTTTCCATCCCAAATGCTGGCCTGTAAAGTCACCTGATTCCTGTCTGTTCCCCACTTGGCCTCCTCTTCCAATCTCCCACCGCCCCCCCTCCAACACACCGCTACTCCAGTCGCGATGGCAGTCTTTTCCTCAAATACCACCAAGCTCATTCCAGCCTCAAGGCCTCTGTACTCCACTGCTTCCAACTGGACAATCATCCCTGAGGCCTCTGTGTCACTGCGACTTGTTCCTTCTTCACATAGAGCTCAGCTGTCACTGTCCTCAGGGAGACCTCCCCTGAGAACATGAGCTAAAGTGGCCCCCATCATCCCTGTTTGTCTGCTTCTTCCTGTTCAATTACATCTTAGTAATTTAATACTGCAGTAAGTACTCTTTATTTAAATGCTTACTCCCTGTCTCTGTCTATCCCACTAGAGTATCAGCTCTCTAAGTGCAAGGACATGGCTTGTCTGAGTCACAAATGGTATCCCAGATCCCAGCACTGCCCCCTGACACACAGCAGGGGCTCAAGAAGTTTTGCTGAATCAACGAATTCTTCTTTCAGGAGGATTATTTTCAAAATCTGCTTGTATTTGTCTGAGGAAGTAAGGTTAAACCAACACTTGTTCAAAAAGATCTTTCAGGCCGAACTTCCGCAGAGTTCAGACGTTTAAATTGGGTCTTACCCTCCACCAACCTCTAAGGACGGATTCAAGCCCACCTTCTCAATGCCAATATTCTTAAGCCAAGAGGCGCTCCATCCCCGCCCCTTGCACCCCGTGCAAGTTTTCCCTCCCAACATATTTGCTTTTCTTTTCCTTTGAATATCACTGAGAAGCACCTTTGTTCTGGGAGGCGCTCTAATGCAACTGAACCCAGAAAGATTTCTCAGGAGGCTGCGGTCCAATATCCAAAAACATAGGGTGCAGGCTTCTTCCCAGAGGCTAAAAGGCCAACAGGTCCCCTAACCCAAGCCCTGTCCTCTGGGGCTGGCCCCCCAACCGCGCGGGCTTTCGTGGGCTTTTTTTTCGCTGGCAGGAAGAGGCTGGTCTTCGGTTCGGTCCCTCACCTCCTTCCTGCCACAGGAAAGGCCACTGCCACTCCTTCTGGGTGAACAGCCCTAAGCCAGTCTCCTCCCTCCTCTACAGGAAACTTTTCCCAGCCCGGGCTCTGCCACCCGCCCTCGCTCCCGGGGGCTCCCGAATCTCTCAAGGTTCAATCCAGCCGGGCTGGCTCCACTACACCCGCCTAAGCTTCACCCAGTCGCCCCCAAACTTCCTCCCTCGCCAATTCCCCCTGCTCGGACCTCGGTCCGGCCCTCCTCGTTCCCCAACTTAGCCCCTCCACCTTGCCCCTAACGCCCCGCCTTCGGCCTCTCGACCCTCCACAACCCCCAGGACACCCGCCCGCGTCCTCACCGTGGACGCCACGTTCTTCGTCGGCCGCCTCAGCCCCGGAGAGGAGCAGCGATGCCAGCAGGGCGAGGAGCACCCCGCACCGCCTCGGCTCAGAGAGCTGCGCCATGACGGACTCCGCCCGGCAGCCCAGGGGAGAGGCCTCGAGCCTCTGGTCGTTGGGGTCTCGCGAGCAGGTGCGGGAAGACCCTCGCCGCGCAGGCGCACTGGAGCGCCTTGCGTTCAGGTGCGAGCGCTCGTAAGGGTCTGCGGGGCGCGCCTCTGCCCTCGCCACACGGGAAATCTCTAGGAAGCCCTTTTCTCAGTCCTTCGGTGTGCGGATACTCTGCCTCCTGTGCCCACGATGATTTTCTCTGCTCCTCACTCGCCCCGGACTCCCTCTACCCTTCAGAACCCCACCACACCCCCAGACCCTCGGTGGGCGCCAGAGGTAATGGCGCCCGCCTCGAAGCAGCTGTCGAAGGTGGAAGGCCAGGTAGGGGGCGGGACGCACCTGGTGAGGCGGGACGCGTAGAGCGCAGGCGCAGGGAGTCTGCACCTGCGCGGCCGTGCTCCTCCCTAGGCGCACCTGGACCCGCCCCTGGCGCTGAGGTAAGGGCGGGGCTTATGTTGGCTCCGCCCTGCGTGATGCCTAGCCTGGGGCGGTACGCGCAGGGGTGAGCCTTAGGGCTCTTGCTGCCCGTGGACGTCGGCTTGTTGACGGTGTATGAGCACCTTCGCTCTTGAACTTGGCCTCTGGGAAATGAGGGTGCAGGCGTGCTCTTACTGGACACCTGTGGGTTTTTTGCCTAGCTTGCTTCAGCCTTCCGATGAGGGCAAGGGATTTCTTCTTTCTAAATTACAACGTTCACTAAGTATCTCCCCAGTGTTGACCAGTCCCCGCATCACCAGACAGGAACAGAGCAGCAGAGTGATGACAGAAGCACGTGACAAAGTGATTATGGAGGAGACGGGGCAAACACAGGCTGAATGATCAGGGGCTGCGTGGTGGAAGACCTGGGAGCCCAGACAGGTTCCCCGTTCAGTCTGAGAGAGGGCCAGAGAGGGCTCTCAGAGGAGACTATAGACCCATGAATGAACAAGAGCCCCAGACTCTGCCTTCGCGTTTCCAGTACTGAGATGAAGACAGATAATTAACCAGAGACAGATAGGTGTCAAGGGAGTGTTGGGGAAGCACAGGCAGAGTAATCAGACCTGAAAGGAGGGAAACCCAAAGGAGGCACCTGACCAGCTTAGGGGCCATGGGAGGGCTTCCTGAAAGAGGCATGTGTGAGCTGGATCTCAGGAGAATGGAATAGGGCAAGCATAGGAGTAGAGGACAGCTGATGAATAATTAAAATAAATATATTATTAAAAGCCCTAACAGTGCTATGAAGGAAATGAACTGGGGGCTAGGATGGAAAATAACAGTGGAGGAGGTGATTTAGATATGAACCCTGGAGGCTAAGAAGAGCTGATGGACAAACATTCTAAGCAAACAGCAAATGCAAAAGTCCTGAAGTAAGAAAGATGTCAGTGTGTTTCAGAAGCCAGGGCCACACCCACTACTTGGCTTCCCTCCTGACATAACAGTATCTGAAGAGTCTTAACTGGGTTAACTAAGTGGTGTTTACCTTAAACAATTAAAGTTTTATGCCCGCCATCTTCTTTAATCTTGCAGTGAGGCCCAGGGACTCAAGGCCAAGAGTCTGAATGTGAGGCCCAAGATCTCTTAAACACTTGAACCCAGTCTCCCCACCACATCCCACTAAACCCAGGTTTATGCTGGAGGAGGACTGTGGTGGGAGATGAGGCTGGAGAGGAGACACAGGCCTGTTCATTCATCCATACTTTCTTTGAGCACCCACTATGAGCCAGGTACTCTTGTAAATGCTGGAGAAGATACAGCAGTGAACAAAGCCAAATGTCAGACCTGTGGGAACTCACTTTCTCCTATTGCGAACAGTGATGTAACTAGCATATCTGACACTGAGACTGAGCCCCCTATTCTGAGTTCCCCTACCTCTTTATCCCAAACTTTATTCCCTTCTTGTCCTGCCCCTGTGCCCTTCAGGATAGAAGAGTATCAAAGAAAAGGGAATTGAAACTGAGCAGGACCCTGTTTCTTGTTTGTAGAAGAAAGCTTTGGTCTCCTAGGCCTTCCTTGAGTTCCAAAGAGTCAACTCAAAAGTTACTAATTAGGGAAGTAAGGGAATGGAAACAAAGGAAACAGGCAAGAAACAACAGTTCAGTGATAAAACAGAGTCCTAGTTCCTCCTCAAGGGATATACAGACAATCTGACGCATATCTTTAAGTTTTGTTTACAGAAACTAAGACCCCCACCCAGGTGGAGGACAGTGACTAAATGCTGACCACAGGCATGTAGACCCCAGACTGGTTAGAACCAGAAGGTTGATGATTAAGATTCCTGAAACATCACCCAGTTACCTCACCACCAACCAATCAGAAGAAAGTCTATGAACTAAAACCCTCACCCCAAATGATACCTTTAAAACCCCCTCCCTGAAAGCCTTCAGCGAGATCCATCTTTTGAGCTGCGCTTCTCCCTGCATGCATGCATGCATGCTCAGTCATGTCCAGTTCTTTTCCACCCCATGGACTGTAGCCCTCCAGCCTCCTCTGTTCATGGGAGTTCCCAGGCAGGAGTACTAGAGTGGGTTGCCATTTCCTTCTCCAGGGGATCTTCCTGACCCAGGGATTGAACCCATGTCTCCTGCATTGGCAGGCAGATTCCTTACCACTGAGCCACCTGGGAAGCCTCTCCTTGCTTGCTGTCCTGCAAATAAATGCTGCACTTTTCTTTACCACAACCCAGTGTCAGTAAATTAGCTTTGCTGTGTGGCAGGCCAATAAACCTACATTCAGTTCTGTAACAGCCCCTGGGGTGAATAATTTTTTATACCTCCTCCACTCTACCAAAAAATTATTTTCAGTAGTAATCATCTAAGTATCATTATTTTATTTGTTCTTTAATTTTAAAATTAATAATCAAAATTTAATAAATTTCCATTTTAAAGATATCACTCAAATTCAGTAAAATATTTCATGTATGAATGAAAGTTTGTACTTATCAAATAAAAATATTATGTCTTACAGTTCATACCCTGATTCACTCTTTTCAATTTTTAAACACAAAAACTCCAAAAGAACATGTAAAATGACAATAGTTTCTCCATCTTTACAATCATTGTGCTATCCTTTAAATTTCTGATGTATTTAAATGCAAGACTATATAGAATCACAGAAATTGGAGACTCAAACTGTGCCTGATACAAGGCCAAATGATTCCAAATTGTTATGAACTTATTTTCAAAATGAGCACACATAGCTCAGTCTATATATGTCAGAGGTCAACAGTATACATGAGAGTTCTCCATAATAACTTTCCTTTAGACTACTGTGGCAAACAGCCCCCTATAATCCCCTCCGCTTAGGTGTGAGCAGGACCTGGGACTTGATTTTAACCAATAGACTGTGGCAAAGGAGGTTTACGTTACATTATGTAAGACTGTCTCCGTGGACTGAGAGACTGTCCATGGCTGGCTCTGAAAGACAGAAGTCGCCACGTGGTGAGAGGATTGATGGAGAAGACCCTATGGTAAGGGATTATAGGTGGCCTCTGGGAGCCGAGAGCCATTCCCACTGATAGCCAGCTAGAAAGTAAAGACCGCATCCCCACAGCCTCAAATAGATGGAAACACATCTTTTCTCAGTGGAGTCGCTGATGAGATGGCAGCACTGGCTGACCCCTGGGCTGCTGCCTGATGAGGCCCTGGAGAGAAGGCCCAGCTAAGCCACAACTGGACTGGATCCACAGAAACCATGGGATAATAAACAAGTGTTTTTTGTTTGTTTGTTTTATTTTTGGCTACACTGGGTCTTCATTGCTTCGTGAGCTCTCCTGTAGGTGAGGTGATTGGGGGCTATGCTCTACTTGCAGGGCACGGGCTTCTCAGTGTGGTAGCCTCCCTTTCTGCAGAGCATGGGCTTCAGTAGCTGCAGCATATGGGCTCAGTAGTTGTGGCCCCCAGGCTCTAGCGCACATGCTCAGTAGTTGTGGTGCGTGGGCTTAGCTGCTCTGTGGCACGTGGGATCTTCCCAGACCAGGAATCGAACCATGTCTCCTGCATTGGCAGGCAGATTCGTTACCACTGAGCCAACAGGTGTTGTTTTAAGCCATAGAATTTGTGGTAATTTATTTGGAGCAATAAAAAACTAATACAATATTTACTAAAGGATAAGAGTAATAAAAATATCTAATTTGAAACTTACCAATTTATTATTAAAAGTCAACAGTTTTAAAAAACAAATTCAACAGTATTGCATTAATTGTTCAGTCAGTAGACCTCCCAACAATTTTTTTCCTAGGGGTGGAATGACTCTTTTATCACTGATACTATTTAGAATTTGTCAGTGCATGGCATAATATAAACTTGGCCAACTGTTTTTCCCCCACACTTTAAACTTTTTATTTTGTATTGCATTATAGCTGATTAACAATGATGTGGCAGTTTCAGGTGAACAGCGAAGGAACTCAGCTGTACATATACATGGATCCACTCTCCCCACAAATCCCCTCCCATCCAGTCTGGCACATAACATTGAGCAGAGTTCCATGTGCTATGGTCCTTGTTAGTTATCCATTTTAAATATAGCAGTGTGAACATGACCTTCCTAAAGTCCCCAACTATCCCTTCCCCACCCCCTAACCCACAACCATAAGTTCATTTTCTAAATCTGTGAGTCTCTTTCTGTTCTATAAGTTCATTTGTATCATTTCCTTTTAGATTTCACGTATAGGGGCTGTCGTATGGTATCTCTCCTTCTCTGTCTGACTTACTTCGCTCCGTATGACACTCTCTAAGTCCATCCATGTTGCTACAAATGGCGTTATTTCATTCTTTTTAACAGCTGAGTGATATCCCATCATAAACATGTACCACATTTTCAACTTTTGATCACTTTTATTATTATTTTAAAATTCTCTACAGGGTTGGCTCGTGGTAAAGAATTTGCCTGCCAGTGCAGGGGACACGGGTTCAATCCCTGGTCCAGGAACTTCTCACATGCTGTGGGACAACTAAGCCCATGCGCTGCAACTACCGAGGCAGAGCTCTAGAGCAACAAGAGAAGCCACTGCAATCAGAAGCTTGTGCACCGCAACTGGAGAATAGCCCCTGCTTGCTGCAACTAGAGAAAGCCCAGCATAGCCAAAACTATATAAATAAATCTTAAATAAGCCTTAAAAATTTCTCTACAGTCCGTGCATCCCCTTTTCTCCTGTGCCCAGGTTGGACCATTCCTGTTTCCCTCTCTTTGGTATACCACTGTCTGGGGAAAAGACAGTAAATAAAATGAGTAAATTATACACAAGGTTAAAAGGCAGTGAGCATTATGGATAAAACATACAGCCGGGTATGGGGCATGGGAGTTGCAATATAAAATAGGACTGTCAGAGAAGATCACTGCACAGGTAACATTTGAGGGAGATGAAGGAGTTAGCCCTGTTGACATCATTCTAGGGAAGAGCTTTCATGATACAGGAACAGCTAGTGCACAGGTGCTGGGGTGGGACAGTGTTTGGCAGAGCTTTGATTGTCCCACAACAATGGGGAGCTATGGACAGTTTTGTTTGTTTGGTTTTTCAAGATATCTCAGCTTTATTGAGCTACAACTCACATAGCGTACAATGTACCCTTTTAATGTGTGCAATTCAGTGGGTTTTAGTATATTCATAGAGTTGTGCAACTGTCATCACGTTCAATTTTAGAAAATTTCATCGTCCTCAAAAGAAGCCCCTTACTCTTTAGCAGTCACTCCCCTTCCTCCAGTCCTCTCAGCCACAGGCAACCATAAATCTATTTTCTGTCTCTATGAATTTCCCTATCCTGAACATTTCCTGTAAATAGAATCATACAACATGAGGCCTTTTGTATCTGGTTTCTCTGCCTTGGACTTCCCTCGTGTCTCAGCTGGCAAAGAATCTGCATGCAATGCAGGAGACAGACCTGGGTTTGATCCCTCGGTTGGGAAGAATCCCCTGTAGAAGGGAAAGACTACCCACTCCAGTATTCTGGCCTGGAGAATTCCATGGACTGTGTAGTCCATGGGATCACAAAGAGTCGGACACTACTGAGTGACTTTCACTTCACTTCTCTGCCTTAGCATATTTTCAAGGTTCATATATAGGTACTTAATTTCTTTTTATTACCAAATAAGAGTCCATCATATGGATATATCAAATTTTATTTATCCATTCATCAGTTGATGGGCTGGGTTTTTTCCCACCTGTTGTCTGCTATGAACACTCATGTACAAATTTTTGTGTGAACATATGTTCTCAACTCTCTGGTATACTAAGAATAGAATTACTGGATCATATGGTAACTCTTCAGAGAAGGCAATGGCACCCCACTCCAGTACTCTTGCCTGGAAAATCCCATGGATGGAGGAGCCTGGTAGCCTGCAGTCCATGGGGTCGCAAAGAGTCGGACACGACTGAGCGACTTCACTTTCACTTTTCACTTTCATGCATTGGAGAAGGAAATAGCAACCCACTCCAGTGTTCTTGCCTGGAGAATCCCAGGGACGGGGGAGCCTGGTGGGCTGCTGTCTATGGGGTTGCACAGAGTCAGACATGACTGACGCGACTTAGCAGCATGGTAACTCTAAGTTTAACTTTTTAAGGAACTGCCAGGGGCTTCCCTAGTGGTCCAGCAGGTAAAAATCCACCTGCCAATGCAGGGGATGCAGGTTTGATCCTTGGTCCGGGAAGATCCTACATGCCTCTGAGCAACTAAGCCTGCAAGCCACTGCTGAAGCCCACGCCTAGAGCCCCTGCTCTGCAGCAAGAGTAGCCCCCAGTCACTTCAGCTAGAGAAAGCCAGTGTGCTGCAACGAAGACCCAGTGCAGCCATAAATAAATAAATAAATCTCTATTTTTTTATTTTTAATAAATCTTAAAAAAAAAAAAGAAACTGCTAGACTGTTTTCCAAAGTGGCTGAACCATACAAATTCCCACCATCAATGTATCAGGGTTCTGATTCCTCCACATTCTTGCCAGCACTTGATATGATTGCCATCCTACTGAGTGTGAAGTGGTATTTCATTGTTGTTTTGATTTACATTTTCCTGATATTAATGATATTGATCATCTTTTCAGGTATAGACTCTTGTATATCTTTTTTCTAGAAATGTCTATTCATGTCCTTTGTCTATTTTTTAAATGGGTCATCTTATAATTGAGTTACATGACTTCTTTATTTATTTTAGATACAAGTACCTTATCAAATATATAATTTGCAATTTTTTATCTCATCTGTGGGTTGTCTCTTCACTTTCTTGAAGTTCTTTAAAACAAGTTTTAAATTTTGATGGTGTCCAATTTATTTACTTTTTTCTTTTGTTGCTTTGCTTTTGGTATCATATTTAAGGAACCATTGTCTAGGAATGGATAATCTTAAGCAGGGGAAGGACATGACCAAATGTAAGGTTTTTAAAAATTGTTTATTTATTTATGGCTGCACCGGGTCTTTGTTGCTGCTCATGGGCTTTTCTCTAGTTGAGGCAAGTGGGGGCTACTCTCTCGCTGCGGTGCATGGGCTTCTCATTGCAGCGGCTTCTCTTGTTTCAGAGCACAGCCTCTAAGGGCATGCGGGTTTTAGCAGTTGCAGCACACAGGCTTAGTTGCCCCATGGCATGTGGAATCTTCCTGGACCAAGGATCAAACCCAGGTTCCTTTCATTGGCAGGCAGATTCTTAACCACTGGACCACCAGGGAAATCCTGCCAAATTTAAATTTTGAAGTGTATTCTTGCTGCTTTCAATTAGGTGGGAAGACTTGTGAGGTAAGAAATTTCTCTGGTCGCCCTTGTTAAACGTGCAAACTCCACCCTCCTCCATTTCTTATTTTCTGCTTCATATTTCTCCATAAACTAATCATATTCTAACAAACTGAGTAATATACTGTACTTATTATGTCACTACTTGTCTCCACCTCATGGAATGATGACTCCCTGAGGATTAGGCTTGTCTGTTTTGTTCACCGCTCTGTCCTCGGTGCCCAGGGAAGTTGAGGAGGGGGAACCTGGTGATCACCGGGGAGACAAGAAAACCTTTGGATGCTATCTGGCTGGCATAAGGAGACTGATATGAGCGGGAGAAAGAAAGGCGGCGGTGCGGGGTGTGTGTGTGTGTGTGTGTTTGTGTGGCTAACAGCTCAGATGACATGATGTCAAAAGAATATTTGTTGAATAAAGTGAATATGAACAAATGGATACATGGATGAATGAATAAATGAAAGGGGTCAAAAGACCTACCGTGAGTACTATGGCTTGACCTTCCTTTGCCAACAGAGTAGGTAGCACAGGGGCTCCCGCACTGTCCCTGGCAACCACCAGGGGGCGAAGACAGGCTGGGTGCCCGAGAGGCCATCCTGATAACCGCCCCGCCCCGCCCCGGGGATCCAGGTCCCGGGAGCCCCAGCCACTCTGCCGGGCCTGGGGCTCCCGGACCCCGCCCATACCTGAACCAGGAACAGCCGCGGGCTTCCCGAGGGCGCAGCGGCAAGTCCTCGCGCTGCAGGCGGGGAAACTGAGGCCCGGGGCGGTCGGGGCGGGGCCGGCCCCCCTGCGAGTCCGAGCCCCCGCCCCCGGCCGGCCCCGCCCCGGCCCGTAAGAGGTCCCCTGGGCGCCCGGCGAAAGCGCACAGCGCGGCGCCGGGGCCGGGGCCGGGACCACGATGGCAGCTCAGCGGCTGGGCAAGCGGGTGCTGAGCAAGCTGCAGGCTCCATCGCGGGCCCGGGGGCCGGGGGGCAGCCCCGGGGGGCTGCAAAAGCGGCACGCGCGCGTCACCGTCAAGTATGACCGGCGAGAGCTGCAGCGGCGGCTGGACGTGGAGAAGTGGATCGACGGGCGCTTGGAGGAGCTGTACCGCGGCAGGGTGAGGCGGAGAGGGGTACCCCGGGGGAGGGGAAGGGGGACTGGTTGTTTGTTCTCGCTGATGCACCCTGGTGCAGCCTCCTTTGCACGGGAGAACGCAGCCTCCTGGACTCCTGGGCCCCGCCGTCTATCTTCCATGACACTCTGCTTGTGCACACAGACACACTTGGGTCCAAACTCCCGGTTTTAGCATATGGGAGCTGGAGTGACCTTATCTGGAGAAAGGGTGGGGGCAAGGGGGATGTCTTAAAACCAAACATAGACATGGTGTCTGGGGGAGATACAACCACAGCATACAGCAAAGGAAGCATTGGCATTCACAGACAGGCTCAGTGACGCGCTGTGGCCACTCGCAGATACAGTGACAGAAGCAACAACTCCACACAGCCTCCCCGGGACACAAGAAGGGGGCACTTACAGATCAGCCTGTGCAACTGCCACAGGCTCTCCCAGTCACCCCAACACAGGCCACGGCCATATGCAGACACAACACGACTATGCCCACACAAAAGGACTCTAGTCACGGCTGTTCACAGATATACAGCAAAGCTGTAGCAACTCACAGACACTGCAAGCTACAACAGCTACCTCTGACACCCAGTGATTCAAGTAACGACCATCCATTATCTCCTAAAAGCAAAAAAACGATAATCACTTTGCAAGCGCAATGATAGATGCTGCAGCCATGCACAGACATAAAATAACAGAAATTATAGCTACACCCAGACAGTAAACCGCGTAAGCCATGGGCTCCTCCGGCCACACAAAGGCAGAAACTGCATCTGCCCGTGAACACACACAGCATATGCTACAGCCTCCACTGCTGTCTCGTGGCCTACAGACAGAAATGACATTTTACTGTCTATAGTCACATTTGTACAACACACACGTGCTGCAGAGCATGGTCACAGGTACACACACACACACAGAGGATAAGATATTATCCTCAGCACAGCTCGAAGGTGGAAGACGCCCTTGCAGTGACCCGAGGCCCCTCTGTCCTCAGACACGTGTGGCTCACACTGATGGACAGTGGCTAGTGGTAGGTGGCATCAGCTAGCCAGACTCTCAGGGACACAAGCTGTGGTCACTTACTGATCGACCTATGCTGTAGTGAGACAAACACAGCTAAGCCGGAGTCACCCACCACCCACCCTTAGGACCACAGACCCCTGACGAGCCACAGAGAACATCACACACACACATGACACATCCCTGCACCCTCCCGTTGGCCCTGGTCTCAAACACAGAGACTCACATAGGCGGTTTACACACTTACAGACACTCCACGCCACACACCATCCCCCAACTGCCCAGGCCTGAAGCCCACGGTGGAGTCAGCCGGATTTTGCTGGAGGAGGAGAGACTGTAGCCTCTGGGATCTCTTTGCTCAGACAGCTGGAATCTGTCCGCAACAGGGGTACCGAGCCGGTCTGCATTTGGCCCTTTGCCCCGAGAGGCCACCCAAGGGTCCCCCTCTTGGCTGCTTGAAATTGGGCTCGTGACTTATCCCACCCACCCACCCACCCTGGGGACTTGAGGGTTGCGCTAGGGCCCCAGGGGGTGACCCCAACCCCCCAGCCTCATCCCCTGGGGCTAGGGGCCATCCCTAGCAGGCTCTAGCCTGCCAGCTTTCCTCCCCTCCACCTAGTGCTTAAACTTTTCCTTGAAAGGACAGAGCCAGCCCCTCTCCAGAATCCCAGAATCTGACATTCCAAGACTCGACCAGGCCTGCTTCCCACTGTGGGAACCGGGGCCAAGGCAGGAGCGCAGTGCCAGGCCTGAGACTCCCGAGACCCAGGGGCCAGGATCCGAGCTGGTACAGGCTCTGGGGCCTCTGTCAACCCATCTGTCACCACCCGCCCCCCCCTCCCCCACCCAGATGTCCCGCCTTGGCGGTGCTGTCCCTGACTACCACATTATTGCTCCAGAACCCGCCAGCTGGGCCCTGGGTGGCTGGGGCTCCTCCCGAGCCTGGGACAAAGACAGGGGAGGGAAGGGAAGGGACCCTGACTGCCCCTCCTTCTCCGCTCAGGAGGCAGACATGCCCGATGAGGTCAACATCGATGAATTGTTGGAATTAGAGAGTGAAGAGGAGAGAAGCCGGAAAATCCAGGTAGGTGGAAGGGAAAGCCGTACCTAGCCCCCTCCCCTGCATCTCCCTAAAAATTGTATCAATAATTAACAGGTTTATTGAGCACTCCCTCAGTGCCAGGCACTGTTTCAATGGCTTTAAGCTTAGTAACTTATTTAATCTTCACAAAACCCTCCAAAGGGACTGTTATCTCCATTGCACTACTATCGATACTATTATCTCCATTTTCAACTCAAGGAAAATGACTCCCAGAGATATCTAATCACTTGCCCAGGGCCACACAGCTCAGCAGGGGCAGAGCTGAGAGTCAGAGCCCGGCAGTGCACATGCAGTGGCCCGCTCTTCCGGCCTCGGTGCTCTAGAGGGAGGAAATGCTTTGTGATCTTCTGGCCCTCTCTGGATCCAGCGCTGGTGGGGGGCTGAGTGTCTGGACTCACCCCTAGCCCCCAGTAGCTCTCTAAGACGCCTAGATCTATTTCTTCCCTTGAAACCACGTGGGAAGTCCACCTGGACGTCCATCTGTCTTGCTGCCCTTGCTTTGCTGGGTTGGAGGCGTGTAGGTGTTGGTCATTTACTATTTTTTTTCTGTTGGGGGGTTTTTAGGGACTCCTAAAGTCGTGCACGAACCCCACAGAGGTGAGTTTTCCGTCCCCAACTCTAGGGCCCTGTTCTGTCCCCTGCACCCGTGAGGGTGGGGGTGGGCTCCGGGGAGGAGGGAGGAAGCTGGCGGGGCCCAGGACCCTCAGAGGGAACCCTGGGGGCCCTGCCTCTCCCAGGGCCCTTTCCTCATCTCAGTGGTGTCTTTTGTCTTCCTCACTCCTGTCCCTCTCTCCCCATCTGCCGCCGGGGCTCCATTATCTCCCCCTCTGAGGCGCTCCCCCATCTGTCTCCTGTCTCTGCCTCTGCTGCGCCATCCCGTCTCTGCCTCTCTCCCCCGTGCCTGCCTGCAGCACCCTGGGGCTCCCTTCCCCACCTCTCAGGGGCCCCCCAGCCTTCCAGGCCCTGAGCGGCCCAACCCCTCTCACTTCCTTCCCGGCTTTAAAAGGGAAAACTATTTGTGTTTCTCTGACCAGCTCTGGGCTGCCTGAGGGACAAACGTCACTGTGTGTCTGTCTGCCCTGGAGCCGGCTTAGGCCTCTGGCCCCTGGGGACCCCCCTCCTGGTAATCTCTTGGCCTGAGAAATAGCCCCATGTTGCCCCGTGGCTCTGTTTCTTTCTTGGGCCCCTCGTTTCTCTCCCCACCTCTTCTCTGCACCTCTCTCCGTTTCTGTCCCTCTCCCTGCCTCCGGTCTCTTCCTCTCCCTCCGGCCTGTTCGTCTCCATCTGGAGCCTCTACCCCTCCTCACCTGCACCTCCATCCCCTCTCACTGACCAGAGGGCAGGAAAAAGAGGAGTCCCGGGTTGGAAGGGCTGGGGTGGCCAGGGGGTGCCCCCACCCCTCCCATGTTCTCAGCATCCTCGCCCCGTCCTCAGGACTTCGTCCAGGAGCTGCTGGCGAAGCTGCGAGGCCTCCACAAGCAGCCAGGCCTGCGTCAGCCCAGCCCCTCCGGCGACGGCAGCCTGAGCCCCCGCCAGGACCGAGCCCGGACCGCGCCTCCCTGACCCTCTCTGGCCTCTGTGACCTGCTCCGTCTCCCTGCCACCCAACGCTGTCCTGGCTTGTTTATAAGTCGTATTTAATGGTTCCGTAACAATAACACCGCGTGCCTGTTTTTCCTCTCCCTGGTTACTGTGGGCTTCCCTGAGCGCCTCCCCCCACCGCCCTCTCTCCCGCTGCGTCTCCTCGGCCCCCAGCCCCCGCAGCTGGCCCGGACAGATGGAGAACAGCTCCTCAGCCAGAGAGCATGAGAACAGGCCCTGCTGACCTTCCACCCCTGGGGCTCACATCCTGTCCTCACCTCCCCCAGCCTTGGCCTAGCCCCAGCCAGCAGGGCCTCCATATGTGGGCAGGGGTGGAAGGGGGGTGCTGTGGGGAGGACCACCGTGGACCACCACAGCAGAGGCCCAGGACCGAATGTGCCTGCTGTGACCGCCGCGTACCGGGAACAAACCATTCATCCTCTCCATAGATTTTATTCCACATTCATTGGATGCTTTTATCCCTGGGTCGGGAAGATCCCCTGGAGAAGGCAATGGCAACCCACTCCAGTATTCTTGCCTGGGAAATTCCATGGACAGAGGAGCCTGGCAGGCTACAGTCCACGGGGTGGCAAGAGTCGAACACGACTTAGCGACTAAACCACCACCATCGGATGCTTAGCACTGCCATTGGTATTGAGGACACAGAGATAAGCAGAATATGGCCCCTGGCATCAAGGTGGTGGGGAAGGAGAGCCTGCGGGCAGGAGATTAGAGCAAAGTGTGCTGAATGGTTCAAGATACTTGGGAGCCTAGGGAGTGGGAGGAGAGGTTTGTTCTTGGGGTGGTGAAGAAATCTAGGAGTGCATCCCGAAGAAAGTGACACTTAGGCAGGGCTTTGAAGGATGTGTAGGAGTTTGTGTGAAATGGGTACCCATATCTGAGGACTCCGAACTGGGGGGTGATGGAATTTACATTGGGGCTGAGGAGGCTTCCCTGGTAGCTCAGATGGTAAAGCATCTGCCTGCAGTATGGGATACCCAGGTTCGATCCCTGGGTCAGGAAGATCCCCTGGAGAAGGAAATGGCAACCCACTCCAGTACTCTTGCCTGGAAAATTCCATAGATGGAGGAGCCTGGTGAGCTACAGCCCATGGGGGTCGCAAAGAGTTGGACACGACTGAACGACTTCACTTTCTTTCTGAGACAGGGAAGACACCAAATAATTGGCAGGCCCATCTATCAGTCAGAATAGACAAGTCCTTCAGAACTGAAACAGGGAAGCTGATTGGGCTGGGGCATGCTCATGCTGGGGAAAGGAGGCCCTGAAGAGTCTTAGGGGAAGGGCCAGGGTATCAAGTGAATGGCAGCTATTTATCAAAGACTGTGGAAGTATTTCATTATTTTAACAATAGTTCTGTTGTACCATCAGTCCCAGCCATGTACAATCAGGAGATGGGGCTGTGGCTGTGGCTGTGTTTAGCACTGGGGTCGGGCCAGAGCTGCTTTGTGACCCTCTGGCCCTCTCTGGATCCAGCGCTGGTCATGGAGCTGAGTGTCTGGACTCATCCCTAGCCTGGAGGGGCAAAGCACCTCTCCCATCTCACCCCTCCTAACCAAAATTTGCGCTTCAACCCCCTTGCCCATTCAGTGCCACCCAGCAGCCCTGCCAAGATTAGGCGCCCATCCCAGGGGTCTGAGTTCCTGTCTGGCAGGAAGAGAAGCTGACCCTAGAGGAGAGGAATATCCAGGAGCCCCTGGTCTGTCCAGCCCTTCAGGTGACCTTGCTGTCCCTGTGCAGACAGACCTCAGGCTTCCAGCGCCTCTTCGCCTCCACAGAACTAGGTACAGAGTGTGAGGGGGAACCCCTCCCCCCGGCAGCCAAGTGAAGTCTCGGCTGTGCCAGGTGTCGGGCCTCTCAGCTTCCTCATTGGTAAAGTGGGGACTTCATCCATGAGGAAACTGAGGCCCAGACAGTGATGTCAGTTGCCCCAAGTCACTCAGCTGGGAAGTGGCACTGGGTTTCAATTCTAGGCATTATGACTCCAGAACCCAACTATTTCTTCACTACAGTGCCCTTATAAGCCTTAGCTTTAGCATAAATTGCAGTTCTTCAGGGGCAAGAAGAGGTGTACTAATTCATACGAAGGTGCGAGTGACTGCTAACAGCTCTCTGAAATAGCCTATCCAAAGGGCAGTGCAGGGAATTCCTTGGCGTTCCAGTGGTTAAAACTCCATGCTTCTAATGCAGGGACCATGAGTTTCATCCCTGGTCGGAGAACTAGGTCCCACATGCTGTGTGGTGCAGCCAAAAAAAATTTTAAAGTAAAATAAAGGGCAATACAATTTGAGAACATGGCTACAACAAATGGGTCTGGAAGCAGCATACCATGGTGGATAAGAGCATGAACTCAGGGGTTAATGCCTGGATTCAAAGGCCATCTGTTCTACTTCATAGCTGTGTGGGCTAGTGCAAATCACTTAACCCCTCTGGGTCCACATGCTTCAAGTATTCACATCTGTAAAATGAAGATGATAATACCTGCCTCCCAGGGTGGTTGTGAAGTTTAAATGCATCGATCATAGACTAGCGCCAGGGCACACAATAAGCTTTATGATCAACTTTATCACTGTGGGGGAAGACTGAACCATTAGCTCCTTACAGCCACCATCCCTGGCCAACCAAATGTCCTCAGGGACACTGAATCACAGCCCCTCCATTAAGGAAAAGTCTCAAAGGACACAGTGTACCTGGCCTACCAGGCTTGCATTATTGCCACACTCACCTCATGCTGCCTCCCAGGGATCTGTGATCTTGTTTCTCACTTAGCAGCCAAATAATGCTTTTTCTCATTTTTTAAAATTTTGGCTTCACCTCTCAGGTTGTGGGATCTTGGTTCCCTGACCAGGGATTGAACCAAAGGGGTCGGCAATTAAAGCAGAGTTCAAACCACCGGACCTTCAGGGAAGTCCCTCTTTTTAGTTTCTTCCACCTTGCTCCCTCCATGGGCTTCTTTTGGCTTCAGAAGAGAAATCCTCCACCCTCCACTCTCCACCCCCCTCACCTGTCATCATTCTGCCTTCATCCCTCCTCTTTTCCTCACTTTCAGGAGGCGCTTCCCCTCCTGGGCTCTCAAATGTTTCTCTGCTCGAGCACTCTACTCAGAATCCCTCATCATTTAGATGTAATTTCAGACAAGTGTCCTTGCGCCCCTTAGTTAAGGCTATCACTGTGGCTATCCTGTCACAATAAATTTTCTCCACAGGATTTATCACACCCTGAAATTTTAGTTTATTTTCTGTCTACCCTCCCTGATTGCTTGCGACCCTATGGACTGTAGCCCATGAGGCTCCTCTGTCCATGGAATTCTCCAGGTAAGAATACTGGAGCGGATTGCCATGCCCTCCTCCAGGAGATCTTCCCAACCAAGGAATCGAACCTGTGCCTTTTGCGTCTCTGGCTTTGTAAACGGGTTCTTTCCCTTAGCCATCAGGGAAGGAGCCACCAGGGAAGCCCCTTACCTTCCCCCTTTCAGAATATTAGCTCACTAGGCCCAGCGGTATTCCTAACGTCAGGAGCGGCGCCTGGCACCCCTAGGTGCTGGACCAGTAACAGTGCCTCCTGGTGGCCACATTCTCCACGCGTAGTAACCCTCCTCGACTAGACGTGAAGCCTTAGCGCCCCCTCGTGGCTACGCGACTTGTTTTAAAGTTTTTTGTTTTTTTTTTTCAGTTGCTCAGTCTTGTCCGACACTTTGCGACCCCATGGACTGTAGCCTACCATGGGATTTTCCAGGCAAGAGTACTGGAGTGGGTTGCAATTCCCTTCGCCAGAGGATCTGACTTGTTTTAAACTACACCCTAAAGGACAGTTACTCCAGGGGGCTCAGTCAGTCAGTTCAGTCGCTCAGTCTTTGTGACCCCATGCATTGCAGCACGCCAGGCCTCCCTGTCCATCACTAACTCCCGGAGTCCACCCAAACCAGAGAGCTCAGCCAGCATTTAATTAAGAGCTGGCTGCAGAGATTGCTACTGCAAAGCACTCCCCCGTCTTTGATCAACACCAGAGGCTTTGCTAATAGAATGATAAATATTAGAAATGGGATCACACTGATGATATGATTGTTAATTGGCTAAAATGTTTTAGAAATACTACTTGCCTTTATATCTTCCCTGGTGGCTCAGACGGTAAAGCGTCTGCCTACAATGTGGGAGACCTGGGTTCGATCCCTGGGTCCGGAAAATCCTCTGGAGAAGGAAATGGCAACCCACTCGAGTACCCTTGCCTGGAAAATCCCATGGACGGAGGAGTGTGGTAGACTACAGTCCATGGGGTCGCAAAGAGTCGGACACGACGGAGCGACTTCACTTTTCTTTCTACTCGCCTTTTAATAAAGAGGGCAGTAAGGCTATTTACAAAATGTGTATCATGGTTGATACAAGATAAGCCTACAAGAATCAATGTCATTTCACTAATACTAACATAACCAATAAAACATTATTTAAAAAATGTGTTCGGGAAATCCGGCACCAAAAAGCAAAACAAACTTGTTCAGCTCTCAGTAGCTACAAAAACTATAGTTTATTTAACACCTTAAAGATACATAAGTCCTTGAAGGAAAAAGCATCAATATGCTAATAAAAGATACAGAAGATAATGTGGAAAAAAATGAGACTATCCATGCCTTTGGATAAGATATCTTAGTATTATCCACATGTCAATTCTCTCCAAATTAGTCAATAAATTCAAAGCAACTTCAATCAGAATTCTGGATGGATTTTTTGAGGTACTTGATAAAGCCTATTCTAAAATTTGTGTGGAGGAATGCATGCATGCGTGCTGAGTCACTTCACTCGTGTCCAACTCTTCGACGCTATGGACTGTAGCTTGCCAGGTTCCTTTGTCCATGGGATTTCTCAGGCAAGAATACTGGAGTTGTTTGCTGTGCCTTCCTCCAGAGGATCCTCCTCACCCAGGGATCGAATCATGTATCTTATGTCTCCTTCATTGGCAGGAAGGTTCTTTACCACTAGCGCCACCTGGGAAGCCGTATGGAGGAATAACTAAGTCAGCATTAGAGAGGAAAGAGAAGAGGGCTTGCTCTACCAAATATTAGCCATATTGCAAAACCATAGTAATGAAAACTCTGGGGATTTCTCTGGTGGTCCAGTGATTGGGACTCCATGCTTCCAACGCAGGGGATTTGGGTTTGATCCCTGGTAAGGTAAACAGGATCCCACATGTCAACAGGTGGGGCCAAAAATAAATAAAACCATGGCATCGATGCAGCAACAGATGAATACAGCAAAGAAACAGAAGAGACTCACAGACAGGACCACCAGGCTCCTCTGTCCATGGGACTTCCAGGCAAGACTACTGGAGGGGGTTGCCATTTTCTACTCCAGTATTTGTCTGTTTTTGTGATTTTGCGTGCCTCAGGCAGTAAAACACACCCAGTCCTTGTTATTCCATCTTGGTCAGACCCAGAGGTCTCCACGAAACTTCAAAACATAGTTTCTTGTCTGTCTCCTCTTGTAAGCAGATAGGGTAGAGGGTCCCTGGAGAAAAAGAACAAGGCGTGGCTTTCCTGACACAAGAGAAGCCATTTAAAAACAAATTCATTCATTT